>NC_091285.1:27535199-28209699 GCF_032444005.1 Ranitomeya imitator
CCCTGCTGCCAGCCGCGTTGCACCAATATAGACTTTTACCTCACATGAACCGCGCTGTGTTCAGTCTTATGACAGATACAGTATTCAAAAAAGCAATACAAACAATTAGGGATTCAGCCCATCCCAAGAATGAGGGGAATTTAACATCTCGCGGTGGTGATAACGTCAATATGGTTTTATTTATTTCCCCCCCGAGGATTTCTTCACACCAGTTCCTGACACGTTGGAGAGATAACCTACTTACTACCAATGTTTCTAGGAAATGACTTGGTACACAGATCTGAGAATTTTATTTCATTTAGGTCTGTCCCTTTATTTCAGACTTAAAGGGAATGTCTTATAAGGTTGAAAATGGGGGAGGTTATCGCCAAATTTATAAGACTCCATGGAGTCACTGCACCTCGGCTACATCTGGCGATATCAACAGTTAGACCTCTGGTAATTAGCAGGTCTGATGATGCAACCCCTTTAAAGTGCTATTCTAATCTTTGAAAGGAATGGCATAATGCCATCAATTTGTGATTAGTGGGTTTCTGACCTCCAGGACCACCACAGATCCTATGGATGAACAGGCCATAGCGCTGCCTTCACTGTCCTGGATATGCAGAGTCTTAAATCCACTCTGCTCCCTTCATTCTCAGGATCCTTGATAGTTCAGAAGATCACCTATCATAAAACAATAGCATATTATAGCAATGTGCCATCATCCCTTTGTGAAATGGGAAAACCCCTTTAAAGAGGAGCCGTCACCATGTCAAAAGTGACCAATTCTTGCCATTTTATTCCTATTGTTTCCCCGAGTATTCTTTTTTTTTTATTACTCTATCATACAGTTCCAGAGACATGGGCCTTTTTGTTTAGTGCTAATTTTTTATGGTCTTTACAAAGTGGGCGTGGCTTTCAGGATCCTCTGGGGCGTGTCCTTAGAAAACCCTGAGCCACGCCTCCTTAGTAAAGACCGTAAAAAATTAGCACTAATGGCTCATATCTCTGGAACTGTATGGCAGATTTTAAAGACATTATACTCTTGGGAGCAGTGGGAATAAAATAGCAAACTTTAGCTAATTTTGACCTGTTAACAGTTCACCTTTAAAGCCTAACTCTACTATATAAAAAAAAATTCTTGTGTCTGTATCCAACCCCCAACATCTCACACTTATAGGGCTCCAAGAAGCTTAGATTCAGGGAGGTTTTTTTTTTTTTTTACATGTGACATGGAGGGAACAAGATGGTCACCGGTTACCTTTCCTTTCCCTCAAATAGTTGGAAGAACCATTGGTAGACAGGGAGCATTGCTTAGCCTATAAGACTTCCTAAAATAAGCCAGCTGACTGTCTCCAAAACAGGAGACATTACCTCGTTGAGTAATCTAGTAATCTGTGTGGCACCATCAAGGAGCAAGAACCCTGAAAACAGTTGTCTATGGATTGTTGATTCCTTGCAGGAGACTCTGGTTTGGCTTTTGACTTTAGGCATCTTGTCAAGCTCTCTGAAGTCTTTGACTTCCAAAAGATGACATTAGATGAATAGCTTTCTTCCTTGTGGAATAGAGCTAATTTCCCTACTTATTTCCTGGAATTGGTGGCTCCATACCACAACTAGTCATCTCTAGGAGGCAAAACATCACCCACCCATAGACCTCTTAGCTAGAGTTGTGCAAAATGATACGAAAGACCTAGTCCATCGGTCATGTCATCTTTGACCGTTGAATGGGAGTTGTGAGAATCGTCTCTTATCTGATGGTATCCGTGGCTCCTTTTAATTTAATTTGATGGCCTAGCGCGACGTCACATGTGTGTCATGACACAATGACGACATCGTACCAGGCCAGGTACTCAAAAGAAGGGTCTTGCATACCAGGAGCTATGAGGCGGTTCTCAGGTCTACGATACAGCGGTCACAGATTACTGAATTGGCCGATAGACCACACCAACTCTACAACTAACCCTTGTATGACTGACTGCCACTTTGCTTATCGACTTTAGGTCTGGTTCACATGGAAGACCTGGGACAACCACCAGGTCTCCTGACATAAGCCAAGTGCCTCACAGGCATATTTGAGGCAGTTAGATAAGGATACCAGGCGGTTGGGCTGGTTCTTCTGATCTGAGCACAGTCCATATTTCGCAAACGTGTGAAACGGGCCTTACCAATTTATCATAATAATAGAGAGCCATGAAATCAATTGCTTTTCACTTTCTTATTCCTTTTTTTTTCAGAATCCTGACAACCCCTTTAAAGAAAGATTATATTTGCATCTGGTCATTTTCTCAGGCAGCCTTCACAGGATATAGACTAATTTGTGGGGAATGTCCTGAGTGTGAATCATACAATCTTGATGGTGGATTTTTTTTTTTTATCAAGTCTTAATAATAATAATAAAAAAAAAAAATTTCCAAAAATGATCTGATTCATACAAAAAGTATCAAAATGAATAGCAGGTAAAGTTCAACACCCGAAAGAGTGTAGGAGGAAGCCAGGACGTGGAACAAACACCCTCGTCCACAGCCTTTCGTAGAGTTCCCGCATCATATATTATAGGAGGACCAGAAATACTCATCCTACAAGTTAATGAGCCATTTCCTTCTATTTGAACTTCTTCTAAAAGGGGCGGTTTGCCAATTCCAAAAGGGAAGGGGGTCATCTAAAATTAGGAAGGACTGTAAACAAAACTGCATTGTGGGAATCGAAGAGGCTGCTGTTGAAGGGTCAGATCTGTATGATTGTAGTTTAAGGGGGTTGTCCGGTATGTATTTTGGGCTAAATATTTTTGTAATTAGGTTTTGTTTAAAAAATTCACACCATTTGCTTTCTCCAGATGTGAAATTCTAAAAACATTCATGCATGCAATTTTAGGAGCCCACCTTCTAATTTGTCTGGTGTCCCCCTTTAAGCTTTTGTTTGAGCCCAGCTTCTAATTTGTTTGGTGTTCCCCTTTAAGCTTTTGTTTGCACAGGAGACAGTCTTCGCAAGGCTGGAATACCAGGCAGCTGCTTGGTGCCAAATGACAAATGCTCTTTTAAGGGCATTGATCCAGCAGCACGAAATACCGCACAACTCCAAAGACTCAATCAAAAGTGGCAAAAATCAATCCCTGACAGCAGCTGCAGATCCAATATGGAGGCTGAAAGAAATTCCAGACCCCCTTTTTTTTGGCTCATGTTAATATTTTTGCTACTCACCACATCTGTGTTAGTGATCTTAGCCAAGTGCTCCGTCAGACTATCTCCAGAGAGGTCGCTTTCTGCGTCGTCCAACTGCAGCCCGCAAATTGCGGCTCCCACGCTTCCAGTCGCTATCATAGATGGTGGGTAGAGGGCGAAATTAAAATCTGCAAACAGCAGGATAAAAATGAAAAAAAAACAAGAGTCAGGAAACGGTAAGAATTATCCACAGAACAGCTGAGCTTTACTTATTGATGTAGCAGAGCTGAGGAAGTTTGTGACTAAATATCTTTAAGAGAACCTGTTACCACATCAATTTTTTTGCTTTTATTTTATTCCTGCTATTCACATATTCAGTTTTGTTTTTTAAATCCACCATATGGACTTTTTCATTGCAAAAAAAAAACATGGCTTAAGAGATCCTCTGGGGCGTGTCTTTAGGCTGCTCTGCATAATTACCCTATAAACCACACCCCCTTATAAAGACCATAAAATTATTATGGAATAAAAAGGCACATTTTAAAATCTGCCATAAGACCTCTTTACTTAGTACTACTTTTATGGCCTTTACCAAAAAAGCGTGGTACAAGGGATCCTCTGGGATGTGTTTTTAGGCTGATCTGCATAATTACCTTATAAAGACCATAAAATTATTACGGAATAAAAAGGCTTATTTTAAAAATCGGCCATATGTGCAACTTCATCTAGTACTACTATTATGATCTTTACAAAAAAAAAAAAAAATGTGCGGCACAAGGGATCCTCTGGGGCGTGTCTTCAGGCTGCCATGCATAATTACCCTATAAACCACACCCCCTTATCAAAACTTTAAAATTATCACTGAATAAAAAGGCTCATATCTCTGGAACTATCTGGTGGATGTTAAAAAAAACAAAAACCGAAATACTCAGGGGAGCAATGGGAATACAATAAGAGCTAACACTTTTCACCTGGTGACAGGTTCTCTTTAAAAGAATGTCCCAAACTTAGGGTCTGAAAAAATGATTAGTATTTTGGAAAAACCCCTTAAATTAGTGCTGTTTTTATTTTTTTTTCGTATAGTCAGTCAAAAATCTCAAGTATTAGGATTACTATGGGTCTATCGGTTTTTTTTTTAGAAAAGCTGTTGTTGATTGCCCGTCCTTGAGATAGCCAGAGGGGAATGGGGACATGGTAACTGTTTCGTATAGTCAGTCAAAAATCTCAGGTATTAGGATTATTTTGGGCCCATCGTTTTTTTTTTGGAAAAGCTGTTGTTGATTGCCCGTCCTTGAGATAGCCAGAGCGGAATGTGGACGTGGTAACTGTCAGACTTGAAATATTCAGCTCTGCTACATCTAACAAAAACAAAAAAAAAAAAGATTCAAAATACTTTACAGCTTTTCTTACTTATAGGAATATTCATGTTACACGAGAACGAGTGCGCCAGCGTCGACAGCTGCCAAATGCGATGCGTTCTAGGATATGTAACTCGTACGCTGTAATTCTCGTCTGGCATAAAAGAGTCATAGTGCCTATGCCAGCCAGCTCTGCTGTAGGTCCCACTCCACGTGTGGTCACAAGAGACCCCGAAAAGAGGTCCAATCACCTAGTTATCCTCCTTAATGTCATTCAGAATGCAAATGAGACAGCAAACGAATGGCGAGAGGCCCAGGGTGACCTGGAGGGTGGGGAGGGGGATCAGCATTCACTGTTCTCCTTGCGCTAACCCCTCGAAAGCAAAGCGCCATAAACTCAGCCATCAAAAGCTCACACATGCCTCAGCCGTGAAGGACAATTTGCATCAGCGGCCTCAATTTTTAGCATATTAATTAACTGCTGTAAAAAGGGCGGCAAGTGTCTTGGAGTGCAGCCGCCATTGTGAAGTGTCCTCCTAACCCCCCTGCTATTGAGTCATGTCTGAGACCTTCATATAATACAAAAAGACAATGGATTTTTTTTCCCTCTCCTCTATGGGGGAGGTGAAGTTTTATTACCCACCACCGTCTAAGACCCCGGGAAATAGTAAAATTCCATATCCGTACACATTTTTTCTGCCATACCCAATTAATATAGACGAATCCGAAAAATAGGCCATGTTGTCCATGATAGGAACCTTACTCCATGTTTATAAATCCATATCTATACACATTTTCTCCAGCCTAATACAGACAGGAGGAGGTTTACAGGTACAAAACATAGGCCTCGTTGCCCATAGCAACGCCACTGGGACACAGTCCAGTGTTGGGTCTGGAAAGTAGTATAAATCTATACTGGGCCATATTTTTCTGGCCTACCCCTATCTGGACGTAATTTAGTACAAAAATAAAGGCCCCGTTGCCAATAGCAACCAAACGCCATGTTTTTAAATGCATACGAGAACACACTGGTGTTATTACTGTAGGCAGGAGGAGGTAACAAGGACAAAAACATAGGCCACGTTGCCAATGGTAACCAGACATTGTCCATTTTGAAAAAAGTGGAGTGTTCTAATTGGTGACTATATAAGCTCTTATTTTTTGGGGCCCGAATTTTGGCTACATTCATACTTGACAACAATCCAAATTTCGATAAGTCATAGGGGTGAAAAATTTGCCATAAAATGGCATTCCTGGGTGTGGACTGAATGTCCTAATTCCAGGCATTAAATGTATGTATATTATACATTGGGTGGACCGTAAAGTACTGTTGCGTTTTTTTTTGTTCTTTTTTCAAAGTGAAAACCTCCGTAGCGAATATATGTGGTGACGGTGCACAAAGCTGAACAGAATTTACCGTAGATTTTGGTTAACAGTTCATATGTGTGATATTTCTCAGTATTCCAGGAATAAGAAAACTCATGACTCATAAATCTTCGGGTTTTTTTTGCTTAGTAGGCAGAGTGCTAACTCCGAATTGTGCAAGGTACGAATTTGGCTAACGCCGAGCCCCACCTTTCCTTTTTAAGAAAAAAAAATGACGAGGGACAAGATAAATGCAAAAAAATTAAACTGCAGAAGCTCCTGCCAATAGGCCTATTTTGGGTCTGAAATATGGAAAAGCAAATGCCTATATTAAGGGTTCAAAATGGCCCTAGCTTCTGCCAGACAGTAGTGTTCAGAACTAAGCCACCTGCAAGTGGCATACATACATTTTTAGCCATTTCTCTTAAGTTGGGGATCACAGTTTTGTTAAAAAAAAAAAAGCCATTTTTATGCTTCATCATCATCATCATCATCACACTCTATTTACTACTTATGTTAAATTACAGTGACATCACTGCTTTATCGATAGGCCCCATTTTATTGCAAGAGTGACATCTTCACTACTTAATATATAATGCTGTATACTGTATTACCGTGACACCACCACTGTCCAGTTGTACTCCATATTGTGCTGGACAGATATCACTACTCTGAAAATATAAACATAATGTACTGTAGAGACCTTACCAATCTCCATATGCTACACGTATAATATTGGAGGAGTGACATCACCACTGTATTACAGTGACATCACTGATCTCTCCATACACACATTGTATAGGAGGAGTGACAACACCACTCACCCGATATACCACATATTATATAGGAGTGACATCACTACTCTCCCGATATACCACATTATATAGGAGGACTGACATCACCACTGTATTACAGTGACATCACTGATCTCTCCATACACTACATATGGTATAGGAGGAGTGACATCACCACTCTCCCGATATACCACATATTATATACAGCAGGAGTGACATCACCACTGTATTACAGTGACATTATTGATATCTCCATACACCACATATTGTATAGGAGGAGTGACATCACCACTCTCCCGATACACCACATATTGTATAGGAGAAGTGACATCACCACTCTCCCGATACACCACATATTGTATAGGGGGAGTGATATCACAAATATCCCGATACACTACATAGTGTATAGGAGGAGTGACATTACCACTCTCCGGATATACTACACATTTTATAGGAGGAGTGACATCACCACTCTCACGATATACCACATACTGTATAGTAGGAGTGACATCACCATTCTCCCGATATACCACAAATATTGTATAGGAGGCGTGACATCACCACTCTCCCAATACACCACAATTTCACTGAAGTGGCGTTACCAATTTCCCAATGTAGAAGGTCTACTGGAAAATATCACCACCACTCCCCCATATAAACCACATATTTCGATGGAGTGACATCACCACTGCATGACATCATAGATATATATTATAAGATGTATTTGGATAGATAAGAGGGGATGGAAAAGTAATTCAGTGGTTAAAAAGAAAAAAAATTAAGTGGTGACTCACGATACCAAGATTAAAACATCTCATTTTCTTGGCCAAGAACACATAGAAAAATCTTGTTTAGTTAGCACAGGGAGGCGCGAGGCCCGTGACATTTTATAGATCCCTCAGCGCTTTGAGTAACTTCACACAAAACATGTCCAATTGACTCCACTGACCTCATCTACAATTAAAATAAAGCAGCCCAAATTAGTGCCAAATGTCATCACTATGTAATTGTCACATACTCAAAAATAGAGAAAAGGGACTATATTTAGCATTCGGTGGTGTCATGCCTCAAAAATAGAGGACACGGATGTTACTTCCCAGCGCTTGTTTTGAGCCATTTTAAAAGGGGTGGTCCGTGATGTAGAAAAAAATGCCAAATGGCTATAATCTGTAATATACAAGGGGGGATATTCTACCACCACAATCTCCCCAAAAAAGAGGTAAATAGGAATAAGTAACACTGTGTACAATACATTAATAATACAACAAATTGGTTATATCATCGTCGTAGGAAAGTTTTCCATCATAGAGGAAAAAGTTTGATGACTGACATCAGCATCTAATTATCCCAGGCAAATTGGAGTGGATTGTAATGTTGACCATTACCCATTAGATAGCCGTCGGCTATCTAAAAAAATGATTTGGTGTTAACATTCCAATTGCAAAATCTTTCTCTCCAACGATCATCTGTTGGGCTAGATTCGGGAGGTCCCAATTCCTGATGAAATTGGTTTATGGAGGCCATTATACAAAGTCAAGATCAGCTTTATACAAGGTTCCCAGGTTTCCAAGTATTAAAGACCCATTGCTGTTAGCTGCCCCAAAGAGGGTGGTGGAATCTTGAAGGTCCTTGGCCATTTCCAGTTTTGACCGCAATAATTTGTCTGGCGGTTCCCATCGGGCCTGATTGTGTAATAGGCCTTAGTTACATTTCATTCGTAGTAATGAAACACCTTGTGGCAGAACCAATATTAAGGCTTGGTCCACACTCAAAGTCTGGATACGTAGCGACAAGGGGACCTCCATTCTCTTAACCGACAGTTGTCCTAAGGTTGGGGTTCCCACTTAACGATCCCGTAAATAGCCAATAAGCCGTAATTGTGGGACAACCATTTAACTATCATCTGACTTCCCTGACAAGAGAAAGGTCACGAAACATCTAGACGCCATGATGGATGTAACCGGAACAAAAGGTAGAATTCAAGCAAACATATACACATTTTACGTCGATGTGTACAGTAGCTTGATCTTCAAAAGTAGAGTTGTTCTTTAAGTTCCATGTTCGAAGAAAAATAAAAGAATGGCGAAAAATTAAGGGGGCGATTGATGAAGCCCTTTTCGTCAGAACATTGCGTGGAGGAGCTGCAACTGTTGCCATTTTTTACCCCAATTTTTCGAAAAGTGGCCAAATCTTTGCCGACCAGGTCATGGCCTAATGTTGACAAATTCAATCTAAGCCAGAAAAGTGGACTAAATTATAACAGAAATGTACTCCAGTCAAATTTTTACTCAAGTGGACTCATGATTACCGCCAGCCTTGATGAATTCCGCCTCATGTCTTCTTTGAACTCTGATTTCGACAATTAGACATCGTCTGCCTACTCTTTCGGAAAAAAAAAAAAATCACTTCGACATCTAGAGAGATGCTGTTCAAGGAAACAAGAAATACACTGATCACATTCAGTAGACAGAACGAGGGTCTCCAGACCACTGATCCGAGTGACGTGACCAGACGTCACGCGGGTACTCAACCGGTTAATACGAGGAGTGCCCATAATATAACCTTAATAGAGGCCTTGTCGGCAAATATTCTCCTGGAAGGCAGGCCTCCTTTCCAATGGGCACATTTCCCAGTAGAAGACAAATCTCCCAGTCCATATTTGTTTTATGAAACCACGAAAACCATAAGTGGAAAAAAACACAACTTGTTGACAGTAAATCAGCCGATTTAAAAAATGGCAGCTTGTTCCTTTTTTGAGATATAGAGTCAATCAAAAGCATTCATAAGGATTCAATATCTACCAAGAGAACTTGGATTCCTCACACTCTGAGAAACAGTGCGGAAAGCTGGCACGCTAGTACTGGGACACAATTTTTTTTTTTTCCAGGAGTTTTTGGAGCAGAAAGTTCCCAAAATCCATCAGTTTTTATTAGACAGTTCTTGAAAAAAGTGCGAGGATACCCGGAGATGTTGTAGGCCATAGCAACACATAGTATTTGCACTTTTGGGGTATGTTCACAGTTTTTTTTTACATTGATTTTGGAGTGGATTCTTCTTCAAAATCCACATTAAAAAAAAGAGCTTTGACTACCTGAATGAGCTTCCTAATATCCATGGGAAAACGCTTACCACTGTACATTGCTGTTTCTTTCCCCCTTTTTTTTACATCATTACCAATTTTGACATGGGGACTATAATACATTTCTAGATTTCACAATTGAATAATAAGAAACAGGATAAAAATTGTACCATACAAAAAAAAAAAGTATCAAAATTCACAAGGTTTTTTTATGTGGATTTTACTGCAAAATCCTCTTGGGAAAAAAAACAAACAAAAAAAACTTTGAATAAGTTTCCTGTTGATTTTAATTGGAAAATAAGCCTCTAAGGCATATGTTTTAGTTTTTTCCATGTGGAAGAAAGAAGGACCATGTAAGGGTACGTATACAGTTTTTTATGTGGGTTTTGGTGCGGATTCTGTACCTAAATCCACATTTAAAAGAAAAAAAAAAACATTTCAAACCTGATCATTTGCAAGAGAAACAGAATTTTTTTATTTTTAACATAGATAAAAAAAGAAAATGGCATGTCAATTCTTTAGTATATTTCCAAACAAAACGCAGTAAAATGTGCATTGTTTGGCACAATTTTTATTGTAGTTTTTGGAGAGGTTTTTGCAATGGAAACACGATAAAACCCACACGATATTACTACACCCCATATTAGAATTTGAAAAAAAAAAATTCTCCCCAAAAATTATGTAGAAAAATGCATCAAAACAGTGTTGAAAAATGTCCATCTTTACAAAACCATGTGCATTTTAGGTATGTTTTTTTACACATGAATTAAATAGGACCTATCACTTACTAAAACGAAGTAATTTTCTTTATCTGGTGTAAATGCCGCTGTTCTCCTGAATCCAGCGAGGTTTTTCTTTTCTTCCTGCTCCTCTCCGTTCCTGAGATATGGCCTATTTTTCCCTGCATATAAATCTAGTCTTTTTATCAACTGGGTGTGGTTCTCAAAGATAGCACCCACTTGGCTTACAATGCTAGATTTGTATACCTGGGAATAAGTGACCATATCTCGGGAACGGAGAGGCGCAGAAACAAGGGAAAAACATCGCCGGATTCAGGAGGACAGCAGCATTTACATATATATATATATATATATATATATATATATATATATATATATATATATATATATATATATATATATATATATATATATATATATATATATATATCTCAAGTTACAGGTCCTGTTTAAAGGGAAGGTGGCAGTTCTTGACGGTTTCTAAAAAAATAAAATGGTAGCGAGGTTCACCAGCAATACAACCTCTCCTCTGATGATCCCTGGGACAAAATCACAAGGACTTGGGTGTTTTTTTTTTTGTAATTTCCAATTATTTTGAATGAGAGTATTGAACGCTCCATTGTAAGTGAGAAATAAGAACCTTCATTATCCTTCAGACTATGAGGTTCCGAGTGGTCAGTCTTGTGATTCTTCTCCCAACTTAGAAATTACAAGAATTTCCACAAGTTTGATCCGATGGTTACTACATACTTATACTGTGACCATTATTTGTTTTTTTTTCACCACGAGATCGAGATTTTGCATTTTTTTAGAATCCTCAAAAGATGATGGTCCCAAGACCTCAACTCCATAGCCATATATGAGGCTGATCAGATCGGGTCCGGAAACAGAGACCCCGCACCCCATTTTACACAATGAACGCTAAAGGTGCACAGCTGCAGCAAAGAGGATGATATTTCACCAAATGGTGGCAGATTTCAGCTCTGAAGCCAGCAGATCTGTTAACACAGCTAAAAAAAAAAAAAAAAAAAACCACTTCTCAGATCAGTCAAAAAATAAGTAATGGGAATCTGTTTGAGCAGAATTATATTTATGCATTTTCTTACATATATCCGAATAATTGTTTTAGGCTCCAGTAGTTTGGGAAAGATGGGCAAGAACTTTTTTGAGCCACATGGCCATCACCTGAAGCGCTTAAAATTTTGGAAATATTTTTTATAGATTTGTATTCATTTATTTTAAAGAAATTTAAGATGGCATAACATTATTAAATGAACTGCAACTGCGTAAAAGCAGCACGCTTCCTCACCGGTCTATTAATATGACATTTTACAAAGGCCCATGCGGTAGGTTCTCCTCACCACGACTTACAGACATGCAAATGTGGTCTGCAATTCTGTGAACCCGGACTGTTCAGCCTCATATCTAGACTTCGCCTGTAACCAAAGTATAACAGACACCATGCCC
The DNA here is from genome assembly GCF_032444005.1 of Ranitomeya imitator. Classification (NCBI taxonomy): domain Eukaryota; kingdom Metazoa; phylum Chordata; class Amphibia; order Anura; family Dendrobatidae; genus Ranitomeya; species Ranitomeya imitator. The sequence goes on from NC_091285.1 coordinate 27,547,146, forward strand.
TTTACACACACACAAACGCGTCTTTACAGCCTCACTGCATGTATCTGTGTGACTGCTCCTCGCAAGACGATTACCATAAAAAGAAATATGCGACCATTACATAAGTGGAAGGACAGAATCCATGCAAGTTTATTCAAAGGTTATTACATAGGTCTAAATACATGACATATCTTTTACTTATAGTGAGTTACATCCTGTATTATACCCCAGACCTGAACTCACTATTCTGCTGGTGCAGTCACTGTGTACATACATTACATTACTGATCCTGAGTTACATCCTGCATTATACTCCAGAGCTGCACTCACTATTCTGCTGGTGCGGTCACTGTGTACATACATTACTGATCCTGAGTTACATCCTGTATTATACCCCAGACCTGAACTCACTATTCTGCTGGTGCAGTCACTGTGTACATACATTACATTACTGATCCGGAGTTACATCCTGTATTATACCCCAGAGCTGCGCTCACTATTCTGCTGGTGCAGTCACTGTGTACATACATTACATTACTGATCCTGAGTTACATCCTGTATTATACCCCAGAGCTGCACTCACTATTCTGCTGGTGCAGTCACTGTGTACATACATTACTGATCCTGAGTTACATCCTGTATTATACTCCAGAGCTGCACTCACTATTCTGCTGGTGCAGTCACTGTGTATATACATTACATTACTTATCCTGAGTTACATCCTGTATTATACTCCAGAGCTGCACTCACTATTCTGCTGGTGCAGTCACTGTGTATATACATTACATTACTGATCCTGTGTGACATCCTGTATTATACTCCAGAGCTGCACTCACTATTCTGCTGGTGCAGTCACTGTGTACATACATTACATTACTGATCCTGAGTTACATCCTGCATTATACTCCAGAGCTGCACTCACTATTCTGCTGGTGCAGTCACTGTGTACATACATTACTGATCCTGAGTTACATCCTGTATTATACCCCAGACCTGAACTCACTATTCTGCTGGTGCAGTCACTGTGTACATACATTACATTACTGATCCTGAGTTACATCCTGTATTGTATCCCAGAGCTGCACTCACTATTCTGCTGGTGCAGTCACTGTGTACATACATTACATTACTGATCCTGAGTTACATCCTGTATTATACTCCAGAGCTGCACTCACTATTCTGCTGTGCAGTCACTGTGTACATACATTACATTACTGATCCTGAGTTACATCCTGTATTATACTCCAGAGCTGCACTCACTATTCTGCTGGTGCAGTCACTGTGTACATACAGTACTGTCAGCAATTTGTTGTATTTATTTATGTTTTAAATTTTTCATACATTCCCAGAGATATGTTATGACATTTTTGTTTAGAGCAACTTTTTATGATTTTTGCTAAAGGGGCGTGGTCATAGGAATCCTCCTTTAGATCATGAAGATTAGTACTGAATAAAAACTCATCTATGGAACCATATGGTGGATTAAAAAAAAAAAAATACACAAAACTGAATACTTTATCAGAGCAAAAACTGGCGACTTGAATTGAATTTTAAATATAGTTCTGCAAGCTTCAGAGCTTAATTTTCCCAGCATTCCTTCTGCTCTCCTGGTGAACCTTCTGCAAAATGCCAGCAAGCATCTAACGTAGGAAAATTAACTTGCCCCCTGCTGCATCTACAGGAGTTCCACCAAGCTTTCTATCGGTTCAGGGCTTCCAACGACGGCCAGCAGAATTGTGAGTTCAGCTCTTGAGTATAATAATGTAGTAACACAGAATCAGTAATGTGTTTAAAAAGTTAGTAAACTTTTTATTTGGATTAAAACTAGATGTTAACTTTGTCTTTGAGTAACAGGACCAATCATTGGAAGTGATAGCCAGAAAGTGGTGCACCCAAACGAATTAGCATATTAGTCAAGCTAATTTGCATATTAGTCATGAAAATTTACCAGAACTGCCATATTCAACACCAGAAGGGTTAAGTATGAGGAATCTCCGTGTTATATGTGGATAAGAAGCCTAGGTGTGGTACAGAAGTATGCGCTCCCCGCCACACCTAGCCATTCTCATAGAGTCTCTGTAAGCTCATTTATCTGCTGCAGTCAGATGCCAGGCCTGCTAGGCAGGAAGTCAATACCACCCATATACAGACTAAGAGGACGCATATTTTTTTTTTTCCGTTGGGTGGGGGATGGAAATCAACCAATAATTCTATTCCCTGGATTGATCTATGCAGGATCTGCCCCTACAGAACCGCAGGAACTTGGCATGGAAAATCCGCGATATTTACTACAGTGGCCACTGCTGGTGAAACGTAGCATTACATGGCAGCCTCTCTTACAAATGACCGCCTATGTAATACAATGGCAGTTTGAGGCTGGGAGAGAGGGTCCGACTGCTTGTTATAGGGGTTGACCCCAATCCATCATGTCCTCATACAAAAGAAAAATCAAAGATGGGGTTGACCAGAAAGGGTATGTTAAAATTGCTTTCAGTGAACATACTAGTCTACTAAGTCCAGGAAATGTCTGATTATCGTGCTCTATAAACACAACTCTTTTTCAATGGGTGGTGTCTCCTCATCAGCATTCTGCCAGCACTATAGGTGCTGAAACTTCCTTTGCATCATGTAGTTCTCCTTTCATTATACAAGGTCAGCTGAAAGCACACCTCTCTTAGGTTTGTATGCAGTTTGTAAGACAGGAGAGCAGGAGCAGAGAGACAACGATCCACCCCACTTCCCGTAGAGTTAACCCCACCCCACTTCCTGCAGAATCAGCCCCACCCCCCTTCCTGCACACTTGGCAACGCTTCCACTTTCTGCAGATTCAGCTCCGCCCCTTCCAGCAGATTTAGCTCCACCCCCACTTCCTGCAGAATCAAACCCGACCCACTTTTCAGTCAGCGTCACCCCCACTTCTTGCAAAGCAGGCCCCACCCTCACTTCCTGCAGCGAAAGCCCAGCCCCCACTTCCCGCAAATTCGGCCTCGCCCCCACTTCACGCAAAGTTAGCTCCGCCCCCACTTCACGCAAAGTCAGCTCCGCCCCCACTTCACGCAAAGTCAGCTCCGCCCCCACTTCACTCAAAGTCAGCACCGCCCCCACTTCACGCAAAGTCAGCTCCGCCCCCACTTCACGCAAAGTCAGCTCTGCCCCCACTTCACGCAAAGTCAGCTCCGCCCCCACTTCACGCAAAGTCAGCTCCGCCCCCACTTCACGCAAAGTCAGCTCCGCCCCCACTTCACGCAAAGTCAGCTCCGCCCCCACTTCACGCAAAGTCAGCTCCGCCCCCACTTCACGCAAAGTCAGCACTGCCCCCACTTCACGCAAAGTCAGCTCTGCCCCCACTTCACGCAAAGTCAGCTCCGCCCCCACTTCACGCAAAGTCAGCACCGCCCCCACTTCACGCAAAGTCAGCACCGCCCCCACTTCACGCAAAGTCAGCACCGCCCCCACTTCACGCAAAGTCAGCACCGCCCCCACTTCCTATTCATCTCAGTGTCTTGGTTGCAGGGGGATGAGTGACATGTGACAGACAGTGGACAACAAGCTAGACAAAAGGGAAACACCTAGTGACAGACTTTGGAGTGATTTTTTTCAAGGATAAGACCACATACCGTAATTTATAAATTAAGTTACTTGCAGATTATCGATTTATCACATTATCCATCCAATGAGATCAAGTAGACGGAACTTACGGGTACAATTCAAAAATCACAAATAAATTGCTCAATATTCTATTATTCTTTCTGATCAACTTTTCATCATACAGATCTACTTTGCTGAATCTGGGACGCTCTTTTAAAAATAAAAGAAATATTCTAGAAAATTTGAAAAGATATATATATATATATATATATATATATATATATATATATATATATATATATATATATATATATATATATTTGAGAAATCCTCTCTTACCTGTGGCACAGAGTGCAATAAATGTCTGTGCATGCTTCCGGACAATTAGCAGTTTATCTTTAGGTAATGGCAGCTTTCTTAATATATGGTCGATGAAGTCGTGTGGTGTGACAGCAGCCAGGTTCCACTTCAATTTTCCTAGCACCACCAGCTCCCACTCCTGGAAACCAATAAAAAAATAATCACCAATAAAAAAAAAATAATCAGAAACTGACTTTTTTTTCAATGTATAATCTGAGAACAAGGCCACATTTCCCTCTTGATATAACACTGAACGTGCGGTGACTACTCTAGGATGGGTTCCAGCAGGTGACCGCTACACGTGACCCCTTTATAACCTGCTCACACAGATGGTGTGCATCCATGTGAGCCAAAAATTGAAGAAGCCGCGGCATTAAGGCTCGGGCTCCATGGAGACACCAGTTGCATGTTGCAACACACATCTATAGGACATGAAGACCATAGGTTCTTGCATATGGCCCACCATAGAATGTTTGGCTCTATCAGACATCTAGACATTCGATGTTGACCATGCCTCAGAGGACATGAGCATGAGACCCACACCTGTGCCCTAAAATGTCTTATGCATGGATCACAACTAGACATCCTATTCCGGTCCAGCAGCCACATTGGTAGTCCTTAGCCGCCACACCAGAGCCCTGCAAAGCTCATACTACTTGACCGCATCCTAGATCTTGTGACGTCATTACGGTGAAAGAACGCGTACCATCACAGCGATGGACCTACTCATCAGAAGAGGTGCTGCAGGTAGTAGGTTCATAGGGCTATGGTTTGGCTGCCGCCTGCCGGACCAGGGTCCTGTGAATCTTTTTTCACAAGTCTACATAGGATTTATCAGAAATGTTGATGCAGCGAGTATCGAAACTCGGACTAGTCATAAGAATGGAGGTCTAGGTGTTCATCTGCAGAAAGAAGAGCTGGCATTTTAGTCTAGGTGAGTAACATACATGGGACCACCACGGTTTCCCAAAAAGTGTTCTGTTAGAATAGAGCGAAGGCCGCACACGTGCTTTACTGTTCCATTTACCGTTTATAGCAGAGTCCAACAACTCTGCAATCTCCAGCAATTCTATAAGGAGCAGTGGTGGAGCACATGGGTGGCCATTGCTCTATATATACCTCAGAGCCAATTTATTGGGGTCCTGTGTATAAATAACTTGGCAAGTTGGGATAATCCCGTTGAGGCCCTCATGTGCACCTCTACTGTCAACAATGCAGATGTGCAGCTTTATCCCTTATAGTCTATGGCAGGGATCCCCAACCTATCTTACCTTGAGAGCCACATTAAGCTTTGAGAGAAGGCTGTAAGCAACATCTAGAGCCCTCCCTCGACATTCAGCTCCTGCATCCCCCACTTGACGGAGACCTGGAGCCCACATTATGAGTATGGTGACAGCCAAAACATCGCCACAGAAATCACACTTAATAATAATTCCCACCTCACCCTCATTTGGTATTCTTGCATCAAGCATTCCCACCATGCTATTGCTTCCAGATCAAGCACCCCCTCTATCTGGAAGTATCATCTTATGTCCAACTTAGCATTTACCCCAAGGCCAGTATATGCGCATCCTGATCTGCTCTTCTGTGAGGGCTACTTATAAAAGTAGACCTGCTCTTTGCAGCTGTTTGGTAGACCTGGTGCTAATGCATTAAGCTGGCAAACAGCCACGAACCACACATCATGGGCCTGTGAACCTTAGGTTGGGGATCCCTATCCGCGAACCACACATCATGGGCCCGCGAGCCTTAGGTTGGGAATCACTAGCCGCCAACCACACATCATGGATCAGAGAGCCTTAGGTTGGGGATCCCTATCCGCGAACCACACATCATGGGCCTGTGAACCTTAGGTTTGGGATCCCTATCCGCGAACCACACATCATGGGCCCGCGAGCCTTAGGTTGGGAATCACTAGCCGCCAACCACACATCATGAATCCGAGAGCCTTAGGTTGGGGATCCCTATCCACGAACCACACATCATGGGCCCGCGAGTCTTAGGTTGGGAATCACTAGCCGCCAACCACACATCATGGATCCGAGAGCCTTAGGTTGGGGATCCCTATCCACGAACCACACATCATGGGCCCATGAGCCTTAGGTTGGGGTTCCCTATCCACGAACCACACATCATGGGCCCACGAGCCTTAGGTTGGTGTTCCCTATCCACGAACCACACATCATGGGCCCACGAGCCTTAGGTTGGGAATCACTAGCTGCGAACCACACATCATGGGCCCACAAGCCTTAGGTTGGGGTTCCCTATCCACGAACCACACATCATGGGCCCACAAGCCTTAGGTTGGGGTTCCCTATCCACGAACCACACATCATGGGCCCACGAGCCTTAGGTTGGGAATCACTAGCCGCGAACCACACATCATGGGCCCGCAAGCCTTAAGTTGGGAATCACTAGCCGCGAACCACACATCATGGGCCCACAAGCCTTAGGTTGGGAATCACTAGCCGCGAACCACACATCATGGGCCCATGAGCCTTAGGTTGGGGTTCCCTATCCACGAACCACACATCATGGGCCCACGAGCCTTAGGTTGGGAATCACTAGCCGCGAACCACACATCATGGGCCCGCAAGCCTTAGGTTGGGAATCACTAGCCGCGAACCACACATCATGGTCCCACAAGCCTTAGGTTGGGGTTCCCTATCCACGAACCACACATCATGGGCCCACAAGCCTTAGGTTAGGATCCCTATCCATGAACCACACATCATGGGCCCACGACCCTTAGGTTGGGAATCACTAGCCGCGAACCACACATCATGGTCCCACAAGCCTTAGGTTGGGGTTCCCTATCCACGAACCACACATCATGGGCCCGCAAGCCTTAGGTTAGGATCCCTATCCATGAACCACACATCATGGGCCCATGAGCCTTAGGTTGGGAATCACTAGCTGCGAACCACACATCATGGGCCCGCAAGCCTTAGGTTGGGAATCACTAGCCGCGAACCACACATCATGTCCCCGCGAGTCTTAGGGCTCATCTCCACTTGTGTGAGAAAAAAATGGTCCGATTTACGGACCGAAAAAACGGATGTAACGTGTGCGATTGTCATGCGAGTGTAATGTGATTTTTTAATCGCATCATCCGTTTTTACATCCGTATGCAATCCGTTTTTTTTCTCTGCAACTATTTTTATACAGTCATTTACAGGACTATTTACAGTGTTCTGTGCCACAGAATGGTAAGGTATCCGTAAAAAACGGATGGAATACGGATGGTCCGTATTCCATGCGTTTTTTTTCTCGCACCCATTGACTTGCATTGGCGAGTCTCGTCCGAGAATCTCAGCAATACGCAGCATGCTGCGATTTTTTTCTCAGCCGACACAGATTTTTCTCAGTCCGATTTCGGCTGGGAAAAAAAAAAAATCGCAAATGGAGTGTCACCTATTGATTAACATTGGTCCGAGTGCAATCCGATTTTTTATCGGATTGCACTCGTCCGTTTTCCTCACAAGTGGAGATGAGCCCTTAGGTTAGGGATCCTTGGGCTATGGGAATCACAGAAAGGACGAGAGCGTGTACACTTGTTAGAGTTCAGACTTTTTAATTGCAGAGTTTTTTTTATTGCATAGGCTGCATTAACACTGGGATTTTTGACATTTATGGGCAATTTCAAGGATTAGCGCCACTCAAGTGAGTCAATCTCCAAAGGACTAGTCTGTTGGCTCTTCTATGAGCGAGAAGAACTGCCATGCCACTTATAATTCTTTTTCTCCAGTTTGGGTACATTTTATTAATTATTTGGGTAGGACTTGCTAACCATCTACTTATTGTTCATGGAGGAGAGAAGGATCAGGCCTGTTCAACTTCAATGTGCCTGATCTCACTGAGAATACTTGCATGCTGGGCCAAGCTGAGCGTCCAGAGCTGTTGTCTGGCCGGGAGAGAGAGCTTTCAACCAATAGCGATATGAGCCATCTTAAAGGGATATTCTCAAGTTTTAAAGTTATCTGCTATCCAGAGAACCGGGGTTCGGCTGAATTGAGCAGAAGTCATTCATGTGCATTGTAATGGGAGTGCCAAATACCACCCGAGTGCGGCGATCCTCTATCTGCGGCGGCCTCATTAACGATGAAAGGAGCATGATGGACCATGCCTCTATTCACACAGGGCTTCTAGTTCTCGAGTCCTTCTGTTGGACCCATGGATAGGAGATACAGTGGGGCAAAAAAGTATTTAGTCAGTCAGCAATAGTGCAAGTTCCATCACTTAAAAAGATGAAAAGCGTCTGTAATTTACATCATAGGTAGACCTCAACTATGGGAGACAAACTGAGAAAAAAAAATCCAGAAAATCACATTGTCTGTTTTTTTAACAATTTATTTGCATATTATGGTGGAAAATAAGTATTTGGTCAGAAACAAAATTTCATCTCAATACTTTGTAATATATCCTTTGTTGGCAATGACAGAGGTCAAACGTTTTCTGTAAGTCTTCACAAGGTTGCCACACACTGTTGTTGGTATGTTGGCCCATTCCTCCATGCAGATCTCCTCTAGAGCAGTGATGTTTTTGGCTTTCCGCTTGGCAACACGGACTTTCAACTCCCTCCAAAGGTTTTCTATAGGGTTGAGATCTGGAGACTGGCTAGGCCACTCCAGGACCTTGAAATGCTTCTTACGAAGCCACTCCTTCGTTGCCCTGGCGGTGTGCTTTGGATCATTGTCATGTTGAAAGACCCAGCCACGTTTCATCTTCAATGCCCTTGCTGATGGAAGGAGGTTTGCACTCAAAATCTCACGATACATGGCCCCATTCATTCTTTCATGTACCCGGATCAGTCGTCCTGGCCCCTTTGCAGAGAAACAGCCCCAAAGCATGATGTTTCCACCACCATGCTTTACAGTAGGTATGGTGTTTGATGGATGCAACTCAGTATTCTTTTTCCTCCAAACACGACAAGTTGTGTTTCTACCAAACAGTTCCAGTTTGGTTTCATCAGACCATAGGACATTCTCCCAAAACTCCTCTGGATCATCCAAATGCTCTCTAGCAAACTACAGACGGGCCCGGACATGTACTGGCTTAAGCAGTGGGACACGTCTGGCACTGAGTCCATGGTGGCGTAGTGTGTTACTTATGGTAGGCCTTGTTACATTGGTCCCAGCTCTCTGCAGTTCATTCACTAGGTCCCCCCGCGTGGTTCTGGGATTTTTGCTCACCGTTCTTGTGATCATTCTGACCCCACGGGGTGGGATTTTGCGTGGAGCCCCAGATCGAGGGAGATTATCAGTGGTCTTGTATGTCTTCCATTTTCTAATTATTGCTCGCACTGTTGATTTCTTCACTCCAAGCTGGTTGGCTATTGCAGATTCAGTCTTCCCAGCCTGGTGCAGGGCTACAATTTTGTTTCTGGTGTCCTTTGACAGCTCTTTGGTCTTCACCATAGTGGAGTTTGGAGTCAGACTGTTTGAGGGTGTGCACAGGTGTCTTTTTATACTGATAACAAGTTTAAACAGGTGCCATTACTACAGGTAATGAGTGGAGGAAAGAGGAGACTCTTAAAGAAGAAGTTACAGGTCTGTGAGAGACAGAAATCTTGATTGTTTGTTTCTGACCAAATACTTATTTTCCACCATAATATGCAAATAAAATGTTAAAAAAACAGACAATGTGATTTTCTGGATTTTTTTTTTCTCAGTTTGTCTCCCATAGTTGAGGTCTACCTGTGATGTAAATTACAGACGCCTCTCATCTTTTTAAGTGGTGGAACTTGCACTATTGCTGACTGACTAAATACTTTTTTGCCCCACTGTACCTATAAAACCTGAGAATATCCCTTTAAGGCCAATTTATACTCCCATAACTACCATTACTCTTGATTTTCATGGTACTTGAAGCACAAAAAAGGACATTTCTTAGTGCCCATCTGCTCCATTTTAAGCCTTTGGCCCTGAAGATGACAATAGCCAAGCTCAGCAACACTCTTCAATCCTTCAGGATCATAGCAAATTTAAAAAAAAAAAAAAAACACTAAAATTGCTATCCAACTGATCATCATGGGCTACAATGACACAAAGGGCAACATACAAAGAATTAGAGCAAAAAAGCCACCCATAGTAATCAGATTCCAGCTCATTTTTTTTCATCTCTGTCCAGAAAAGAAAAACAAACATTTGATTGAACGTTGGAAAAAGTTGTTGTTGTTTTTTTTTTGTTTTTGTTTTTTAAACCCACAGTCATTATTTTGCAACCCCAAAAATCATCTGTACTCTATTTTGGTACATCCATTTGTACATCTAGAGACAAGAATGGCACCAAGTAGCCCCGTTTTCCTAGTCTAATAGTCTAATACAACCTCTTTAAAGTTCCCACCCCCTTGATTGCCATTTTGATTGGACATATGGAAAGGATCCCTATATAGAGTCTTTGCAGGGGTCCCATAGCAGTCCCTATGGGCTGTGCCTATAGTACACACACCAATTATACATACATAGCATATAATATAACCATAGAGATATTTGAATGTTGCACAAGATTATATATATATATATATATATATATATATATATATCACTATATAATATATATCTATATATTATATAGTGACATTATATATATATATATATATATATATAGATATATATATCTATATATATAGATATATATATATATATATAGATACACATATATCTATATATAGAGATATAGCTATATATATATATATATATATATATATATATATTTATTATACACAAATTAAAATTAATGAATATATTAATTAAGAATAAAAAAATAAGTGCATATATTATTAATTTTATGTTTCATATAAAAAAACATAAAAAATATATATTTAATTTTAATATTTTTAAATATATTTTTAGATTAATACAATGGATTACATTTAAATTGTTATACCTATACCGTAATTGTATTAATTATTTGAATTTTATATATTAAAAATAAAATTAAATTAAAAAAAATCTATTATATAATTTTACTATTAATTATTTAAATACACACACAAAGTGAGGATCCTATAGCATTTACTTCACTTGAATTAAAAGAAACACTCAAGAAAACGTATTTAAAAAAAAAAACAACCTCTGTAAGATATCTAAAACCCTAGTAAAAGCCTACTCAGACAAAAATTGTAATCTTTTTTGACTAGTTGCTCGTTACCAAAATACATGAGGTCATAATCAACCTTTGATGAAAAAAAAAAAAAGCCAGAATAAAAACTTTCAACCACTAGGTGGCACTAAATACCACAAAAGGAAAGAAGCCATATGTATATAAAAATAAAACGCACTACAAAAAAAGCCCTATGTTTAAGTGCCTACATTTAAACAAAATAAATAAATGACCAAAAAAATATATAAATATATATATTACAGCATTTAAAGATGTGCATAACACTACATTAACTATAGGGATTGTTCTGTATATGTAAAATAAAAACAAAAAAAAACAATATATATATATTGTATATACATACATACACAGAGGTAAATAATTGATTTGTCTTACAATGCGATAAAAAAAATAGTAAGAATTATTAATAAATAATAAATATAAACAGCAGTTGAAATACAGATACCTTGCCCATGGAAGATACAAAAGGCTGTAAATATTTAGTTTAGGAAACAGGCTGCTTACCAGCAGCTCTTGGGGTTTGATTGAATTGTCAGTGTATATGCAAAGTTTCTCTGCAGTTAATGGAATAGTCTCTTTGAGTTTGGATGCTAAGAACATGCAGACAGCCCCCAGGAGTTGAAGATGGCATTTTCTGGTGGGAATAACAGCTAAAAACCTGTCCAGATAGTTCATTGCCAATGGGAATACTTCCTCCTCACACTTCTGCTCTTCACAGACCTGTAGAATAAAATGGGGTAAGGGAAGGAAAAAAAGAAGGGAAGAAGAAAATAAGATAAAGGAGGGCATAGGAAGAAATATGGAAGGAAAGGGGGTTAAAAAAAGAGAACAGGAAAGCAAGATAAAAAGGAAGGCATAGGAAGAAAGATGGAAAGAAAGGGGTTAAAAAAGAGAACAAGAAAGCAAGATAAAAAGGAAGGCATAGGAAGAAAGATGGAAGGAAAGGGGTTAAAAAAGGGTTAAGGGTACAATTTATTGCAAATAGTAGGCACAGATGAGAGTAAAAATAAAAGATAAAAATAAAAAGAAAGCAAAGAAACAAATAACAATGATCAGTATTAGAAAAAATAGTAAAAAATTGAAAAAATAGATCAAATTAATTGAAAAATATTACATAAAAATGAATATGAACAAAGTTAATATATTAAAGGAAATGAGCAAGCAAGATGGGGCGCATAGCAAATTTTTTTTTTTAACATAAAATGGAATTATTAAAAAGGAGCAATGGAGAGGGGATAATTATATAAAGAGCAGAAATAGGAGAACATTTATTAATATCAGAGGAAATTTGGGTTTAAAGGGAAAGTCCAGAAAGAAATGGAGGAAAGATGGAAGGGAGAGGAGAGGGAGGGGATAGGGTTAAATATTGCACTATATAATTGCATTTAATTGTATAATTTGTTATTAAAAATCACTGGACAGCGATGATGAAGTCTGAAGGCTGGAGCTCCACATCCCCCTGCTCCCCTGACCATGAGGCAGAGAGAGGAGCCATAGATTCAGGTCACACTCCACCCCAGACATTGGAACGAATTCTGATTTCGTCATTTTTTCAAAAAATATTTAAAAATACTTAAAAAATCCACAGACGCCCGCTTTTTGCGGGGGCACCAAGTTCAGACCCTCCTGCATCTTTCCCGACAATTGTGGGGAGCAATGGACGACGTTTAGGGGTTCAAAACCATCGATGAAAGGGGTGCAGGAGGTCCCAAGACCGAGGAGAGCATGGCTGCTGGAGGAGAGAGGAGGGGGGGCTGGGATCCTTCTGGGGCTGATAATGAAGGCTGGAGGAGCTGGGAATAAATGTGGGGACATGGGAGTGTAGGGGGGCACACAGGGCAATGATGGGGGTCACCCCCGAAATAATAATCCGATTCCAGAACAATATTAGGAACCAAACTGGTAGCTGCAACCTCCTCCTTATGCAGCATGCATCACCACCATTTGCAAAAACTAATGCACCCCCACATTTGTTTTTTACAGTGTTAACTTTATTTGCACCCCACTTTGTTTGCCCATTAACCTTCAAATATCACAATGCGACATTTATGCATTTTCCAGACATTTATGCACGTCCCTTTCTTTATACAGTACAGTCAACATATACATGCGTATACACTCAGTATTGCACCCCAATATTTGCACAGCAACCCCCCAAAAAGGCTAAATCATATTTAGAACATATTTAGAATGCATGAGTGCCACATGCATAGAAGTGGGAAGAGAGGTGCAATTAACGCTGGTTTCTTAAAAAAAAGGGGGTACAGGGGACCCCATGCAACTCTTCAGCTCTAGATCAGCCCCTAAGTGTACCCCTGCAATTTAGGGGAGAGGCATCAATAATGCATTGCAACATGGAAGCACAATCTCTTTTCTTTGCCCAGACAAGACCCCCCAGGCTAAAGGGGTGACCACCAAAGAACAGAGGGAAGCGATCTCCCACTTTATCACCACCAGGGACTGGGGAAGGGGGGGAGGGAGAGGCTGCAAGGTCTAGTTCAACAAACATGGCAGCAAAGTACATGCAGCCTGTGTGCATACGTGGGCACCAGCAGACCCCCCAAACCATTTGCCTCCAAAACTAGGGGTACCAGCAGCGCAAAAGCTTACAGTAACTCTGCAGCAACAAGTGGCAATGGAAGTGTAAATATTTACATTACAGTGATACATTCTAAATGCACAATGCAATGGATACAGTATTGGTAGAGATCATATATATATATATATATATATATATATATATATATATATATATATATATATATATATATATATATATATATACACCAGCTGTGACTGTATACATTACTGCCCAGCTATACACACAGCACATGAGAGCAGAGCATGTGAGGATCTCCAGCAGATCCCTATAGGACTGTCATGACTGCTTTAGAAGATCTCCCTGATCTGCACCCCTCTTAGGGGTGTAACATAGATTTCCAAAGTTTGCTTTTGTTGACTCCACCAACCTCCAGCATCCAGGTGGCCACCATCTTCCTCATGAAGGGCTGGATGTCCTTCTGGACACACTTGAAGTAGGAGCATTGGGGCAGATACCTCTCCTCCACCGTTAGAAGGTTCTGCAGGACCCGATCGTCAAAGAGCAGCGTGGGGTCAGTCTGAGCCCTGCGGACAGGATCCACCTCTGAGCACAGCAGCTCCATGTGTTGCAACGTCTCAATGTTGTAGATCCAGTGGGTGCACAGAGCGAGGAGCTCGGGGGTCCCGGCAGTGCACAGGGGTCTGTCTGTGTTCCCAGGCTCCCAGCTTGCTGCACAGTGACGCAGCTTGCACTAGGGCTGGCCCAGGCACTTGGTGTTATTATGTAGAACAGCAGCTGGCCAGACTTTTTAAGTTCTTTTTTTTTTTTTTTTCCTCCTCTCCCCACTCCTATAGCAAGCAAGAAAGCAAAGCAGGAGGCCCTAGTTCAGGGCACACATGACAGCTCTTCTCCCATGGACCCTCCCCTTCTGGTTTAGGAAAATCTAGGTAATTAAGTCACTGGAGGTGTTATCAAGTGCATGCAACAAAAGAGAAAACTTCTTGTGAGAGGAGCTTATAAAGCCTCAGCAGAGGAAGGGGGTGTAGCTGGAGGAGGAGAGGCAGCTGCTGGCTGCACAGCAGAGGCTGCACACTCCCCACTATGCAGATGCATGCTCTGCTCATGTGTCACAAGTGATGGCTGCACCTATGGCAGCTACAGTATGGAGAGATTGCTAGATATGGAGGTGCTGTATACAGACTGGCCGTAGAAACTGCCTTTCTCTGGGACCTTGACTGCAGGTAGGGGGCAGTATTTGTTTGCAAGCCCAAATCCCCATTATAGCAAATCCCTATTACAGAGGGGTGTCTGGGAATAAACAATCAAGTCCCCCTTCTGCATCACAAACATATGTATGCAATGTTATGTGTGTGTGTATGTGTATATATATATATATGTGTGTGTGTATATATATATATATATATATGTATGTGTGTATATATGTATGTGTGTGCATAGTATATGTATATATATATATATGTGTGTGTGTGTGTGTATATATATAAATGTGTGTGTGTATATATATATATAAATGTGTGTGTGTGTATATATATATATATATATACACACACACACTAGATGGTGGCCCGATTCTAATGCATCAGGTATTCTAGAATATGTATGTAGTTTATTTATGAAGATTTCCACATAGTATATTGCACAGCCACGTAGTATCCACATAGTATATAGCACAGCCCACGTAGTATATAGCTCAGCCCACGTAGTAAATAACACAGCCTATGCAGTGTATAGCACAGCCCACGTAGTATATAACACAGCCCACGTAGTATATTGCACAGCCACACAGTATATAGCACAGCCCACACAGTAAATAACAGCCCACATAGCATATAGCACAGCCCACGTAGTATATAGCACAGCCAACGTATATAGCACCGCCCACGCAGTATATAACACAGCCCACATAGTATATACCACAGCCACGTAGTATATAGCTCAGCCCACGTAGTATATAACACAGCCTATGCAGTATATAGCACAGCCCACGTAGTATATAACACAGCCCACGTAGTATATAACACAGCCCATGTAGCATATTGCACAGCCACACAGTATATAGCACAGCCATGTAGTATATTGCACAGCCACGCAGTATATAGCACAGTCCACATAGTATATACCACAGCCTACACAGTATATAACACAGCCCACATAGTATATAGCACAGCTAACATAGTATATAGCACCGCCCACGCAGTATATAAACACAGCCCACATAGTATATAGCACAGCCACGTAGTATATAGCTCAGCCCACGTAGTATATAGCACAGCCCACGCAGTATATAACAGCCCACGTAGTATATAACACAGCCCACGTAGTATATTGCACAGCCACGCAGTATATAGCACAGCCATGTAGTATATTGCACAGCCACGCAGTATATAACACAGCCCACGTAGTATATAACAGCCCACGTAGTATATAACACAGCGATGTAGTATATAACACAGCCCACGCAGTATGTAACAGCCCACATAGCATATAACACAGCCCACGCAGTATATAGCACAGCCCACACAGTATATAACACAGCCCACGTAGTATATAGCAAAGTGGGCACCATATCCCTGTTTAAAAAAGAATTAAAATAAATAGTTATATACTCACGTTCCGGCGGCCCCCGGATCCAGTCCAGGCCTTTAGCGATGCTCCTCGCGACGCTCCGTTCCCAGTAATGCCTTGCAGCAATAACCCGTGATGATGTAGTGGTCTCGCGAGACCGCTACGTTATCTCCGGTCATAGCCGCAATGCAGTCTTGGGACCGGGGCGTCGCGAGGAGCGGGACAGGCTGTCACGGACGCCGAGAATATAAAGATTTTGTTTTATTATTATTTTTAACATATGTTTTTACTATTGATGCTGCATAGGCAGCATCAATAGTAAAAAGCTGGTCACACAGAGTTAATGGCAAACGGACTGCGTTACACCGCGTTATGCCACGGTGTAACGCAGTCCGTTTAATGGACTGCTAAAACCCTATGTCGCCGCTGACTGGAGGGGCGTATGGAGGGGCCGATTCGCGACCGGACTCTGCCTGTCGCTGATTGGTCGCGGCCAGCGATACGGGATTTCCGCGACAGACAAACAGACGGAAGTGGACCTTAGACAATTATATAGTAGGATATGTGTGTGTGTGTGTATATATATGTGTGTGTATACGGTATATATCTGTGTGTGTGTGTGTATATATGTGTGTGCGTATATATATCTATAATATAACGCTGGGAGCGTCACTCTGTCCGAAGCCTCTATAGACTGCGCAAGCGCCGGCGCAGTCTGGGCCTCACAGAGCGACGCTCCCGGGAGATCGCGGTATGCGTAAGCACTGAACGCATACCGCGATCTCCACCGGAGAGTCAGGGACCGCCAGGAGGGAGGGTAAGTATACTCACCTTTCCCGGTTCCAGCGCTGCTTGCGGCTCCGTCTCCCGGCTCCTCTGCTCCCGGCTCCGGAGGGCGCGGACTGCGCAGGCGCCGATTCCTGCTGCCGGGATCGGCGCCTGCGCAGTCCGCGCTTTCCGGCGCCATTTTCTTGAAGACACACTCCGGCTCCACTGCAGGTGTGTCTTCAAGAAAATGGCGCCGGAAAGCGCGGACTGCGCAGGCGCCGATTCCTGCTGCCGGAATCGGCGCCTGCGCAGTCCCCGCTTTCCGGCGCCATTTTCTTGAAGACATACCTGCAGTGGAGCCGGACGATAGGTGAGTATGGTATTTTTTTTTTTTTTTATATGGCAGCAGCATTCGGGGGCATACACACTGGAGCGGGGGGCATATAATACAATGGTGGCGCAGGATGGGAGCAGCACATGACAGAACGGACGCAGGATGGCAGCAGCACATGACAGAACGGGCGCAGGATGGCCGCAGCACATGACAGAACGGGCGCAGGATGGCCGCAGCACATGACAGAACGGGCGCAGGATGGCAGCAGCACATGACAGAACGGGCGCAGGATGGCCGCAGCACATGACAGAACGGGCGCAGGTTGGCCGCAGCACATGACAGAACGGGCGCAGGATGGCAGCAGCACATGACAGAACGGGCTCAGGATGGCCGCAGCACATGACAGAACGGCCGCAGGATGGCCGCAGCACATGACAGAACGGGCGCAGGATGGCCGCAGCACATGACAGAACGGGCGCAGGATGGCCGCAGCACAAGACAGAACGGGCGCAGGATGGCCGCAGCACATGACAGAACGGGCGCAGGATGGCCGCAGCACATGACAGAACGGGCGCAGGATGGCAGCAGCACATGACAGAACGGGCGCAGGATGGCCGCAGCACATGACAGAACGGGCGCAGGATGGCCGCAGCACATGACAGAACGGGCGCAGGATGGCAGCAGCACATGACAGAACGGGCGCAGGATGGCAGCAGCACATGACAGAACGGGCTCAGGATGGCCGCAGCACATGACAGGATGGCCGCAGCACATGACAGAACGGGCGCAGGATGGCCGCAGCACAAGACAGAACGGGCGCAGGATGGCCGCAGCACATGACAGAACGGGCGCAGGATGGCAGCAGCACATGACAGAACGGGCGCAGGATGGCAGCAGCACATGACAGAACGGGCGCAGGATGGCCGCAGCACATGACAGAACGGGCGCAGGATGGCAGCAGCACATGACAGAACGGGCGCAGGATGGCAGCAGCACATGTCAGAACGGGCGCAGGATGGCCGCAGCACATGACAGAACGGGCGCAGGATGGCAGCAGCAAATGACAGAACGGGGACGCAGGATGGGAGCAGCAAATGACAGAACGGGCGCAGGATGGGAGCAGCAAATGACAGGATGGGAGCAGCAAATGACAGGATGGGAGCAGCAAATGACAGGATGGGAGCAGCAAATGACAGGATGGGAGCAGCAAATGACAGAATGGAGGCGCAGGATGGGAGCAGCACGACAGAACGGGGGCGCAGGATGGGAGCAGCACATGACAGAACGGGGGCGCAGGATGGGAGCAGCACATGACAAGATGGGGGCGCAGGATGGAGCAGCACATACCAGGATGGAGACCATATACCAATATAAATGCTCGCCACCCGGGCGTAGAACGGGTTCAATAGCTAGTATATATATATGTGTGTGTGCGTGTGTGTGTGATGAAAGCAGGTTCACACCGAGCACATGTGACAGATGTGACAGAGTCTGGAGACGCCGTGGAGAGCGATCTGCTGTCTGCAACATCCTTCAGCATGACCGGCTTGCAGTGGGTCAGTAATGGTGTGGGGGGGCATTTCTTTGGAGGGCCGCACAGCCCTCCATGTGCTCGCCAATGGTAGCCTGACTGCCATTAGGTACCGAGATGAGATCCTCAGACCCCTTGTGAGACCATATGCTGGTGCGGTTGGACCTGGGTTCCTCCTAATGCAAGACAATGCCACACCTCATGTGTCAGTGTGTCCTGCAAGATGAAGGCATTGAAACTATGGACTGGCCCGCCCGTTCCCCAGACCTGAATCTGATTGAACACATCTGGGACATCATGTCTCGTACCATCCACCAATTGCACCACAGACTGTCCAGGAGTTGGCGGATGCTTTAGTCCAGGTCTGGGAGGAGATCCCTCAGGAGATCATCCGCCGCCTCATCAGGAGCATGCCCAGGCATTGTAGGGAGATCATACAGGCACGTGGAGGCCACACACAATATTCAGCATCTTTTCCTTGTCATGAGGCATTTCCACTGAAGTTGGATCAGTCTGTAATTTGATTTTCCACTTTGATTTTGAGTATTATTCCAAATCCAGACCTCCGTGGGATATTCATTCTGATTTACATTGATAATTGTTATGTTTTATTGTTCTGAACACATTTCACTATGCAATGAATAAAAATTTGCAACTGGAATATTTCATTCAGAGATATCTAGGATGTGGGATTTTAGTGTTCCCTTTATTTTTTTGAGCAGTGTGTGTATATATGTGTGTGTGTGTGTGTGTGTGTGTGTGTGTGTGTGTATATATATGTGTGTATATACAGTAGGGGAAATAACTATTTGATCCCTTGCTCGTTTTGTAAGTCTGCCCACTGACAGACATGAACAGTCTATAATTTTAAGGGTAGGTTAATTTTAACATTGAGAGATAGAATATCAAAAATAAAATCCAGAAAATCACATTGTATAAATTATATAAATGTATTTGCATTTTGCAGTGAGAAATAAGTATTTGTTCCCTCTGGCAAACAAGACTTAATACTTGGTGGCAAAACCCTTGTTGGCAAGCACAGCAGTCAGATGTTTTTTGCAGTTGATGATGAGGTCTGCGCACGTCAGGAGGAATTTTGGTCCACTCCTCTTTGCAGATCATCTTTTGGCAACTCGGAGGTTCATCTCCCGCCATAAGTTTTCTACGGGATTAAGGTCTGGAGACTGGTTAGGCCACTCCATGACCTTAATGTGCTTCTTTTTTGAGCCACTCCTTTGTTGCCTTAGCTGTATGTTTTGGGTCATTGTCTTGCTGGAAGACCCAGCCACGACCCATTTTTAATGTCCTGGTGGAGGGAAGGAGGTTGTCACTCAGGATTTTATGGTACATGGCTCCATCCATTCTCCCACTGATGAGGTGAAGTAGTCCTGTGCCCTTAGCAGAGAAACACCCCCAGAATATAATGTTTCCACCTCCATGCTTGACAGTGGGGATGGTGTTCTTTGGGTCATAGGCAGCATTTCTCTTCTTCCATACACGGCGAGTTGAGTTAATGCCAAAGAGCTGAATTTTTGTCGCATTAGACCACAGCACCTTCTCCCAATCACAGAATCATCCAGGTGTTCATTGGCAAACTTCAGATGGGCCTGCACATGTGCCTTCTTGAACAGGGGGACCTTGTGGGCACTGCAGAATTTTAAACCTTTACGGCATAATGTGTTAGCAATGGTTTTCTTGGTGGCTGTGGTCCCAGCTGCCTTGAGATCATTAACAAGTTCCCCCATGTAGTTTTATGCTGATCTCTCACCTTCCTCATGATCAAGGATACCCCACAAGGTGAGATTTTGCATGGTGCCCCAGATCCATGTCGATTGACAGTCATTTTTGTATTTCTTCCATTTTCTTACTATGGCACCAACAGTTGTCTCCTTCTCACCCAGCGTCTTACTTACGGTTTTGTAGCCCATTCCAGCTTTGTGCAGGTCTACGATCTTGTCCCTGACATCCTTATAAAGCTCTTTGGTTTTGCCCATGTTGTAGAGGTTAGAATCTGACAGAGTGTGGACAGGAGTCTTTTATAAAGGTGACTATGTAAGACAGCTGTCTTTAATGCAGGTAACTCTTAATGGTTGGTAGGGGATCAAATACTTACTTCTCACTGAAAAATGCAAATACATTTATATAATGTATACAATGTGATTTTTTTTGGATTTTATTTTTTATATTCTATCTCTCAATGTTAAAATTAACCTACCCTTAAAATTATAGACTGTTCACGTCTTTGTCAGTGGGTAAACTTACAAAATCAGCAAACATATATATGTATGCGTGTTGTTTATAATGGGTGTGTGTATATATATATATATATATATATATATATATATATATATATATATATATATATACCGTAGTGTGTTTGTACATGCATATATATGATGTGTGTGTGTCTATATATTCATGTGTGTGTTTATATTTGTCAAATCTGTGGCAGATGTTACCTGTCTCTTATTTGCAGAAACAGCGCCACTCTTCGGCACAGGCGGCGTCTGGTATTGCAGTATTCAATGAATCTAATCTAGCATCACTGGATACTGTACAAGCCCTCAAAGATCTGATCCTGCCAACACTCTTTATTTTTTGGCCTTTTTTTGTGTTTTTAAATAACTTACCAGAGAAGGATTACGTTCTAATATGCAATTTTATATTGGAATTTATAAGGAAAAAACGCTTTAATTACAAAAAATAATAATAAAGCAATTGAATAATTTTGGCCACTGAAGATATAAAGAGTAATAGCAAAACTGTAAACATGGTAATATAAGGATCCCCCCTTTCTTACATTCGGATCTGTGAATATATTGTACATTTATCCATATGGTTGCGGTTTTATATTTTTATATTGGAGATATATATATATATATATATATATATATATATATATATAATTTTATTCAATTTTTAACCCTTTTACCCCCCAATATAGTCCATGTCTGTTGCTGCTAGTGATAATTCCTAGAATATTTGGCAGTGACAGCGGCCACTATCTCATATTACAGCAAATGTTCAGACTGATTTTTTCGCTAGTTTTTTGTCTTCCTTTACGCTTTCTACGTGTCAATATAAAAAACACTCCAAAGGTAAATTTAAAACATTTCGACCCCCTCTAAAAATAAAAAAAGCGATATTTTTTTTCCTGGGGGAGGGGGAGAGGGGAGAAACTGACCATACAACATCAATATTTTTATATTTTTTTTAATATATTTTTTATCATATTCTTTTAAAGGGCCATGCACTGCAGGATATCCACATCGATCGGAATGGTTTTCATTGCGAAGAATCACCCTAGTTGTTGAATTTGCCGCTTTTCGATCAGTTTTACACATTTACAGCATTGGCTGAATTGTGGGGACCTTTCTATTGGTTTCTGGGAAAGTTGGGTGAATTTGAACGTGGCCATTATTTCAAGTGTCTACATATAAATATTTAAAGGGGATTTCCAACTATAGAAAAACATGCCCGCATTTTTCTAAAAAAACAGCGCCACCACTGTCTACAGGAAGTGACTGATATTGCAGGTTAGAAAATGAATGGTGAAAAGCTGCAATACCCCAAAAAATCCTATAGTAAGAGGTGTCACTTTTTACACAAGGCGGCAGCCATGTTTGTTTTCAATCCTAGACAACTGCTTTTAACTAGACAGATATTTTATTCAGGAACCCAGGAGAGCTTGGTATTAATCCTTGTCAACTATATATATATTACCCGGCTTTCACAGGAATTTTTTTTTTTAATAAAAAGCCGACTTTAAGTTCTTAAAGGGACATGCACTTAATAGAAAAATAA
This sequence comes from Ranitomeya imitator, assembly GCF_032444005.1. NCBI lineage: Eukaryota > Metazoa > Chordata > Amphibia > Anura > Dendrobatidae > Ranitomeya > Ranitomeya imitator. Next base: position 27,569,762 of record NC_091285.1, read on the forward strand.
TAAAAATGCATGAAAGTATAGTCCAAACGTGACACACTGACTTATCAGTACATATTTGTACAGGGGGTGTGTAAATTTTGTTAGGTCTCAACATGTTTACGGGAAGTTGAACCCGCACATTTGGTATATTGGCACATTTCCAAAGAGTGATCCCCCCCCCCCACCAGTTGTAAAAAAAAAAAAAAAATTGCAAAAATAGTCAAGGTCCAATGTCACTTTCTGCTTCCTATCCTGCTCAGAGCTCTATAACGTGAAAATATCACTTTAAGTGTGAGAAAGAGTTTAGCTTGCAGTTTACTCCACTCCCCCCGGCCGTATTTGCATAGCCAATAGTTGTAGTGTGCTCGCTACTGCGCGATGATTGTTACTGGGCAGATTTTTTCTTTTTTTTTTTTTTTTTTTTGGGAGAAAGCTTTCTCTCTATATCAGTAACTAAGAAGGCGGACAAAAAAAAAAACTTGCTGACTATCAATTGGGCAACACATTAGTTGATCTCTTCACAGGTTAAAAGGAAAGAAAGCAAAAAAAAAAATCAAGGATTATGGCAAGGGAATCTGATGCCAGTGAACTGACAGCTCCAAAGTCGCATGAGATTTTTTTTGCATTAAAAAAATAAATAAATAAATCATGTGATCCAATCCACTTTATGAAACTTTTTATGTATTTATTATTATTATTATTTTTATGTCATTTTTACTTATTTGCATTTTTTTTTCTATATTTTATATTAAGAAACTTAAAAATAATAACAACTACATTTTTAATACCATTTTTACTTTTTTTTTAAACTTTTTTTGGGGGGTATTTTATATCAAACCAGAAACTTATAATAATAATCATAAATAAAAAAAAAATATATTTTTAGTCTTTTTTTTAACGCATTTTTTTTAGCATTTTATATTAAACAAGAAAACTTAGTTTTATCAGTACCAACTGACTTCCCAAAGTCCTAAACCCATTCCCACAGACAGAACTAGTCGATGTGTTAACCCTTCCATAGCTGGCAGGCGAGACCTGTTTATATAATTTATTCTTTTTTTTTACGCATTTTTTTCAGTATTTTATATTAAACAAGAAACTTCAAAATAATAATAAATAAATTAAATACATTTTTTTTTCTTCCATTTTTATTTATTCTTTTTTTTGCATTTTTTGGTATTTTATATCCAACCAGAAACTTTAACAGTGTATTATTTAATTTATTTATTATTATTTTTTGTCATTTTTGCTTATTGCGTTTTTTATATCCAAACCCGAAGCTTTAACGATGGATTATTGGATTTATTTATTATTTAATAATCTTAATAATAATCTTTATTTTTATATAGCGCTAACATATTACAGGTTGCCCACATTATCGTTTTTGTCATGTATACTTTTTTGCATTTTATTCGGTATTTTATATCCAACCCGAAGCTTTAACAATCTATTATTTCATTTATTTATTATTATTCTGATGTCATATTTACTTTATTAAATTTGTTTCGGCGTTCTATATCCAACCCAAAGCCTTAACGATGTATTATTTTATTTATTTTTTTATGTCATATTTATTTACTTGCATTTTTTTTCAGTATTTTATATCCAACCTGAACTTTTAAAAATTCATTATTTAATTTATTTATTATTATTTTTAGCTTTTTTTTTTTGCATTTTTGGGGGCATCTTATATTAAACAAGGGACTTTTAAAAAGTTAATCCTCAACCCCATGCCCACAGACAGAACTGGTCGATATTTTAACCCTTCCATAGTTGGCCAGCGAGACCTGTTTCCCATCATTAAGAAGACAGGACCTACTTCACGCCCCACCCACCCTTTTTTTTCTCCCCATTTATGAAGAAATGCAATGAACTTAGACCTACTCAAGCAGCATGCTCCTTTTACTAAAATGCTCTCAAGTTCCCAATTCATTTCCTCATTCCTATTGCCTCACTGATCCCCTATACAAGGAGTAGGCTGTTTAACACTTCAGGGCAGAAACACCATTGTACTGGCTAACATCTTAAGTGTACAGGATATTTATATTATATATTGATTTTTATTTTTTTTTTGAATTTTTTTGCACTTTACCAGATAAATATATAAATATTTTAATATATATATAAAAATGATTAAAAAAATAATAATAATAATTCAATTAAAAAAATAGCTATTTATGCCTTCTTTTTTTACCCTTCTTTTCTTTCCAATCGACACAATGAGTCAAGGGGTTGTATCCTTGAAGTGGCGGCCCATCGGCAAGGAGCTAAACGGTCATAGACAGAGCAACAAGTGGCTTATAAATGATATATAAGACCCCCATGGGCGAATGATTAATAGGAACGTAGGCAGCAGATGTGTTATTAGTATAGTCCAACGCTTCATCACCCAGATGTTGGATACAAAAAATAAAAATATATATATATAATATAATTTATTTTATTTTTTTATTTATATATATATATATATATATATATATATATAAATATATACATATTTATATATATATATATATATATATGTATATATATATATATATATTTATATATATATATACATATACACACATATTTATATATATATATATAAATATATATATATATATATATATATATATATATATATATATATATATATATATATATATATATATATATTCTCTATAGGATTAATTAATTCTGCCCTGATCCTAAAATATACCAAAAGAGCCAACTGAATTTATTTATCCTTTTTTTTTTTTTTTTTACTTTTTAGTTATGCGTTATATACTATTCATTTTTACCCTGAAAAAAAATAAATAAATAAATAAAAATAAATAAATAAATTGAGGAGCTTCCTCCCTTTTTACTGAGGGTGTCATTAAAGGGACTACTGCTTTCTGGGTGGCAAAAGAATCTGATCTCTTCATGGATATCCAGAAACCCAACTAATGAGAAGATGTCCAGTGACCCTGAATAATAGGCAGATCCCACATTATCTAAAAGGCAGGAGTTGAATAAACACACCTACCTTCCTTTATCTCAGCCTTCCCCCCCCCCATCTTCACTTTCCCAAAAGGCCTTAATTCTAATTTACATTTTCGGCAGCTCAATAAGGACCTTTTTTTTGTTGTGTTTTTTTGAAGAGATGCCTTTGAAGTCTGAAACTAACTAACTAGCAAATTCTATTGTATTATTGTCAGATCTTCACCAGAAGGGTTGAATTCTAAAGACATCCAATCTGGCCCTTTAAAAAAAAAAAAAAAAAAAAATAGAGATAAAATAAATAACAATTAAAAAGAAAAAAAAAAGTATAAAAATGTATAAATGTTCCAAATCCTAAATTTTAATATTTATTTATCAATACTTCTTAAATTAGGTTTTAAGTTAATTCTTTTTTTTTTTAATTAAAAAAGTGGTACTTAATTTTTATAGCTTGTTCACCTTTGGGGGGAAAAAAGAGAGAAAAAAAACAACAAAAAAACATAAAAAACAAACATAAAGAGACTGGCACTTTAATGAGGTCTGTTTGAAGGAGATTCAGCCCTGTTAAAAGCAGACTGCTGGTAAGTTTATTTCCTTCCTTTAATCGCAAACTTTCACTTTGTGCAACTTCCCCCCACAAGGTTTAACTCCTTCCGCGCCACAGCGCTTAACTCCTTCCGCGCCACAGCGCTATCATCTCACCACTGCCATCAACAATGCTGCTTTTAAAACATTTTTTTTAGATTCCTTTCTGAACTGACATGAAAAACCTGGTTCTACCTACCTCCCAACTCCACTTCCTGCCCTGTGGTGACATTTTTTTTCTTTTATGTGTTTTTTTTTTTTTTGTTTTTTTTTAGTATATTTTTTGGGTGGGTTTGTTTTTCATATTCAAAATGTACTTTTATCAAAATCATCAAACTGAAAAGTTGCAAAGAATACGTAATGGAAAACCCTTAGTTTTGGTTTGATTTTATCACGTTAACATGTGCAAAAAAAAAAAAAATCCGAGCCAATAAAATATGGAGATCATGATTGAAAACGGTTTTATTTTTTTTTTTTTAATCTTTCTAGTAAGATCTTAGCTATTTGATTCGGGTAGTTAAACTTTTAATTATTCCGTTTAAAACTAAAGTTTTAGGATCGAGTTTACTAACACTTCTGATTTGTTCTCGTCACCAAAAAAAAATTATTTAGAACTTTTTTTTATACACCTTTATTGGAAGCTTAGCTTTAATATGTGCTTTTTTATATAAAAAAAACGAACTTTAAAGTATAAAATGACAGTTATATTTATTTTTTACTCTAAAAAAACACATAAAAAAAAAGAAAATCATCACTTCCAACTATAAAACAATAATTTATCGATTTTCTTTATAAATTACTGAAAATAACTGTATTTTTCCAGGTGAACTATCACAAGCTCATGTCTGAGAATCGAAAAAAAAAAAATCTGTGAATTAGTTTGAAAATTTATATTAAAAAAATTCATTAAAATGATGTAACATTTTCAAAGACAATCATTTTTAAGGGTATAAAATTCTAATTGAAATAGGTTAGAAACAAAAAATATATATATTTTTTACAATAAAATTAATTATATGATGCAACTTTAAAAAGAAAAAAAAACAATTTCTACAAGGAGGGAATAAGTTTTGTTGGAAAAACGTGAGCTGGAATCATGTTTTTTATTAAGATTTTGAAATATTTCATTGGCCGTTCCATAAGGCCCCAATGTGAGCAGAGGTCACAAGAACTGCTCTCTAAACTTCCTGGGAAGGAACTTGAAAACTGAACTTTTAACCTTACGACTCGTTTGTTTTTTTTTTCTCTCTCTTTTTTTTTTCTTTCCTACTTTACCTGTAATTCAAATGTTTGCTTGTTTGTAAAATTTGGTTAAAAGTCATCGTCCAAAATTACATTTTTCGCTCGTTAGAAGCGAAACGTTAACAATTTTTCATCTCTAAATTGAAAAAAAAAAATATTTCAATTAAAAAAAAAAAAGAAAATTCCAAATTTACAAGAAAAAAACGCGTTCTTGGGACAATAAAATGAATATTTAAGGGAAAACTTGTAGAAAAAAATTGTAAAAATTAAAAAGTCACAAAATGTGGTTTTTTAAAAAAAATATTTTATTATCCATTAGGTAGTGAATCTATAGCTCATCATCAAACCACACTTAATAACCACGTCCCTAGCGTCACTTGCTTACTAACTTTATCTCCTCCTTTTATTTCTTTACACCTAGTAAACCAAACTGTGAATAAAATAATTATTCTTAAACCAACCGATTCTCTGAGGCATGAAATCATCAAATTACTACAACTTTTTATGGTCATTTAGACTATTTTATGTGATCTTTATCTGATTTTTGGCTCCAAAAACAGTATTTGGCGCATTTAAGTTCCCACAATCGACAGTGATTGTCGTTTCCATTTTATACTGTTTGATGTCATTGTGGATGACGTCAGGGAAGACGTCTATAAACTTAGAAGGCGCTTAGTTCGATATCATTTGATGGAAACATCGTGATCAAAATCAAGAAAGTGACCTGAATATTGTATTCCTGTGACTTTCCTTTAATAGTTTCATGATTGAAAAAGAAAAAACACCTATGAATTTGTCATATATAAATTACAAGAAAACCAACAGAAAGACCCTTTCTATAACTATGACCTATTTCTACCCCCATCTTTCTATCCCTATGACCTATTTCTACCCCTATGTTTTCATCAATATGAACTATTTCTATCTCTATCTTTCTATAACTATGACCTAATTCGGTCCCTATCTTTCTATCCGCATGACATATTTCTATCTTTATGTTTATATCCCAATTACTTATTTCTATCCCTACGACCTTTTTCTATCGCTATCTTTATATCCCTATGACCTATTTCTACCCCTATCTTTATATCCCTATGACCTATTTCCATCCCTATCTTTATATCCCAATGACCTATTTCTACCCCTATCTTTCTATCCCTATGACCTATTTCTACCCCTATCTTTATATCCCTATGACCTATTTCTACCCCTATCTGTATATCCCTATGACCTATTTCTACCCCTATCTTTATATCCCTATGACCTATTTCCATCCCTATCTTTATATTCCAATGACCTATTTCTACCCCTATCTTTATATCCCTATGACCTATTTCTACCCCTATCTGTATATCCCTATGACCTATTTCTACCCCTATCTTTCTATCCGTATGATCTATTTCTACCCCTATCTTTAGATCCCTATGACCTATTTCTACCCCTATCTTTATATCCCAATGACCTATTTCTACCCCTATCTTTCTATCCCTATGACCTATTTCTACCCCTATCTTTCTATCCCTATGACTTATTTCTACCCCTATCTTTCTATCCCTATGACTTATTTCTACCCCTATCTTTCTATCCCTATGACTTATTTCTACCCCTATCTTTCTATCCCTATGACCTATTTCTACCCCTATCTTTAGATCCCTATGACCTATTTCTACCCCTATCTTTAGATCCCTATGACCTATTTATATCCCTATCTTTCTATCCGTATGATCTATTTCTACCCCTATCTTTAGATCCCTATGACCTATTTCTACCCCTATCTTTATATCCCAATGACCTATTTCTACCCCTATCTTTCTATCCCTATGACCTATTTCTACCCCTATCTTTCTATCCCTATGACTTATTTCTACCCCTATCTTTCTATCCCTATGACTTATTTCTACCCCTATCTTTCTATCCCTATGACTTATTTCTACCCCTATCTTTCTATCCCTATGACCTATTTCTACCCCTATCTTTAGATCCCTATGACCTATTTCTACCCCTATCTTTAGATCCCTATGACCTATTTATATCCCTATCTTTCTATCCCTATGACCTATTTCTATCCCTATCTTTATATCCCTATGACCTATTTCTATCCCTATCTTTAGATCCTTATGACCTATTTCTACCCCTATCTGTATATCCCTATGACCTATTTCCATCCCTATCTTTATATCCATATGACCTATTTCTACCCCTATCTTTATATCCCTATGACCTATTTCTACCCCTATCTGTATATCCCTATGACCTATTTCTATCCCTATCTTTAGATCCCTATGACCTATTTCTATCCCTATCTTTAGATCCCTATGACCTATTTCTATCCCTATCTTTCTATACCTATGACCTATTTCTACCCCTATCTTTATATCCCTATGACCTATTTCTACCCCTATCTTTATATCCCTATCACCTATTTCTATCCCTATCTTTAGATCCCTATGACCTATTTCTATCCCTATCTTTAGATCCCTATGACCTATTTCTATCCCTATCTTTCTATACCTATGACCTATTTCTACCCCTATCTTTATATCCCTATGACCTATTTCTACCCCTATCTTTATATCCCTATCACCTATTTCTATCCCTATCTTTATATCCCTATGACCTATTTCTACCCCTATCTTTATATCCCTATGACCTATTTCTACCCCTATCTTTATATCCCTATGACCTATTTCTATCCCTATCTTTCTATCCCTATGACTTATTTCTACCCCTATCTTTCTATCCCTGTGACCTATTTCTACCCATATCTTTCTATCCCTATGACTTATTTCTACCCCTATCTTTATATCCCAATGACCTATTTCTACCTTTATCTTTCTATCCCTATAACCTATTTCTACCCCTATCTTTCTATCCCTATGACTTATTTCTACCCCTATCTTTAGATCCCTATGACCTATTTCTACCCCTATCTTTCTATACCTGTGACCTATTTCTATCCCTATCTTTAGATCCCTATGACCTGTTTCTATCCCTATCTTTCTATCCCTATGACCTATTTCTATCCCTATCATTATATTCCAATGACTTATTTCTACCCCTATCTTTATATCCCTATGACCTATTTCTACCCCTATCTTTAGATCCCTATGACCTATTTCTACCCCTATCTTTATGTCCCTATGACTTATTTCTACCCCTATCTTTATAACCCAATGACCTATTTCTATCCCTATCTTTCGATCCCAATGACTTATTTCTACCCCTATCTTTATATCCCAATGACCTATTTCTACCCCTATTTTTATATCCCTATGACCTATTTCTACCCCTATCTTTATATCCCGATGACCTATTTCTACCCCTATCTTTCTATTCCTATATTTTTATCCCTATGACAGCCACAATTGTCATCAATACCCCATGATCAGGTCCATACAGATAAACGACATAAATAATATCACAAAACGAAGTAAAACATTACTTTATGGGCAATCAAACATGAAAATATTTATTCTTACAGAAGGAGGATCTTAAAGTTCTCTGCAATATTAGTATTATAGGTCAGTGCTTCTATGCGATTAGTGGTACTGGTAAACTAACGATATAAAATGTTTCAAACCAACACACATAGAAACACGAAAAAAAAAAAATAACAAAACTTATAAATATATCTACTTGAATATAGGTGATACAAATGATCCCATAAATTGGGAACATTTAGGTCACTGATTATTCTCGATTGATATCTGATGAAAATAGAAGAAAATGACCAGCACATCCAAACTAGTGAAATGTTTCTTTTGATATCTGATGACACAGAGGTAATGAACAAGTGACCAATCTTAACATGCTAAAAAAAATCAATCTAAAAATTTATATACCCACTATACAATAGTGTAAATGGGAAACAGAGTCGAAAGGTAATATTCCATGTACGCTTTTCTTCTAAAAAATGCTACTTTTCCTAACACTTTTTATGATATTTTACAGCACAAAAGTAATTTACTTGTGACATAGAAAGCAGTACATCAAATGTAAGAACCTATGTCAAATGAATGGCAAATCTATGTGTAACAACTGTGAAATTTATATAATAAAAAAAAGATCTCCATAAGGTGCATTTCAATACCAAAAAAGGCACATTGTAGAAAAGTTTGTAAACTATCAATATCTGACAACATAGTGGTAATAAGCAAGTTACCTACATCAAAAACATATCAACTGAAAGGCATAAACTTGGAATCACATAAAAACTGTAAAAGTTAAGTGAATAGATTCCCTAAAATAGTGGAAAAGAATATAGGAAATTGTAAAAAAAAAAATCTCCAAAGCCACCACAATAGATTCCTCCTACCTAAAAAAAAAAAAAATCAAAAAGGTTGGGTATAAAAATGTCAAAGCTCAGTCCATTTCTTCCTTGAGTGATACAGCTGCCTGATTATTGTATAATTTACCTAGAACTTTGCTTCTTTTACATAAAAATTGAATACGTTGATTAGTCAGTGTCAATAAACTGTCGTAATGATGCTGAATGACGCCGGGGTAATAAGCAAGATCCAAAACAAAACAGCTAAAACACAACAACAATAAACCAAAATGAAACCATCAAGCATAGGTAAGGATCAACCCCAGAGGGATAGGAGAATATATGTCATTGAAATGTCTGATACCTTCATTCCCAAGCAAAAAAGATAATTGTGATCAAGTTGGGTAGAAAATGTCAACAAGTTGGTCTGATATATATCTGTAGACTGCTTAGATGATCAACTGCTTAAATGATCAACACTGAAGTAATAAGCAAGTTACCTACAATATGTCAAAAAAACATATAAACTGGAACATAGAAAAAAACAAAAAAACTGTCAAAGGCATAAGAAGAACATACAAAAAAAACAAATGTCCACGACTTGACTTCAATTTTCTTTGTATCTACTAATTAAAATATACTCCTGATTTTAATGAAATTCACCTTAAAGTTTGCTTCTAGTACATAAAAAAAACAAAAAAAGTTTTTTTTTCCTGATACTTAAGGCTGTTTTAATTAACCACAGTGAGGTAATAAGCAAGTATGTTCCAACTGAATCACAGAAAAGTGTAAAATAGAGGTATGAGATATCTGCCTATATTTATCCAGAAAAAAACAAATTTGTGCAAAATTGTCAAAGCCAAGCATACCAAGCGTACCTAGTAAGTAAAAGAAACTCCTGATTAATATGAAATTCAGCCTCAGTTTTTCATCTACTACAAAAAAAGACCAATCGAGGTTCTCAGATCCTGTAACATCACAAAGGTAATAAACAAGTAACTTATGTCAGCAGCACAGGTAATAAGCAAGTAACTTAGGTCAACATCATCGTCAAAAATCATCAAAGTTAATAAAATATCTAACCACACATGTTTAAAAAACACCTGTAATATAAATATCAGATTATATTTCTCCTAATCCTCTCATCCAATATATTTCCAACAAAACAAGAACATGAACACATTTGGCACACAAATGTCTAAAAGAACAATAACTGTGCTACCTGTATAATAGAAACTCCAGAATATTATAAAATCCAACTTAAACTTTGCTTTTAATACAATAAGTCTGAACAAGTTGCTCACTTGTGGTTTGGTAGACTGTTTAAATGGTGATCAACAAAGGTAATAAGCAAGTTACTTTGTCTGACAATGGATTAACTAAAATACAGAAACAAGAAATTAATATCAAAACCATCAAAGCAAAGTAAATATCAACGCAAAATTGTGTAGGAGGCTATACGAAATAGAAATTCCCGATGATAGTCCTCTTAAGCTTTTATCCCCAAAAAAATAGTTGATCGGTCAGATACAAACATTTCAAAGCTCAGTATATTTCGACCAAACAAGTAATAGTAAATTCGGGTTGTTAGACAAATCACCTCAAAACTGTATTTCTACTATAAAAAGAGCAAAAAAGTAGGTTAAATATTAACTGGTAGGTTGTTAATTATGTCTGACAACTCAAAGGTAATAAGCAAGTTACCTTACATCAACAACTAAAATGCACAAACAAGAAACCAATGTAAAAACCGTGAAAGCTAAGTAAATATTTTTCCCAAAAATATTGAAATTAGGAATGTGAACATATACAATTTTTTTTTTAATTTTTTCCAACAAAACCAAATTGTGGACAAGTAGGGAAGAAAAATATCCGATCAGAGGTAAACAAATTTCTAATAAAAAGTAACAGAAACACCTCTTAGTCATTAAATGTATCTTACATGTTGCTGCTAATACAAAAAGACTGAACAGATTGGTCAGGTATTAATCAGTATCCTGTTTTTATGATGCTCAACAATACAGAGGTAATAAGCGAGTTACCCAGGTCAAGTAGGAATGAAGAACATAAATTGAGCTTTTTTTGGAAAAAAATATTTTTTTTATGTAACAAAACAACATCATGTGGTTTCATCAAGATTTTTTTTTTTTTGTAATTCACAAGATAAATGTTGCTTGGAATTGCTCACGTCAAGGAAAGTGTGTGTATTTAGGCAAAAACTTTGACGCGTGCAACATCAGTATGACCTATGACTGGCATTAAACCCGCAAAACATCACATTTTTCAAGAAATTAATACTCAGCATAAACTGGGAGAGTTGACATATTTACAGTACTGCACTTTATTTTTTTCCGTCGGAGGCGCATCCTACAATTGGTTTCTTTGATTTTTCTTATTTACTAAAAACATCTCTTACATTCCGAAGACAAGGAGATACCTCCTACTCCTACTCTTGGATGAGTATTCCTTTACTAAACAAATAACACTGTGGATGTGTAAAATAATCCACAACTACTCAACCAAGAAATTACGAGTGGACTCCAGTACCCGACAAGCTCATTTATACACTTGGATGATAAAATTTTATTTACGCCTTTGGGACTTGATGGACTTTTAGATATCCAACAATATATCTGTACTAATATTATCAAGAGAAACATAGAACCGATGACCTCTAACTGGTTTCTCGCAGAAAGGCTAGTTTTTGGTGTGGTCAACTTGGAAGTGGAGATTGGTGAGATGAGAATTTTTTTATTTTTATTTTTTAACCAATTGTCACCATTTTGTAAAAAGAAAGATAACCACCAAACCACCCTTTTATCGTTTTCTTAGTTTAATTAACAAAATTAGGTCTCTTAATTAACAAACCTCCAAGTCTGTAAACAGGTTGGGACTGTACTTCTATACTCCTGACCAATTAAAAGTTGCATACTCGATCTTCTCTTTATTCTCTTTTCTTTCAAAGGATCATCAGGAGATCAGCAGGAAATATTAGTGAGATTTTTGGGACACGAGTTGGTAGGTTTTGTATCGGTATGCCCCAACGACATTCAAAACCATGGCAGCAAGGGATAGAGAAATACAATAAATGGGTTAACCGCTCTGCAGCTTTTTATCATTTTTCATCACTTTTTGGTGAGATATATGGAAATGTTTGATGGGCTCTTTACACTCTTGCACTACTATAGTGGTCCCTGTCTCTGTCCATGGAGAGGTAAAAAGCAAGAGGTGCGTCCTGTGTAACACCGCGGTATCAGGTGAAGGCAAGTTGGAGGGTTGGTCGCTCACCTGATGTCACGCTATGACGGTCTTCTGTAACGAAGGGGGGGTCTCAAACTATCCCTAGAACTGGGATCCTAACTATCCCTGTCCCGGGGGTACTCTTGAAGGTAGAGAGGCCTGAGTCTCCGACCTTACTATGCTCCTGTTAAACCCTGATCTGTCCTCTCCCCCACTCCATGAGGCATGGGACAAAAATGTATGGTAAACAAGACACACAGACAAAACAGGGATAACAGAAAACCTTTGTCATACAAAAGCATTAACCTACAATAAGGAGGAGGATAGGGACAGGGAGGAATTAACTAAATGGGAACAAGGACCTGGAGATAAACACACACGTACTACAATAAACCACAGAATCTTCCTACAACTCTACACCAATTACTGATCATCAGCCACGGCTCCGGCGCAGGCGTACTTTGTCTGCCCTGTTGAGGGCAGAGCAAAGTACTGCAGTGCGCAGGCGCCAGGCCTCTCTGACCTTTCCGGCGCCTGCGCACTGCAGTACTTTGTTGTGCCCTCAACAAGGCAGACAAAGTACGCCTGCGCCAGAGCCGTGGCTGAAGATCAGAAGAGGACTTCATGGAAAGAAGATAGGAGGCGCCGCAGCGGACCAGAGACGCCCATCTGACCTGACCAGCAGCGGGACCGCCCCTGGGTGAGTATAATCTAACCTCTTTTTCTCCTCTTTCAGGTAACATCGGGGGCTTATCTACAGCATAACAGAATGCTGTAGATAAGCCCTTGATGCAGGTGGGCTTACCTCACCCGCGATTTTCGGGGTGACAGGTTCCCTTTCATATAGGAAACAAATCATACCATCTCTAAAGAATACCTGCTATTCATTACTCGACGTGACCATCTAACTCCAGGTCTTCCAGGGGGACAGGAAACCATTGTGACACCTGATCAGGTTATATACGGCACAACTATTTAAAGAAAGATGTATGATCCAATTGTAGCTGCTGCTCCTGATCTTTCATACTGCTGTTCTTTTGCACAGTGGACGCCAGGGTGTAATTGTGCAGAAAAAAAATAGTGAAGGGGCCAGGATTAGAGTCCCAGACTTCATATTCCCAATATTAGGACCCAAAGTTCAGGCCCATAATCCCCACTATGCCCCTCATTAGCACTAAGTATCCTACTATGGTTTCCAACCACCCAACACAAAGCCCCCATTCAATTATAATTTGGGACTCTGTAAAATATTCCTCTGCCCTCAGTTCCTCCTTTTTACCTCTAGCACTTCTTTGGGGTTCCCCCAGACATGTAATCCACCTTAGGATTCCAGAAATGGACACAGAGGGCATAACCTCTTTATTGTAGATGGAATCATCCCTTTCCCCATCCTCCAGGAAAAATGTCATATTCCCCCAAGGAAGTGTTTAGATACCTTCAACTCAAACACTTTATTACTTTCCTTCTAAGAAATGCAGCCCCACTGTACTCTTTCACCCTATTTGAACAGAAATGTCGTCTATACCCAACATGGCATTACGCCACTCCTCTACACCCATCTAAACCATGCTACCCACAGATGTCGCCTTGCCTACACCTCTCACTGGGAATCTGATGACAACTGGACCCAAATTTGGTCCTCTACCATGAGTAACCTACTTAATACGCTAATGTCTACCATCAACCAACTACAAAGTCATGATGAGCTGGTTCATAACTCCCGCCAGAAGAGCCAAAGCTGTTCCCAACTATTCCTCTCATTGTTTTAGAGCAGGGGTCCCCAACCTGTAGCTCGGGAGCCACCTGTGGCTCGGGGTCCCATGAATTGTGGCTCGTGATTGTCTGCCAGCTTGGTGCATTAGCTCTAGCAAACTGGTATGAGGAGAACATCTCAAAATGGTGAATTTTTCTTTTTTGCGAATGTAACCGTGCAAGTCAATAACAAAGACAAACATTTATACTGTATTTTATTGTGATTAATAAATAAACGAATTTAAAAAATGGTGAATTTTGTGAGTTGCCCTGCACAGAAGTGCAGATCTGGATGCACATTTACTAGTCGTAGGGGTTTAGAGATGTTTTAGGTACGGTACACTAGAAGGTGGTACTACCTGTTAGAGGAGATGCTCAAAGCTGGATGTGACAGTGTGTTGGGAGTCCTTGATGGGAGAATACTGAATGGAGGCATTGTGGGAACCCATGGATCTCAGTTTACTGCTTTGGAGTGATTTATGTGCAAAGCTTTGGTTATTATACCTGTAATGGGGGCTTTGGTTGACACTACTTTGAAGGGGGTGGGAGCTGGATGTAGCGCGCGACCCTCTATCTAAGCTGAATGTGGCTCTCAAGGTCAGAAAGGTTGGGGACAACTGTTTTAGAGGATACCAATCTATGGACAACATGTACAATATATGGTGGCTTTGCCCCAAAGCATGTAGACTTTGGATTAGGGTCTACTTTCTCACAGTTACAGGTCATAGTCTAAAGAAAACCACCTGGGAGACTTACGACCACCTCAGCCTGGAGAAGAAAAGGGCTTTGATTTCTCAGAAGTAAAAAGACAAATCTCTTAGTATGTAATTAACAAGAAACTTTCAGCTATATCATCTCTTAAGGCAGATAAATTTGAGAAAATTTGGTCACCTTGGGCAGAATCCACCAACCATACTCCATTCACTACACCACCTTTTACTAGTGATGAGCGAACGTGCTGGTATAAGGGGTAATCCGAGCATGCTCGTGTGCAAACCGAGCGGCTTCGGCATGCTCGAATAATATGTTCAAATCCCCGTGGCTGCATATCTCACGGTTGTTTGGATGCCATATTGTTGAGAGTTGCTTCTTGAAGAGAACATTTCGGTATTACGGTGCACATGAAAAATGTACGTGAATAAGATGGAATGGCTTCGAAACGTGCTATTATATTTCATTCCGTTGTGGAAATCTACTTCTGATACCGTAAGGTAGAAAATTAGGACAATTATGTCATCTCCACAATAAAGTGGAGAATTGTAAAATTCTTCTGTAGTCCATGCCGAAGTCTTGAAGTCATCAATGAAGCCTAATCCCATCCACCAGATCAGAGCTAATAGCGGACAAACATCTCTTCCTACACGATTAAAGCATGTCGGCTCTTGACGGTCACATTTTTGAGAAAATAACTAATTGCATTTTTTTTTCTTCTTCTTTAACATGCAAATAAAGGATCGTGAGTCATAAAATTAGTCATCGGAGCCTCCACCTGTCTCGTATGTGCACACCACACACTTGTTTGCCTAATGCACCAAGGGCTATGAAAAGTGAGCACATTTGTGAACGTAATTGTTTTCCTCTACTGTTTATCTGGAACTTTTTTTCTCTTTTTTTTTTCAGAGAGAGCAGCACATTCTTGTCAAGCATCTGTCTGTGTGTCTTCAAGCCTCTCTCTCATGTTCCTACTGATAGCACTTGAGTTTTTGTATCAGAGACCAGCTGCTAGCTGATACCATGGTTGAATTTTTCTGTCCTCACCCACCACAAAGCTTGTGAACGGAGGTTTTTGTTTTTTTTCCCTTTAAAGGCATACTGATAAATGAGCGGGGTTTGGTAAAAATAAATTCAGCTTGGAAGTTTCTATAAAGAGGAGGTGGGTGACATGGGTATAGGCTTTAATCTGCTTTTCATTTTTTTTTTTTGCTATGAGTTTAATTACTAACAGGGAGGTAGTTGTTCTACCTGCTGTTGAGGTCGGCGCCAATCTCAGCCGGCAGTCATAAACTGCTCCTGCCGGCGATTCAGTGGCTTCCGCTGACCTTACATCAATAGAGAAGCCGCTTTTCTGCTCTGCTCTGTTGGAGTGGTGTGACTACTGACGTCATACTGATTGACAGCCGTCTCTTCAATGCCTAACTGCAGGGAGCCAGCTGTCAATCTGAATGACGTTGGCAGTCATGCTCCATCGACAAGGCAGACCGGAAGAGGAAGAGATTCTCAGTTGACTTGCAGCAGTGTAATCGCCGGCAGGAGCGGTCTCTGTGACTGCAAACTTGCGAATCCCCCAGTGTGCACAGTGCGTGCTGTCAGGATTCTAGTACAAGCAGTGGGAACGTGAGGTCCTATTCCAACTAGACATGCAGGGCCTCGTGGAATACAACCAAATTCAGAGAGGCCGGACACGTCTTGTCGTAATGTGGCCGGAATTATTCAAATCACATACTTGCGGTCACATGACAGTCAGCTCCCTTCACTGGAGAATCCCGACAGCGCACACTGTGCGCACTGTAAAGACAAGTCTGCAAGTCACAAAGTGATTGCAGCTTGAGCTCCAAACCCGGACAACTCCTTTACGGAAATCAGCTGTATATGGAGTTTTACTGGCAATGCTCCATGTGAAAAACATGCAAATGACATTTATTTGAGAAAAATGGATGACACATGAATATAACGGATACGTACACAAGTCAAAGTTGGATCCAGCACACAAAAACCACCTTCACACCCCCCAGAAAAAAACAAAATGTGCCTCTTCTTAAGCTGAACAGCTGAGTATGGAGACTTATTAACTATGTATCATGGGGAAAAAAAATGCAAATTAGCTCTGAGGACCGGAAAATAATTATCTCACAAGTGTCATGGTCAGTTTTGTATTCCACCATCCATCCAGTCTGAAGCTCAGCACAGGAGGTGTGATAACATAACTGTCAGGAGCCTGCTGTGCGGAGCCTCAGGCAGGATAAAGCTACGCAGGTATGCTCCCCTCTTGATGGAAATTGGGGCTAGGTGAGTATGTATTTTTTTGCGCATTGTGGGTGGAGTGACACTGTTGTGGTATCGTGTTGCGTAACGAGCACTGTATATGCTCCAAACTGTGTTAGGACCACTGTGTGAGGAGTAGTGTGGGGGCATCATAATTTATGAAAAGTACTATGGGAGCATTATAGTGTGCAATGGACTCTAAGGGCCATCAAAATATATGAGAGGGGACTAAAGGAGCATGTTATAGGGTAAGGCGGCATTGTAGGGAATCAATGTGAAAAGTGGTAATGTGGAGGCATTATTATGTATAAGGGGGAACTAGGGGGCATCATATATGCACTGTAGGGAATCAATGTGAAAAGTGGTAATGTGGAGGAATTATTATGTATAAGGGGGAACTAGGGGGCATCATATATGCACTGTAGGGAATCAATGTGAAAAGTGGTAATGTGGAGGCATTATTATGTATAAGGGGGAACTAGGGGGCATCATATATGCACTGTAGGGAATCAATGTGAAAAGCGGTAATGTGGAGGCATTATTATGTGTAAGGGGGAACTAGGAGGCCTCATATATGCACTGCAGGGAATCAATGTGAAAAGTGGTAATGTGGAGGCATTATTATGTGTAAGGGGGAACTAGGGGCATCATATATGCACTGTAGGGAATCAATGTGAAAAGTGGTAATGTGGAGGCATTATTATGTGTAAGGGGGAACTAGGGGGCATCATATATGACTGTAGGGAATCAATGTGAAAAGCGGTAATGTGGAGGCATTATTATATGTAAGGGGGAACTAGGGGGCATCATATATGCACTGTAGGGAATCAATGTGAAAAGTGGTAATGTGGAGGCATTATTATGTGTAAGGGGGAACTAGGGGGCATCATATATGCACTGTAGGGAATCAATGTGAAAAGTGGTAATGTGGAGGCATTATTATGTGTAAGGGGAACTAGGGGGCATCATATATGCACTGTAGGGAATCGTAATGTGAAAGGTGGTAATATGGAGGCATCATAATGTGTAAGGAGGAACTACGGGACGTCATATAGTGGGGGCATCTTGTTTACATGGGGGCATCATAATGGGAAAGGTGGCAATGTGGAGGCATCATAATTAGTCATGAGCGAACGTCCTCCGATAAGTTGTTATCCGAGCATGCTCGGGTGATAACTGAGTGTTTGTCATGCTCAAATAATATGTTCGAATCTCCGCGGTTGCATGTCTCGCGGCTGTTCGACAGCCGCAACACATGCAGGGATTGCCTAACAAACAGCAACGAGCCATGCAGCCGCGGGGACTCAAGCACGCCGAAGACACTCGGTTAGCACCCGAGCATGTAGGGATAACACCTTATCACCTTATCCGAACACGTTCACTCATCACTAATCATAACATGTGAGGGGAGACTAGAGCCCATCACAATGTAAAAGGGGGCACTGTAGGGACATTTTGTTTAAATGGGGTCATTATATTGTGTAAGGGGCACCATAATGTATGAAGGTCACTGTGGGTGCATCATAATGTGTGACGGACATTTTGGGTGCATATTAATGAAGGATACTTTAGGTGCACCATAATACTTGAGGGGCACTTTGGGGGCACTATCAGCCGGCATCGCACCGGGCATCACTCCTACTTATAAAGGGACAGTTCCTAAGAGTGCACTGTCAGGTGTGATCTTCTGTACCTATAAACCTAGATGTCCACCGCCCGGTGATTAGTGAAGCATCTAAATCATGTATCCCTAAATAGAATAAAGTCATGTCCTCCTATAGGAAGAAATGAGAAACAAGTCATTCCGTCAGCAAAAAGAAAAAAAAAAGATTATTTTTTTTTATAGAGGGTGGCAGTGACCCGTAGTCCAGAGGAGGGGTCTACGTTGCCTCCTTTCATTATTAGGATAAACGTAACCCAACAGACAATAAAATCTGCACAAATATTGGCTCTGACGGCTTTGATTTATGCTGCCGGCACATATGCACCTAATCACTCCAGATTCATAGACATTTGAGTATCGGGGGTATTTTCTTTCCACACAAAGAAGCCATTATTATTAATATTCATCAAAGTTTTTGTTGCAGACGGCTCATAACCTGCTTGTATTTATGGGCCAATCGTAGGGAATGGTCTCTGCCGGCTCTGTATTACAGATCCTTCTAAACTTTGCTCACCTAAAATTGTATCTGTGACTGGGAGAACTGGGTGACAACCAGTATGGTCACTATTGATACCCCACACAGAGGACGGCTAACACTCGCCTTCTTTATACTCTGACATCTCCTGGAATGTTGCAAGTGTTTGACATTCAGGATGTTGAGAAAGATGCTAAGTCATCCCTGGGTCTCTGGGGTTATGAATAGAATGATAGTAAAGACTGGCACAGAGGGGAAGCAGTAAGGAGCGATAGTGCATACATAGAACAACCTACTACAGCCATGACCGAAAATGTTGGAACCCTTGAAATTTTTCCAAAAAATTAAGTATTTCTCCCAGAAAATGATTGCAGTTACACATGTTTTGTTACAGAAATGTTTCCTTTGTGTGTATTGGAAAAACACCAAAAATATAATAAAGGTAAACTGAATATTAATTCATGCTAAACCCCCAAAATGGGTCAGACGAAATTGATGGCACCTTTCCAAAGCTGTGCTTTGTTTCAAGCACGTGGTGCTCGTTCAAACGCACACAAAACCCCCAAAATAAAAATTGTTGGCACTTTTCCAAAATTGTGGGTAAACAACTTTGTTTCAAGCATGCGATGCTCGTTCATACTCGCCTGTGGAAAGTAACAGGTGCGGGAAATATGAAAATCACACCCGAAGCCAGATAAAATGGGGAGAAGTTGACACAATCTTTGCATTATGTCTGTGTGTGCCACACTAAGGATGGAGAACAGATAGAGGAGAAGAGAACTGTCTGAGGACTTGAGAACCAAAATCGTTGAACAATATCAACAATCTCAAGGTTACAAGTCCATCTCCAGAGATCTTGATGTTCCTTTTTCCATGGTGTGCAACATAATCAAGACGTTTACAACCCATGGCACTGTAGCTAATCTCCCTGGACGTGGACGGCACAGAAAAATTGATGAAAGGGTGCAACATAAGATCCTGGAGCAAACTTCATACACAAGGCACGATCCTACCAGTCATGGTATCCCCTTCAGCCTGAGTTACAGCAGATTCCAGTGCCAAATAGAAGTATTCAACTCCAAGCACAGTTCACACTGTACAGGCTGCAGCTTCCACACAGCTGTCTGCACACACAGACTGCTCAGCTTTCCTAGCTGACCCATGCAGTCTCCAATCAGAGAGAGACCCTTGCACGTGTCTCTCCCAGCTACAGCTCACATTTTAGCTGGTCACTCACGAGCAGCACACCCAACTCTGCTCAATCCGACAGACTGACCCACACCTAGAGAAGACAGGTACTAGTAAAAAAAAAGCTAGGCAGGTGCATCTAATCAAATCCTGCAGAGCTTGGACCTAATAACCCTGTCCTACCTGGCTCCGCTACACTATCTGTTTAATAACTAATTTTATTATCTGTATATCTCATATCTCTCATATAAATAAAGCTCATATATAAATATCTTCTCTCATCTATCTTTTGTCTCTCATCTATGTTGGATCATATAAATAAAGCTTGTATATAGTGTTTCCCAAAAAATAAGACCTACCACGAAAAAAGTCCTAGCATGATTTTACAGGATTTTTGGAGTATGCTTGAAATATAAGCCCTAGTTAGTTAGGACCAGCAGTTGGGGAGTGGGGGTGGGATAAGCACACTGGTCAAAGGCCAGAGGCCCCACTTTCTTAGGGCCACCAGCTTTTCCATTGAGAGGTTAAAAATGCTTAAGGACCTTTGATGACATCACGGTCATGTGACCATCGTCTCATCAAAGGTCCATTAACTGTGATAGTCTAGAAGAACTAAAAAGGAGACAGGCTGATATGTACAGTGTGTGCGTATACATGTATATGAGCAGTGTGTGTGTATATATACATGTGTATGTGCAGTGTGTGTATACATGTATATGAGCAGTGTGTGTGTATATATATGTGTATGTGCAGTGTGTGTATACATGTATATGAGCAGTGTGTGATGACATGATTACGTTTGAAGAAATGTTGATTTTTGTTGTTCAAAAATAAATGTTAATCTATTATCTATCTATCTATTATCTATCTATTATCTATCTATTATCTATCTATTATCTATCTATTATCTATCTATCTATCTATCTATCTATCTATCTATCTATCTATCTATCTATTATCTATCTATCTATCTATCTATTATCTATCTATTATCTATCTATCTATTATCTATCTATCTATTATCTATCTATCTATCTATCTATCTATTATCTATCTATCTATCATCTATCTATTATCTATCTATTATCTATCTATCTATTATCTATCTATTATCTATCTATTATCTATCTATTATCTATCTATCTATTATCTATCTATTATCTATCTATTATCTATCTATCTATTATCTATCTATTATCTATCTATCTATTATCTATCTATCTATTATCTATCTATCTATTATCTATCTATCTATTATCTATCTATCTATCTATCTATCTATCTATCTATCTATCTATCTATCTATCTATTATCTATCTATCTATCATCTATCTATTATCTATCTATCTATCTATCTATCTATCTATCTATCTATTATCTATCTCAAGTATATCCCCACTCTATTTATCTTCCATCTATTAATCTAAATGTATTTCTCATATCTATCACATAAGGATCATAAATACGGTAAATATCTTCTCTCTCATATCTATCTTGTATCTGTCTATCTCACATTTGTTAGTAGATCTTATATTGTTCTATCTAGCTATCTCATATCTATTATCTATCATCTGTCTATATATTATCTATCTATCTATTATCTATCTATTATCTATCTATCATCTATCACTCCCATATCCACCTATTTATCTAGGCAGAAATATTATCTGATACAAATAAATGCAAAATACCTTAGAGATGTTGTCCAGGATGTGCATAAAAAGAGGCCAAGGGGTGTCATGCCCTATTAGCCATTATCTGTCTGTGACGTCCCCCGCGGGTCCATCCTTCTGACCTTGAAATAAATCAATCATTTATTCCACCCAATATTATCTATATACGACCTCAGCCTTTAAGATTTATACATTTTCTCTCCTATTAAATACATAGATAGATAAAAAAAAATTTGGTGTCAAGAGAGCGTCTCCTTTAATGTAAAACCCAGAAATGTGCTGCACATAAGAGAACTTTGATTTTCGCAAGGATGTGATCAGACCGCACATTTTGGACCAGGAGGTATCTAGATTAGGTGGCGCCTGCAGCTGACATTGACTGCGTGGGTGGTGGAGAGTTCACATTGCAAAAGAAAGGTAAGCAAAAAAAAAGTGATATTATTGTTCCTTCTCCTCTTTGATCTGCTATAATCCGAAAATTGGGGTCTCGGAGGTAGTCCTCCACATCTAAAAGCCAAAATTAAGTAATCAAATACTCAAGTAGGGCACATGTTCACGATAGATGGGGGTTCTGTGCTCCTGACCCCCCAGGGTTATAGCCCTTGCCCTGGAGTAACCATTAAACTTTCACCCATTCATTTGATTGACCACTTGTAATACCACATTTCCCCTCTAGTGGCCGCTGCAGGGAAAATGAGCAACTGTTATTCTCTCAGGCAAAATCAGAAAATTTCCTTATATTTTTTGCACTTTTATCCTACTTTTTTACTAAACGGCCAATGTTTCACTTCTTTTGGCACTTCAGGGGGCATGTACAGGTGCGTCAGAGCAGACCTGGGACAATGACTAATTCAAGAGCCAGGATCCAACCCACTCCCACAATTGACAGGTGTCTCCTTAAAGGAACCAGACTATGATTCGTGTTGCCTGTGATTTAGGCAGCATAAACCTTCAACAGGAGCCTATTAAATAAATCTCTTAAGATTGCTATAGGTGACTATAAAAAAAGTTAAAAAAAAAGTGACCTCGGAAAATAAATTTTAATACGTTTCTCTGTGATATCACAAGGAATAAAAAAAACAATAAAAATATATAAAATAAAAAATATCTAAAATAAAAGTAAATTAAAAATATACAAACACATTTATTACATAAAATATATTTTATTCATTAAATTAAAAAAAAAATTATAGGACAGAATAAAGAAAAATTACATTTTTTTTTCCCCTCTGGACTGTAAGATCCAGGACATTTCTGATGCAACGGCATTTTTGACACATTCATTGTATAATTAATTTAAAGGGGTTTTCCACCATTCACTAACATATGAAAAGTCCCACGGCCAACTTCTCCTTTCAGATCCTACCTCTTGTGATGATCATATCAATTTTTATCTATTTTTTTTTTAGTGTCCACAAGTACTAGTCAGATTTCTTAGTGCTGTCTTAGTATCGCTAGTCTATGGGCAACTGACCACCTCACCTGTTGACAGTGGGGTCCAAAGGCCCTTTTGTGGCACTTGGAAGCTGGTGGGCACTGTACTCAGTTATTTCCATCAATGATGCTCCAGAAATATTATATTATGGAGAACTCAGATTTTTACTAAAACTGATGCATCTATACATCTGACTGGTCCTATTCAAGGAGGCACTTATGAAAGCATCAGATACTTGTCATAAATATGTGATTTTTTTTTTACCTGGTGTTAATGCCGCTGTTCTCCTGAATCCGGCGATATTTTTCTTTTGTTCCTGCGCCTTTCTGTTCCTGAGATATGGCCCCTTCTTCCCAAAAGTAAGTCTAGTCTTTTTTAGCCAAGTGGGTGAGGGCATGAACTCCTCCCCGTGGGTGTGTCTTGACAATCACGCCCAGTTGGCTTCAAAGACTATATTTAGATACAGGAAAGATGGGGCCATATCTCAGGAACGGTGAGGAGCAGGAACAAAAGAAAAACATCGCCGGATTCAGGAGAACAGCGGCATTTACATTAGATAAAAAAATTACATATTTATGGCAAATGACAAGCCCCCTTTAAAAGTGAAAGAAGCTGCAGCTTCACCTCCCTTCTTCCCCACTTGTTTGCCAAACGGGCTCATCTCTATGGGAGATAATAGATAGATAATAGCTAGATAGAGAGATAGATAAAAGATAGATAGATAGAGAATAGATAGATAGATAATAGATAGATAGATAATAGATAGATAGAGAATAGATAGATAAATAGAGAGATAGATAGATAATAGATAGATAGATAATAGATAGATAGATCTCTCTCAGGAATAGAGTTTGTATGTTCTCCCCATGTTTGTGTGGGTTTCCTCCCGGTTCTCGGGTTTCCTCCCGGTTCTCGGGTTTCCTCCCACACTCCAAAGACATACTGATAAGGAGTTTATATTGTGAGCCCCAATGGGGACAGTGATGATGATTTCTGTAAAGTGCTGCCTAATATAATGGCAGCATATAAGTAAGCAGAATATATAAATACCTAGAGAGGAACCACATGGAAACCAGCTGCACCCCCTGCTGCTTCAGTGTCTAACACCAGTTTGCAGGGCGTGAACACCTCACTTTGTATAACTCAGTTTATGAACACCCCCTTAAGATCAAGGGGCCCCCTGTAAAACGTCTGTTGTCCTCAGAAGTGTCCGCTTTTATCTCCGCACCAGAAGATAACCAGTCCATTGCTCAAACCTTATACGTATTTGGAATCTCCTCTGCGTCCCCCTTGGCAGGGTTAATAAACCCAATTATTTCAGCCTTTCTTAATAGGTCATATGCTCCAGACTTCTAATCATTTCTCTGTCTGTCCTTTGGACACGCTCCAGTTTGTCCACGTGTTTTCTGCAGCGACGGTGCCCAGAACAAGAAAATCGTTCCAAGCGAAGCCATACTGGAGCTGAGCATAGAAATCTTACTTCCTAGATGTAGCAGAGAGGAGTGCGTCTCTTTAAACTCGGCTCTGCTACATCTGTGTACACATTGCGGCTAAGATCTGGCTCCTCGATCAATATTTTTCTCACTGTCGCCAGCATGAATCTTTGTGTTCCGGAATGTGGCACTGAATGCAAAGAAGAACAGGAAAACAGACAGTGGCGGCAACGTATAGGGATGTTTACATAGTCGCGGTAAAAGCCATACCTGGGGTCTCCACATTACCTGGGATCTCCACATTATCAACCATGACTGCTACCATAAGGTATGGCTGCAGGGTCAGACTACACACAACCTCTGTGTAGTCTGTTACCATGGAGACACATAGGTCTGTGTAAGAACTGTGGTCAACTACTACATTTCTTTTGTACCAGAGCAGTCAAAATTGGTGGACGATCCCTACTGGTGACGACCCCTCTGCTTCATGTAGACTTTGGGCAACGTGGTGGCCCTGGGTCCTTGGATCAAATACCACTAAAGACAACATCTGAAAAGAGTTTGTATGTTTTGTGTGTTCTCCCCTTGTTTGTGTTTATTTTAAAGAGAATTTGTCAGCAGGTTTTTCTATTAAATCGAGAGCAGCACGATGTAGGGGCAGAGACCCCGATTCCAGCGATGTGTCACTTAGTTTACTGGGTGCAGCAGTTGTGATAAAATCACAGTTTTCTCTGCTGCAGATCTGGCAGAGCTCGGAATGCTGAGCTGTGTATAACCCCGCCCACACCACTGATTGGCCACTTTCTGTGTATTTTGTAGAGAGAGATGCCAATCAGCTGGTGGGGGCGTGGTTGGACTAGAAGGCATGAGGTCAGTTGTCCTGTAGTGATAATCTCCTGACTATAAATCACTGATTGCATTGAAACCGCAAACAGGAGGCCTGACGTTGCTGGAATGGTGCTGGCACCGAAGGTAAATATAGCTTGTTTTTATTTTGTATGAGGAAAGATAGCAATTGAGAAGAGGTTGTCTGAATAGTGAACAACCACTTTAAAGAGGACATTTCACTTGTCATAAATAAGTTAAAAAAAATGTCTACCTGGTCCAAATGCCGCTGTCTTCATGAATCCGGATAAGTTTTTCTTTTGTTCCTGCGCCTCTCCGTTCCTGAGATATGGTCCTTTCTTCCTAAAAGTAAATCTGGTCTTTTTAGCCAAGTGGGTTCGGTCATGAACTCCTCCCTCCCTGTGGGCGTTTTCTTGAGGATCACACCAAGTTGGCTAAAAAAAAAAAACTAGATTTATATACAGGAAAGATGGGGCCATATCTCAGGATTGGACAGGCGCAAGAAGAAAAGACAAACATCGCCGGATTCAGGAGAACAGCGACATCTTCACCAGTTAGCAGCTATACAGATTTATGGCAAGTGAGAGGTCCCCTTTGAAAGTGAGATACTGCAGCTTCACCTCCCTCCTCCCCCATTGTTTTACATTTGATGGCAGTCTTAGGGAATGAGGAGAGTTCTGAACATTTCCAGAAAGCTTATTATCTTAGAAAGGAAAGGAAGATGCCACTTTCCCCCAATAAGATATTATACACGACTAAGATGAATGCATGCTGTTAAAGTAAATCTCATAATCATCACCAGTAAGCAATCCTCCAACCATGACTGTAATCTACGGGGTCTCTTTGTACCCTATGACGGATACGGGCAGCCTGGACTCTGTGACAACAAACATTACATATTTTCATAGCAGCAAAGTGCTACCATTTCGGAGCATCGACCACACGCCAACGATAAGAGTCAATATTCGCTAGAAATATTTCAAGCATTGAAAACATCTTGAAAATCCAGCTTCCTCCTTTATTAAAAAAAAAATCGATATAAAAAGGAGAAGAACGTCGCTGGTGTTTTGCATTCCGCAATTAAAATTGTTTTCATAGATAAAATGTAAACTCCCTTTCTCGTAATGTTTCTCACCTCTTTCAAGCGCTTAAAAAAAGGGGAAAAAAAACTGATTTAAATTCATAATTAATTTACATCAGACTCTAAAAACCGCAAATGTCGCGAGCTATAAATCATCCATAGACATAGAGTTAGATGATAAAAATAAAACTGACCATAACCACCGCTAAAGGGAGCCCGTAACCTTATAGGGGTTGTCCAGTGAAGTGTTGTCTCTAGAGATGAGTGGATATTTAGAAATTCAAATTTGTCGACTTTTCCCAAATTCGATTCATGGAGAATAAATTTGAGAGACTCCAAATACTGGAAAGCTTGTAAGTACTCGGAAAATACATGTGGGGGAGAGGAAAGAAAGTAAGGACCCCACTGACCATAAGAGCTTACACTCTACAGGAGAGAGAGGACCCCACTGACCATAAGAGCTTACACTCCACAGGAGAGAGAGGACCCCACTGACCATAAGAGCTTACACTCTACAGGAGAGAGCGAGGATCCCACTGACCATAAGACCTTACACTCTACAGGAAAGAGAGAGGACCTCACTGACCATAAGAGCTCACACTCTACAGGAGAGAGAGGATCCTACTGACCATAAGAGCTTACACTCTACAGGAGAGAGAGAGGACCTCACTGACCATAAGAGCTTACACTCTACAGGAGAGAGAGGATCCTACTGACCATAAGAGCTTACACTCTACAGGAAAGAGAGAGGACCCCACTGACCATAAGAGCTTACACTCTACAGGAGAGAGAGGATCCTACTGACCATAAGAGCTTACACTCTACAGGAGAGAGAGAGGACCTCACTGACCATAAGAGCTTACACTCTACAGGAGAGAGAGGATCCTACTGACCATAAGAGCTTACACTCTACAGGAAAGAGAGAGGACCTCATTGACCATAAGAGCTTACACTCTACAGGAGAGAGAGGATCCTACTGACCATAAGAGCTTACACTCTACAGGAGAGAGAGAGGATCCCACTGACCATAAGAGCTTACACTCTACAGGAAAGAGAGAGGACCTCACTGACCATAAGAGCTTACACTCTACAGGAGAGAGAGGACCCCACTGACCATAAGAACTTACACTCTACAGGAGAGAGAGGACCCCGCTGACCATAAGAACTTACACTCTACAGGAGAGAGAGGACCTCACTGACCATAAGAGCTTACACTCTACAGGAGAGAAAGAGGAGACCACTGACTACAAGAGCTTACACTCTACAGGAGAGAGAGAGGACCCCACTGATCATAAGAGCTAACACTCTACAGGAGAGAGAGAGGACCCAACTGACCATAAGAGCTTACACTCTACAGGAGAGAAAGAGGAGACCACTGACTACAAGAGCTTACACTCTACAGGAGAGAAAGAGGAGACCACTGACTACAAGAGCTTACACTCTACAGGAGAGAGAGAGGACACCACTGACCATAAGAGCTTACGCTCTACAGGAGAGAGAGAGGACCCCACTGACCATAAGAGCTTACACTCTACAGGAGAGAGAGAGGACACCCCTGACCATAAGAGCTTACGCTCTACAGGAGATAGAGGACCCCACTGACCAAAAGAGCTTACACTCTACAGGAGAGAGAGGACCCCACTGACCAAAAGAGCTTACACTCTACAGGACAGAGAGGACCCTACTGACCATAAGAGCTTACACTATACAGGAGAGAGAGGACCCCACTGACCATAAGATCTTACACTCTACAGGCGAGAGAGGACACCACTGACCATAAGAGCTTACACTCTACAGGAGAGAGAGGACCCCACTGACGATAAGAGCTTACACTCTACAGGAGAGTGAGGACCCCACTGACCATAAGAGCTTACACTCTACGGGAGAGGACCCCACTGACCATAAGAGCTTACACTCTACAGTAGAGAGAGGACCCCACTGACCATAAGAACTTACACTCTACAGGCGAGAGAGGACCCCACTGACCATAAGAGCTTACACTCTACAGGAGAGAGAGAAGACCCCACTGACCATAAGAGCTTACACTCTACAGGAGAGAGAGGACCCTACTGACCATAAGAGCTTCCACTCTACAGGAGAGAGAGAGGACCCCACTGACCATAAGAGCTTACAGTCTACGGGAGAGGACCCCACTGACCATAAGAGCTTACACTCTACAGGAGAGAGAGAAGACCCCACTGACCATAAGAGCTTACACTCTACAGGAGAGAGAGGACCCCACTGACCATAAGAGCTTACACTCTACAGGAGAGAGAGAGGACCCCACTGACCATAAGAGCTTACACTCTACAGGAGAGAGAGAAGACCCCACTGACCATAAGAGCTTACACTCTACAGGAGAGAGAGGACCCCACTGACCATAAGAGCTTACACTCTACAGGAGAGAGAGGACCCCACTGACCATAAGAGCTTACACTCTACAGGAAAGAGAGGACCCCACTGACCATAAGAGCTTACACTCTACAGGAGAGAGAAGACCCCACTGACCATAAGAGCTTACACTCTACAGGAAAGAGAGGACCCCACTGACCATAAGAGCTTACACTCTACGAGAGAGGACCCCACTGACCATAAGAGTTTACACTCTACAGGAGAGAGGACCCCACTGACCATAAGAGCTTACACTCTACAGGAGAGAGAGAGGACCCCACTGACCATAAGAGCTTACACTCTACAGGAGAGAGAGAGGACCCCACTGACCATAAGAACTTACACTCTACAGGAGAGAGAGAGGACCCCACTGACCATAAGAACTTACACTCTACAGGCGAGAGAGGACCCCGCTGACCATAAGAGCTTGCACTCTACAGGCGAGAGAGGACCCCACTGACCATAAGAACTTACACTCTACAGGCGAGAGAGGACCCCGCTGACCATAAGAGCTTACACTCTACAGGAGAGAGAGGACCCCACTGACCATAAGAGCTTACACTCTACAGGAGAGAGAGAGGACCCCACTGACCATAAGAGCTTACGCTCTACAGGAGAAAGAGGACCCCACTGACCATAAGAGTTTACACTCTACAGGAGAGAGAGGACCCCACTGACCAAAAGAGCTTACACTCTACAGGAGAGAGAGGACCCCACTGACCAAAAGAGCTTACACTCTACAGGACAGAGAGGACCCTACTGACCATAAGAGCTTACACTATACAGGAGAGAGAGGACCCCACTGACCATAAGATCTTACACTCTACAGGCGAGAGAGGACACCACTGACCATAAGAGCTTACACTCTACAGGAGAGAGAGGACCCCACTGACCATAAGAGCTTACACTCTACGGGAGAGGACCCCACTGACCATAAGAGCTTACACTCTACAGTAGAGAGAGGACCCCACTGACCATAAGAACTTACACTCTACAGGCGAGAGAGGACCCCACTGACCATAAGAGCTTACACTCTACAGGAGAGAGAGAAGACCCCACTGACCATAAGAGCTTACACTCTACAGGAGAGAGAGGACCCTACTGACCATAAGAGCTTCCACTCTACAGGAGAGAGAGAGGACCCCACTGACCATAAGAGCTTACAGTCTACGGGAGAGGACCCCACTGACCATAAGAGCTTACACTCTACAGGAGAGAGAGAAGACCCCACTGACCATAAGAGCTTACACTCTACAGGAGAGAGAGGACCCCACTGACCATAAGACCTTACACTCTACAGGAGAGAGAGAGGACCCCACTGACCATAAGAGCTTACACTCTACAGGAGAGAGAGAAGACCCCACTGACCATAAGAGCTTACACTCTACAGGAGAGAGAGGACCCCACTGACCATAAGAGCTAACACTCTACAGGAGAGAGAGGACCCCACTGACCATAAGAGCTTACACTCTACAGGAAAGAGAGGACCCCACTGACCATAAGAGCTTACAATCTACAGGAGAGAGAAGACCCCACTGACCATAAGAGCTTACACTCTACAGGAAAGAGAGGACCCCACTGACCATAAGAGCTTACACTCTACGAGAGAGGACCCCACTGACCATAAGAGTTTACACTCTACAGGAGAGAGGACCACACTGACCATAAGAGCTTACACTCTACAGGAGAGAGAGAGGACCCCACTGACCATAAGAGCTTACACTCTACAGGAGAGAGAGAGGACCCCACTGACCATAAGAACTTACACTCTACAGGAGAGAGAGAGGACCCCACTGACCATAAGAACTTACACTCTACAGGCGAGAGAGGACCCCGCTGACCATAAGAGCTTACACTCTACAGGCGAGAGAGGACCCCACTGACCATAAGAACTTACACTCTACAGGCGAGAGAGGACCCCGCTGACCATAAGAGCTTACACTCTACAGGAGAGAGAGGACCCCACTGACCATAAGAGCTTACACTCTACAGGAGAGAGAGAGGACCCCACTGACCATAAGAGCTTACGCTCTACAGGAGAGAGAGGACCCCACTGACCATAAGAGCTTACACTCTACGGGAGAGAGTGGACCCCACTGACCATAAGAGCTTACAATCTACAGGAGAGAGAGGACCCCACTGACCATAAGAGCTTACACTCTACAGGAGAGAGAGAGAGAGAGG
This sequence comes from Ranitomeya imitator, assembly GCF_032444005.1. Classification (NCBI taxonomy): domain Eukaryota; kingdom Metazoa; phylum Chordata; class Amphibia; order Anura; family Dendrobatidae; genus Ranitomeya; species Ranitomeya imitator. The sequence goes on from NC_091285.1 coordinate 27,601,142, forward strand.
ACCCCACTGACCATAAGAGCTTACACTCTACAGGAGAGAGAGGACCCCACTGACCAAAAGAGCTTACACTCTACAGGACAGAGAGGACCCTACTGACCATAAGAGCTTACACTATACAGGAGAGAGAGGACCCCACTGACCATAAGATCTTACACTCTACAGGCGAGAGAGGACACCACTGACCATAAGAGCTTACACTCTACAGGAGAGAGAGGACCCCACTGACGATAAGAGCTTACACTCTACAGGAGAGAGAGGACCCCACTGACCATAAGAGCTTACACTCTACGGGAGAGGACCCCACTGACCATAAGAGCTTACACTCTACAGGAGAGAGAGGACCCCACTGACCATAAGAACTTACACTCTACAGGCGAGAGAGGACCCCACTGACCATAAGAGCTTACACTCTACAGGAGAGAGAGAAGACCCCACTGACCATAAGAGCTTACACTCTACAGGAGAGAGAGGACCCCACTGACCATAAGAGCTTACACTCTACAGGAGAGAGAGAGGACCCCACTGACCATAAGAGCTTACAGTCTACGGGAGAGGACCCCACTGACCATAAGAGCTTACACTCTACAGGAGAGAGAGAAGACCCCACTGACCATAAGAGCTTACACTCTACAGGAGAGAGAGGACCCCACTGACCATAAGAGCTTACACTCTACAGGAGAGAGAGAGGACCCCACTGACCATAAGAGCTTACACTCTACAGGAGAGAGAGAAGACCCCACTGACCATAAGAGCTTACACTCTACAGGAGAGAGAGGACCCCACTGACCATAAGAGCTTACACTCTACAGGAGAGAGAAGACCCCACTGACCATAAGAGCTTACACTCTACAGGAAAGAGAGGACCCCACTGACCATAAGAGCTTACACTCTACAGGAGAGAGAAGACCCCACTGACCATAAGAGCTTACACTCTACAGGAAAGAGAGGACCCCACTGACCATAAGAGCTTACACTCTACGAGAGAGGACCCCACTGACCATAAGAGTTTACACTCTACAGGAGAGAGGACCCCACTGACCATAAGAGCTTACACTCTACAGGAGAGAGAGAGGACCCCACTGACCATAAGAGCTTACACTCTACAGGAGAGAGAGAGGACCCCACTGACCATAAGAACTTACACTCTACAGGAGAGAGAGAGGACCCCACTGACCATAAGAACTTACACTCTACAGGCGAGAGAGGACCCCGCTGACCATAAGAGCTTACACTCTACAGGAGAGAGAGGACCCCGCTGACCATAAGAGCTTACACTCTACAGGCGAGAGAGGACCCCACTGACCATAAGAACTTACACTCTACAGGCGAGAGAGGACCCCGCTGACCATAAGAGCTTACACTCTACAGGAGAGAGAGGACCCCACTGACCATAAGAGCTTACGCTCTACAGGAGAGAGAGAGGACCCCACTGACCATAAGAGCTTACGCTCTACGGGAGAGAGAGGACCCCACTGACCATAAGAGCTTACACTCTACGGGAGAGAGAGGACCCCACTGACCATAAGAGCTTACACTCCACAGGAGAGAGAGAGGACCCCACTGACCATAAGAGCTTACACTACAGGAGAGAGAGAGAGGACCCCACTGACCATAAGAGCTTACACTCTACAGGAGAGAGAGAGAGGACCCCGCTGACCATAAGAGCTTACACTCTACAGGAGAGAGAAGACCCCACTGATGATAAGAGCTTACACTCTACAGGAGAGAGAGAGGACCCCACTGACCATAAGAGCTTACACTCTACAGGAGAGAGAGAGGACCCCACTGACCATAAGAACTTACACTCTACAGGAGAGAGAGGACCCCACTGACCATAAGAACTTACACTCTACAGGAGAGAGAGGACCCCACTGACCATAAGAGCTTACACTCTACAGGAGAGAGAGGACCCCACTGGCCATAAGAGCTTACACTCTACAGGAGAGAGAGGACCCTTCTGACCATAAGAGCTTACACTCTACAGGAGAGAGAAGACCCCACTGATGATAAGAGCTTACACTCTACAGGAGAGAGAGAGGACCCCACTGACCATAAGAGCTTACACTCTACAGGAGAGAGAGAGGACCCCACTGACCATAAGAACTTACACTCTACAGGAGAGAGAGAGGACCCCACTGACCATAAGAACTTACACTCTACAGGCGAGAGAGGACCCCGCTGACCATAAGAGCTTACACTCTACAGGAGAGAGAGGACCCCGCTGACCATAAGAGCTTACACTCTACAGGCGAGAGAGGACCCCACTGACAATAAGAACTTACACTCTACAGGCGAGAGAGGACCCCACTGACCATAAGAGCTTACACTCTACAGGAGAGAGAGGACCCCACTGACCATAAGAGCTTACACTCTACAGGAGAGAGAGAGGACCCCACTGACCATAAGAGCTTACGCTCTACAGGAGAGAGAGGACCCCACTGACCAAAAGAGCTTACACTCTACGGGAGAGAGAGGACCCCACTGACCATAAGAGCTTACACTCCACAGGAGAGAGAGAGGACCCCACTGACCATAAGAGCTTACACTCTACAGGAGAGAGAGAGAGGACCCCACTGACCATAAGAGCTTACACTCTACAGGAGAGAGAGAGAGGACCCCGCTGACCATAAGAGCTTACACTCTACAGGAGAGAGAAGACCCCACTGATGATAAGAGCTTACACTCTACAGGAGAGAGAGGACCCCGCTGACCATAAGAGCTTACACTCTACAGGAGAGAGAGGACCCCACTGGCCATAAGAGCTTACACTCTACAGGCGAGAGAGGACCCCACTGACAATAAGAACTTACACTCTACAGGCGAGAGAGGACCCCACTGACCATAAGAGCTTACACTCTACAGGAGAGAGAGGACCCCACTGACCATAAGAGCTTACACTCTACAGGAGAGAGAGAGGACCCCACTGACCATAAGAGCTTACGCTCTACAGGAGAGAGAGGACCCCACTGACCAAAAGAGCTTACACTCTACGGGAGAGAGAGGACCCCACTGACCATAAGAGCTTACACTCCACAGGAGAGAGAGAGGACCCCACTGACCATAAGAGCTTACACTCTACAGGAGAGAGAGAGAGGACCCCACTGACCATAAGAGCTTACACTCTACAGGAGAGAGAGAGAGGACCCCGCTGACCATAAGAGCTTACACTCTACAGGAGAGAGAAGACCCCACTGATGATAAGAGCTTACACTCTACAGGAGAGAGAGGACCCCGCTGACCATAAGAGCTTACACTCTACAGGAGAGAGAGGACCCCACTGGCCATAAGAGCTTACACTCTACAGGAGAGAGAGGACCCTTCTGACCATAATAATAATAATAATAATAATAATTTTATTTATATAGCGCCAACATATTCCGCAGCGCTTTACAAATTATAGAGGGGACTTGTACAGACAATAAACATTACAGCATAACAGAAATACAGTTCAAAACAGATACCAGGAGGAGTGAGGGCCCTGCTCGCAAGCTTACAAACTATGAGGAAAAGGGGAGACACGAAAGGAGACCATAAGAGCTTACACTCTACAGGAGAGAGAAGACCCCACTGATGATAAGAGCTTACACTCTACAGGAGAGAGAGGACCCCGCTGACCATAAGAGCTTACACTCTACAGGAGAGAGAGGACCCCACTGACCAAAAGAGCTTACACTCTACGGGAGAGAGAGGACCCCACTGACCATAAGAGCTTACACTCCACAGGAGAGAGAGAGGACCCCACTGACCATAAGAGCTTACACTCTACAGGAGAGAGAGAGGACCCCACTGACCATAAGAACTTACACTCTACAGGAGAGAGAGAGGACCCCACTGACCATAAGAACTTACACTCTACAGGCGAGAGAGGACCCCGCTGACCATAAGAGCTTACACTCTACAGGAGAGAGAGGACCCCGCTGACCATAAGAGCTTACACTCTACAGGCGAGAGAGGACCCCACTGACCATAAGAACTTACACTCTACAGGCGAGAGAGGACCCCGCTGACCATAAGAGCTTACACTCTACAGGAGAGAGAGGACCCCACTGACCATAAGAGCTTACGCTCTACAGGAGAGAGAGAGGACCCCACTGACCATAAGAGCTTACGCTCTACGGGAGAGAGAGGACCCCACTGACCATAAGAGCTTACAGTCTACGGGAGAGAGAGGACCCCACTGACCATAAGAGCTTACACTCCACAGGAGAGAGAGAGGACCCCACTGACCATAAGAGCTTACACTACAGGAGAGAGAGAGAGGACCCCACTGACCATAAGAGCTTACACTCTACAGGAGAGAGAGAGAGGACCCCGCTGACCATAAGAGCTTACACTCTACAGGAGAGAGAAGACCCCACTGATGATAAGAGCTTACACTCTACAGGAGAGAGAGAGGACCCCACTGACCATAAGAGCTTACACTCTACAGGAGAGAGAGAGGACCCCACTGACCATAAGAACTTACACTCTACAGGAGAGAGAGGACCCCACTGACCATAAGAACTTACACTCTACAGGAGAGAGAGGACCCCACTGACCATAAGAGCTTACACTCTACAGGAGAGAGAGGACCCCACTGGCCATAAGAGCTTACACTCTACAGGAGAGAGAGGACCCTTCTGACCATAAGAGCTTACACTCTACAGGAGAGAGAAGACCCCACTGATGATAAGAGCTTACACTCTACAGGAGAGAGAGAGGACCCCACTGACCATAAGAGCTTACACTCTACAGGAGAGAGAGAGGACCCCACTGACCATAAGAACTTACACTCTACAGGAGAGAGAGAGGACCCCACTGACCATAAGAACTTACACTCTACAGGCGAGAGAGGACCCCGCTGACCATAAGAGCTTACACTCTACAGGAGAGAGAGGACCCCGCTGACCATAAGAGCTTACACTCTACAGGCGAGAGAGGACCCCACTGACAATAAGAACTTACACTCTACAGGCGAGAGAGGACCCCACTGACCATAAGAGCTTACACTCTACAGGAGAGAGAGGACCCCACTGACCATAAGAGCTTACACTCTACAGGAGAGAGAGAGGACCCCACTGACCATAAGAGCTTACGCTCTACAGGAGAGAGAGGACCCCACTGACCAAAAGAGCTTACACTCTACGGGAGAGAGAGGACCCCACTGACCATAAGAGCTTACACTCCACAGGAGAGAGAGAGGACCCCACTGACCATAAGAGCTTACACTCTACAGGAGAGAGAGAGAGGACCCCACTGACCATAAGAGCTTACACTCTACAGGAGAGAGAGAGAGGACCCCGCTGACCATAAGAGCTTACACTCTACAGGAGAGAGAAGACCCCACTGATGATAAGAGCTTACACTCTACAGGAGAGAGAGGACCCCGCTGACCATAAGAGCTTACACTCTACAGGAGAGAGAGGGCCCCACTGACAATAAGAACTTACACTCTACAGGCGAGAGAGGACCCCACTGACCATAAGAGCTTACACTCTACAGGAGAGAGAGGACCCCACTGACCATAAGAGCTTACACTCTACAGGAGAGAGAGAGGACCCCACTGACCATAAGAGCTTACGCTCTACAGGAGAGAGAGGACCCCACTGACCAAAAGAGCTTACACTCTACGGGAGAGAGAGGACCCCACTGACCATAAGAGCTTACACTCCACAGGAGAGAGAGAGGACCCCACTGACCATAAGAGCTTACACTCTACAGGAGAGAGAGAGAGGACCCCACTGACCATAAGAGCTTACACTCTACAGGAGAGAGAGAGAGGACCCCGCTGACCATAAGAGCTTACACTCTACAGGAGAGAGAAGACCCCACTGATGATAAGAGCTTACACTCTACAGGAGAGAGAGGACCCCGCTGACCATAAGAGCTTACACTCTACAGGAGAGAGAGGACCCCACTGGCCATAAGAGCTTACACTCTACAGGAGAGAGAGGACCCTTCTGACCATAATAATAATAATAATAATAATAATTTTATTTATATAGCGCCAACATATTCCGCAGCGCTTTACAAATTATAGAGGGGACTTGTACAGACAATAAACATTACAGCATAACAGAAATACAGTTCAAAACAGATACCAGGAGGAGTGAGGGCCCTGCTCGCAAGCTTACAAACTATGAGGAAAAGGGGAGACACGAAAGGAGACCATAAGAGCTTACACTCTACAGGAGAGAGAAGACCCCACTGATGATAAGAGCTTACACTCTACAGGAGAGAGAGGACCCCGCTGACCATAAGAGCTTACACTCTACAGGAGAGAGAGGACCCCACTGACCATAAGAGCATACACTATACAGGAGAGAGGACCCCACTGACCATAAGAGCTTACACTCTACAGGAGAGAGAGGACCCCGCTGACCATAAGAGCTTACACTCTACAGGAGAGAGGACCCCACTGACCATAAGAGCTTACACTCTACAGGAGAGAGAGGACCCCACTGACCATAAGAGCTTACACTCTACAGGAGAGAGAGAGGACCCCACTGACCATAAGAGCTTACACTCTACAGGAGAGAGAGGACCCCACTGACCATAAGAGCTTACACTCTACAGGAGAGAGAGGACCCCACTGACCATAAGAGCTTACACTCTACAGGAGAGAGAGAGAGAGGACCCCACTGACCATAAGAGCTTACACTCTACAGGAGAGAGAGGACCCCACTGACCATAAGAGCTTACACTTTACAGGAGAGAGAGAAGACCCCACTGACCATAAGAGCTTACACTCTACAGGAGAGAGAAGACCCCACTGACCATAAGAGCTTACACTCTACAGGCGAGAGAGGACCCCACTGACAATAAGAACTTACACTCTACAGGCGAGAGAGGACCCCGCTGACCATAAGAGCTTACACTCTACAGGAGAGAGAGGACCCCACTGACCATAAGAGCTTACACTCTACAGGAGAGAGAGAGGACCCCACTGACCATAAGAGCTTACGCTCTACAGGAGAGAGAGGACCCCACTGACCATAAGAGCTTACACTCTACAGGAGAGAGAGAGAGGACCCCACTGACCATAAGAGCTTACACTCTACAGGAGAGAGAGGACCCTACTGACCATAAGAGCTTACACTCTACATGAGAGAGAGGACCCCACTGACCATAAGAGCTTATACTCTACAGGAGAGAGAGAGAGGACCCCACTGACCATAAGAGCTTACACTCTACAGGAGAGAGAGGACCCTACTGACCATAAGAGCTTACACTCTACAGGAGAGAGAGGACCTCACTGACCATAAGAGATTACACTCTACAGGAGAGAGAGAGAGGACCCCACTGACCATAAGAGCTTACACTCTACAGGAGAGAGAGGACCCTACTAACCATAAGAGCTTACACTCTACAGGAGAGAGAGGACCTCACTGACCATAAGAGCTTACACTCTTTCAGAAAATTCAACTCTAACTCGATCCTCCGCGGATCGAATCGCTCATCTCTAGTTGTCAGCTCTCCACAGGACAGGTGGTAACTTGCTGATTGGTGGGAGTCAGACCACTAGGACCCACACAGATCCGGAAACTTTTATCCCTGTTAGAATGGAGCAGCCGAATTGCCACTCTATTAATTTCCTCTGGAGCGGCCAAGCTCTGCGCTCGGCTTTTTCTGGTAGCCACGTAGAGTGAATGGAGTGGTGATCGGGCATCTGACCTGCCACAACATTTTGTAATGAAAGAGGATAAAAGTTTCCCGTTGATGATAAAAATTCCTAGATCCGATTCATGCTGCCAGTGGTTTGGGCAGCATGAATCGGGAGACAGAATTCTGTTAAACATTATAAAACAAAATAGCAAAAATTGCCCAAAAAATGAAGTAGAATTCGCCTAATAATTCACATGCATCGCCAAACAGTGCAGGTAAATGTAACAAGGCTTCATACAGAGTTGGTGGCTGCTCCGGAGGACTGGAAGTCAGACCTGGCATTTGTTGGACTAGATAACATCAGGATGACAGAGACAGAGGAAGACACCAATTAAAATAGGTATTAATTCTGGAGAATGAAGGGAAGAGGGCCTGTGTTATCTACCTGCAGATAGCTCCCAGGGAACATACTTGGAATTCCTTAGGGTAGAGGATCAGAAAGCGAGAGCTGGAACCTATTGTCCATCCACCTCTGATCTGAGCTTTAATGGCTTAGTGGAGGAAGTATTTAGAAGTTATGGAAATATCTGTGTCAGGTCCTATCCTTTTGTCTGTGTTGAATCATTGCCTGGGGAGGTAGGGCACCGCGGGAAACCCGACTCACTGTAAGGGTCAATGGTTAGATGGGATGAAGGCATCTGTGATCGTTCCAGAGGCTCAGAAGAAGGATTCGATTGCGCTGTCATTTTAAACATTTTCTATGGACTTTTATCTGGGAAGGATGTAGGGTTGTAATCCTAGTCCTTACACATCTGTCTAAGGAAGGAGATAGCTGGAATCATTGTTGCCAAATTTATTGCCTCGTATTAAAATACCTCTTAGTGCCCAAAACCCAAAACGAGTGACCGTAGAAGGTTGTCTCCTTCCTTTGGACAAGACATCGGTTTGGCTTCTTTCCCTTTGGTCATTGATCGCTTTCTATCTTCTGGAGGAAAGGTACTTGGCATATCTTTTTTCCCCAGGAAGTTTTGCCTGGTTGTGCACAAAAAGAAAGACTCTTTTGAATAATTTTGGTCATTTAGACTCCGATTTTCACGTACGAGGGCAATCCGTGGCTTTCATGGATGGCACTCGCACCTGTGATAGTCTAAAATCAGAGACAAGTCCAATTTTTTTCCTAAGGATGGATCAAAATCGGCAATGCAAGTCTATGTGTCCGTGAAAAAAACCGGACCCCACGGTCTCCAAGGTGGGGAAACTTTTTATTTACCTCTGCCTACGAGAAAAACTGGTGACACCTGGACTACACTCTGATCGAAGTGCCATCCCAAAATTTGTCCGTTTTTCTCATACTAGGAAAAATTTGATGTCTAAATGAGCCCTTTAGGGTAAGGGCACATGAAGTTTTTGGAAGATTTTTGGGGAGCAGAAAGTGGCTAAATGCACACCACATCTTTAATCAACCGGGATTTTCTTTCACAAAGCAACTTCAGAAAAAAAGTGACCGGCCTTTTTGCTGAAGCCTCTCCACCGGCGTTCTTTTGCCTATTACTTCTATTGAATAGAGCAGTCGGTTTCCAAAACTAAGCTGCCCAAAGACTAAACCTTTTGCTTCTTTTAACCACTCCAGAGTTTAGAACCCTGAAGAGGTTAAAATAATTAACAAATTACTGAACTCAGCATGTGCACAGCCATGTCATTTTGATATTACTGTGCATCAGGACCTTTTTTTCTGGCTTTGTTTCCCCACCTTTTCAGGCAGATTCTAGGCAGAATCAGCCTGAAAAAGACATCGTGTGCACATAGCCGTTGAGCAGAAACATCAAGTGTTTAAGGAGTTTTGAAATTTGTACAGTTTCTGCCCAGTTTCTGCTCAATGGCTGTAAGTAATTTTGCAGTGATCTTTATTTTTTTTTAAGAAAAGGAGCACAACCTTCAAGTTTTTTTAGGTTTTTTTTTGTATTTTTTTTAGGTGGATTTGAAGAGTTTTCGCAAAGCTTTTGCTCATTTTCCTCTCCAAAAACTCTTAAAAAACCTCCAAAAGTAAATAGCTACTCAACGGAAACTGGGCAGAAACTCTCCAAATAATCCCCCAAAAATTCCTCCAAAACGTTTCTGCTTAGATTTCTGTAAAAAAAAAATCAGCAAAAATATGCTCCGTGTTAATATACTCTTAGGATTTGTGCACACTGAGTTTTTTTAAGGAGTTTCTGAAGCAAAAACTGCTTTTCTCATTATTGAGATGACAGTTGGTGCTCATAAAGTTCTATGGAGAACTGTAACTGTCGTTTCAGGAGCTCTTCCATAGAATTATAAAAGCACCAACCGTACTCTCCTATCTCAGTAATGGGAAGATCTGTATTCATTGAATACAGATTTTATCCATGAACTGAGAGTAAAAGATCAGTCTCAGGAGGAGAAATACTAAAATAATACAGATTACAAAGTTTCTTCTTTTTTTTTCAAAAATAAAAAAAATAAAATTACTCTTTAATTTGGCATGAAAGACAGAATATAAAATCTGCACCAAAATATATGCATTTTTTTTTTGTCTTAAATTGTAATGAACTTTACAAAACCATTGAAGCCTTGATGATAAAAAAAATAGATTCGTTTATAAGAGAATAAAAATAAAAAATAAAAAACACACAAAAAAAATCTTTGTAAAATGCAATGAAAACTGTAATGAATTTATATAAAATCTATCAGATCAGATCTGTCTGTCTGTGAGGCTCCCAGGCAGCCTCAGGGGCCCTCCTCCACTGCTGTGTCCTCTAGAGGCCTGGCACAATACGCTCCATCCCCTTATCCTCTGGTAAGGAAAGACTCGTGGTTTTAGAGAAGGATCAGGTGATCACAGCGATCAGCGAAGGAACCTTGGCGGTAAGTGTTGCATTTCCCTGCAGCGCCACCACTGGTTACAAGAAGAATTACACACTGCCTATTAACATTAATGGGTGAAAAACACTGTTTGTCTCCATGAACATATATATATATATATATATATATATATATATATATATATAGGTGTATATGAGAGTAGTTATCATGTCTTCCTATGCAGTGATTACACAAAACAGGACAGGTGACAATCACAGAGATTCAGCAGTGTAATGAATGGGGGCAATAAGTCTTATTTTTTAGTTCTGCCTCCATACAAGTATGACTATATAATAACCACTGATGATTACGTGTTCCCTATGTTTCCACTGTTTCTATATTTTTCATACAGTGGTGAAGAAAAAGCACAAAGAAAACTAATTCTCCAAGTCACATAATGCAACCTTGAGATCTTCCGAAGAACATCTGCCCTGCGTCCGGCAAGAATCTGCCATTTTTTTGTTTTTACACTGTCATATTCTTGGACCTCGGCAGGCGTTTTTTTTTTTTTTTTTTACACTTCAGTCAAGTCTTCCCCACCCATTTCTTGCCCTTTTAGTTTCCTGCGCTGATTGCATGCTGACCGATTTCTAACAATTGATGGCCTGTGTTGAAATAGCCTCCTTTTCAGAAGAGGTTACAATCGTGTAATGGAACAAGCCTCTGCTGCACTTGTGTACGCACCGATTATTATTACACTTTCTCTGACTTCCTGGGCCTTCCACTTTCATGGGTTTTACAGCTGACCAATAATAAACATATTGCTTTTTTTCCCACGTTATCTTTCATAAGGGCAAATTGGTGTATTAATTAAGATTCACATGTGTAAAGGATGCCTGAGTAACTTTCTAATTACATTACTGATCCCGTACTGATCCTGTGATACCTCCTGTATTATACTCCAGAGCTGCACTCACTATTCTGCTGGTGCAGTCACTGTGTACATACATTACATTACTGATCCTGAGTTACCTCCTGTATTATACCCCAGAGCTGCACTCACTATTCTGCTGGTGCCGTCACTGTGTACATACATTACATTACTGATCCTGAGTTACCTCCTGTATTATACCCCAGAGCTGCACTCACTATTCTGCTGGTGCAGTCACTGTGTACATACATTACATTACTGATCCTGAGTTACATCCTGTATTATACTCCAGAGCTGCACTCACTATTTTGCTGGTGCAGTCACTGTGTACATACATTATATTACTGATCCTGAGTTACATCCTGTATTATACTCCAGAGCTGCACTCACTATTCTGCTGGTGCAGTCACTGTGTACATTACATTACTGATCCTGAGTTACATCCTGTATTATACCCCAGAGCTGCACTCACTATTCTGCTGGTGCAGTCACTGTGTACATACATTACATTACTGATCCTGAGTTACATCCTGTATTATACCCCAGAGCTGCACTCACTATTCTGCTGGTGCAGTCACTGTGTACATACAATTACTGATCCTGAGTTACATCCTGTATTATACCCCAGAGCTGCACTCACTATTTTGCTGGTGCAGTCACTGTGTACATACATTATATTACTGATCCTGAGTTACATCCTGTATTATACTCCAGAGCTGCACTCACTATTCTGCTGGTGCAGTCACTGTGTACATTACATTACTGATCCTGAGTTACATCCTGTATTATACCCCAGAGCTGCACTCACTATTCTGCTGGTGCAGTCACTGTGTACATACATTACATTACTGATCCTGAGTTACATCCTGTATTATACCCCAGAGCTGCACTCACTATTCTTCTGGTAAATTCCCCTTGTACATACATTATATTACTGATCCTGAGTTACATCCTGTATTATACTCCAGAGCTGCACTCACTATTCTTCTGGTGCAGTCACTGTGCACATACATTACATTACTGATCCTGAGTTACATCCTGTATTATACTCCAGAGCTGCACTCACTATTCTGCTGGTGCAGTCACTGTGTACATACATTACATTACTGATCCTGAGTTACCTCCTGTATTATACTCCAGAGCTGCACTCACTATTCTGCTGGTGCAGTCACTGTGTACATACATTAGTGATCCTGAGTTACATCCTGTATTATACCCCAGAGCTGCCCTCACTATTCTGCTGGTGCAGTCACTGTGTACATACATTACATTACTGATCCTGAGTTACATCCTGTATTATACTCCAGAGCTGCACTCACTATTCTGCTGGTGCAGTCACTGTGTACATTACATTACTGATCCTGAGTTACATCCTGTATTATACCCCAGAGCTGCACTCACTATTCTGCTGGTGCAGTCACTGTGTACATACATTACATTACTGATCCTGAGTTACATCCTGTATTATACCCCAGAGCTGCACTCACTATTCTTCTGGTAAATTCCCCTTGTACATACATTACATTACTGATCCTGAGTTACATCCTGTATTATACTCCAGAGCTGCACTCACTATTCTGCTGGTGCAGTCACTGTGCACATACATTACAATACTGATCCTGAGTTACATCCTGTATTATACCCCAGAGCTGCACTCACTATTCTGCTGGTGCAGTCACTGTGCACATACATAACATTACTGATCCTGAGTTACATCCTGTATTATACTCCAGAGCTGCACTCACTATTCTGCTGGTGCAGTCACTGTGTACATACATTACATTACTGATCCTGAGTTACCTCCTGTATTATACTCCAGAGCTGCACTCACTATTCTGCTGGTGCAGTCACTGTGTACATACATTAGTGATCCTGAGTTACATCCTGTATTATACCCCAGAGCTGCCCTCACTATTCTGCTGGTGCAGTCACTGTGTACATACAATTACTGATCCTGAGTTACATCCTGTATTATACCCCAGAGCTGCACTCACTATTTTGCTGGTGCAGTCACTGTGTACATACATTATATTACTGATCCTGAGTTACATCCTGTATTATACTCCAGAGCTGCACTCACTATTCTGCTGGTGCAGTCACTGTGTACATTACATTACTGATCCTGAGTTACATCCTGTATTATACCCCAGAGCTGCACTCACTATTCTGCTGGTGCAGTCACTGTGTACATACATTACATTACTGATCCTGAGTTACATCCTGTATTATACCCCAGAGCTGCACTCACTATTCTGCTGGTGCAGTCACTGTGTACATACAATTACTGATCCTGAGTTACATCCTGTATTATACCCCAGAGCTGCACTCACTATTTTGCTGGTGCAGTCACTGTGTACATACATTATATTACTGATCCTGAGTTACATCCTGTATTATACTCCAGAGCTGCACTCACTATTCTGCTGGTGCAGTCACTGTGTACATTACATTACTGATCCTGAGTTACATCCTGTATTATACCCCAGAGCTGCACTCACTATTCTGCTGGTGCAGTCACTGTGTACATACATTACATTACTGATCCTGAGTTACATCCTGTATTATACCCCAGAGCTGCACTCACTATTCTTCTGGTAAATTCCCCTTGTACATACATTACATTACTGATCCTGAGTTACATCCTGTATTATACTCCAGAGCTGCACTCACTATTCTTCTGGTGCAGTCACTGTGCACATACATTACATTACTGATCCTGAGTTACATCCTGTATTATACTCCAGAGCTGCACTCACTATTCTGCTGGTGCAGTCACTGTGTACATACATTACATTACTGATCCTGAGTTACCTCCTGTATTATACTCCAGAGCTGCACTCACTATTCTGCTGGTGCAGTCACTGTGTACATACATTAGTGATCCTGAGTTACATCCTGTATTATACCCCAGAGCTGCCCTCACTATTCTGCTGGTGCAGTCACTGTGTACATACATTACATTACTGATCCTGAGTTACATCCTGTATTATACTCCAGAGCTGCACTCACTATTCTGCTGGTGCAGTCACTGTGTACATTACATTACTGATCCTGAGTTACATCCTGTATTATACCCCAGAGCTGCACTCACTATTCTGCTGGTGCAGTCACTGTGTACATACATTACATTACTGATCCTGAGATACATCCTGTATTATACTCCAGAGCTGCACTCACTATTCTGCTGGTGCAGTCACTGTGTACATACATTACATTACTGATCCTGAGTTACATCCTGTATTATACTCCAGAGCTGCACTCACTATTCTGCTGGTGCAGTCACTGTGTACATACATTACATTACTGATCCTGAGTTACATCCTGTATTATACTCCAGAGCTGCACTCACTATTCTGCTGGTGCAGTCACTGTGTACATTCATTACAATACTGATCCTGAGTTACATCCTGTATTATACCCCAGAGCTGCACTCACTATTCTGCTGGTGCAGTCACTGTGTACATACATTACATTACTGATCCTGAGTTACATCCTGTATTATACTCCAGAGCTGCACTCACTATTCTGCTGGTGCAGTCACTGTGTACATTCATTACAATACTGATCCTGAGTTACATCCTGTATTATACCCCAGAGCTGCACTCACTATTCTGCTGGTGCAGTCACTGTGCACATACATTACATTACTGATCCTGAGTTACATCCTGTATTATACTCCAGAGCTGCACTCACTATTCTGCTGGTGCAGTCACTGTGTACATACATTACATTACTGATCCTGAGTTACCTCCTGTATTATACTCCAGAGCTGCACTCACTATTCTGCTGGTGCAGTCACTGTGTACATACATTAGTGATCCTGAGTTACATCCTGTATTATACCCCAGAGCTGCCCTCACTATTCTGCTGGTGCAGTCACTGTGTACATACATTACATTACTGATCCTGAGTTACATCCTGTATTATACTCCAGAGCTGCACTCACTATTCTGCTGGTGCAGTCACTGTGTACATTACATTACTGATCCTGAGTTACATCCTGTATTATACCCCAGAGCTGCACTCACTATTCTGCTGGTGCAGTCACTGTGTACATACATTACATTACTGATCCTGAGTTACATCCTGTATTATACCCCAGAGCTGCACTCACTATTCTTCTGGTAAATTCCCCTTGTACATACATTACATTACTGATCCTGAGTTACATCCTGTATTATACTCCAGAGCTGCACTCACTATTCTGCTGGTGCAGTCACTGTGCACATACATTACAATACTGATCCTGAGTTACATCCTGTATTATACCCCAGAGCTGCACTCACTATTCTGCTGGTGCAGTCACTGTGCACATACATAACATTACTGATCCTGAGTTACATCCTGTATTATACTCCAGAGCTGCACTCACTATTCTGCTGGTGCAGTCACTGTGTACATACATTACATTACTGATCCTGAGTTACCTCCTGTATTATACTCCAGAGCTGCACTCACTATTCTGCTGGTGCAGTCACTGTGTACATACATTAGTGATCCTGAGTTACATCCTGTATTATACCCCAGAGCTGCCCTCACTATTCTGCTGGTGCAGTCACTGTGTACATACAATTACTGATCCTGAGTTACATCCTGTATTATACCCCAGAGCTGCACTCACTATTTTGCTGGTGCAGTCACTGTGTACATACATTATATTACTGATCCTGAGTTACATCCTGTATTATACTCCAGAGCTGCACTCACTATTCTGCTGGTGCAGTCACTGTGTACATTACATTACTGATCCTGAGTTACATCCTGTATTATACCCCAGAGCTGCACTCACTATTCTGCTGGTGCAGTCACTGTGTACATACATTACATTACTGATCCTGAGTTACATCCTGTATTATACCCCAGAGCTGCACTCACTATTCTTCTGGTAAATTCCCCTTGTACATACATTACATTACTGATCCTGAGTTACATCCTGTATTATACTCCAGAGCTGCACTCACTATTCTTCTGGTGCAGTCACTCTGCACATACATTACATTACTGATCCTGAGTTACATCCTGTATTATACTCCAGAGCTGCACTCACTATTCTGCTGGTGCAGTCACTGTGTACATACATTACATTACTGATCCTGAGTTACCTCCTGTATTATACTCCAGAGCTGCACTCACTATTCTGCTGGTGCAGTCACTGTGTACATAAATTAGTGATCCTGAGTTACATCCTGTATTATACCCCAGAGCTGCCCTCACTATTCTGCTGGTGCAGTCACTGTGTACATACATTACATTACTGATCCTGAGTTACATCCTGTATTATACTACAGAGCTGCACTCACTATTCTGCTGGTGCAGTCACTGTGTACATTACATTACTGATCCTGAGTTACATCCTGTATTATACCCCAGAGCTGCACTCACTATTCTGCTGGTGCAGTCACTGTGTACATACATTACATTACTGATCCTGAGTTACATCCTGTATTATACCCCAGAGCTGCACTCACTATTCTTCTGGTAAATTCCCCTTGTACATACATTACATTACTGATCCTGAGTTACATCCTGTATTATACTCCAGAGCTGCACTCACTATTCTGCTGGTGCAGTCACTGTGCACATACATTACAATACTGATCCTGAGTTACATCCTGTATTATACCCCAGAGCTGCACTCACTATTCTGCTGGTGCAGTCACTGTGCACATACATAACATTACTGATCCTGAGTTACATCCTGTATTATACTCCAGAGCTGCACTCACTATTCTGCTGGTGCAGTCACTGTGTACATACATTACATTACTGATCCTGAGTTACCTCCTGTATTATACTCCAGAGCTGCACTCACTATTCTGCTGGTGCAGTCACTGTGTACATACATTAGTGATCCTGAGTTACATCCTGTATTATACCCCAGAGCTGCCCTCACTATTCTGCTGGTGCAGTCACTGTGTACATACAATTACTGATCCTGAGTTACATCCTGTATTATACCCCAGAGCTGCACTCACTATTCTGCTGGTGCAGTCACTGTGTACATACATTATATTACTGATCCTGAGTTACATCCTGTATTATACTCCAGAGCTGCACTCACTATTCTGCTGGTGCAGTCACTGTGTACATTACATTACTGATCCTGAGTTACATCCTGTATTATACCCCAGAGCTGCACTCACTATTCTGCTGGTGCAGTCACTGTGTACATACATTACATTACTGATCCTGAGTTACCTCCTGTATTATACTCCAGAGCTGCACTCACTATTCTGCTGGTGCAGTCACTGTGTACATACATTACATTACTGATCCTGAGTTACCTCCTGTATTATACTCCAGAGCTGCACTCACTATTCTGCTGGTGCAGTCACTGTGTACATACATTACATTACTGATCCTGAGTTACATCCTGTATTATACCCCAGAGCTGCACTCACTATTCTTCTGGTAAATTCCCCTTGTACATACATTACATTACTGATCCTGAGTTACATCCTGTATTATACTCCAGAGCTGCACTCACTATTCTTCTGGTGCAGTCACTGTGTACATACTTTACATTACTGATCCTGAGATACATCCTGTATTATACTCCAGAGCTGCACTCACTATTCTGCTGGTGCAGTCACTGTGTACATACATTACATTACTGATCCTGAGTTACATCCTGTATTATACTCAACTGCTGCACTCACTATTCTGCTGGTGCAGTCACTGTGTACATACATTACATTACTGATCCTGAGTTACATCCTGTATTATACTCCAGAGCTGCACTCACTATTCTGCTGGTGCAGTCACTGTGTGCATACATTACATTACTGATCCTGAGTTACCTCCTGTATTATACTCCAGAGCTGCACTCACTATTCTGCTGGTGCAGTCACTGTGTGCATACATTACATTACTGATCCTGAGTTACATCCTGTATTATACTCCAGAGCTGCACTCACTATTCTGCTGGTGCAGTCACTGTGTACATACATTACATTACTGATCCTGAGTTACATCCTGTATTATACTCCAGAGCTGCACTCACTATTCTGCTGGTGCAGTCACTGTGTACATTCATTACAATACTGATCCTGAGTTACATCCTGTATTATACCCCAGAGCTGCACTCACTATTCTGCTGGTGCAGTCACTGTGTACATACATTACATTACTGATCCTGAGTTACATCCTGTATTATACTCCAGAGCTGCACTCACTATTCTGCTGGTGCAGTCACTGTGTACATTCATTACAATACTGATCCTGAGTTACATCCTGTATTATACCCCAGAGCTGCACTCACTATTCTGCTGGTGCAGTCACTGTGCACATACATTACATTACTGATCCTGAGTTACATCCTATATTATACTCCAGAGCTGCACTCACTATTCTGCTGGTGCAGTCACTGTGTACATACATTACATTACTGATCCTGAGTTACCTCCTGTATTATACTCCAGAGCTGCACTCACTATTCTGCTGGTGCAGTCACTGTGTACATACATTAGTGATCCTGAGTTACATCCTGTATTATACCCCAGAGCTGCCCTCACTATTCTGCTGGTGCAGTCACTGTGTACATACATTACATTACTGATCCTGAGTTACATCCTGCATTATACTCCAGAGCTGCACTCACTATTCTGCTGGTGCAGTCACTGTGTACATACATTAGTGATCCTGAGTTACATCCTGTATTATACCCCAGAGCTGCCCTCACTATTCTGCTGGTGCAGTCACTGTGTACATACAATTACTGATCCTGAGTTACATCCTGTATTATACCCCAGAGCTGCACTCACTATTTTGCTGGTGCAGTCACTGTGTACATACATTATATTACTGATCCTGAGTTACATCCTGTATTATACTCCAGAGCTGCACTCACTATTCTGCTGGTGCAGTCACTGTGTACATTACATTACTGATCCTGAGTTACATCCTGTATTATACCCCAGAGCTGCACTCACTATTCTGCTGGTGCAGTCACTGTGTACATACATTACATTACTGATCCTGAGTTACATCCTGTATTATACCCCAGAGCTGCACTCACTATTCTTCTGGTAAATTCCCCTTGTACATACATTACATTACTGATCCTGAGTTACATCCTGTATTATACTCCAGAGCTGCACTCACTATTCTTCTGGTGCAGTCACTGTGCACATACATTACATTACTGATCCTGAGTTACATCCTGTATTATACTCCAGAGCTGCACTCACTATTCTGCTGGTGCAGTCACTGTGTACATACATTACATTACTGATCCTGAGTTACCTCCTGTATTATACTCCAGAGCTGCACTCACTATTCTGCTGGTGCAGTCACTGTGTACATACATTAGTGATCCTGAGTTACATCCTGTATTATACCCCAGAGCTGCCCTCACTATTCTGCTGGTGCAGTCACTGTGTACATACATTACATTACTGATCCTGAGTTACATCCTGTATTATACTCCAGAGCTGCACTCACTATTCTGCTGGTGCAGTCACTGTGTACATTACATTACTGATCCTGAGTTACATCCTGTATTATACCCCAGAGCTGCACTCACTATTCTGCTGGTGCAGTCACTGTGTACATACATTACATTACTGATCCTGAGATACATCCTGTATTATACTCCAGAGCTGCACTCACTATTCTGCTGGTGCAGTCACTGTGTACATACATTACATTACTGATCCTGAGTTACATCCTGTATTATACTCCAGAGCTGCACTCACTATTCTGCTGGTGCAGTCACTGTGTACATACATTACATTACTGATCCTGAGTTACATCCTGTATTATACTCCAGAGCTGCACTCACTATTCTGCTGGTGCAGTCACTGTGTACATTCATTACAATACTGATCCTGAGTTACATCCTGTATTATACCCCAGAGCTGCACTCACTATTCTGCTGGTGCAGTCACTGTGTACATACATTACATTACTGATCCTGAGTTACATCCTGTATTATACTCCAGAGCTGCACTCACTATTCTGCTGGTGCAGTCACTGTGTACATTCATTACAATACTGATCCTGAGTTACATCCTGTATTATACCCCAGAGCTGCACTCACTATTCTGCTGGTGCAGTCACTGTGCACATACATTACATTACTGATCCTGAGTTACATCCTGTATTATACTCCAGAGCTGCACTCACTATTCTGCTGGTGCAGTCACTGTGTACATACATTACATTACTGATCCTGAGTTACCTCCTGTATTATACTCCAGAGCTGCACTCACTATTCTGCTGGTGCAGTCACTGTGTACATACATTACATTACTGATCCTGAGTTACCTCCTGTATTATACTCCAGAGCTGCCCTCACTATTCTGCTGGTGCAGTCACTGTGTACATACATTACATTACTGATCCTGAGTTACATCCTGTATTATACTCCAGAGCTGCACTCACTATTCTGCTGGTGCAGTCACTGTGTACATTACATTACTGATCCTGAGTTACATCCTGTATTATACCCCAGAGCTGCACTCACTATTCTGCTGGTGCAGTCACTGTGTACATACATTACATTACTGATCCTGAGTTACATCCTGTATTATACCCCAGAGCTGCACTCACTATTCTTCTGGTAAATTCCCCTTGTACATACATTACATTACTGATCCTGAGTTACATCCTGTATTATACTCCAGAGCTGCACTCACTATTCTGCTGGTGCAGTCACTGTGCACATACATTACAATACTGATCCTGAGTTACATCCTGTATTATACCCCAGAGCTGCACTCACTATTCTGCTGGTGCAGTCACTGTGCACATACATAACATTACTGATCCTGAGTTACATCCTGTATTATACTCCAGAGCTGCACTCACTATTCTGCTGGTGCAGTCACTGTGTACATACATTACATTACTGATCCTGAGTTACCTCCTGTATTATACTCCAGAGCTGCACTCACTATTCTGCTGGTGCAGTCACTGTGTACATACATTAGTGATCCTGAGTTACATCCTGTATTATACCCCAGAGCTGCCCTCACTATTCTGCTGGTGCAGTCACTGTGTACATACAATTACTGATCCTGAGTTACATCCTGTATTATACCCCAGAGCTGCACTCACTATTCTGCTGGTGCAGTCACTGTGTACATACAATTACTGATCCTGAGTTACATCCTGTATTATACCCCAGAGCTGCCCTCACTATTCTGCTGGTGCAGTCACTGTGTACATACAATTACTGATCCTGAGTTACATCCTGTATTATACTCCAGAGCTGCACTCACTATTCTGCTGGTGCAGTCACTGTGTACATTACATTACTGATCCTGAGTTACATCCTGTATTATACCCCAGAGCTGCACTCACTATTCTGCTGGTGCAGTCACTGTGTACATACATTACATTACTGATCCTGAGTTACATCCTGTATTATACCCCAGAGCTGCACTCACTATTCTTCTGGTAAATTCCCCTTGTACATACATTACATTACTGATCCTGAGTTACATCCTGTATTATACTCCAGAGCTGCACTCACTATTCTTCTGGTGCAGTCACTGTGCACATACATTACATTACTGATCCTGAGTTACATCCTGTATTATACTCCAGAGCTGCACTCACTATTCTGCTGGTGCAGTCACTGTGTACATACATTACATTACTGATCCTGAGTTACCTCCTGTATTATACTCCAGAGCTGCACTCACTATTCTGCTGGTGCAGTCACTGTGTACATACATTACATTACTGATCCTGAGTTACATCCTGTATTATACTCCAGAGCTGCACTCACTATTCTTCTGGTAAATTCCCCTTGTACATACATTACATTACTGATCCTGAGTTACATCCTGTATTATACTCCAGAGCTGCACTCACTATTCTTCTGGTGCAGTCACTGTGTACATACTTTACATTACTGATCCTGAGATACATCCTGTATTATACTCCAGAGCTGCACTCACTATTCTGCTGGTGCAGTCACTGTGTACATACATTACATTACTGATCCTGAGTTACATCCTGTATTATACTCAACTGCTGCACTCACTATTCTGCTGGTGCAGTCACTGTGTACATACATTACATTACTGATCCTGAGTTACATCCTGTATTATACTCCAGAGCTGCACTCACTATTCTGCTGGTGCAGTCACTGTGTGCATACATTACATTACTGATCCTGAGTTACCTCCTGTATTATACTCCAGAGCTGCACTCACTATTCTGCTGGTGCAGTCACTGTGTGCATACATTACATTACTGATCCTGAGTTACATCCTGTATTATACTCCAGAGCTGCACTCACTATTCTGCTGGTGCAGTCACTGTGTACATACATTACATTACTGATCCTGAGTTACATCCTGTATTATACTCCAGAGCTGCACTCACTATTCTGCTGGTGCAGTCACTGTGTACATTCATTACAATACTGATCCTGAGTTACATCTTGTATTATACCCCAGAGCTGCACTCACTATTCTGCTGGTGCAGTCACTGTGTACATACATTACATTACTGATCCTGAGTTACATCCTGTATTATACTCCAGAGCTGCACTCACTATTCTGCTGGTGCAGTCACTGTGTACATTCATTACAATACTGATCCTGAGTTACATCCTGTATTATACCCCAGAGCTGCACTCACTATTCTGCTGGTGCAGTCACTGTGCACATACATTACATTACTGATCCTGAGTTACATCCTGTATTATACTCCAGAGCTGCACTCACTATTCTGCTGGTGCAGTCACTGTGTACATACATTACATTACTGATCCTGAGTTACCTCCTGTATTATACTCCAGAGCTGCACTCACTATTCTGCTGGTGCAGTCACTGTGTACATACATTAGTGATCCTGAGTTACATCCTGTATTATACCCCAGAGCTGCCCTCACTATTCTGCTGGTGCAGTCACTGTGTACATACATTACATTACTGATCCTGAGTTACATCCTGCATTATACTCCAGAGCTGCACTCACTATTCTGCTGGTGCAGTCACTGTGTACATTACATTACTGATCCTGAGTTACATCCTGTATTATACCCCAGAGCTGCACTCACTATTCTGCTGGTGCAGTCACTGTGTACATACATTACATTACTGATCCTGAGTTACATCCTGTATTATACCCCAGAGCTGCACTCACTATTCTTCTGGTAAATTCCCCTTGTACATACATTACATTACTGATCCTGAGTTACATCCTGTATTATACTCCAGAGCTGCACTCACTATTCTGCTGGTGCAGTCACTGTGCACATACATTACAATACTGATCCTGAGTTACATCCTGTATTATACCCCAGAGCTGCACTCACTATTCTGCTGGTGCAGTCACTGTGCACATACATAACATTACTGATCCTGAGTTACATCCTGTATTATACTCCAGAGCTGCACTCACTATTCTGCTGGTGCAGTCACTGTGTACATACATTACATTACTGATCCTGAGTTACCTCCTGTATTATACTCCAGAGCTGCACTCACTATTCTGCTGGTGCAGTCACTGTGTACATACATTACATTACTGATCCTGAGTTACATCCTGTATTATACTCCAGAGCTGCACTCACTATTCTGCTGGTGCAGTCACTGTGTGCATACATTACATTACTGATCCTGAGTTACCTCCTGTATTATACTCCAGAGCTGCACTCACTATTCTGCTGGTGCAGTCACTGTGTGCATACATTACATTACTGATCCTGAGTTACATCCTGTATTATACTCCAGAGCTGCACTCACTATTCTGCTGGTGCAGTCACTGTGTACATACATTACATTACTGATCCTGAGTTACATCCTGTATTATACTCCAGAGCTGCACTCACTATTCTGCTGGTGCAGTCACTGTGTACATTCATTACAATACTGATCCTGAGTTACATCCTGTATTATACTCCAGAGCTGCACTCACTATTCTTCTGGTGCAGTCACTGTGTACATACTTTACATTACTGATCCTGAGATACATCCTGTATTATACTCCAGAGCTGCACTCACTATTCTGCTGGTGCAGTCACTGTGTACATTCATTACATTACTGATCCTGAGTTACATCCTGTATTATACTCCAGAGCTGCACTCACTATTCTGCTGGTGCAGTCACTGTGTACATTACATTACTGATCCTGAGTTACATCCTGTATTATACCCCAGAGCTGCACTCACTATTCTGCTGGTGCAGTCACTGTGTACATACATTACATTACTGATCCTGAGTTACATCCTGTATTATACCCCAGAGCTGCACTCACTATTCTTCTGGTAAATTCCCCTTGTACATACATTACATTACTGATCCTGAGTTACATCCTGTATTATACTCCAGAGCTGCACTCACTATTCTTCTGGTGCAGTCACTGTGTACATACTTTACATTACTGATCCTGAGATACATCCTGTATTATACCCCAGAGCTGCACTCACTATTCTGCTGGTGCAGTCACTGTGTACATACATTACATTACTGATCCTGAGTTACATCCTGTATTATACTCAATTGCTGCACTCACTATTCTGCTGGTGCAGTCACTGTGTACATACATTACATTACTGATCCTGAGTTACATCCTGTATTATACTCCAGAGCTGCACTCACTATTCTGCTGGTGCAGTCACTGTGTGCATACATTACATTACTGATCCTGAGTTACCTCCTGTATTATACTCCAGAGCTGCACTCACTATTCTGCTGGTGCAGTCACTGTGTGCATACATTACATTACTTATCCTGAGTTACATCCTGTATTATACCCCAGAGCTGTACTCACTATTCTGCTGGTGCAGTCACTGTGTACATACATTACATTACTGATCCTGAGTTACCTCCTGTATTATACTCCAGAGCGGCACTCACTATTCTGCTGGTGCAGTCACTGTGTACATACATTACATTACTGATCCTGAGTTACATCCTGTATTATACTCCAGAGCTGCACTCACTATTCTGCTGGTGCAGTCACTGTGTACATACATTACATTACTGATCCTGTGTTACCTCCTGTATTATACTCCAGAGCTGCACTCACTATTCTGCTGGTGCAGTCACTGTGTGCATACATTACATTACTGATCCTGAGTTACCTCCTGTATTATACTCCAGAGCTGCACTCACTATTCTGCTGGTGCAGTCACTGTGTGCATACATTACATTACTTATCCTGAGTTACATCCTGTATTATACCCCAGAGCTGTACTCACTATTCTGCTGGTGCAGTCACTGTGTACATACATTACATTACTGATCCTGAGTTACCTCCTGTATTATACTCCAGAGCGGCACTCACTATTCTGCTGGTGCAGTCACTGTGTACATACATTACATTACTGATCCTGAGTTACATCCTGTATTATACTCCAGAGCTGCACTCACTATTCTGCTGGTGCAGTCACTGTGTACATACATTACATTACTGATCCTGTGTTACCTCCTGTATTATACTCCAGAGCTGCACTCACTATTCTGCTGGTGCAGTCACTGTGTGCATACATTACATTACTGATCCTGAGTTACCTCCTGTATTATACTCCAGAGCTGCACTCACTATTCTGCTGGTGCAGTCACTGTGTGCATACATTACATTACTTATCCTGAGTTACATCCTGTATTATACCCCAGAGCTGTACTCACTATTCTTCTGGTAAATTCCCCTTGTACATACATTACATTACTGATCCTGAGTTACATCCTGTATTATACTCCAGAGCTGCACTCACTATTCTTCTGGTGCAGTCACTGTGCACATACATTACATTACTGATCCTGAGTTACATCCTGTATTATACTCCAGAGCTGCACTCACTATTCTGCTGGTGCAGTCACTGTGTACATACATTACATTACTGATCCTGAGTTACCTCCTGTATTATACTCCAGAGCTGCACTCACTATTCTGCTGGTGCAGTCACTGTGTACATACATTACATTACTGATCCTGAGTTACATCCTGTATTATACTCCAGAGCTGCACTCACTATTCTTCTGGTAAATTCCCCTTGTACATACATTACATTACTGATCCTGAGTTACATCCTGTATTATACTCCAGAGCTGCACTCACTATTCTTCTGGTGCAGTCACTGTGTACATACTTTACATTACTGATCCTGAGATACATCCTGTATTATACTCCAGAGCTGCACTCACTATTCTGCTGGTGCAGTCACTGTGTACATACATTACATTACTGATCCTGAGTTACATCCTGTATTATACTCAACTGCTGCACTCACTATTCTGCTGGTGCAGTCACTGTGTACATACATTACATTACTGATCCTGAGTTACATCCTGTATTATACTCCAGAGCTGCACTCACTATTCTGCTGGTGCAGTCACTGTGTGCATACATTACATTACTGATCCTGAGTTACCTCCTGTATTATACTCCAGAGCTGCACTCACTATTCTGCTGGTGCAGTCACTGTGTGCATACATTACATTACTGATCCTGAGTTACATCCTGTATTATACTCCAGAGCTGCACTCACTATTCTGCTGGTGCAGTCACTGTGTACATACATTACATTACTGATCCTGAGTTACATCCTGTATTATACTCCAGAGCTGCACTCACTATTCTGCTGGTGCAGTCACTGTGTACATTCATTACAATACTGATCCTGAGTTACATCTTGTATTATACCCCAGAGCTGCACTCACTATTCTGCTGGTGCAGTCACTGTGTACATACATTACATTACTGATCCTGAGTTACATCCTGTATTATACTCCAGAGCTGCACTCACTATTCTGCTGGTGCAGTCACTGTGTACATTCATTACAATACTGATCCTGAGTTACATCCTGTATTATACCCCAGAGCTGCACTCACTATTCTGCTGGTGCAGTCACTGTGCACATACATTACATTACTGATCCTGAGTTACATCCTGTATTATACTCCAGAGCTGCACTCACTATTCTGCTGGTGCAGTCACTGTGTACATACATTACATTACTGATCCTGAGTTACCTCCTGTATTATACTCCAGAGCTGCACTCACTATTCTGCTGGTGCAGTCACTGTGTACATACATTAGTGATCCTGAGTTACATCCTGTATTATACCCCAGAGCTGCCCTCACTATTCTGCTGGTGCAGTCACTGTGTACATACATTACATTACTGATCCTGAGTTACATCCTGCATTATACTCCAGAGCTGCACTCACTATTCTGCTGGTGCAGTCACTGTGTACATTACATTACTGATCCTGAGTTACATCCTGTATTATACCCCAGAGCTGCACTCACTATTCTGCTGGTGCAGTCACTGTGTACATACATTACATTACTGATCCTGAGTTACATCCTGTATTATACCCCAGAGCTGCACTCACTATTCTTCTGGTAAATTCCCCTTGTACATACATTACATTACTGATCCTGAGTTACATCCTGTATTATACTCCAGAGCTGCACTCACTATTCTGCTGGTGCAGTCACTGTGCACATACATTACAATACTGATCCTGAGTTACATCCTGTATTATACCCCAGAGCTGCACTCACTATTCTGCTGGTGCAGTCACTGTGCACATACATAACATTACTGATCCTGAGTTACATCCTGTATTATACTCCAGAGCTGCACTCACTATTCTGCTGGTGCAGTCACTGTGTACATACATTACATTACTGATCCTGAGTTACCTCCTGTATTATACTCCAGAGCTGCACTCACTATTCTGCTGGTGCAGTCACTGTGTACATACATTACATTACTGATCCTGAGTTACATCCTGTATTATACTCCAGAGCTGCACTCACTATTCTGCTGGTGCAGTCACTGTGTGCATACATTACATTACTGATCCTGAGTTACCTCCTGTATTATACTCCAGAGCTGCACTCACTATTCTGCTGGTGCAGTCACTGTGTGCATACATTACATTACTGATCCTGAGTTACATCCTGTATTATACTCCAGAGCTGCACTCACTATTCTGCTGGTGCAGTCACTGTGTACATACATTACATTACTGATCCTGAGTTACATCCTGTATTATACTCCAGAGCTGCACTCACTATTCTGCTGGTGCAGTCACTGTGTACATTCATTACAATACTGATCCTGAGTTACATCCTGTATTATACTCCAGAGCTGCACTCACTATTCTTCTGGTGCAGTCACTGTGTACATACTTTACATTACTGATCCTGAGATACATCCTGTATTATACTCCAGAGCTGCACTCACTATTCTGCTGGTGCAGTCACTGTGTACATTCATTACATTACTGATCCTGAGTTACATCCTGTATTATACTCCAGAGCTGCACTCACTATTCTGCTGGTGCAGTCACTGTGTACATTACATTACTGATCCTGAGTTACATCCTGTATTATACCCCAGAGCTGCACTCACTATTCTGCTGGTGCAGTCACTGTGTACATACATTACATTACTGATCCTGAGTTACATCCTGTATTATACCCCAGAGCTGCACTCACTATTCTTCTGGTAAATTCCCCTTGTACATACATTACATTACTGATCCTGAGTTACATCCTGTATTATACTCCAGAGCTGCACTCACTATTCTTCTGGTGCAGTCACTGTGTACATACTTTACATTACTGATCCTGAGATACATCCTGTATTATACCCCAGAGCTGCACTCACTATTCTGCTGGTGCAGTCACTGTGTACATACATTACATTACTGATCCTGAGTTACATCCTGTATTATACTCAATTGCTGCACTCACTATTCTGCTGGTGCAGTCACTGTGTACATACATTACATTACTGATCCTGAGTTACATCCTGTATTATACTCCAGAGCTGCACTCACTATTCTGCTGGTGCAGTCACTGTGTGCATACATTACATTACTGATCCTGAGTTACCTCCTGTATTATACTCCAGAGCTGCACTCACTATTCTGCTGGTGCAGTCACTGTGTGCATACATTACATTACTTATCCTGAGTTACATCCTGTATTATACCCCAGAGCTGTACTCACTATTCTGCTGGTGCAGTCACTGTGTACATACATTACATTACTGATCCTGAGTTACCTCCTGTATTATACTCCAGAGCGGCACTCACTATTCTGCTGGTGCAGTCACTGTGTACATACATTACATTACTGATCCTGAGTTACATCCTGTATTATACTCCAGAGCTGCACTCACTATTCTGCTGGTGCAGTCACTGTGTACATACATTACATTACTGATCCTGTGTTACCTCCTGTATTATACTCCAGAGCTGCACTCACTATTCTGCTGGTGCAGTCACTGTGTGCATACATTACATTACTGATCCTGAGTTACCTCCTGTATTATACTCCAGAGCTGCACTCACTATTCTGCTGGTGCAGTCACTGTGTGCATACATTACATTACTTATCCTGAGTTACATCCTGTATTATACCCCAGAGCTGTACTCACTATTCTGCTGGTGCAGTCACTGTGTACATACATTACATTACTGATCCTGAGTTACCTCCTGTATTATACTCCAGAGCGGCACTCACTATTCTGCTGGTGCAGTCACTGTGTACATACATTACATTACTGATCCTGAGTTACATCCTGTATTATACTCCAGAGCTGCACTCACTATTCTGCTGGTGCAGTCACTGTGTACATACATTACATTACTGATCCTGTGTTACCTCCTGTATTATACTCCAGAGCTGCACTCACTATTCTGCTGGTGCAGTCACTGTGTGCATACATTACATTACTGATCCTGAGTTACCTCCTGTATTATACTCCAGAGCTGCACTCACTATTCTGCTGGTGCAGTCACTGTGTGCATACATTACATTACTTATCCTGAGTTACATCCTGTATTATACCCCAGAGCTGTACTCACTATTCTGCTGGTGCAGTCACTGTGTACATACATTACATTACTGATCCTGAGTTACCTCCTGTATTATACTCCAGAGCGGCACTCACTATTCTGCTGGTGCAGTCACTGTGTACATACATTACATTACTGATCCTGAGTTACATCCTGTATTATACTCCAGAGCTGCACTCACTATTCTGCTGGTGCAGTCACTGTGTACATACATTACATTACTGATCCTGTGTTACCTCCTGTATTATACTCCAGAGCTGCACTCACTATTCTGCTGGTTCAGTCACTGTGTACATACATTAGTGATCCTGAGTTACACCCTGTATTATACCCCAGAGCTGTATCCTTATTTCTAAGCACTTCAGACCCCAAACCTCCCAGCATTTACTGTAAGGTGTGAATGATTTGTCTTCTAGGAAGTGTTTCATCAAACATGTTGTCAATTTCCATTAACGACCAGCAGTATTTTGAATGCAGCTCTTGAGCATAAAACACCAGAAACGCTTTGAAAATGTCTTTTGTCCTCCAGGCAACAGCAATAATAATAATTACACAAAATTAGTATCACTAGTAGTTTAATGATAATTGTTAAACTTTCTTAGATTTTCTGGGTGAAGTGAACCCTGAGAAAGACAAACGAAACCAGGTCTGAAAAGTAAACTGAACGCAGATGTTGGATCCAGACGCCCGATGCTGCGATGTCACGATGTTTATAGTTCAGGCACAATGTAGCTGATTACATAAGTTATGATCCAGAATTTTGTTTTCCTTTTAACACCATCATTTTATTTCTATCATTATCTGCCTCGGATCCATCCATCCCTCCATCCATCCATCGATCCCTCCCTCCATCGATCCCTCCATCCATCGATCCCTCCATCATCGATCCCTCCGTCCATCGATCCCTCCGTCCATCGATCCCTCCATCCATCGATCCCTCCATCATCGATCCCTCCGTCCATCCCTCCATCCATCCTCATACTTATCTCATAGATTACTTTTTCGGACAGACTCGGAATTACGAGTTTTCTTCTGCGTTTTTTTTTTTTAAATGACTGCCAGATGGAAGTTCTTGGTGTACAACCTTGAACTCCCTTCACTTTGTGTAACTTTAAGTTTAGCCAAGATTTACTGTACCTTGTATCAAACCCAAAAATGTAGCTGTGATATTTCTCAGGAATCCTGGTGTTTAGTATAAGGAGGTGGAAACATCTCTTTGAAGGGGCATGGGAGACACATCCAGTACCATTTACTGTAGGCGACAGTCATCCTGGGAAAAACATATGATTTCCTTTCCTTTACTGGTTGGACTGGTTTTCCTGCACCATTTATGGCATCCCCGCCTCTAAATACATCCATGCTTTTAAAGGCGTTTTCCAGGCTTCAGCTAAAATTCTGCATTCACTCTTTATGGCTGTAGACTGCTGAATCCTGACACTGTGCAAGGCACACACTGTCAGGATTCTGCTCTGCTACCTACTTGTCAGTAGATTGCAAGTTTACCTGGTTGCGGTCATATCCCGGCTAACTTTCTCGTCTGTTTTTCTCAATTGAAAATTGAGTCAAGCGTAAAAAGTTGTTATTTGTTACAATCTCAAGCAACAGAGCAGAATCCTGACAGTGTATGCATTGCAGAAAAATACAGGAACCAGGGCTCCTGACTTCCTTCTTGCGGTAATTTTATTAGTACAATAAAATCACAACGTTTCGGCAGCGTTGGGCCTTTATCAGCCCATATAAAAGAGAGATATTCAATTTTTTTATGGCTTGATAAAGGGCCTGCGTGGCCGAAACATTGAAAATTTTCTGTACTAATAAGGTTACCAAAAGGAGGACGTCTGGTGCCCTGGTTCCTGGATTTCTTTGTATTGCTACAACCTTGTGATTTCAACAGAGTAGTGCATGGAAAGTATAAGTGTGTTCATTGCACACTGTCAGGATTCAGCAGTCTGCAGTCACATAAGGGTGACTGTAAAAACTTAGGTCAATCCCAGAAAACCTCTTTAATGGTGACAATTACCTTTCTTTTTTATTAAAAAAAAGAACATGAGGTTGTCACAGCCATGTTCCTTCCATTAATGAACCAAAAGGTTCGGCTTTCAATAGAAAAAGTTTTCTGCTTAGGCTGCAGCTTACGAATTCAGGACTTCTCTTGAGCTGCCTCTGATTTCTGGAATTCTCTTTTCTTTATTATACGCCATTAACAATTAATGGAAACAAATATTTTGCAGTCCAACTATATGGCTTCCATCTTGAGCTGTAGGACATTACAAGTAATCTTAGGGCAAGAACCAGAAAAGGGTCCAACTCGTTTACGCCCTTTGCCATCTGCTTAGGTTTTATCATTCGTGTGTGTGGCAACTTCCACTAATCCCTTTGATCCTATGAACTCTGTAATCTCAAACTTTTATAGATCCTCTGCTTTTGTATATGTGTGCACACTCTTACTTTATTTGACCTTTCAGGCTCCTTAAAGAGATGGTTCCCAATCTCCGGTTTCACCCAGAAATAACTCATCCTTACTTGGGGGAGCGACAAAAGCAGACAAGTCCACAAGGTTTAAAGTAAACCCCATCTTTTGCAGCCCAAAGAAAAAGGGTTGAATTTACCGGAATGGTATCCAAAAGATCAAGATCGCCCCGGAAAATTTGACACTGATGGCCAACGATGGGAAACTAAATTTCAACTTCCCTATTGGAGAATTACGCTAGTTAAGGCCTCTTTCACACTTCCGTCTTTTCAGATCCGTTGCAATGTGTCGTTTTGGGAAAAAAACGGATCCTGCAAATGTGCCCGCAGGATCCGTTTTTTCCCATAGACTTGTGTTAGCGACAGATCGCGATGGATGTCCACACGTCGCATCCGTCGTGCGACGGATCCGTCGTGTTTTGGCGGACCGTCGTCTGGAAAAAATGTTCAATGTAACGTTTTTTGTCTGCGTCGGGAAAACGTGTCGCGACGGATCGTGCGGCATACGTCGGTGACTAGAATGGAAGGAATCCAGCGCTGGAATCCGTTTTTTTTACACTGAGCATGCTCAGAATCAGGAATTTGTAGCCAATTGTCCAGACAGGCCCCAAATCTATATAAACCTGGCCTGGGGCGTCACACCCAAATGTGCCGGCAAGACTCCTGCCAGCCTGAAGACAGCCAGCCAGTCAATATATTGGTTTCCCTATTTTCCAGTAGCCAATCATATTTGGGAGACTCCCATTTTTAGGCATGGAAAAAGGATCCGTCAAAAAAAAAACAGAGAAAACGGATGCAACGGATCCAGTTTTTTCGATGGGACCGTCTAGCGGATCCGTCGAAATACTGGATGCGTTGCATCCGTTTTTCACTATTTTTGATGCATCCGTCGATACGTCGCGCCGACGCATTGTGATGGATTAAAAAAAACGGAAGTGTGAAAGTAGCCTAAGGAGTTATTCTCATCACCTATACATAGGGTTTCCCACCGACCACTAGAATGGGGCTCTGACATGCCAGACTGAATGGAGTAGAGTCAGGCAGGAGTCCCAACATTCCATTAGTTCTCTATGGAACTGACGGAGATAGCCCAAGTACAGCACTCAGCTTTCTCTGGCAGTCCCATAGAGAATGAATGGAGTGGTGGTGCGCATGGCCCTGTTCTTGGCATCGGTGGTGGTCCACAGATAGGTGAAAACTTCTAAAGAGGGGAATAA
This sequence comes from Ranitomeya imitator, assembly GCF_032444005.1. Classification (NCBI taxonomy): domain Eukaryota; kingdom Metazoa; phylum Chordata; class Amphibia; order Anura; family Dendrobatidae; genus Ranitomeya; species Ranitomeya imitator. The sequence goes on from NC_091285.1 coordinate 27,634,947, forward strand.
CCCTCTTACTATAAGGGAGGCCTTTGTTCAGGAACCTCATTCATTAGAATGAAGGGTGGAGCTACGAGTGGCTCATGCCCTGGAGGATCCGGCACAGAGGAGCATCTGACAACCCTTCTAACAAAAAGGGGACAACCTCTTTAAGGCCATGTTCACGAAAACTACTTTCGTAAAGAGCAACGTTGATTTCCTATAGAAATGAAAGAGAAGAGTTTTAGAAGTGTTTTTGAAAAGGATTTTGGATTGAATCTTCTAAAAAAAATCCTCAAAAAACTCTGTGTGAGGAGGATTTATGGTTAAAGCTGAATGTATATGAATGTAGTAACCAAACATTGGCGGCTGATACAATGTAGTCAGGTTGAGATTGCTATCATGACGAGGGTTTCCTGTCGATGACGGCACTCCGATCACTGTGATCTGCAGTTATCTTTTGACTTACCAACTGTCCTATCGGCTTCCATTATTTCCAATTATCGTAGATATCTCCCATCCTGATCCAGATTTACTGGCATCAGATGAGGTTGTACTATCAGTAAAATTTGTATCTGCACAAACCATCAACTTACTGATCAGACTAAAAAAAAATATAAAAGTTCCCTACTTGTCGTCTTCATTTCTTTTTTTTAGCAATTACTGTAAAATGGAAAGTGAACGAAGCAAAGAAAAATCTAAATAAAATCAATATTTGCCTTCAAAACATCACCCATTCTTCTAGATACACTTGTACTTGCACGCAGTTTTTGAAGGAACTCTGCAGGGAGGTTGTTCCAAACATCTTGGAGAACCAACCACAGATCTTCTGTGGAGGTAGGTTTGGCAGAACTGGTGGTGATTCCTTGCAAGTTTGGGACTTAATTTCGATGAGGGAGGGGTGAAAGTGCATGACCCCAGAGAAGATTCTGAAGAAAGCGCAGTTGGACCGCAAGCAGAGATTTCACATACTGCTCTCCAGAAGAAACAAATGTGAATATCTCTGCAATGGAGCAACACAGTGCAAAACGGAAAAAAAGCATCAGAATCAGTGGAACTCGGGGACTTTAACTCAATTTTTTGGGCAAGTGAAAGGTACTGTTTAAATAGATTCAAACCAGCAATAATAATGTGAGATTGGACCGCTAAATTAATATTAGACTCCAGATCAGACCCCTAAATTAAATAGACCTGTAGAAAGACCATTATGTTAATATAATGGCAGGAATGCCAGACCACTATATTAATATCAGACCACAGACCAGACCCCTAATTTATTTAGTATCAAAGGTATGGAGTTCCAGCCCCGAGCTTCTTGCCCAGAACCCTAGCTCTCCAGCAATGGCCGCATGGAATCAATACCGTTCAATCCCATGATATCATCGTAAACCCCTGCTCCATTACTGACCATCTCGTAACCCACACACTGCTGGGGGCTAGTAACTTACAAGGCATCAGCGTACCCATATGGGAAGAAGGATGACAGCATCACGCTGCCTCTACCGGTCCATTATAGAAGTCAGAAGTAGAGAAGGAGGCTACCGGTCTACTATAGAAGTCAGAAATAGAGAACAAGGCTACCGGTCTACTATAGAAGTCAGAACTAGAGAAGGAGGCTACCGGTCTACTATAGAAATCAGAAGTAGAGAACGAGGCTACCGGTCTACTATAGAAATTAGAAGTAGAGAACGAGGCTACCGGTCTACTATAGAAGTCAAAAGTAGAGAACAAGGCTACCGGTCTACTATAGAAGTCAAAAGTAGAGAACAAGGCTACCGGTCTACTATAGAAGTCAGAACTAGAGAAGGAGGCTACCGGTCTACTATAGAAATCAGAAGTAGAGAACGAGGCTACCGGTCTACTATAGAAATTAGAAGTAGAGAACGAGGCTACCGGTCTACTATAGAAGTCAAAAGTAGAGAACAAGGCTACCGGTCTACTATAGAAGTCAAAAGTAGAGAACAAGGCTACCGGTCTACTATAGAAGTCAGAACTAGAGAAGGAGGCTACCGGTCTACTATAGAAATCAGAAGTAGAGAACGAGGTTACCGGTCTACTATAGAAGTCAAAAGTAGAGAACAAGGCTACCGGTCCACTATAGAAATCAGAACTAGAGAAGGAGGCTACCGGTCTACTATAGAAATCAGAAATGGAGAACAAGGCTACCGGTCTACTATAGAAGTCAAAAGTAGAGAAGGAGGCTACCGGTCTACTATAGAAATCAGAAATAGAGAACAAGGCTACCGGTCTACTATAGAAGTCAAAAGTAGAGAAGGAGGCTACCGGTCTACTATAGAAATCAGAAGTAGAGAACGAGGATACCGGTTTACTATAGAAGTTAGCAGTAGAGAATGAGGCTGTGGTGATGAGAAACATGAATAGGTGAGAATAAACTTTATTGCTTTTTATGTGGAGGGACCATCATGCTGCATATATGGAACTGTGAGAGCCATCATACTTTATATACCGAGTGAGACCCATGATACTGTATTTACGGAACTGTGAGGGCCATCATACTGTACATGGGATGGCTGTGGGAGTCATCATACTGTATATAGGGAGCAGTAAGGGCCATCATACTGTATATAGGGAACTGTGAGGGCCATCATACTGTATATAGGGAGCTGTGAGGGCCATCATACTGTATATAGGGAGCTGTGAGGGCCATCATACTGTATATAGGGAGCTGTGAGGGCCATCATACTGTATATAGGGAGCAGTGAGGGCCATCATACTGTATATAGGGAGCTGTGAAGGCCATCATACTGTATATAGGGAGCTGTGAGGGCCATCATACTGTATAAAGGGAGCTGTGAGGGCCATCATACAGTTTATAGGGAACTGTGAGGGCCATCATACTGTATATAGGGAGCTGTGAGGGCCATCATACTGTATATAGGGAGCAGTGAGGGCCATCATACTGTATATAGGGAGCTGTGAGGGCCATCATACTGTATATAGGGAGCTGTTAGGGCCATCATACTGTATATAGGGAGCAGTGAGGGCCATCATACTGTATATAGGGAGCTGTGAGGGCCATCATACTGTATATAGGGAGCTGTGAGGGCCATCATACTGTATATAGGGAGCAGTGAGGGTCATCATACTGTATATAGGGAGCTGTGAGGGCCATCATACTGTATATAGGGAGCTTTGAGGGCCATCATACTGTATATACCGAGCTCTGAGGGCCATCATACTGTATATAGGGAGCTGGGAGGGCTATCATACTGTATATATGGGCAGCATGGTGGCTCAGTGGATAGCACGGCAGCCTTTCAGCGCTGGAGTCCTGGGTTCTAATCCCACCTTGGACAACATCTGCAGGGAGTTTGTATGTTCTCTCCGTGTTTGCGTGGGTTTCCTCCGGGCACTCCGGTTTCCTCCCACATTCCAAAGACATACTGATAGGGAATTTAGATTGTGAGCCCCATTGGGGACAGTGATGATAATGTGTGCAAAAACTGTAAAGCGCTGCGGAATATGTTAGCGCTATATAAAAATAAAGATTATTATTATTATATAGGGAGCTGTGAGGGCCATCACACTGAATATAGGGAGCTGTGAGGGCCATCATACTGTATATAGGGAGCTCTGAGGGCCATCATACTGCATATAGGGAGCTGTGAGGGCCATCATACTGTATATAGGGAGCTGTGACAGCCATCATACAGTATATAGGGAGCTGTGAGGGCCATCATACTGTATATGGGGAGATGTGAGGGCTATCATACTGTATATAGGGAGCTGTGAGAGCCATCATACTGTATATAGGGACCTGTGAGGGCCACCATACTCTATATAGGGAGCTGTGAGGGCCATCATACTGTATATAGGGAGCTCTGAGGGCTATCATACTGTATATAGGGAGCTGTGAGGGCCATCATACTGTATATAGGGAGCTGTGAGGGCCATCATACTGTATATGGGGAGCTGTGAAGGCCATCCTACTACATATAGAGAGCTGTGAGGGCCATCATAATGTATATAGGGAGCTGTGAGGGCCATCATACTGTATATAGGGAGCTGTGAGGGCCATCATACTGTATATGGGGAGCTGTGAAGGCCATCCTACTACATATAGAGAGCTGTGAGGGCCATCATACTGTATATAGGGAGCTGTGAGGGCCATCATACTGTATATAGGGAGCTGTGAGGGCCATCATACTGTATATAGGGAGCTGTGAGGGCCATCATACTGTATATAGGGAGCTGTGGGGGCCATCATACTGTATATAGGAGCTGTGAGGGCCATCATACTGTATATGGGGAGCTGTGAGGGCCATCATACTGTATATAGGGAGCTGTGAGGGCCATCATACTGTATATAGGGAGCTGTGAGGGCCATCATACTGTATATGGGGAGCTGTGGGGTCAATAATATTGTATATAAGGCAGCTGTGGGGACATCATACTGTATATAGGGAGCTGTGGGGGTCATAATACAGTATACTATGGGGAAGGGGCTATGGTCAATCATACTGTATATAGGGAGCAGTAAGGGCCATCATACTGTATATAGGGAGCAGTAAGGGCCATCATACTGTATATAGGGAGCTGTGAGGGCCATCATACTGTATATAGGGAGCTGTGAGGGCCATCATACTGTGTATAGGGAGCAGTGAGGGCCATCATACTGTATATAGGGAGCTATGGTGACACCACACTGTATGTACAGAGCAGTGGGTGCCATCACACTATATATAGGGAGTTGTAGGTGTTTGTAAAGTACCTACAAAACTAGAAATGGGAGACCTTTTGCAGGTTTAGCACAAAGCACCTTATTTTCCGCTTTGTAAACACCTTAACCCTTTCAGTGCCAGCAGGAAAGAGCGCGGCACGCCGAGCCGAGGCAGAATGGGTTAATCATTGGCCCATCGAATAGCTTGGGTCGCGGTCTCTTTGAAGCGGTATTTAGTAGTGTAAAGTTCAGGGCTACTGCGGAGATTAAAGATATGAGAGTCAGACGTATCTGCGGACTGCAGTGCACAAAAGGTGCGCGGAATGCAGAACTCCTGGGAAATCGGTCAAAACTGTGAAATTGCCTTGATCCGAGGATTCTTACAATATTACAAGAGCTGGAAATCTATCTGGGCCGTGATAAGCCGTTCACAGCTGAAGGTTTAGGTTCGAAAACAAAGTAGCAATTTATTTTTATAAGCATTTTATGAATTTTTTTTAGTTTTTTTTTTTATATATATATTTCTTGTTTTTGCCATCCTTTATTGCAGTATCTGCACCATCTTTGCCAATTTTACCGAAATATCTCAGAGTCTGCTGGAAAAAGGCAACACCTCTCTATGGGGATGAGCGAACCCATGTCTGGTTCTTAGGGTTCAACCAAACTTTAGTCCAAAGTTCGGATCGGGTACCAGGGCATAACCGAACTTGAACCTGAATACGAACCCTATAGAAATCAATGTGTGTTTATATATTCTGAATAAATTACAAAAAAAAAAGAAGTAATTTTAACAATATTTTTCCCCAATAGAAAAAAAAATTGTGAAACAGCGCCACCTTTGTTTATGGGCGAAGTCTGGTACTGCAGCTAAGATCATTCAAGGGTGTGGAGCCAAGCATGCTTCTTTATCCTCCTGGACTGATCATTCACTCTCAATTCAATGGGGGAAAATGCTATAAAATTTGTATTCAGCGAAGACACATTTCCCCATTACTGAGATAGGAGATGGCAGTTGGTGCTTATAAAATTCTATGGAGGAGGGTGGAGATAGAGAAAATGATTGTTATAGTTCTCCATAGAACTTTATGAGCACCAACTGTTATCTATCTCAGTAATGGGAAAGTTTGTATTTTTACTCTAACCTGATATTTTTGGGTGATTTATAAAGTATCTTATGCATTTATATAAACATTACAGAAGAGGAAGATTTATTTTGATCCAATCAAATATTGCCTTGTGCATGCGCTCCCCTCTCACAGAAGGCAGTCCTACCTACACAGAGAGAAATACTGCACCTGCATCCCCCTCCTCCCCTTTAGCTCCTGTTTTTTATTCTAAACTAAGCCCCCCCCCCCCCATACACTTTAAATAGCTGTCGGGTGGACCATCACTCAGCCAACAGCTGTCTTGCCTTCCCGTACACAAGAGCACTCCCTCTGCCTAGCGCTCTTATGTTCTGTATGAGAGAGCCGCTGCCAGACGTTTCTGGCGTCAACTTTTCTCTTAGAAAACAAAAGATCAGCAGTCTGAAATCGGATATGCTTGATCCTTTTTTACCCCCAACAATCATCTGCCAAGGGTCCCCATTCACATTAGACTGTTGGCCAATCCTGTCGATTTCAGCGAACATTAGCCTAATGTGTAGGGGCCTAGGGGGGCTTTTAAGGCTCATTTATACCAGCTAATAATCAGTAATGAGTGTTAGCAAGAATCTAGATTTGCTGATTATCATGCTGCCCAAACAGGCTGACAATCAGCCAATGAATGGGCAAAACGTACGTTCGTCGGGTGAGATGATTTTTAAGCTCGTTCTCGGCAGCACGTCATCTTGTGTAAACACTGATGAGCTGCCGAGAACATTATGGTCTATGTGTTCGCAATAATAATAACATTAACACGTACGTTCGTTGGGTGAGATGATTTTTAAGCTCGTTCTCGTCAGCATGTTATCCTGTGTAAACACTGATGAGCTGCCGAGAACATTATGTTCTATGTGTTTGTAATAATAACAGTAACACGTACGTTCGTCAGGTGAGATGATTTTTAAGCTCGTTCTCGTCAGCATGTCATCCTGTGTAAACACTGATGAGCTGCAGAGAACATTATGTTCTATGTTTTTGTAATAATAACATTAACATGTACGTTCTTTGGGTGAGATGATTTTTAAGCTCGTTCTCGAAAGCATGTCATCCTGTGTAAACACTGATGAGCTGCCGAGAACATTATGTTCTATGTGTTCGCAGTAATAATAACATTAACACATTAACGTTCATTGGGTGAGATGATTTTTAAGCTCGTTCTCATCAGCATGTCATCCTGTGTAAACACTGATGAGCTGCCGAGAACATTATGTTCTACAGTATGTGTTTGTAATAATAACATTAACGTACGTTCGTCGGGTGAGATGATTTTTAAGCTCGTTCTTGGCAGCACGTCATCCTGTGTAAACACTGATGAGCTGCTGAGAACATCATGATGTTCTATGTGTTCGCAATAATCACATTAACGATCGTTCTGTGTGCCGCGCTCATTGTAAAGGCTGCGGTCGGCCCATTTAAATATTACGTTTCTAATCATTAATGTTCTAGCCGCCGTTCTAATCAATGGGTTTGTACTCGACGTTGCTTTAGTTCATCCCACAATATGACCGGCTTCAAAACCTCCAAAAAAGTGATATAAAACTACGATTTTGCTTCTTTTTCATCTTTGTTATTTATTTCGTTCTCCTTTCCTAACCCCAATTTCTCAATTTAAATCTAAAGGGTGAACGACTGAACAAACTCAAAATGAAATCCAGAAGCGTTATCAATATTCTTGTGAAAGTCTCAAAGTGAAAGTCATTTATGATTTGACAGCTTTTGACTTCAGGCAATTTTGCCGCATTTATTGATGCCATAAATCACTTTATATGTTTTATTTTTTTTTATATCTGCATTACTGCTGGGAATTGGCTGAATGACAGTATTCTGCTTCTGAAATGACAAGAGATGATTGGTAACGTTGCTATGCACATGGGCAAATCTGACTAATGGAAAATGATATAGGTGCCCATATAATAAGCAGTTACCCCCCTTCCCAGAAAGATGAATCAGCATTAGGGGATGGTCTGTTTTGCACAAGAAAAATTATTAGTTTCTGCAATAAAACAGGTTGCCAATTTCCCTATAAATAAATCTCAAAGTGGATCTTCACTGAGAACAATTCCTTTTTGGATAGAAACTGGTACATGATTTTACCCTGCTGGGACCCCCAGTGAGCAGCTGTAATTTGTAGCGGTAGCTACAATAAGTGTTCACTGTGCCTTCAATTAAAGAGGGTTGTCTAAGACTTTGACCTCCATACAGTACACTGCACACCCCATAGTCCTCCATACAGTATAATGCACCCCATACGCCTCCATATAGTATAATGCACCCCATAGTCCTTCATATAGTATAATGAACTCTCCATAGTCCTCCATAAAGTATAATGGACCTCCATATGGTATACTGCCCTCCCAATAATCCTCCATACAGTATAATGCACCCCATAGTCCTCCATACAGAATAATGAACTCTCCATAGTCCTCCATAAAGTATAATGGACCTCCATATGGTATACTGCCCTCCATACAGTATAATGCACCCCATAGTCCTTCATATAGTATAATGAACTTTCCATAGTCCTCCATAAAGTATAATGGATCTCCATATGGTATACTGCCCTCCCAATAGTCCTCCATACAGTATAATGCACCCCATAGTCCTCCATACAGTATAATGAACTCTCCATAGTCCTCCATAAAGTATAATGGACCTCCATATGGTATACTGTCCTCCCAGTAGTCCTCCATACAGTACAGTACACTTCCAATAGTCCTTCATACAGTATACTGCATTCCCCATAGTCTTCCATACAGTATAATGCACTCCATTGCCCTCCATACAGTATCATGCTCTCCCAATAGTCTTCTATATAGTGTAATGGTCCTCCATACAGTATAGTGCACCCCAAAGTCCTCCATATATTACAATACACTTCCAGTATTCCAGTATTCCTCCATACAGTATAATGCACTCCCCATAGTACTCTATACAGTATAATACACCCCATTGTCCTCCATACAGTATACTGCACTCCCCATAGTCCTCCATACAGTATAATGCACCCCATTGTTCATCATACATTATAATGCACTCCCCATGGTCCTCCATACAGTATAATGCACTCCCCAGAGTCCGCCATACATGATACTGCACTCCACATAGTCTGCCATACATTCTAATGCACTCCCCATAGTCCTCTATACAGTATAATGTACCCCATTGTCCTCTATACAGTATAATGCACTCCCCATAGTCTGCCATACATTATACTGCACTCCCCATAGTCCCCCATACAGTATAATGCACCCCATTGTCCTCTATACAGTATAATGCACTCCCCATAGTCCTCCATAAAGTATAAAGCACTGTCCATTGTCTTCCATACAGTCATACAGTATTATAGCCACCACAATGTACTCACTGATTTTTAAAAAAATACAATAGTCACCTCTCCTCCTCATTCCCCCGCTGCTCCGGTTTCAGCAGCGAGCATTCTGAAGCGCCGCTCAGCTCAACACACCGGGCCATTTAGTAACTTCGGCGCGCCCACTGCACTGAGATGTCAGATGCTGAAGAAGAATGATGGAGGAGGAAGCGTCAGCCCCCTTCTCCTTCATTGCTTTCAACTGTATCTGGGCCCCCTGACTCACAGGTCTCATATTGACGGTACGCCACTGGTTGAGGGGGTCCAACACTCAGAACCCCAATGATCAGCTGGTTCCATGGTGACAAGAAGCTACATGTGTATGGAACCAGAACATTACAACTTAATTCTCGGGTACTGCAGTTCAGCTTCCATTGAATTAAACAGGAGCACGAGTCCTGACAACCCCTTTAAGTAATAACTGTCTTTTTAGGTATTTTGAAGAAATTTTTTTTTTAAACCAAATCCCCTTTAATTAAAAACTTACGAAAAAGTTCTGGAACTTTCTAACATACTTATTCTTCCATTTTACATTCAAGGTCTTTGTTGCTGTCAGTGAATGGAAACATTCTGGTCATTCACATACAGGCCTTGTCTTGCTTACGCAGCTGTTGGTACACGGACAGTATCAGCAAAAATCTCTGCAGGTCGACGTCTTCTACCTGCACTGATACATTAATTTGTGACCTGCGGTGTAACTTGAAGCTTGTGGGCCCCAATGCGAAAAGCTTCAACAGGCCCCCAATTATTGCAAGTCTTTAATGGTGTTGGTCTTTTCATATAGGCCAACGAGACTTTTTGGGTACTATTGCAACCCCTGCTAGTTACACCCCTGTTTGTGACTAGTTTCCCTGATCAAGCAGCCATGTCAGTAGTCCATAGCCACTGGACCCGATCAAGCGGCCATGTCAGTAGTCGGCAGCCACTGGACCCGATCAAGCGGCCATGTCAGTAGTCCACAGCCACTGGACCCGATCAAGTGGCCATGTCAGTAGTCCACAGCCACTGGACCCGATCAAGCGGCCATGTCAGTAGTCCTCAGCCACTGGACCCGATCAAGCGGCCATGTCAGTAGTCCACAGCTACTGGACCCGATCAAGCGGCCATGTCAGTAGTCCACAGCTACTGGACCCGATCAAGCGGCCATGTCAGTAGTCCACAGCTACTGGACCCAATCAAGCGGCCATGTCAGTAGTCCACAGCCACTGGACCCGATCAAGCGGCCATGTCAGTAGTCCACAGCTACTGGACCCGATCAAGCGGCCATGTCAGTAGTCCACAGCCACTGGACCCGATCAAGCGGCCATGTCAGTAGTCCACAGCCACTGGACCCGATCAAGCGGCCATGTCAGTAGTCCACAGCCACTGGACTCGATCAAGCGGCCATGTCAGTAGTCCACAGCTACTGGACCCGATCAAGCGGCCATGTCAGTAGTCCACAGCCACTGGACCCGATCAAGCGGCCATGTCAGTAGTCCACAGCCACTGGACCCGATCAAGCGGCCATGTTAGTAGTCCACAGCCACTGGACCCGATCAAGCGGCCATGTCAGTAGTCCACAGCCACTGGATCCGATCAAGCGGCCATGTCAGTAGTCCACAGCCACTGGACCCAATCAAGCGGTCTTTTCAGTAGTCCACAGCCACTGGACCCGATCAAGCGGCCATGTCAGTAGTCCACAGCCACTGGACCCGATCAAGCGGCCATGTCAGTAGTCCACAGCCACTGGATCCAATCAAGCAGCCATGTCAGTAGTCCACAGCCACTGGACCCGATCAAGCGGCCATGTCAGTAGTCCAAAGCCACTGGACTTGATCAAGCGGCCATGTCAGTAGTCCACAGCCACTGGACCCGATCAAGCGGCCTGTTATGTTTGCTAATGACAGGTGTTATGAAGGCAATCCAGAAACACAGTGTGCTTAGCGATCAGAGCGCACACAGTGATCTGACAAATACCCAAAAATACAAGAACGAGCTCTGAGACGTGGAAACTCTGTAGACTGCACACCTGATCCTATCCTAAACACAACTAAAAGCGGCTGTGGATTGCGCCTAACAACTACCTAGGCAACTCGGCACAGCCTAAGAAACTAGCTAGCCTGAAGATAGAAAAATAGGCCTGACTTGCCCCAGAGAAATTCCCCAAAGGAAAAGGCAGCCCCCCACATATAATGACTGTGAGTAAGATGAAAAGACAAAACGTAGGGATGAAATAGATTCAGCAAAGTGGGGCCCGATATTCTAGGACAGAGTGAGGACAGTAAAGCGAACTTTGCAGTCTACAAAAAACCCTAAAGCAAAACCACGCAAAGGGGGCAAAAAAAACCCACCGTGCCGAACTAACGGCACGGCGGTACACCCTTTGCGTCTCAGAGCTTCCAGCAAAACAAAAGACAAGCTGGACAGAAAAAAAGCAACAAAAAAGCAAAAGGCACTTAGCTATACAGAGCAGCAGGTCACAGGAACAATCAGGAGAAGCTCAGATCCAACACTGAAACATTGACAAGGAGCAAGGATAGCAGCATCAGGCGGAGTTAAGTAATGAAGCAGTTAACGAGCTCACCAGAACACCTGAGGGAGGAAGTTCAGAAGCTGCAGTACCACTTGTGACCACAGGAGTGAATTCAGCCACAGAATTCACAACAGTACCCCCCCCTTGAGGAGGGGTCACCGAACCCTCACCAGAGCCCCCAGGCCGACCAGGATGAGCCGCATGAAAGGCACGAACAAGATCGGAAGCATGAACATCAGAGGCAAAAACCCAGGAATTATCTTCCTGAGCATAACCCTTCCATTTAACCAGATACTGGAGTTTCCGTCTAGAAACACGAGAATCCAAAATCTTCTCCACAATATACTCCAATTCCCCCTCCACCAAAACCGGGGCAGGAGGCTCAACAGATGGAACCATAGGTGCCACGTATCTCCGCAACAACGACCTATGGAATACATTATGTATGGAAAAGGAGTCTGGGAGGGTCAAACGAAAAGACACAGGATTGAGAACCTCAGAAATCCTATACGGACCAATAAAACGAGGTTTAAATTTAGGAGAGGAAACCTTCATAGGAATATGACGAGAAGATAACCAAACCAGATCCCCAACACGAAGTCGGGGACCCACACGGCGTCTGCGATTAGCGAAAAGTTGAGCTTTCTCCTGGGACAAGATCAAATTGTCCACTACCTGAGTCCAGATCTGCTGCAACCTATCCACCACAGAATCCACACCAGGACAGTCCGAAGACTCAACCTGTCCTGAAGAGAAACGAGGATGGAACCCAGAATTGCAAAAAAATGGAGAAACCAAGGTAGCCGAGCTGGCCCGATTATTAAGGGCGAACTCAGCCAACGGCAAAAAGGACACCCAATCATCCTGGTCTGCAGAAACAAAACATCTCAGATATGTTTCCAAGGTCTGATTGGTTCGTTCGGTCTGGCCATTAGTCTGAGGATGGAAAGCCGAGGAAAAGGATAGGTCAATGCCCATCCTACCACAAAAGGCTCGCCAAAACCTTGAAACAAACTGGGAACCTCTGTCAGAAACAATATTCTCAGGAATGCCATGCAACCGAACCACATGCTGAAAGAACAAAGGTACCAAATCAGAGGAGGAAGGCAATTTAGCCAAGGGCACCAGATGGACCATTTTAGAAAAGCGATCACAGACCACCCAAATGACTGACATCTTTTGAGAAACGGGAAGGTCAGAAATGAAATCCATCGAAATATGTGTCCAAGGCCTCTTTGGGACCGGCAAGGGCAAAAGCAACCCACTGGCACGAGAACAGCAGGGCTTAGCCCTAGCACAAATCCCACAGGACTGCACAAAAGTACGTACATCCCGTGACAGAGATGGCCACCAGAAGGATCTAGCCACTAACTCTCTGGTACCAAAGATTCCAGGATGACCAGCCAACACCGAACAATGAAGTTCAGAGATAAGTTTATTAGTCCACCTATCAGGGACGAACAGTTTCTCTGCTGGACAACGATCAAGTTTATTCGCCTGAAATTTTTGCAGCACCCGCCGCAAATCAGGGGAGATGGCAGACACAATGACTCCTTCCTTGAGGATACCCGCTGGCTCAGATAAACCCGGAGAGTCGGGCACAAAACTCCTAGACAGAGTATCCGCCTTCACATTTTTAGAGCCCGAAAGGTACGAAATCACAAAGTCGAAGCGGGCAAAAAATAACGACCAACGGGCCTGTCTAGGATTCAACCGCTTGGCAGACTCGAGATAAGTCAAGTTCTTATGATCAGTCAATACCACCACGCGATGCTTAGCTCCTTCAAGCCAATGACGCCACTCCTCGAATGCCCACTTCATGGCCAGCAACTCTCGATTGCCCACATCATAATTACGCTCAGCGGGCGAAAACTTCCTGGAAAAGAAAGCACATGGTTTCATCACTGAGCAATCAGAACCTCTCTGTGACAAAACCGCCCCTGCTCCAATCTCAGAAGCATCAACCTCGACCTGGAACGGAAGAGAAACATCTGGCTGACACAACACAGGGGCAGAACAAAAACGACGCTTCAACTCCTGAAAAGCTTCCACAGCAGCAGAAGACCAATTAACCAAATCAGCACCCTTCTTGGTCAAATCGGTCAATGGTTTGGCAATGCTAGAAAAATTACAGATGAAGCGACGATAAAAATTAGCAAAGCCCAGGAACTTTTGCAGACTTTTCAGAGATGTCAGCTGAATCCAATCCTGGATGGCTTGGACCTTAACTGGATCCATCTCGATAGTAGAAGGGGTAAAGATGAACCCCAAAAATGAAACTTTCTGCACACCGAAGAGACACTTTGATCCCTTCACAAACAAAGAGTTAGCACGCAGGACCTGAAAAACCGTTCTGACCTGCTTCACATGAGACTCCCAATCATCTGAGAAGATCAAAATGTCATCCAAGTAAACAATCAGGAATTTATCCAGATACTCACGGAAGATGTCATGCATAAAAGACTGAAACACAGATGGAGCATTGGCAAGTCCGAACGGCATCACTAGATACTCAAAATGACCCTCGGGCGTATTGAATGCAGTTTTCCATTCATCTCCTTGCCTGATTCTCACCAGATTATACGCACCACGAAGATCTATCTTAGTGAACCAACTAGCCCCCTTAATCCGAGCAAACAAGTCAGAAAACAATGGCAAGGGATACTGAAATTTAACAGTGATCTTATTAAGAAGGCGGTAATCAATACACGGTCTCAGCGAACCATCCTTCTTGGCTACAAAGAAGAACCCTGCTCCCAGTGGTGATGACGATGGGCGAATATGTCCCTTCTCCAGGGATTCCTTCACATAACTGCGCATAGCGGCGTGTTCGGGCACGGATAAATTAAATAATCGACCTTTAGGGAATTTACTACCAGGAATCAAATTGATAGCACAATCACAATCCCTATGCGGAGGTAGAGCATCGGACTTGGGCTCTTCAAATACATCCTGATAATCAGACAAGAACTCTGGGACCTCAGAAGGGGTGGATGACGAAATCGACAAAAATGGAACATCACCATGTACCCCCTGACAACCCCAGCTGGATACCGACATGGAATTCCAATCCAATACTGGATTATGGGTTTGTAGCCATGGCAACCCCAACACGACCACATCATGCAGATTATGCAACACCAGAAAGCGAATAACTTCCCGATGTGCAGGAGCCATGCACATGGTCAGCTGGGCCCAGTATTGAGGTTTATTCTTGGCCAAAGGTGTAGCATCAATTCCTCTCAATGGAATAGGACACCGCAAAGGCTCCAAGAAGAACCCACAACGTTTAGCATAATCCAAATCCATCAGATTCAGGGCAGCGCCCGAATCCACAAACGCCATGACAGAAAACGACGACAAAGAGCATATCAAGGTAATGGACAGAAGGAATTTGGACTGTACAGTACCAATGACGGCAGACCTAGCGGACCGCTTAGTGCGCTTAGGACAATCAGAAATAGCATGAGTGGAATCACCACAGTAGAAACACAGACCATTCAGACGTCTGTATTCCTGCCGTTCAACTCTAGTCATAGTCCTATCGCACTGCATAGGCTCAGGTTTAACCTCAGGCAGTACCGCCAAATGGTGCACAGATTTACGCTCGCGCAAGCGTCGACCGATCTGAATGGCCAAAGACAAAGACTCATTCAAACCAGCAGGCATAGGAAATCCCACCATGACATCCTTAAGAGCCTCAGAGAGACCCTCTCTGAACAAAGCTGCCAGCGCAGATTCATTCCACTGAGTGAGTACTGACCATTTCCTAAATTTCTGACAATATACTTCTATATCATCCTGACCCTGGCACAAAGCCAGCAAATTTTTCTCAGCCTGATCCACTGAATTAGGCTCATCGTACAGTAATCCGAGCGCCAGGAAAAACGCATCGACACTACTCAATGCAGGGTCTCCTGGCGCAAGAGAAAATGCCCAGTCTTGAGGGTCGCCGCACAGAAAAAGAAATAATAATCAAAACCTGTTGAATAGGATTACCAGAAGAATGAGGTTTCAAGGCCAGAAATAGCTTACAATTATTTTTGAAACTTAGAAACTTAGTTCTATCTCCAAAAAACAAATCAGGAATAGGAATTCTTGGTTCTAACATAGATTTCTGATCAATAGTATCTTGAATTTTTTGTACATTTATAACGAGATTATCCATTGAAGAGCACAGACCCTGAATATCCATGTCCACACCTGTGTCCAGAATCACCCAAATGTCTAGGGGAAAAAAAAAAGTGAACACAGAGCAGGAAAAGAAAAAAAAAAAAATAATGTCAGAACTTTTTCTTTCCCTCTATTGAGAATCATTAGTTTAGGCTCCTTGTACTGTTATGTTTGCTAATGACAGGTGTTATGAAGGCAATCCAGAAACACAGTGTGCTTAGCGATCAGAGCGCACACAGTGATCTGACAAATACCCAAAAATACAAGAACGAGCTCTGAGACGTGGAAACTCTGTAGACTGCACACCTGATCCTATCCTAAACACAACTAAAAGCGGCTGTGGATTGCGCCTAACAACTACCTAGGCAACTCGGCACAGCCTAAGAAACTAGCTAGCCTGAAGATAGAAAAATAGGCCTGACTTGCCCCAGAGAAATTCCCCAAAGGAAAAGGCAGCCACCCACATATAATGACTGTGAGTAAGATGAAAAGACAAAACGTAGGGATGAAATAGATTCAGCAAAGTGGGGCCCGATATTCTAGGACAGAGCGAGGACAGTAAAGCGAACTTTGCAGTCTACAAAAAACCCTAAAGCAAAACCACGCAAAGGGGGCAAAAAAACCCCACCGTGCCGAACTAACGGCACGGCGGTACACCCTTTGCGTCTCAGAGCTTCCAGCAAAACAAAAGACAAGCTGGACAGAAAAAAAGCAACAAAAAAGCAAAAGGCACTTAGCTATACAGAGCAGCAGGTCACAGGAACAATCAGGAGAAGCTCAGATCCAACACTGAAACATTGACAAGGAGCAAGGATAGCAGCATCAGGTGGAGTTAAGTAATGAAGCAGTTAACGAGCTCACCAGAACACCTGAGGGAGGAAGCTCAGAAGCTGCAGTACCACTTGGGACCACAGGAGTGAATTCAGCCACAGAATTCACAACAGCGGCCATGTCAGTAGTCCACAGCCACTGGACCCGATCAAGCGGCCATGTCAGTAGTCCACAGCCACTGGACCCGATCAAGCAGCCATGTCAGTAGTCCACAGCCACTGGACCCGATCAAGCGGCCATGTCACTAGTCCACAGCCACTGGACCCGATCAAGCAGCCATGTCAATAGTCCACAGCCACTGGACCCGATCAAGCGGCCATGTCAGTAGTCCAAAGCCACTGGACTTGATCAAGCGGCCATGTCAGTAGTCCACAGCCACTGGACCCGATCAAGCGGCCATGTCAGTAGTCCACAGCCACTGGACCCGATCAAGCGGCCATGTCAGTAGTCCACAGCCACTGGACCCGATCAAGCAGCCATGTCAATAGTCCACAGCCACTGGACCCGATCAAGCGGCCATGTCAGTAGTCCACAGCCACTGGACTATAGCCCTTCGAACCTCCTCCTACATTCCCGGCACCTGTTCTGATTAGTAGGCCCGGAGCGATGTCATCATTACAATGCACATATGTCACATCGGGCCTAAAAATCAGTAGAGGCGCCGAGAAGGTAGGCGGAAGTTTCAAAAGATGTTCCTGGCTGCTGGAATGTTTCTGATCATCTCTATTCACTGAGAGCAAGCACAGATATTGAAATGGCGCAGCATCGAACCCAAATTTTTAGGCCTCACTTATCAAAAAACGTAAACATTGTCTTTGCCACCCATAGCAACCAATCACAACACAGCTTTCATTTCCTAAACTGAGCTGGTCAAATGAAAACTGCACTGTGATTGGTTGCTATGGGTGACAAAACCAGTTTTCATTTTCAACACTTTTGATAAATCTGCCCCTTATCTCTGTTCACCGAGAGTGAGCACAGATATTAAAACGGTGCAGAACTGAACCCAAATTTTGGTGCCCTCATTTATCAAAAGTGTGTAAAAAGGAACTTGTCTTTGTCACCCATAGCAACCAATCACAGCTCAGCTTTCATTTCATTTACTGCTCTGGTCAAATGATAGGTGCGCTATGATTGGTTGTTAAGGGTAACAAAGATCGTTAGACACTTTTGATAAGTCTGCCCCCCCTTAAAAATGGCGGAACTTTATTTTTTCCATTGCGTCTTGAATAATTTCAGACGCCTTGTACTTTATACCTGTAAGTGGAATTAACCCTTGGAGTTTGACATTTTATAGGCAGACGCGGTTCTTTGAAGAAGGCATTTCCTCAATAAAAATTTGATGGAGCTGAATAACATGAGGGCAGAAGTGAAAGCTGTTACGATTTACACGGGGGCAGGCGCAGTCGGCATGTAACTTATGTTAATGAGAGCCTCATGACCCAGATATCATAAACTGGGATCTATACATTTACGGGGATTTTTTTTTTTTCACTTTTTTTTTGCAGTGTATTAAAATTAAAGGGGTAGCCCTATCTCTTAGTAAAATATCTGATAAACATGGGAAATGTCTGACACAAGCTATTCCCACAGCTGGGACCACATCTGTCTCCAAAACCGGGGTGTCTCGACGGCGGCGTTCGCTCTGAGCTAGGTGATTTGAAAAGGAAAGGGAAAAACATTTTAATAACGAGGTCAATGTGCCCAATTATAGAGCTATTTTTTTTTTACTCTACTTCCAAACAGCACAGCTTAGAAGAATGATTAGCTAATGATTGGCTGCAGCGGTCACCTGGCACCACCCACAAAAGAGGAAGATAAGGAGACTCTGACGGCAGAATGGAGGCGTAGAGGTTGAATGTCTTTTTCTTTTACCTTCAGCACTGCTATGGGGGCGTTTCTAAAATGGGTTTCTCTTAGACGGCAGCCCCTTTAAAATAGCAAATTATATATTTTACGTATATACGGTACTTTAATTAAGATAGCTTACAGAGGGACCCCAATTTAAAGATATCGGCACCACCTTGATTCTAGTTGTTTTACTTTTGGCTTGGATTTGATATATGACCAGAGAAGGGGGCTGGCTTGGCTATTAAAATGAGACAGTCGGCCAGCCCCCTTCACACACACCACAAAATTACATGCTGATCCGTCCTGTGATAAGCCCAAACCAGAGGGGAAGTGCTAGTATTCGGACTACGTTGATACCTTCAGACTTTTATTAACGTAGATCTGCAAATTTGCAGTAAATATCCTTAGCATAGGTCATCAATGTCCGATCGGTTGGGGTCCGACACGCAGCACTCCTACTGATCAGCAGTACTCGATGTCAGTGGCGGTGGTCGATGGCCGGCAACGCTCAACTGCTCCATTTTCCGATAGTGGTCGCGGCTTGGTACTGCACATCCAAATCAATAAGACGGAGCAGTTCCGCAATTGAGCAGTTCCGATACCGGGAGCGACTGATCACAGGGGTGCTGGGTGTCAGACCCCGACCGATCAGACATTGATGACCTATCCTAAGGACAGGTCATCAATGTAAAAGTAATGGACAACCTCTTTAAGACAAGGTTCACAAGATCTAGATCCCCATTCTTGGGAACACTGGGGGTCCCAGCGTTCAATAAATTGTCCTTTCTCATATATATATATATATATATATATATATATATATATATTTATATATATATATATAGGACATAATTTTAGATTCTAAGGATATTTTTTTTCCAAGCTGAAAAATCTCTATAAAATTGATAGATTAGGTCAGAATAAAAAATAATTCTTCCAACTGTCTAACCGTGGTTTGTCTCTTCTGCTGGGATCTTCCATGGTTGGACATCAAGAAGATCATATGCTACTTTCAGTTTATGTAAATGCCCTGCAGAACAAGGCTGAATAGGGCAAAGTCTTGGATTCCAGAGATAGCTTTTCAGTAATTTCATGAGATTCCCTTTGATCCTTCCTTGTAAAGTTCTGGTAAATATCAGGATATTGATAAAGGTTTTGCTAAAAGCGGCAGGGTCACATCTACAGCGTCCTCTCCAACAATCAATTACACATCCAGCAGGACATTTCTCTTCTGTGACCAATCAATTACTATAAATCCATTTAAAGTTACATTTATTTATGTTTTTCTTTCTATATATATATATATATATATATTTTTTTTTAAATATATATTTGTACAGATACATCTAATTGGTAGAGATTAGAATATAAAGAACAGTCTTAAAAATAAGCCATTATTTTGTAATTATCTTATTTTAATATTGCCTTTTAGTGTATATACTGTCATAGAATCACAGAAACATTTTTTTTGATTCCATGATTCAATGACAGTATATACATTAAAAGGCAATATTAAAATGTCTAAAATGAATGTGAAGAATAATACAAAACAAGATGACAAACTAAACATAATTATTCCTTTTATTATTTATTTTGTTTATGATCTACATAATTTAATGTTTTTGATTTGTCTTTACAACTTCTAAAATGTATATGGAAACATAACTTTCTTTGAAATGCAGCAACAGATAGAAGATGTAAAGGTGTTGGTGGATTTGTTTCAAAGTCCTACATGCCCAGATATGTTATCTTTTGGGGCGTTGAGTGTTATGAACTGGTGATTCAGAAACACAATGGACCTGGTGGTTAAGAGCACACAAAGTGACCTGATAGTTACTAATAACATAGGACGAGCTCTGAGACGTGGGAACTCTGCTGACCGCAATCCCTAATCCTATCACACCACACTAGAGGTAGCCGTGGAGCGCTCCTGACCAGACCCAGGCGCCTCGGGCACAGCCTGAGAAACTAGCTAGCTCTGAAGATAGAAAAATAAGCCTACCTTGCCTCAGAGAAATTCCCCAAAGGAAAAGGCAGCCCCCCACATATAATGACTGTGAGTAAAGATGAAAATACAAACACAGAGATGAAATAGGTATAAGCAAAGTGAGGCCCGACTTACTGAATAGACCGAGGATAGTAAAGATAGCTTTGCGGTCAGCACAAAAACCTACAAACAACCACGCAGAGGGCGCAAAAAGACCCTCCGTACCGACTAACGGCACGGAGGTGCTTCCTCTGCGTCCCAGAGCTTCCAGCAAGCAAGAAAAACCAATATAGCAAGCTGGACAGAAAAAATAGCAAACAAAAGTAACACAAGCAGAACTTAGCTTATGCAGGGCAGACAGGCCACAAGACGATCCAGGAGAGAGCAAGACCAATACTGGAACATTGACTGGAGGCAAGGAACAAAGAACTAGGTGGAGTTAAATAGAGCAGCACCTAACGACCTAACCTCGTCACCTGAGGAAGGAAACTCAGAAGCCGCAGCCCCACTCACATCCACCAGATGAAGCTCATGGACAGAACCAGCCAAAGTACCACTCATGACCACAGGAGGGAGCTTGACCACAGAATTCACAACAGTTGAGCCTATTGACAGAATAATCTGGTTTAGATATATATATATCATACACACACACATAACATATGTATTAAAATGATAATTTTTCAAGAATGCAGCAACAGATAGGAGATATAAAGGTGTCGATGGATATAACTTTCAAAGACCTGCATGCGCAAATATGGAGTTTAAGGAGAATCTTACCGACAGATCCCCTTTACAACCTTGGACGTATAGGTAACGAGGAAAAAAAATCAAAACACCAAAAATACGGTTTTATTGGTTGCCGCAACATTGCAATAAAATGCAATAACGGGCGATCAAAAGATCAAATCTACACTAAAATGGTATAAATAAAAACGTTAGTTCGGCACACAAAAAAATAAGCCCTCACCCATCCCCAGATCAGTTAAAATGGAGACGCCAAGGGTCTCGGAAAATGGTGAAATTTTTTTATTTATTTTTTTTTTTTCACAAACTTTGGATTTTTTTTTCACCACTTAAATGAAATAGAACCTAGACATGTTTGGTGTCTGCAAACTCGTAATGACCTGGAGAATCATAATGGCTGGTCAGTTTTAGCATTTAATGAACATAGTAAATAAAAAACAAACAAACAATAATTGTGGAAATGAACTTTTTTTTTGCAATTTCACTTGGAATTTTTGTTCCCGTTTCCGGTATGCAGTATGTTAAAATCAATGGTGTCACTCAGAAGTAAAACTCGTCCCGCAAAAAAACAAGTACTCACATGGCCAATATTGATGGAAAAATAAAAAAAAAAGTTATGGCTCTGGGAAGGAGGAGAGCAAGAAACGAAAAAGTGGTGGTGAAGGTTGTGAAGGGGTTAAGAACAAAGACATCATTGCAACGGGTTGCATTAGCTTTGTGGAACTGCAACCTAAGATCTTGTTTTAAGAAAACACCAAGGGATTAGAAAAACATGGCGTTTTTCTTCCAAAAATAGCACCACACTTGTCTTCAGGATGTTTGTGGTATTACAGCTCGATCCCATTCATTCAACGGGGCTAAGATAACGATCATTCGATCAAAAAAATGGTTAGGGTTGCAAAAGGTGAAAAAAAAAAAAGGTCCAAAAATTTGTGGTGCAGGGAATATTTCTCCCAGTTTCCACTTATTAGCGACGTATTATTATCCCATTTCAATGTCCTGTTGACCTCAGACAATGATATTTTCAGGTGTCACGACCTGTGATGTAACAGAGATCATCCAATCATTACCGGCAGCCGGGATCTTCTGTAGATCGTTGCATCGGTGAAAATCTTTTAATATATATATTTTTTTATTTTTTAACCATATTATAACATAATAAAAATAAATCATTACAGCAGCGCCAAGGAATTCTGGGCCGCAGTTCAAAATGAAAATGAAAATCCACCAAAAGAGCACAATTGTAGGATATTACATAAGGAGAACACAAAAGCTCCGACGGAAACGACATTACCTACAGTTATAGTTTTACATCTTTGACTCAAGATAAGACGTTAAGGGGCTTGTACGTGATTGTAAAAAAAAAGGTCTGATTTTTTTATTTTATTTTATGTTTTTTTAGAAACAGCGCCCCTCTCATGCATTGGTCATATTTGGTATTGAAGGTCAGCTCATTTCCATTGAATCCAGATGAGCTGCAATACCACATGCAGCCCATGGACAAGAGTGGCGCTGTTTCTTGACAAAAAACGGACACTTTTTTTTTCTATCACAGTCTCGTTGCCGTGACCCCCCCCCAAAAAAAATGCTAACTTATCAGGTTGTACAAGGTTGTACAGAATTAAGGGAAAGTGAAATAGCGCCACTTTTGTGCATTGGCTGTTTCAGGTATTGCAGCTCAGCCGACTTTAAGGCTGCAAGTACAATTTTTCAGCTCGTTTTTCAGCTCATTCACATGTCTGTGGATCTAGACAGCGATGGCCTTATATATTTTGATGAGACTGTGACGCTCCAGTCCAAGACCAAGATCCGCGGAGGTCTGTGTGAGCCCTACGGAGGTTCCAAACAAGGGACCATCCATTGTGTTGTCCATGTCCCCAGTTTGGCAGTAATGGTATGACTGTGTAGATCCTTGTCTCCCAATAAAAATGATACTTTTTTTGTATAGATCTGATGTACCAGTCATGAGAAATCTACAGTAGAAGATATATGCAAATTTGAAGTGCAAGAAGTGCACTGGTGGTGTGTCAATGCACTTGACTGCTTCCTCCCCAGTGCACTTCCTGCCAGAATTGCATACAGCTTCTACTCTAGATTTCTCATGATTGGCACATCGGATCTCTACAAAAATGGTATCATTTTTACTGGGGGACAAGCACCTATACAGCGATGCAGCAAATTTAGAAGTAAGGTATATGCTATTTTTTCACCAATTCAGGTCCCTTGAAAGTGATTGGGTCCGAAAAACCCATAATTCTGCTCCATATTCCAACCTCCATGACAGTGGACTTGCAACCATCTTTCCCACATGAAACGTAAGGGGTGGAATGTTAGGAAGAATAGTTTGCACTAGGGTTGAGCGAAACGGGTCGTTCATTTTCAAAAGTCGCCGACTTTTGGCAAAGTCGGGTTTCATGAAACCCGATCCGACCCCTGTGCGGGGTCGGCCATGCGGTACGCGACTTTAGCGCCAAAGTCGCGTTTCAATGACGCGAAAAGCGCCATTTCTCAGCCAATGAAGGTAAACGCAGAGTGTGGGCAGCGTGATGACATAGGTCCTGGTCCCCACCATCTTAGAGAAGGGCATTGCAGTGATTGGCTTGCTGTCTGCGGCGTCACAGGGGCTATAAAGGGGAGTTCCCGCCGACCGCCATGTTACTGCTGCTGATCTGAGCTTAGGGAGAGGTTGCTGCCGCTTCGTCAGAAGCAGGGATAGCGTTAGGCAGGGTCCATTAACCACCAAACCGCTTGTGCTGTAGCGATTTCCACTGCCCAACACCACCTTCGGTGTGCAGGGACAGTGGAAGCTACATATTTTTTTTTTTCCCCCTCAGCGCTGTAGCTCATTGGGCTGCCCTAGAAGGCTCCCTGATAGCTGCATTGCTGTGTGTACGCCGCTGTGCAAACCAACTGCTTTTTTCAAAGCACAAATCCTCTTGTTCCTTCCTTTCTGCACAGCTATCTTGTTTGTTTGTCCACACTTTTTATTTAATTTGTGCATCAGTCCACTCCTTATTGCTGCCTGCCATACCTGGCTGAGATTACTGCAGGGAGATAGTAATTGAAGGACACTCCCTGTTTTTTTTTTTGTGGGAGATTAAGATTGACATTTCTGCTAGAGTGCCATCTCTGTCTGTGTCATCTCTCACTCAGTGGGCCATAGAAAGCCTATTTATTTTTTTGCTTGATTTGGGTTATAAAATCTACCTGAAAAAATCACTACATCAATCAGTGGGAGAAAAATATTGGCCTCAGGGCTTGTGTGCCACTCTTGACTCCTGTGTGCATCATCACTCACTCAGTGGGCCATAGAAAGCCCATTTTTTTTTTTTTTTTTTGCTTTATTTGGGTTCTAAATTCTACCTGAAAAAATCAATAAATCAATCAGTGGGAGATTAATATTGGCCTTTGGGCTTGTGTGCCAGTCCTAAGCGTGCCATCTCTCTCTCTCAGATAGTGGGCCATAAAAAGCCTATTTATTTTTATTTTTTTTTATTGGGTTTATAAATTTTCCCTGGAAAAAAAAAAAAAAAGTGGGAGATTAATATTGGCCTCTGGGCTTGTGTGCCAGTTCTGAGCGTGCCATCTCTCTCACAAATAGTGGGCCATAGAAAGCCTATTTATTTATTTTTTTTTGGTTTTATAAATTCTCCCTTAAAAAAAAAAGGGAGATTAATATTGGCCTTTGGGCTTGTGTGCCAGTCCTAAGCGTGCCATCTCTCTCTGTCTCTCAGATAGTGGGCCATAGAAAGCCTATTTATTATTTTTTTTATTGGGTTTATAAATTTTCCCTGGAACAAAAAAAAAAAAGTGGGAGATAAATACTGGCCTCTGGGCTTGTGTGCCACTCCTGACTCCTGTGTGCGTCATCTCTCACTCAGTGGGCCATAGAAAGCCTTTTTTTGTTTTATTTGTTTTCTAAATTCTCCCTGAAAAAATCATTTTATTTTCTTTGGTTTCTAAATTCTTCCTGAAAAAATCATTTTATTCTATTTTTTTTTTCCTAAAGTCTCCCTGAAAAAACAAAAAAAAAAAACAAATCAGTGGGAGATTAATATTGCCCTTTCTGCTTGTGTGCCAGTCTTGACTCCTGGGTGTGCCATCTCTCTCTCTCTCCAATTGTGGGCCATAGAAAGCCTATTATTTTTTTAGCTTGATTTGGGTTCCAAAATCTACCTGAAAAAATCACTACATCAATCAGTGGGAGATAAATATTGGCCTCTGGGCTTGTGTGCCACTCCTGACTCCTGTGTGCGTCATCTCTCACTCAGTGGGCCATAGAAAGCCTTTTTTTGTTTTATTTGTTTTCTAAATTCTCCCTGAAAAAATCATTTTATTTTATTTGGTTTCTAAATTCTTCCTGAAAAAATCATTTTATTCTATTTTTTTTTTCCTAAAGTCTCCCTGAAAAAAAACAAAAAAAACAAATCAGTGGGAGATTAATATTGCCCTTTCTGCTTGTGTGCCAGTCTTGACTCCTGGGTGTGCCATCTTTCTCTCTCTCTCCAATTGTGGGCCATAGAAAGCCTATTATTTTTTTTAGCTTGATTTGGGTTCCAAAATCTACCTGAAAAAATCACTACATCAATCAGTGGGAGATAAATATTGGCCTCTGGGCTTGTGTGCCACTCCTGACTCCTGTGTGCGTCATCTCTCACTCAGTGGGCCATAGAAAGCCTTTTTTTGTTTTATTTGTTTTCTAAATTCTCCCTGAAAAAATCATTTTATTTTCTTTGGTTTCTAAATTCTTCCTGAAAAAATCATTTTATTCTATTTTTTTTTTTTCCTAAAGTCTCCCTGAAAAAAAAACAAAAAAAAAACAAATCAGTGGGAGATTAATATTGCCCTTTCTGCTTGTGTGCCAGTCTTGACTCCTGGGTGTGCGATCTCTCTCTCTCTCTCCAATTGTGGGCCATAGAAAGCCTATTATTTTTTTAGCTTGATTTGGGTTCCAAAATCTACCTGAAAAAATCACTACATCAATCAGTGGGAGATAAATATTGGCCTCTGGGCTTGTGTGCCACTCCTGACTCCTGTGTGCGTCATCTCTCACTCAGTGGGCCATAGAAAGCCTTTTTTTGTTTTATTTGTTTTCTAAATTCTCCCTGAAAAAATCATTTTATTTTATTTGGTTTCTAAATTCTTCCTGAAAAAATCATTTTATTCTATTATTTTTTTTTCCTAAAGTCTCCCTTAAAAAAAAAAAAATCAAATCAGTGGGAGATTAATATTTACATTTGTGCTTCAGTGACAGTCCTGCGTGTGTGGCATCTCTCTCATTTGTTGCCACCAACAACAGAGTGTGTAACATTGTGCCTGATTTTCGTTGTGGTCTCACTCACCTGTAAAGGGGTAGCTAAATCATACTGAAGTTATAGCTCACCATGTAATTTGTGTGACAGCAACAAATACCGTTAGTTTGTTTACGTTTTTAAAACAATGAGGAAGTATGGTGGAAGAGGTCGTGGCCGGGGGCGTTCATTGTCAGCTGGTAATGAGGGTAGTGGTAGTGGTGGAGCATCAGCTGGTCGTGGGAAAAAAAATATTGCACCTAAGTCTGGAGCTGTGGAGCCAGGTTCGTCGTCTGGCTACACAAGGCCTCGAACGCTCCCTTTTCTGGGAGTAGGAAAACCGCTTTTAAAGCCGGAGCAGCAAGAGCAAGTTTTGGCTTATCTTGCTGACTCAGCCTCTAGCTCTTTTGCCTCCTCTCGTGAAACTGGTAAATGTCAAAGCAGCGCGTCGTTAGTGGATGTTCACGGTCAGGGACAAGTCGCTTCCTTGTCCTCTTCAGCAAAAACAACAACAGAGAAGAATGCAGCAGGCGACACAACGGGTTACTCCATGGAGCTCTTTACACATACCGTCCCTGGCTTAGAAAGTGAAGCAGTTAACAGTCCATGCCCATTACAAGTTGAATCTGACATGGAGTGCACTGATGCACAGCCACAGCCAGACTACTATGCTGATCCTTTGACTCAGACCACAACATTGCCCTCGCAGGGTGCTGATCAAGAATCAGACCCTGATGAGACTATGTTGCCCCATCACGAACGCTATACCACCGACCGACACGGTGACACAGACGAAGTTGCACACGAGCTACAAGAAGAGGTAATAGATGACCCAGTTCTTGACCCCGATTGGCAGCCATTGGGGGAACAGGGTGCAGGCGGCAGCAGTTCTGAAGCGGAGGAGGAGGGGCCGCAGCAGGCATCAACATCGCAACAGGTTCCATCTGCCGGGCCCGTATCTTGCCCAAAACGCGTGGCAAAGCCAAAACCTGTTGGAGGACAACGTGGCCATCCGGTTAAAGCTCAGTCTGCAATGCCTGAAAAGGTATCCGATGCTAGAAAGAGTGCAGTCTGGCATTTTTTTAAACAACATCCAATTGATCAGCGCAAAGTCATCTGTCAAAAATGTTCAACTACCTTAAGCAGAGGACAGAATCTGAAAAGTCTCAATACAAGTTGCATGCATAGACATTTAACCACCATGCATTTGCAAGCCTGGACTAACTACCAAACGTCCCTTAAGGTTGTAGCGCCCTCGGCCAATAAAGCTAGTCAGCAACGCAACATCCCTTACGGCAGTGTAGGGCCACCATTTTCCGCACCACCTGCAGTATCTGTGCAGGTTTCTTTGCCAGGCCAAAGCAGTCAGGGTCAGGGAATCACCAGTTTCGTAGTAGGAAACACTGCATCTAGGGCACCGGTGGCAACAATACCATCTCCCACCGTCTCTCAGTCTGCCATGTCCACCGGCACCCCCGCTAGTTCCACGATCTCCAGCTCTCCAGTCCAGCTCACCCTACATGAGACTATGGTTAGAAAAAGGAAGTACTTAGCCTCGCATCCGCGTACACAGGGTTTGAACGCACACATAGCTAGACTAATCTCGTTAGAGATGATGCCCTACCGGTTAGTTGAAAGCGAAGCTTTCAAAGCCCTGATGGACTACGCTGTACCACGCTACGAGCTACCCAGTCGACACTTTTTTTCCAGAAAAGCCATCCCAGCCCTCCACCAGCATGTTAAAGAGCGCATCGTCCATGCACTCAGGCAATCTGTGAGCACAAAGGTGCACCTGACAACAGATGCATGGACCAGTAGGCATGGCCAGGGACGTTACGTGTCCATCACGGCACACTGGGTAAATGTGGTGGATGCAGGGTCCACAGGGGACAGCAAGTTTGGGACAGTTCTGCCTAGCCCACGGTCTAGGAAACAATTGGCTGTAGCCGTTCGCACCCCCTCCTCCTCCTCTTCGTCCTCCTGCACAAGCGAGAGCTCGTCCACAGACCGCAGTCGCACAACCACTCCATCCGCAGCTGCCACTGTTGCACACCAGGTCTCCCATTATGGGGCAGCTACTGGCAAACGTCAGCAGGCTGTATTGGCTATGAAGTGTTTGGGCGACAACAGACACACCGCGGAAGTTCTGTCCGAGTTCTTGCAGAAAGAAACGCAGTCGTGGCTGGGCACTGTAGATCTTGAGGCAGGCAAGGTAGTGAGTGATAACGGAAGGAATTTCATGGCTGCCATCTCCCTTTCCCAACTGAAACACATTCCTTGCCTGGCTCACACCTTAAACCTGGTGGTGCAGTGCTTCCTGAAAAGTTATCCGGGGTTATCCGACCTGCTCCTCAACGTGCGTGGACTTTGCTCACATATCCGCCGTTCGCCCGTACACTCCAGCCGTATGCAGACCTATCAGCGTTCTTTGAACCTTCCCCAGCATCGCCTAATCATAGACGTTGCAACAAGGTGGAACTCAACACTGCACATGCTTCAGAGACTGTGTGAACAGAGGCGGGCTGTTATGTTTTTGTGGGAGGATACACATACACGGGCAGGCAGTAGGATGGCAGACATGGAGTTGTCAGGTGTGCAGTGGTCGAAGATTCAAGACATGTGTCAAGTCCTTCAGTGTTTTGAGGAATGCACACGGCTGGTTAGTGCAGACAACGCCATAATAAGCATGAGCATCCCCCCTAATGCGTCTGCTGATGCAAAGTTTGACGCACATAAAGGATCAGGCGTCTGCAGCTGAGGAAGAGGAAAGCCTTGATGACAGTCAGCCATTGTCTGGCCAGGGCAGTGTACAGGACGAGGTAGCGGGCGAAGAGGAGGAGGAGGACGAGGAGGATGATGGGGATGATTATATTTTTAATGAGGAAGCTTTTCTGGGGCCACTGGAAATTGGTGGCGCGGCAAGGCCGGGTTCTGGTTTTTTGAGGGACACAAGTGACGTGGATTTGCCTGAAACTGCCCCTCAACCAAGCACAACCGCAGATTTGAGAACTGGAACTTTGGCCCACATGGCGGATTATGCCTTACGTATCCTCAAAAGGGACACACGCATAACTAAAATGATGAATGATGACGATTACTGGTTGGCCTGCCTCCTTGATCCTCGCTATAAAGGCAAATTGCAAAATATAATGCCACATGAGAACTTGGAACTAATATTAGCAACCAAACAATCAACTCTTGTTGACCGTTTGCTTCTGGCATTCCCTGCACACAGCGCCCGTGATCGTTCTCACACGAGCTGCAGGGGCCAGCAGACCAGAGGAGTTAGAGGGGCAGAAATCAGAAGTGGCGTTGGCCAGAGGGGTTTTCTGACCAGGTTGTGGAGTGATTTTGCTATGACCGCAGACAGGACAGGTACTGCAGCATCAATTCAAAGTGACAGGAGACAACATTTGTCCAGTATGGTTACAAACTATTTTTCATCCCTTATCGATGTTCTCCCTCAACCGTCATTCCCATTTGATTACTGGGCATCAAAATTAGACACCTGGCCAGAATTGGCAGAATATGCATTGCAGGAGCTTGCTTGCCCGGCAGCTAGTGTCCTATCAGAAAGAGTATTCAGTGCTGCAGGTTCAATACTAACAGAAAAAAGGACTCGTCTGGCTACCCAAAATGTAGATGATCTAACCTTCATTAAAATGAACCACAACTGGATTTCGAAATCTTTTGCCCCACCTTGCACGGCTGACACCTAGCTTTCCTATGAAAAGGTCTTGCCTGTGGACTATTCTGAATGCCTTTTCCAATCTCGTAATTTTCTGCACCTGATTGTCCAGCATACGACATGTTTACACCTCACTAAATGGCCAAACTCCCCACACGGGGCCGTGGTATCGACACTTGGCGACAGCACCCGTGAGAGTGCAGTTTGTCTGAAGAGGTGGGTGAGCCCGCTTTTGGTCGACGGCACTGCCACTGGGTCCCTCCTAGTACAATAAAGTGTCTCTGGCGGTGGTGGTGCGCACCCAACGTCAGACACACCGTTGCAATATGAGGGGCCCTGGGCCTGTACCGCCGGCCACAAGACAGTTCCCCCCCCCCCAGCTCAAACAGTGCTCTACCACTTGCAAAATTATCTCACAGCTCCACCAATGTTTAGTCTATGCGCTGACATCCTTCAATGCCTGCCACTGACAATACCATTGTATTGACATTTTTGTTATGTTAGGCCTTCGATGCCTGTCTGTGGTCACTCCTTCCACTAGGCCTCCACTGACCACACCACTGCTGCCCGTGTACCCCTGTAACCAATTTAAAATTGCCTACAGCCATGTGTTATTATTTTAGGCCTTCGATGCCTGTCTGCGGTGACTCCTTCCACTAGGCCTCCACTGACCACACCACGGCTGCCCGTGTACCCCTGTAACCAATTTAAAATTGCCTACAGCCATGTGTTATTATTTTAGGCCTTCGATGCCTGTCTGCGGTGACTCCTTCCACTAGGCCTCCACTGACCACACCACTGCTGCCCGTGTACCCCTGGAACCAATTTAAAATTGCCTACAGCCATGTGTTATTATTTTAGGCCTTCGATGCCTGTCTGCGGTCACTCCTTCCACTAGGCCTCCACTGACCACACCACTGCTGCCCGTGTACCCCTGGAACCAACATCAGAAAATATAAAAATAAGTATTTTGCTTATAAAAAAGAAAATACTGGAGAGATATCAAATGCAGACATTTTAACATTAAAAACAAACACATACAACAAAAATCTGGTACAGTACTAAAAATGGCCACCAGCTACAATAACTTTCTCCTGCAAGTAGTTAACTGAAAGGTTTTTTCAATTTTAAACACAGATATGGCATCCACCGAGTGTTGTCCTGTCACGTCTTCTTTATATTATTGCCAAGAAGATGCAAAACAATGAAAATAATAAAATCATTATTTACCAAAAAAATAGAGTAAGTCAAAACCACATTGCAAATAAACATTCATTACAAATAAAGAAGCAGGGCGCGTCCGAGGGTGAGTATATACCTAATAAGAATATAATCACCCTCGGACGCGCCCTGCTTCTTTCCGACAGCCTTCCTTCCTAAGAATCAGCCCTTCCGTGGTGTAGAGAGAGGGTTTGTTACACTCCAAGGTGTTCCCCAGGTTGCCTTTCCTGAGCTTCGATCTTCCGGCTCTCGTTTAGTAGTTGTTGGAAACTACGCTGCATTGGGCCTACAAATTGGGTATGGGGTGTAGAGAGATGGTGTGTTCCACTCCAAGGTGTTCCCCAGGTTGCCTTTCCTGAGCTTCGATCTTCCGGCTCTCGTTTAGTAGTTGTTGGAAACTACGCTGCATTAGGCCTACAAATTGGGTATGGGGTGTAGAGAGATGGTGTGTTCCACTGTAGAGAGATGGTGTGTTCCACTCCAAGGTGTTCCCCAGGTTTCCTCGCCAATGCTTCGATCATCATGCTCTCGTTTAGTAGTTGTTGGAAACTACGCTGCATTAGGCCTACAAATTGGGTATGGGGTGTAGAGAGATGGTGTGTTCCACTCCAAGGTGTTCCCCAGGTTTCCTCTCCATTGCTTCGATCTTCATGCTCTCGTTTAGTAGTTGTTGGAAACTACGCTGCATTAGGCCTACAAATTGGGTATGGGGTGTAGAGAGATGGTGTGTTACACTCCAAGGTGTTCCCCAGGTTTCCTCTCCATTGCTTCGATCTTCCGGCTCTCGTTTAGTAGTTGTTGGAAACTACGCTGCATTAGGCCTACAAATTGGGTATGGGGTGTAGAGAGATGGTGTGTTACACTCCAAGGTGTTCCCCAGGTTTCCTCTCCATTGCTTCGATCTTCCGGCTCTCGTTTAGTAGTTGTTGGAAACTACGCTGCATTAGGCCTACAAATTGGGTATGGGGTGTAGAGAGATGGTGTGTTCCACTCCAAGGTGTTCCCCAGGTTGCCTTTCCTGAGCTTCGATCTTCCGGCTCTCGTTTAGTAGTTGTTGGAAACTACGCTGCATTAGGCCTACAAATTGGGTATGGGGTGTAGAGAGATGGTGTGTTCCACTGTAGAGAGATGGTGTGTTCCACTCCAAGGTGTTCCCCAGGTTTCCTCGCCAATGCTTCGATCATCATGCTCTCGTTTAGTAGTTGTTGGAAACTACGCTGCATTAGGCCTACAAATTGGGTATGGGGTGTAGAGAGATGGTGTGTTCCACTCCAAGGTGTTCCCCAGGTTTCCTCTCCATTGCTTCGATCTTCATGCTCTCGTTTAGTAGTTGTTGGAAACTACGCTGCATTAGGCCTACAAATTGGGTATGGGGTGTAGAGAGATGGTGTGTTACACTCCAACGTGTTCCCCAGGTTTCCTCTCCATTGCTTTGATCTTCCGGCTCTCGTTTAGTAGTTGTTGGAAACTACGCTGCATTAGGCCTACAAATTGGGTATGGGGTGTAGAGAGATGGTGTGTTACACTCCAAGGTGTTCCCCAGGTTTCCTCTCCATTGCTTCGATCTTCCGGCTCTCGTTTAGTAGTTGTTGGAAACTACGCTGCATTAGGCCTACAAATTGGGTATGGGGTGTAGAGAGATGGTGTGTTACACTCCAAGGTGTTCCCCAGGTTTCCTCTCCATTGCTTCGATCTTCCGGCTCTCATTTAGTAGTTGTTGGAAACTACGCTGCATTGGGCCTGCAAATTGGGTATGGGGTGTAGAGAGATGGTGTGTTCCACTCCAAGGTGTTCTCCAGGTTGCCTTTCCTGAGCTTCGATCTTCCGGCTCTCGTTTAGTAGTTGTTGGAAACTACGCTGCATTAGGCCTACAAATTGGGTATGGGGTGTAGAGAGATGGTGTGTTCCACTGTAGAGAGATGGTGTGTTCCACTCCAAGGTGTTCCCCAGGTTTCCTCGCCAATGCTTCGATCATAATGCTCTCGTTTTGTAGTTGTTGGAAACTACGCTGCATTAGGCCTACAAATTGGGTATGGGGTGTAGAGAGATGGTGTGTTCCACTCCAAGGTGTTCCCCAGGTTTCCTCGCCAATGCTTCGATCATAATGCTCTCGTTTAGTAGTTGTTGGAAACTACGCTGCATTAGGCCTACAAATTGGGTATGGGGTGTAGAGAGATGGTGTGTTCCACTCCAAGGTGTTCTCCAGGTTGCCTTTCCTGAACTTCTATCTTCAGGCTCTCATTAAATTGTGGTTAAACGGAACAACTGCATTTGGCGTACTAGTTGGTTTGGGGCCTACTATCGGTGTCTGCCGCTCCTTGCTGTTCTCCTGGTTTCCTGTCCTGAAATTCCGTTTTCAGGTGCTCGTTAAGTAGTTGTTAATGTTAGACTGCATTTGGCCTACTAGTTGGGTTGGGGCCTACTATCGGTGTCTGCCACTCCTTGCTGTTCTCCTCCACTGAACAAAGCTGTACCGCCTGTTTACTACTGTTGCCAATTTTGAACTGCATTTCGACTACTTACTGATTTGGGCCTACTCTCTGTGTCAGCCTCTCATTCCAGTTGTCCTCCACTGCAATGCCCCCTGATTAGTCCTGTGTTACCAATTTTGAACTGCATTTAGCCCACTTTATTCTTTGGGCCTATATCTGTGTTTCCTCCTCATCCTGCCCATTGCCCAGCCAGTGATAGATGAGTCTGCTGGTACATTGACCCATAACGCAACATTTCCCGTGCACGCTACACTGCAAGATTGTGACCCTGCTGAAAGTCAGGTCCCCCTTCCCGCATACCATACCACCTTACACGGGGACAAACAGGAAGGTGCAGATGAAAGTGCAGGTTCCTTCATCAGGTGGGGGGAGGAATACTAGTTGGCGACGTCACTGGCACAGGGCCTCTCATGGTACGCAAAAGTGTTGCTGCCGGTGGGAGGCGCCCCCGCCGTGCAAACACACCGCTGTACTTTGAGGGGCCCTGTGCCAGTGCCAATGCCAACGAGTGGGCCCCCCCTGCTTGCTCAGGTTCACAGCACTTGCAAAGTTGAAATACTTACCTCTCCCTGCTACATTGCCGTGACGTGGTCCAGATTTCCTGGGCCCACTAATTACTTGAACCAGCCCTACCCACCACAACTTTAGCCAAATGACCCCAAATTTCAAATGCCTTCCAATTATTATAAGGTAAATTACGCTTGACAAGCTTCATTAAGAAGAATGGATGGTTTTGACATTAAAATGGGCACTCTAGGTGTTTTCCTGGCCCCCACTCACTGCCGACTATGCTGCCCCATTGACTTGCATTGGGTTTCGTGTTTCGGTCGATCCCGACTTTACGTCATAATCGGCCGATTTCACTCGACCCGACTTTTGAGATAGTCGGGTTTTGCGAAACCCGGCTCGACTCTAAAAAGGTCAAGGTCGCTCAACTCTAGTTTGCACAAGTAATAACAACGGACGTTCCCAGGAATGTGAAGTTCTCGAAGTTTCTACTTCTAGCAGCGCCTTTTAGGCAGCCACCTGACCTTTTTTGTCGGCAACTACCTGAACCTTATAACATTTAGAGCCTAGAGCCATCAACGTACAAAGTCAGCTAGATGTCAGTAATCGTTTGCAGGCACACTGACTCTTATCATGGACACACCAAGGCTTTACTTAGTGACTTTTCACAATTTGGGTGGTTGTTGGTATCTAAGTAAGTGTAGGCCAAAGTGTGTACCGTTCAGTAAATATTCACTAAAAATAAAACTAATATTCAAAGGTGTTTTCTAAGAATGATATTGATGGCCTTTTCTTAGGACAGACCATCATAATAAGATATGAGTGTCCGTCTCATTGCACCACCACCGATCAGTTGATTGGATCGGCTACGGTGATCTGTCAAGCACAGTGCTGTACATTGGGTAGTGGATAGTACCGGTATAGAAGACCAATTTCATTTAGGTTTAGGTGCAGCAACTTAATCACTTGGGATTCCAAGTGATGAACAACCACCAATCTGTTAGCGATGACCTACACAAAGCAGCTCTTTGGATATAGAACTGCAGAGCTGAACAGGTAGTCAGGCAACATGGAACAGCAGATCCAAGTATGTAGGCAGACAATTTAGAATAGGAAATCCAAGTATGTACAGTAGGCAACCACTTTACTACAGCAGATCCAAGTATATACACAGGCAACTTGGAACTGTAGATCCAAGTATGCAAACAGGCACTTAGAACAGCAGATCCAACTATGTAGACAGGCACCTTGGAACAGCAGATCCAAGTATGTAGACAGGCACCTTGGAACAGCAGATCCAAGTATGTAGACAGGCACCTTGGAACAGCAGATCCAACTATGTAGACAGGCACCTTGGAACAGCAGATCCAAGTATATACACAGGCAACTTGGAACAGCAGATCCAAGTATATAAACAGGCACCTTGGAACAGCAGATCCAAGTATATAAACAGGCACCTTGGAACAGCAGATCCAAGTATGCAAACAGGCACCTTGGAACAGCAGATCCAAGTATGCAAACAGGCACCTTGGAACAGCAGATCCAATTATATAAACAGGCACCTTGGAACAGCAGATCCAAGTATGCAAACAGGCACCTTGGAACAGCAGATCCAAGTATGTAGACAGGCACCTTGGAACAGCAGATCCAAGTATATAAACAGGCACCTTGGAACAGCAGATCCAAGCATATAAATAGGCACCTTGAATCAGCAGATCCAAGTATGTAAACAGGCACCTTGGAACAGCAGATCCAAGTATGTAAA
This sequence comes from Ranitomeya imitator, assembly GCF_032444005.1. Classification (NCBI taxonomy): domain Eukaryota; kingdom Metazoa; phylum Chordata; class Amphibia; order Anura; family Dendrobatidae; genus Ranitomeya; species Ranitomeya imitator. Next base: position 27,671,172 of record NC_091285.1, read on the forward strand.
CAGGCACCTTGGAACAGCAGATCCAAGTATGTAGACAGGCACCTTGGAACAGCAGATCAAAGTATGTAGACAGGCACCTTGAATCAGCAGATCCAAGTATGTAGAGGCACCTATTAACAGCAGATACAACTACGTAGACAGGAAACTTGGAAAAGCAGATCCAGGTATTTAGACAGGCACGTTGGAACAGCACATTCAAGTATGTAGACAGGCAGTGGCATAACTTGAAACTCATGGGCCCTGATGCGAAAGCTCCAACGGGGCCCCCAAATATTTAAAATCTTTAATAGCAATAGTCTTTTTTTATAGGCCAAAGGGACTTTTAGGGCCCCCTAGGCTCCAGGGCCCGGGTGCGATTGCAACCCCTGCACCTGTTGTAGTTACACCCCTGTAGACAGGAAACATAGAACTGCAAATCCAAGCATGTAGACAGGCACCTCAGAATCGCAAATACAACAGACAAGAAACTTTGGGCAGCAGATCCCAGTACGTAGACAGGCACCTTGGAACAGCAGATCTATGTATGTTGACAGTCAATTGGAACAGCAGATGCAAGTATGTAGACAGGCACCTTAGAACAGCAAATACAAGTATGTAGACAGGCAACTTGAAACATCAGATCCAGGTATGTAGACAGGAAACTTGGAACAGCAGATCCAAGTGTGCAGACAATCATTTTGGAACAGCAGATCCAAGTACATACACATTCAACTTGGAACAGCAGATCCAAGAATGTAGACAAGAAACTTAGAACAGCAGATCATAGACAGGCAATTAGGAACAGCAGACCAAAGTATGTAGACAGGCCTGTTGGAATAGCAGATCCAAGTATGTAGACAGCACGACAGCACCTTGAAAGGGCAGAGATGAGTATGTAGACAGGCAACTTGGAACAACAGAGTCATATATTTAGATAATCACCTTGGAAGAGGTTAACCAAGAATGTAGGCAGGCACCATGAAATTACAGAGCTGAGTATTTATTAGTCGGCCTAAAATGCCCTAGTAGGTGATACCAGAGGTTAGTGCCTATTTACTATAATAATCTGATGTACAAATCCGTTGGGAAAGACGCAGAGCCTGGAGCTGGTGTCAAGCTAGGTGAGAAGCACTTGGCACTACTTTAGACACTGTGGAACGCAAAATCTCCTCTTTCAAAGGCATCAACATTTGCGTGGAGATACATGGAGTCTTATGGTTCCGTATCACTTTCCTATAGGTACTTTCGGAAATTAAGTGAGGAGTCTCCACAAGGAAACTCTTGTAGACGGTAATACCTACGGTATGTAATATGTCCTACAGTGGAACAGGACACAAATATTTTCTTCCCAGGCATCATACTTGACAAGTTTTCTGGCCCAAAATGAGTGTTCCTGACTTGGCCGCCACCCCAAAAAAACAAGTCTGTCTTGTTTTGAGTTCTTTGACAACTACTCAACACTTGACCCTAGTAGAAATATGAATGCCGATGGACCATCAAAGGAGATAATTTTTGAAGGGTACGGCCGGCTCATCTGCTTGTTTGGCCAACTTTATACCGTCAACTTTAGGATTGACTACTTCTTATGGTTAACGAGATGGGCCTCCATATCTTCAGTAAAGGTCAGGCCTCTTCCTACAGACTTTCTGTTATCAAGTAGGCAACACGAGGGAAAAGGCCTCTTGGTCCTGCAGACAAAATGTTGTTTGTTCTTGGAATACATCTTGTGTTATTCTGTGAACCATCACCCTTGTGCCTGTCTCCAGCTGATTGTTTGGCCGCGTCTTGCCCTGATAGTGCACTATGTGGTTTCTAGTGATAACTTCGGAGGTGCTATTCTTACTAAGGGAGTTTCCTAACATACAGCTTTAAAGGGAGGGGGACTTCAAACGATTTGTGGCTCGGAGCCAAGGAAGAAAAAACACAACATTCTTTAAAGAGGAAGGATACCCTTGAAAATTACTTTGACTAATTTTCCTTTTACACTGTGTTTTTTCTCACATTTTGGAATGATAAAATATATATTTTTTTTTGGGGGGGGGAGGGGGTAGGGAGAGTAAGCCGCCCAATTCTGGGAAGGAGACTTATCTGACGATCATGTCACAATGCAGAAGTATTGCGCTAGAATATATCTAATGAACGCAGGTTCAAAAAAGTTCAACCAAAAAAAAAAAATGACAATTATTTTTCAAAAATCACTATTAACGCAAAGTGAAGAGGATGCGGTATTCACTATAACAGCTAATTGGCACGAATATTCAAAATTGGACCCCCTCTCACATTGTTGGTCATTAATTTTTACCCCTCTAAGCACTTTTATAAGAAAAAAAAAATCAATTCCTACTAGCAAAACCGTTGACGGGTTGCAATTCACATCCTAACCACTAAGTGGTGATATAGAGACTCATATAGCATAAACGTTTCCTAACAGAGTATCGCAAAATTATTATTATTTTTTTTTTTAAAGCTAGTCATCTTGCACCAATCATCTTAGGATATATGAAGACATGTCAAATGATACATTTCAAGGTTCTGGAAAACTTGAGTAACCCTTGTACTGGTGGTCCTATCGGCATTCTTCACAACTTTCCATATCTGGCATCTGGCAGGGTCTTGTGGTGCTCACAGCCTGTCGTTGAAAGGATGCCTCCTGGATGCTGGTCATACCCCCTTTTTGCAATCCATGCTCTACACCCCCAATTTATATCCCTCAAAGCCTAGAACCCGACCTCTACGAGACCCTAAGCTACAAGAAACCTTCCGCAGTTGCTGATCTTCAGAAGCTTTCTATGGGAATCAGGCGATTTTCAGACTCTTTCGGGAGCTTCTAATATGTCACATATTACAACTTTTATTACTTTATTTTATGTCCTTCAAATCTGTTTCAAAAAATAGGACTTAGATGGAAATCACTTTTAAAAAATACTACCATACAAGTCAAATTTAATCTTGTCGTAGTATCAAACCCTGGAGGAATTTAGGAAGGAAAGAAAATGGACCCTTATTTTGTCCCTCAGGCTTCCAGAAGCCACAGCGAAGAATGTAGAACGTTTCTGCCTTGATCCACCTTAGACTTTCTAATTAACTCGGTCATTATCTAGGTATTGTGCGGTAGTATTTAATGGACACTTAATGGCAGCTTTATTGTTTTTTTTTATTGTTTTGGTCATATATGTTTCAATATGGACACGGTATATAATTTGTATAACATTATAACAGTATTATGTGGGCGCTGTATGGTGATAGAGGTGAGCAAAAGGATTACGACTAACCCTGTGTGGTGCCCACTTCTGTCCGCCATGGCAGCCTGATCAGTGCAGTGTCCACTTCTGCTCCGGTAGTTTTTGGGGAAGCATCCTGGGCACTTCTGTTGCTTACTAGACCCCCACTAAACCTCATAGGCAGTCATGACACCATGGGGGTCTGGTAAGCGGCAGAGGTGACCAGGATGTTGGGTCAAAGATTGACAGCTCGGAAGTGAACACTACCCTGGTCCATACCATAAAATGACCAGAGCAGAAGTCTCTCAGGTGGGAAGGAACTTAGGGTCCACTTCACCCCCAACCTGGCCCAGTCCCAGGCTTTCAGTAGGTGCTCTGCTCTGCATAGGTGGCACCAACCCTAAGCCAGCCCTGATCTTAAAGAGGTACTCACTTAGAATATAGAGAGAGGCCAGGTTAGACTCGTTATGTTATATTGCATGTTTACTTCATTAGTTCACTACATTCCTTTTAGAAGACATTCTAGAATGTAGCCTAAAATTCCAGAGAGACAGCAAAATCGTAGAACATGTACCTGCAAACTGATAGATCACCCTCGGTGCAAAAATACCAGTTCCCAATATAGCAGCTGTCTCCCAGCTGTGTCATCGCTATTATCTCAGAGGTAAAGCGCAAACGCCGTTAAAAACCCCAGTTGACTCAACAGTTGCTCAGCGCCTCACACCGCACCTCTGTCCCCAAAAAAGGCCAACTAGAATAGTTCTGTCTGACATATGATCAAAGTGCTCGTCTAATACCTGGAGGTATAAGGAAACCGTAGTCACAAACCTCAAGCTGAAATAATCAAAACTGGAAACCACGTGCAGGTGGGTGCTGAAAAATAATACCGGTTATTCATTCCTTCCTACCTCTAATGGCTGCCTACGGGGCCGACACAAGAAGACACGAGGCAATGTAAGAAATAAAAGGTGGTAAATATGGAACGGAAGAATGAAAAGTCATAAAGACCAGAAAATATTTTATCATCAGCAACATAGAGATAGATAGATGATAGATAAATGTGAGGATAGATAATAGATAGATGATAGATAATAGATAGATAGATGATAGCTAATAGATAGATTATAGAAAATATATCGATAATTGATAGACAATAGATAGATGATAGACAATAGATAAAAGATAGATAATAGATATATAATAGATTGATATATAGATAGATAATAGATAGATAATAGTTAGATAATAGATACATGATAGATAATAGATAGATAATAGATAATAGATAGAAAATAGATAGATAATAGTTAGATAATAGATAGATAATACATAGATTATTATTATTTATTTATATAGCACCATTGATTCCATGGTGCTGTACATGAGAAGGGGTTACATACAAGTTACAGATATCACTTACAGTAAACAAACTAACAATGACGGACTGATACAGAGGGGCGAGGACCCTGCCCTTGCGGGCTTACATTCTACAGGATGGTGGGGATGGAGACAGTAGGTTGAGGGTTGTAGGAGCTCCGGTGTTGGTGAGGCGGTAGCTCCGGTGTTGGTGAGGCGGTAGCTCCGGTGTTGGTGAGGCGGTAGCTTCGATAGTGATGAGGTGGCAGTGGGGTCAGTGCAGGCTGTAGGCTCTCCTGAAGAGATGGGTTTTCAGGTTCCGTCTGAAGGATCTGAATGTGCTTGATAGTCGGACGTGTTGGGACACAGAGTTCCAGAGGATGGGGGATATTCGGGAGAAGTCTTGGAGGCGGTTGGGTGAGGAGCGAATAAGTGTGGAGGAGAGTAGGAGGTCTTGGGAGGACCGGAGATTACGTGAGGGAAGATATCGGGAGATTAGTTCAGAGATATATGGAGGAGACAGGTTGTGGATGGCTTTGTAGGTCAGTATTAGTAATTTGAACTGGATATGCTGAGGGAATGGGAGCCAGTGAAGAGATTTGCAGAGGGGGGAAGCAGAGGAGTAGTAGCGAGGAGAGAGATTAATTAGTCGGGCAGCAGAGTTAAGGACGGACTGGAGAGGTGCAGGGGTGTTAGCAGGGAGGCCGCAGAGGAGGATGTTGCAGTAGACAAGGCAGGAGATGATGAGGGCATGCACAAGCATTTTAGTAGATTGCCACTTAAGGAAAGGACGAATTCTGGAGATATTTTTGAGCTGGAGGAGACAGGAGGAGGAAAGAGCTTGGATGTGCTATTTGAAGGACAGGGCAGAGTCGAAGGTTACTCCGAGGCAGAGGACTTCCGGTATGGGGGAAAGAATGATGTCCTTAATTGCGATAGATAGGTCAGGTAAGGAAGATCTGTGGGAAGGAGGAAAGATAATGAGTTCAGATTTGTCCACATTGAGTTTGAGGAAGCGAGAGGAGAAGAAGGAGGATATGGCTGATAGACACTCTGGGATTCTGGACAGCAGAGCGGTGACGTCTGGGCCAGAGAGGTAGATCTGAGTATCATCAGCATAGAGGTGGTACTGGAATCCATGGGACTTTATGAGTTGTCCCAGGCCAAGTGTATAGATTGAGAAGAGCAGGGGTCCTAGAACAGAGCCTTGGGGGACTCCAACAAAGAGAGGGTGGGATCAGGAGGTAGTTTGGGAGTGGGAGACGCTGAATGTGCAGTTGGAAAGGTACGAGGAGATCCAGGATAGGGCGAGGTCTTTGACCCCAAAAGGAGGAGAGGATCTGTAGTAAGAGGCAGTGGTCAACTGTGTAGAAAGCAGAGGAGTACAGAGTATTGTCCATTAGCCCCTGCAGACTGTAAGCCCTCTAGGGCAGGGTCCTCTCTCCTTCTGTACTTGTTAATGCCTTGTTTTTTGCTCATGTTTATTGTACTTGACTATATTTTCCCCTTTTTCACATGTAAAGTGCCATGGAGTAAATGGCGCTATAAAAATGTATAATAATAATAATTAGCTTTGACTGTAAGTAGGTCGTTAGTAATTTTGTAATTTATAGATAATAGATATATAATAGATAGATGATACATAATAGAAATATAATAATAGATAATAGATCAATAGATAATAGATAGATAATAGATGATAGATAATAGATAGATAGATAATAGATAGATAATAGATAGATGATAGATAATAGATAGATAGATAATAGATAGATAATAGATAGATGATAGATAATAGATAGATAGATAGATAGATAGATAGATAGATAGATAGATAATAGAGATAGATAATAGATAGATAGATAATATATTACAGATAGATAATAGATAGATAGATAATATATTACAGATAGATAATAGATAGATAGATAATATATTACAGATAGATAGATAGATAGATAATAGATAGATAGATAGATAATATATTACAGATAGATAATAGATGATAGATAGATAGATAGATAATATATTACAGATAGATAGATAATAGATAGATAGATAGATGATAGATAAATAGATAGATAGATAGATAATATATTACAGATAGATAATAGATAGATAGATAGATAATATATTACAGATAGATAATAGATAGATAGATAGATAATATATTACAGATAGATAGATAGATAGATAATAGATAGATAGATAGATGATAGATAAATAGATAGATAGATAATAGACAGACAGACAGACAAGCCATTATGGCAAGTAGTGTGAGAATAGTGTTTCCCACGTTCTCCATGTTGCGGTATTATATATACGGTATATAACGCCCTCTGTGATCGGTTTTACTGTTTTTGGAGCAGTTTTTCATTATTCTTTCAGACCGGAGGAGGCCTGGATTCACACACGCTGTTTTCAGGGCAGTTTATGATACAAAAAGTTGGCGTCTCTGGTCAGATCTTGTGAACGTCCGGAGTGTTTCTGCTGTGTCAGAGTTTGATGAGGAAGGAAGATGAGGAAATCGGCTTTGGTCAATAGACCCCATAGTGTTCAAACAGAAGACAATAGTGAATTGGTCTGACAGCTGCAAATGTTATAAGGGACACTACAAGGTTGTGATTTTTCATGCACAATTCACCAGGATCAGGGAGACCCCGAGGAGGGGGTGGGGTGGGGGGCGCTATGTTTTTAGGATTCCAGCAGGAGTGGAGCATTCCACTGCTACCTAATGAGGTGTCACTCATACAGTCTCCGAAGAATTCTTCAAATAACCCCCCTAAATCATCAAAGGGTGGTCCTTCTCCTGAGGAGTGAATGCTACATTTACAATCCAGCCTTAGCCCCCTGCGCAGGCACCTCCTAACACCACTTTCCAGACCCGTAAAGATGTCACAACGCCCGGGTGGTCTAATAATATTCTCACATGTAGGGTCTGCTCCAGATGGGAACGTACAAAGAAATATACAAGGAAATATCGGCTAAAGTGCCCGACGTTACACAACTGCTCAGCGGTTTTAATTTTTAACATTTTTGGTAATCAGTTTGCATTTTTTTTTATTATTTTTTTTATCCTCACAATTCAAGAGCCAAATATTTTTTTTTTTTAAATTTAATAATTGTATTTTTAATTACAACATTTTGGATCACAAATAATTTATTGATTAGATTTTATGTTATGGTAAGGAACGCTAAAAAAATTCAGAAATTTTGAGTTTCTTTTCGCATTTTTTAGCTCCTTTTTATTAACAGCCTTTATTAAACGGGTCGCATAAATTGCACAATACTAAATATATGTTCTTTAATTATTTATATTATATATATATATATATATATATATTTATATTATTTATTTATAAATATATATATTCTAGTATTATTATTTTCTATGCTGCATGTAAAAAATATTTTTGTGTGTCGCTAAATTCAGAGAACCGTTGAAATGTTATTTTTCTTGCCGAAATCAAAAAAAGTAGAATTGGGGCTCAAAGTAAAAAAAAGAAAAAAAAAAAAGAAAAATCACAATAATAATTTTTTCCCCTATTAATTTTATGAGTCGTTGTAAAGGTGAACTATTTAAAAAAAAATCTTTAATTAAAGAAAAAAAAATATTTTTTTTGTTATGATTTATTTGGAAAATGTTATTATAATTTCATTTTTTTTTTTCTTTTTTAAATTTGCTCACACTGAGAGACTTAAAGCAGCAATCCTTTGGTCACTTGTATAATTCTTTGCTATACATCATTTTTTACATTATTATTGTTATGATACTGTTGCTGTCCAACTAGGCAGATAGCGATAGTGGACCGTGGGGTCTTTTTTTTTTTTTTTTTTTTAAAGGTCCGTAGTTAACCCGGTAACTAGAATTGGTGCAAATTGATTTGCAGAAGGTGGACCTCCTAGTTAACCCTATAGATACTATGGTCAACAGCAACCATAGCGTCTAAGGTGTTTGACCAAAGAAGCAATGGGCATCACTACCAAGTCATTGGGGGCAGTTTAGTAGCAATAACGGAAGTGACGGGTTCCCTTCCAGTACATACTAAGACCTTGTAGTGTGAATATAGGCAGGGTGTCATCTAGGGGGCTGCTGCTATGTCTGATGTGGTCACAGCACATGAGTTATAGTAAATAGGATATTACAGGAAGGAAGATCAATTTGTGTAATACACATGTCTTCTTTTTAAGCCACTTATATAACGTAGGTGATGACTTGCTATTTTCACACCTGTCATATGCACTTGACTTGTCAACCAAAAATGAAAAAAAAAAAATGTATTGAAGCGCCTGTAGAAACTAGGTCTCTATCACACTGCCTATCTGATGTAAGCCTCCTATTATACCGACACATCTCAAATGTTAGGCAGGTGATAGATATATGATCAGTGAGGGCATGATTGCCGCCGATCCCAAAAAACGGTGGTTCAGTGTCCGTTTTTGGTCGTAGCAGTAGTGCACATCTGTAACCACCGGTCCGCCCCTGTGTTGAGGTGCATCCTCAAAGCCATTGGTTCAGATGAACAGTTGTAATGAAGCACAAATAACTAAAATTTTAGCAGAGAGATCCAGGTGGAACAGCAGAAGTTATAGTGGGAGAACGGCAACAGGAGGAGCAAGCGGGAGTTAAAGGGGTATTCCCATCTCCAAGATCCTATCCCAATATGTAATACTAGATCGTGGCCCGATTCTAACGCATCGGGTATTCTAGAACATGCATGTCCACGTAGTATATTGCAAAGCCACGTAGTATATTGCCCAGGCACGTAGTATATTGCCCAGCCATATAGTATATTGCCCAGCCACGTAGTATATTGCCCAGTCACGTAGTATATTGCCCAGCCATGCAGTATATTGCCCAGCCACGTAGTATATTGCCCAGCCACGTAGTATATTGCCCAGCCACGTAGTATATTGCCCAGTTACGTAGTATATTGCTCAGCCACGTAGTATATTGCTCAGCCACGTAGTATATTGCCCAGCCACGTAGTATATTGCCCAGCCACGTAGTATATTGCACAGCGACGTAGTATATTGCCCAGCCACGTAGTATATTGCCCAGTTACGTAGTATATTGCCCAGCCATGTAGTATATTGCCCAGCCATGTAGTATATTGCCCAGCCATGCAGTATATTGCACAGCGACGTAGTATATTGCCCAGCCACGTAGTATATTGCCTAGTTACGTAGTATATTGCCCAGCCATGTAGTATATTGCCCAGCCATGCAGTATATTGCCCAGCCACGTAGTATATTGCCCAGTCACGTAGTATATTGCCCAGTCACGTAGTATATTGCCCAGCCACGTAGTATATTGCTCAGCCACATAGTATATTGCCCAGCCACGTAGTATATTGCCCAGCCACGTAGTATATTGCACAGCGACGTAGTATATTGCCCAGCCACGTAGTATATTGCCCAGTTACGTAGTATATTGCCCAGCCACGTAGTATATTGCCCAGTTATGTAGTATATTGCCCAGCCATGTAGTATATTGCCCAGCCATGCAGTATATTGCCCAGCCACGTAGTATATTGCCCAGTCACGTAGTATATTGCCCAGTCACGTAGTATATTGCCCAGCCACGTAGTATATTGCCCAGCCACGTAGTATATTGCCCAGCCAAGTAGTATATTGCCCAGTTACGTAGTATATTGCTCAGCCACGCAGTATATTGCACAGCGACGTAGTATATTGCCCAGCCAAGTAGTATATTGCCCAGTTACGTAGTATATTGCCCAGCCACGTAGTATATTGCCCAGCCAAGTAGTATATTGCCCAGTTACGTAGTATATTGCTCAGCCACGCAGTATATTGCACAGCGACGTAGTATATTGCCCAGCCAAGTAGTATATTGCCCAGTCACGTAGTATATTGCCCAGCCACGTAGTATATTGCACAGCGACGTAGTATATTGCCCAGCCAAGTAGTATATTGCCCAGTTACGTAGTATATTGCTCAGCCACGCAGTATATTGCCCAGCCACGTAGTATATTGCCCAGTGACGTAGTATATTGCAAAATGTAGTATATTGCCCAGCTACATAGTATATTGCCCAGCTACGTAGTATATTGCCCAGCCACGTATGTCACAGGTTAATAAAAAAAAAATAAACATACTCACCTACCGATCCGAGGGCCCCTTGTAGTTCTAACATAGTCACCTTCAGATCCGAGGGCCCCCTGTAGTGCGCGGCTGGCTCCATCTTCCGTTCCCAGGATGCTTTGCGAAATTACCCAGATGACTTAGCGGTCTCGCGAGGTCGCTAAGTCTTCTGGGTAATTTCGCAATGCATCGCCGGGAACGAAAGATGGCGGCCGGCTCGGCGGACAACGGAGGGTGAGTATAGCAGGTTTTTTGTTTTTTAATTATTTTTAACATTACATTTTTTACTATTGATGCCGCATAGGCAGTATCAATAGTAAAATGTTGGGGGACACACAGGGTTAATAGCGGCGGTAACGGAGTGTGTTACCCGCGGCATAACGTGGTCCGTTACCGCCGGCATTAACCCTGTGTTAGTGGTGGCTGGAGGGGAGTATGCGGGCGTCGGGCAGTGACTGCGGGGAGTAAGGAGCGTCCATTTTCTTCCAGACTGTACCCGTCGCTGATTGGTCATGGCTGTTTTGCCGCGACCAATCAGCGACTTGGATTTCCTTGACAGACAGAGGCCGCGACCAATGAATATCTGTGACAGAAAGACAAACAGACGGAAGTGACCCTTAGACAATTATATAGTAGATGTGTAAAAACAATAATATTAGCAAAATTTGCCCATGGTAATCTACCTATACCCCAGTCTCCATAAAATATATAAAATATCACACAGAAGGCAAAACAGGAGTATTATCTGAAGAGGAAAGGTTCAACCTTGCAGGATGTCCTCCTCTATTTCCACCTGATTTGGAAGCAACAAATATGGTTCTAATATTAGAATTTTTATATGCATTCATGAAACAAACTAAGTACACCCTTTTTCAATTCCACGGTATTTTGTAGCAAGACATAAAACTCATCCGGTCTTTAGTGTCACGAGTGTGTCACATCCTCCTGGGAGATCTGGGAATAGAAGATCACTATGTATTGTGAATAACAGATTTTCCATTTAGCCAGTGTGTTTGTGTCCCATATTAAATGGAATTGGTTTCCTTTGGTGCTGAAGAGGTTAACAATCCTTTCTATGCTGGTCAGAAACTTGCAGCTCCATTTCAGCTGCTTATGATCTGGTCATTCCCTTTCCCTATAGAACCTGGCCAGACCTTCTCTTCCTTGCCAGTGAAATCTTTGCTTTCTAGATGCTGTGTTGAATTGGAGATTGTTGTTGCTGCTGGAGATTGTTGCGTGCTGTTTGGGGCGTATGCTTGCCTGTCCTATTGCCATTTGGTCGGTACATTCCTATCCCTCCCTATATACTTCTCTACCTTTGGTGAGTGTATGTTTGTTGTTTTCCGTTATCCCAGTTTTGTCTTTGCGTCTTGTTTACCTTACATTTCTGTCTCATGCCTCATGGGGTGGGAGAGAGGACAGGTCAGGGTTTAGCAGGAGCATAGTAAGGTCGGAGACTCAGGCCTCTCTACCTTCAAGAGTACCCCCGGGACAGGGATAGTTAGGGTCTCAGTTCCAGGGACAGATTGAGGCCCCCATACCTTACCGAAGACCATCACCGTGTGACACTTAGGCTGGAGTCACACTCGGCGTAAGACAATACGGTCCGTATATTACGGCCGTAATACGCTGAAAAGTCCCCAAAATAGTGGTCCGTAGCTCCTCCGTAGGCAGGGTGTTTCAGCGCATTTTGCGCATGGCATCCTCTGTATGTAATCCGTATGGCATCCGTACTGCGTGTTTTTCTCGCAGGCTTGCAAAACCGACATACGGCTATACAAGGGATCCATGTGTAAAAAAAAAAAAACATATATACTGTCTATATATATATGTGTGTGTGTCAGTAGACACATATATGTATATATATTATTATTTCATACAGCGCGATATAGCAGAAAGCCGGTAATTCAATTATCGGCTTTTGCTTTCTCCTTCCTAAACCCGACATGATATGAGACATGGTTTACATACAGTAAACCATCTCATATCACCATTTTTCTTGCATATTCCACACTACTAATGTTAGTAGTGTGTATATGCAAAATTTGGCCGTTCTAGCTATTAAATTAAAGGGTTAAATGGCGGAAAAAATTGGCGTGGGCTCCCGCACAATTTTCTCCGCCAGAGTAGTAAAGCCAGTGACTGAGGGCAGATATTAATAGCCTGGAGAGGGTCCATGGTTATTGGCCCCCCCTGGCTAAAAACACCTGCCCCCAGCCACCCCAGAAAAGGCACATCTGGAAGATGCGCCTATTCTGGCACTTGGCCACTCTCTTCCCATTCCCGTGTAGCGGTGGGATATGGGATAATGAAGGGTTAATGCCACCTTGTTATTGTAAGGTGACATTAAGCCAAATTAATAATGGAGAGGCGTCAATTATGACACCTATCCATTATTAATCCAATACTAGTAAAGGGTTAAAAAAAACACAAACACATTATTAAAAATTATTTTAATGAAATAAAAACAAAGGTTGTTGTAATAATTTATTCTACGCTCAATCCATCTGAAGACCCTCGCTCTGTAACAAAAAAATAATAATAAACCAACAATATACATACCTTCCGAAGATCTGTAAGGTCCCACGATGTAAATCCATCTGAAGGGGTTAAAATATTTTGCAGCCAGGAGCTCTGTTAATGCTGCGCTGCTCCTGGCTGCAAAACCCCGGGGAATGAAGGTAAAGTAGGTCAATGACCTATATTTACCTTCATTTGCGGTGAGGCGCCCTCTGCTGGTTGTTCCTGGAGCGTGGGAACTTTCCTAGAAAGCTCCCAGGCTCGAGTTCATATGAGGACAGCGGTGAGGCACCCTCTGCTGTGTCTCACTGACATATATATATATATATGTATATATACAGTGGGGCAAAAAAGTATTTAGTCAGTCAGCAATAGTGCAAGTTCCACCACTTAAAAAGATGAGAGGCATCTGTAATTTACATCATAGGTAGACCTCAACTATGGGAGATAAACTGAGAAAAAAAAATCCAGAAAATCACATTGTCTGTTTTTTTAACATTTTATTTGCATATTATGGTGGAAAATAAGTATTTGGTCAGAAACAAAATTTCATCTCAATACTTTGTAATATATCCTTTGTTGGCAATGACAGAGGTCAAACGTTTTCTGTAAGTCTTCACAAGGTTGCCACACACTGTTGTTGGTATGTTGGCCCATTCCTCCATGCAGATCTCCTCTAGAGCAGTGATGTTTTTGGCTTTTCGCTTGGCAACACGGACTTTCAACTCCCTCCAAAGGTTTTCTATAGGGTTGAGATCTGGAGACTGGCTAGGCCACTCCAGGACCTTGAAATGCTTCTTACGAAGCCACTCCTTCGTTGCCCTGGCGGTGTGCTTTGGATCATTGTCATGTTGAAAGACCCAGCCACGTTTCATCTTCAATGCCCTTGCTGATGGAAGGAGGTTTGCACTCAAAATCTCACGATACATGGCCCCATTCATTCTTTCATGTACCCGGATCAGTTGTCCTGGCCCCTTTGCAGAGAAACAGCCCCAAAGCATGATGTTTCCACCACCATGCTTTACAGTAGGTATGGTGTTTGATGGATGCAACTCAGTATTCTTTTTCCTCCAAACACGACAAGTTGTGTTTCTACCAAACAGTTCCAGTTTGGTTTCATCAGACCATAGGACATTCTCCCAAAACTCCTCTGGATCATCCAAATGCTCTCTAGCAAACTTCAGACGGGCCCGGACATGTACTGGCTTAAGCAGTGGGACATGTCTGGCACTGCAGGATCTGAGTCCATGGTGGCGTAGTGTGTTACTTATGGTAGGCCTTGTTACATTGGTCCCAGCTCTCTGCAGTTCATTCACTAGGTCCCCCCGCGTGGTTCTGGGATTTTTGCTCACCGTTCTTGTGATCATTCTGACCCCACGGGGTGGGATTTTGCGTGGAGCCCCAGATCGAGGGAGATTATCAGTGGTCTTGTATGTCTTCCATTTTCTAATTATTGCTCCCACTGTTGATTTCTTCACTCCAAGCTGGTTGGCTATTGCAGATTCAGTCTTCCCAGCCTGGTGCAGGGCTACAATTTTGTTTCTGGTGTCCTTTGACAGCTCTTTGGTCTTTACCATAGTGGAGTTTGGAGTCAGACTGTTTGAGGGTGTGCACAGGTGTCTTTTTATACTGATAACAAGTTTAAACAGGTGCCATTACTACAGGTAATGAGTGGAGGAAAGAGGAGACTCTTAAAGAAGTTACAGGTCTGTGAGAGCCAGAAATCTTGATTGTTTGTTTCTGACCAAATACTTATTTTCCACCATAATATGCAAATAAAATGATAAAAAAACAGACAATGTGGTCTTCTGGATTTTTTTTTCTCAGTTTGTCTCCCATAGTTGAGGTCTACCTATGATGTAAATTACAGACACCTCTCATCTTTTTAAGTGGTGGAACTTGCACTATTGCTGACTGACTAAATACTTTTTTGCCCCACTGTATATATACCTATTCTATGTGTACACATTTATTCTACCTATTCTACTGTAAGCTGTCAGTGTGATTTTACTGTACACGGCACTGAATTGCCGGCTTTTCTCTCTAATACCGCTGCGTATTTCTCGCAAGTCACACTGCTGGTCCGTGTGTAATCTGTATTTTTCTGGCTTCCATAGACTTTCATTGGCGTTTTTTTTTGCGCAATACGGTGACAAACGCAGCATGCTGCGATTTTCTACGGCCATAGAAAGCCGTATAATACTGATCAGTAAAATACGGAAGATAGGAGCAGGGGCATAGAGAATAATTGGGACGTTTGTTAGGCGTGTTTTACGGACGTATTTTCTGCGCTCTTACGGCCGTAAAACTCGCTAGTGTGACGCCGGCCTTAGAAAGTCTTAAAATTAGGTATATACAACCTCAGATGAACAACATTACCATTGATTAATTGTTCAATAGCAATTGTGACCACCTCCATAAAAGCAGAATTTTGGGTAGTTGGCTGGTATGGAGCATTTTGGAGCCTATTAACACAATACTGAAAAGGAAAGACAACATCAATGATCTTAGACAAGCAATTGTTGCTTACCTCCAACCTAGGGTGTGATAAAAGGCCATTTTGAAACAATCTGTACTATATTATTCTACAGCAAGATAGATTATTAAGAAGTGGAAAATATTCCACACGGATGACAATCTTCAGAAGTTCAGACCTTGCAATGCTCAAATAAATTGCAAAAAATCCAAGAGCTACAGCTCAGACACTAAAGGCCTAAGTTAGCATGTTAAATGTTTACGGTCACATCGGTACATTTAACAAGTATGGCTTGTTTGGAAGAGTGGCCAGAAGAAAGCCTCTTTCTAAAACAGAACTTGATAGCAAAGCTGCAACTGAACAAAATTACTTCTGGATCAATATCCTTTGGGCAGACGAGACAAAAGCGGAGATGTTTAGCCATAATTCTCTGTACGTTTGGTGAAAAACAAACAATATGTCAGCACAAAAGCCTGATGGTGGAGGGATGAAAATTTGGGATTGCTTTGATGCCACAGGACATGGGCACCTTGCAGCCATTGAGTCAACCATAAACTCCTCTGTATATCAAAATATCCTAGAGCAAAACCTGAGACCATCTATCCAAAAGCTAAAGCTTGAGTGATACAGTGTCATATAACAATGACCTCAAGGACACTAGCAAATCTACATCAGAATGGCTGAAAAATAAAAGAATTGAGGTATCGCAATGGCCAAGCCACAGCCCTCAACCTAATCGAAATGCCGTGGTGGGACATCAAGAGGGTTGTGCAAGAACAGATGCCCAGAAACCTCAATGACCTTGAGCTTCATTGTAAAGATTCCGGCAGAACGATGTGAGAGCCCGATAAACTCATACAGAAAACCATTACTTCGAGATATTGCTGCTAATGAAGGGTCTACAAACTCTTGATTCATGGGGTGTACCTAAATTTTCACTCACTGCATTTTGGACTAATTTTCGTTAAATAAATAAAACACGATGTAATTTGCCATGTCTTGTTGATCATCTGAGGTTGTACGTACCAAATTTTTTTTTAGCTAAGGACCAGATCTTATATGTATATACTGTATATAAATGTACACATGTATATACATACGTACTGTCTATACTGCAGGATTTCCTCATCGGCTGCCTGTCGAAATACTTGTGTGCAAATTTATATCCATGGCATATGTGAAATCCATAGACTTTTCCTAATGAGATAGAACAAATGTATTTTATTTTGCACCCTGGGGTCTTACAGGCCACATATGTTACATTCGGACGTCTCCACCAGAACATTCTAACATTTTATTCTATAGGAGTCATATAGAGAAAGCCCTACGTGCCTGACACACTTTTAACAGACGTCCCATTCATTCCCTTACTGATACAGAATTAAAGAGCCACAAAGGGTTTGTTCACCACTGCAGTTTCATTCTGGGGAAATGTTATATAGAACATATTATATGATATCCTACTGATAAACATCTGCTTTCAAAGGTGGTTTTGCATTTCATCCATTCTTATATACAATGCAATATAACAGGCAGTAACATATTCTATAGAAACCTATATAATCTGCCATATATCATAAGTCATATCATAAGTCATGCCAATATTAAAACCATCTTTCTCATTTAAAGGGGCTCTTGGAGATGCCAGGAGTGCTTGATAAGAAGAAGTGGGCTGCTCACACTGCTGTCCTCCATGTCTACCTGATCCAATGTTAGAAATAATAGGGGCACTAAGATAAGAAGAGGCTGCTTAGACTGCTGTCCACCCTGTCTATCAGATCCAATACTGGAGATACCAGGGGTGCTGAGGTAAGATGAGACTGCTCACACTGCTGTTCACCCTGTACATCTGATCTAATACTGGAGATATCAGGATGGCTGAGGTAAGAAGAGGCTGCTCACACTGCTGTCCATCCTCTCTATCAGATCCAATACTGGAGATACCAGGGGGGCTGAGGTAAGAAGAGGCTGCTCACACTGCTGTCCACCCTGTCTATCTGATATAATACTGGAGATACCAGGAGTACTGGGGTAAGAAGAGGCTGCTCACACTGCTGTCCACCCTGTCTATCTGATCTAATACTGGAGATATCAGAGGTGCTGAAGTAGGAAGAGGCTGCTCACACTGCTATCCACTCTGTCTATCTGATCTATTACTGGAGATACCAGGGGTTCTGACTTAAGAAGAGGCTGCTCACACTGCTGTCTATCCTGCCTATCAGATCCAATACTGGAGATACCAGGGGTTCTGAGGTAAGAAGAGGCTGCTCACACTGCTGTCCATCCTGTCTATCTGATCTAATACTGGAGATACCAGGGGTTCTGAGGTAAGAAGAGGCTGCTCATACTGCTGTCCACCCTGTCTATCAGATCAAATTCTGGAGATACCAGGGGTTCTGAGGTAAGAAGAGGCTGTTCACACTGCTGCCCACCTTGACTATCTGGTCTAATACTGGAGATACAAGGGTGCTGAGGTAAATGAGTATTTTTCTTTGGAAATAAAGAATTCATTATTGTAAACATATCTTTGAATCGAAGAAGAATAGAAGCTAAATCAATCTGTTCCTTTGTGTGTTAACCAACGGCCAGCAGTGGCATGGATCGGATCACAAGCTCCTGTGCAGATCATACTACATTGAAGGGTGAGCTTTTTTTTCTTTTTTACTATCTGATCTGATACTGGAGATACCAGGAATGCTGAGGAAAGAAGCTGCTCACACTGCTGTCCACCCTGTGTAGTTGAAATAATACTGGAGACGTCAGTGGTGCTCAGGTAAGAAGAGGTTGCTCACACTGCTGTCCACCCTGTCTATCTGATCTAAAACTGGAGATACCAGGATTGCTGAGGTAAGAAGAGGCTGCTCACACTGTTGTCCATCCTGTCTATCTGATTTAATACTGGGGATAGCAGGAGTGTTGAGGTAAAAAGAAACTGCTGACACTGCTGTCCATCCTGTCTATATGATTTAATCCTGGGGATAGCAGGAGTGTCGAGGTAACAAAAAGCTGCTTACACTACTATCCACACTATGTATATGATATAATGCTGGAGATATCAGAGATGCTGAAGTAAGAAGAGGCTGCTCATACTGCTGTCCACCCTGTCTATCTGATTTAATACTGGGGATAGCAGAAGTGTTTGTAACAAGGTGGCATGGGGTGGTAGCTGTTGGCGAGTCTATTACACAACAATCAGTGAACACCCCAGCACCTTGCACATGGAGATGGGTACTCACTGTGTCTGCTGGAATTCTGGACCCAGGAAGAACCACCGAGTCACAGTTCTTTCCCAACAGTAGAACATGAATAACAGTGAAAAGAGAGAAGATAACAGTTCCTGAGCTGTCCCTATCCAGATACTCTGCTTCAGCAGCCCCCATCCAGTTCCGGGGAGCAAACAGTCCTTTATGGGGCACTCGCACCATCTTAATGCCCATTTCAGCTGCCCAGTAGTCCTTTTGGCAGCACTTTCTGTTATGATCTGGTGATTAGGGAGCGACATGCGTCTAGCTCTGAGCAGGTGGCAACTATACTGACCGCAGTCCCTAAGCTCAACACAAACACTAGAAATAGCCGTGGAATGCTCCTAACTCAGCCTAGGCATCTTGTCACAGCCTAAGAGCTAACTACCCCTAAAGATAGAAGAAGGAAAACTATCTTGCCTCAGAGAAAATCCCCAAAGGATAGATTAGCCCCCCACAAATAATGACTGTGAGAGGAGAAGGAAATGACATACGTAGTATGAAACAAGATTTAGCACAGGAGGCCACTTCTAGCTAAATAGAAATAGTACAGAACAGAACGCTGTGCGGTCAGTAAAAAAAACTCGAAAAAGTCCACCGCAGAGAAATACAAAAATCTCCACACCTGACTAAAGGTGTGGAGGGCAAACTCTGCTGCCCAGAGCTTCTAGCTTAACTGAATAAATCCATACTGAAAAGCTGGACAAATGAACAAAAACAAAGAAAGTGCTGAACAACAAAGTCCACAACAAGAGAACCGCCAAAGGACAAGCAAGGACTTAGCTTTGATGAACTGGTCAGAGTGTCAGGAAAGTCCTAAGAGCAATGACTCAAGGCAGGAACAATTGACAACTGGCATTGAATGAGGGATAAGGCCAGACTAATATAGCCGAGCCAGAAAGACGATCAGTGAAAACAGCTGCTGAAGTTAAATCCAAGAGGCAGCCATACCACTCAAAACCACAGGAGGGAGCCAAAGAGCAGTACTCACAAAAATGCTACTTACAACCACCAGAGGGAGCCCAAGAGCGGAATTCACAACAACTTTCTCCCCTCCGGGGGAATGTTATGCTCCCATAGCTGGAGCACGTCCTGCCATGGGCAAGCCCGACCAGGCTCTGGTGCAGAAGCAGGAAATTGCTGCTTCTTCTAGGCTGCTAACCCAGCCCCTTTTTGTTAACCCTTACTGTCCTTGAACTAGTCATGTTCAATACAGTGCAATATAATACACGGACATGAAAACAGGTAAACATCACACAGTACACATGCAGCAATAAAACAGTAGTTCATAACAGTAATACATTGATACATAGCCAATCTAACAGAGCACCGCATGTGAGACATGTGCCCGGCATAAAGAAGAGAGCGAGCAACTAACCTCCTTACATGTTGAGGTAAGAAGAGGCTGCTTACACTGCTGTCCACCCTTTCTATCTGATCTAATACTGAAGATACCAGGGGTGCTGAGGTAAGAAGAGGCTGCACACACTGCTGTCCTCTCTGTCTATCTGATCTAATACTGGAGACACCAGGGGTGCTGAGGTAAGAAGAAGCTGCTCACATGACTATCCACACTGTGTATATGATATAATACTGGAGATATCAGAGGTGCTGAAGTAAAAAGAGGCTGCTCACACTGCTGTCCTCCCTGTCTATATGATCTAATATTGGAGATACCAGGGATGCTGAGGTAAGAAGAGGCTGCTCACACTGCTGTCCTCCCTGTCTATCTGATCTAATACTGGAGATATCAGAGGTGCTGAAGTAAGAAGAGGCTGTTCACACTGCTGTCCACCCTTTCTATCTGATCTAATACTGAAGATACCAGGGGTGCTGAGGTAAGAAGAGGCTGCTCACACTGCTGTCCACCCTGTCTATCTGATCTAATACTGAAGATACCATGGGTGCTGAGGTAAGAAGAAGCTGCTCACACTGCTGTCCTCTCTGTCTATCTGATCTAATACTAGAGACACCAGGGGTACTGAGGTAAGAAGAGGCTGCTCACATGACCATCCACACTGTGTATATGTTATAATACTGGAGATATCAGGGATGCTGCGGTGAGAAGAGGCTGCTCTCACTGCTGTCCACCCTGACTATCTGATCTAATACTGGGGATAGCAGGAGTGTTGAGGTAAGAAGAGGCTGCTCACACTGCTATCCACTCTGTCTATCTGATCTATTACTGGGGATAGCAGGAGTGTTGAGGTAAGAAGAGGCTGCTCACACTGCTGTCCACCCTGACTATCTGATCTAATACTGGGGATAGCAGGAGTGTTGAGGTAAGAAGAGGCTGCTCACACTGCTATCCACTCTGTCTATCTGATCTATTACTGGGGATAGCAGGAGTGTTGAGGTAAGAAGAGGCTGCTCACACTGCTGTCCACCCTGACTATCTGATCTAATACTGGGGATAGCAGGAGTGTTGAGGTAAGAAGAGGCTGCTCACAATGCTTCCCACCTTGTCCTTCTTATTGAGTCCTACTTGGAACCGCACAAAACAAACTCAACTTAGCATATGACCAATTGAAGTATGCAATACCAATATCATAAGTCCCATTCACATCCCTTTCATTGTGCTGATCAATGGGGTCCTAGGAAGATCAGTCCATATTCAGTAAATGCCCATCACCCTATAGCATACTTGAAGTGTTAGTGTCTTCACTACAGAGATCAAAATCTGCTTTCATAATTCTACCCAGACTAGTAAGGTTTGGTGATTTTTGTCCCCTCCCTGCTCCATGGGGTAATGACACCGTCATGTTTGCTATCAATGCGTTTTTGCTGGGACCTATCCAGGCTCTAATTACCTAATAGCAAAAGGGATGTGTCCAACTAGGACTTGGCCCCCTTCTCTCTCCAAGGGCCCCGAAGCTGCCAAATAGTGGATGTCTAGGTGTATATGCACTTGGCTAATAAGGCATCTAATAATGACAGACTCTCTGCACCACAATGATAAGGGAGCTGTGAAATAACTGTTGGATATTTGCACATATGATGAAACCAAATGAAGATTAAAAAAAGAGGAAAGATGTAACAAACACTAAAATCTTCATTGTCTACATTGACATTGCATTCAGAAAAACGCATAATAAATTTCCCTGGGAAACCCCATAGTGAATCTGGATACTCAATAGACTTACTGGATGTTTTCAGCCTTAAAAACTATGAAACTGGTAACTTTTTCTTTTCCTTTTGGTCGGTCACTGAAATAATGGCAAAAATAAAATTAAAGGAAAACAACAAATAATGGCAAAAATAAAATTAAAGGAAAACAACAAAAAAAGAGAGAAAAAAAAAATCAGCCTTAGAGGAATATTCTGGTTACAAGAAGTTGACCTCTGCACCATTCTTTAACTGTATATATATCTTTTTCACTATATATATAGTGAAAAAGTCACTGGCAAAGTGCTGGAGGGAGATACGTCTCACTGAGGCTATTTGCTTCAGTGATTTGAAGTTTGCTCCAGCACACTATGTGTTGAGAGGGGTTAATCGGCCATTTTAAGGGCTGGTTTTTTTGTGGACAACCATAGAGCGCCTGGGAGGTTGTCCACCTTATCTCCACTCCATAGTGTGGACTGGGGTTTAAATAGCCTTCCTCCAGAGATATTCAGTGTTCAGTGTGTCTGGAGAGGTTAACTCCAAAGAAGTGCTTGTGCTTGGGATAACCTGAACAGTGTGTTTTTGCTAAACCCTGAGCAGGCGGATCCCCGCTACCAGAAGGACTGTGCTCTATGTTACCTCTTTACTTTGTTTTCCCGTTTTTGCCATAAAGGGCCGTGTTTATTTTGACTTCACTATGGTTTGTGCCGCATGTGGAATAAACCAGTGAAGATCTTAAAGAGACGGTGTTCCCGTGCTTACCTCCTTGTACAGCTGAGTGAGCCCATCTACCAGAGCATATCTGTGTTTAAAAGAGATAAGAAGGACCTGAAACAAGTCTGTGTACCATAGAAGCAGTATACTCTATGGCAAATATGTATGTGGGGGAGGCAAGATGCCACCAGGGGAGGTCGGCTTTAATTATCTATCCACAGTTCCTTCAATTCTTAATACATAAGGCTTTAAAATGGTCTTGTCACAGCGGCGTTGTCTTCAGACGTGGCATCTTATAGCTATAACTGTACTAAGATGTAGAAAATGGAACCAGCAGATCCAAAGATTCATTAAAATCACATTTACTGCAATTCGCCCTACATGGGAGCTCAACTATTCTCCATCCTGAGCCAAAAAAAATGTATTTTCATTGAAAACATATTTTTTTTTTCCTTGAACAGGAAAACTAGCCTAAAAGCTACATATTTTATATAAATATTGATTATAAGATTTTCGATTTTAGGATATGGCTTTCTTCCTGCATGTCTCGGATATACTTAACAGACAGGAACGTCAGTGTTTGGGGAAAATACAAAAAAAATAAATAAAATCAAGTTATACCTTGCCTATAGCTATATCTACCATCCAGGAAAAAAATCCAGCAAAACAACAGGAGGTAAAGCGATTTCCACATTTTTTGCAAATTTAAAGATGGAGGGCATAACTAATCGTCAAAGGACACAAGTTATGCCTGGAGGGAGATTTTCTCCCGTGCTCATTGTCGCCCCCTGCTGAGCTATTTAGACACAGACCCCATGAATACTGTGGAGTCCATAGAAAAAAGGTTACAGCGCTTGCATGCTATCTATAGAAATACATATGCAATTAGCTCCCCCTAGTGGAGACTGCAGGCATGCCAAATTTTATCATTTACAGGGGTTTTTCTGGAATCTGCAAAAATTACACTAAATAAAAGAAAATAGCATAAAATTAAAAAGGAACCATTACCCATCTGCTAAATCCACACACTGTTCCTCCCGTCACCCTCTGGCCTTTGCTGATTTTTACTGCAGCTGTGACCTTCGTAGCCAATCACAGGACTCATTGATGAGGCTGGCATGTATGGCAGTAGGCTGCAGAGGCCAGTGATTGGCTGCAGAGGCCAGTGATTGGCTGCAGTGTTGATGTGGATGTTCAGTACGTGACTGTTGCAGTAATCAATGACTGACAAAGATCCCCTTGATCAGCCTCACTGGATCGGTAGGGGATTGAGCAGGTCAGTATTCAATATTTTATTTATTTTAACATATTTACATCTCTTAGCTCATTTAAAAAAAATCCAGGACAACCCCTTTAATTTTAATAAATTGGTTATATTGGTAAGGGTTAATGTGCAAGGAGAAGGGTTTGTGTCATACTGGAGGTCACATGAGCCCCTTAGATGCTGGTAAGGGATAGCCATCTACGTCAATAATGATGTCTCTTTAAAGGTAATGTGTCATCGTTAAACGACCTACTTTTAAATTAGGTATTATGTTAAACATATAGAAATCCTGCAATTCTCACACCGGCCACTGGGGGCTTCTTTAAACTTTAACTTCCTGTTGTTTTAGGAAGTTCACATGTACATAAACAGCAATGAACAGACTCCAACCTATATCTTTTGTACTGAAGCATCTAATGAGCATGTGCAAAGGTCATTGTGAAGGGAGGGAGAGAAGCTGACCTGTGACATCACCTATTGTGATTGGTGGATATTGTGTTATAAGCTGTGTTTAGAGTCATTACCCATCATCGTAATCCTGCCTCTGATGATAAGGAGCCTGCTGAAAACTGTTCCTGAAAGAACTCGCGGCGTCAAATTTAAGATAATTAAATGTTTTCTGATGTTGTTTTCCTATTAAAAAATTGTTTACACCAGACCTGGGCAAAGTGTGGCTCACGGGCTACATACGGCCTTCAGGGTGTTCTAGTCTGGCCCATGGATCGAGACAGCTGACTGGCTTCCCTCCTCCACCTGATGTCCTCACTATCTGCATCCTCCTTTAATTAGGTGTCAAGACTCAGCTGTCAGGTGATCCAGGACCATGTGCTTCCTGACCCTACCACTAGGAGGTGCCTTAGCTCGCCCTATTCCCCAGGATACTTCTGAAGGTGAAGATGTCGGGGCTGCCACCTTTGCGTTATCTCCTGAGTTAGCCTTCCGTCTATTCTCTTCCCCCACCCAGGGAAGAGGGGCGCTACTGTGCACCGCAGTATGACAAACAAGGCTACACAAATAAGAAGGTAACTGAAAATACCAGGCATACAAATATTAATTCACATATAACAGAGGAATGCACCGGGGAGTGGAGGATGAGGAAAAAACAAAGTAAGAGGAGGGAAGGGAATTACCACACTTACAAGCCATGCAACAGTCACAGATAACTCCTCCAAAACTCCTCGTATAAACATCTCTCCTCCTAAGCCATGCAGCAAATGCTAGCTCTGACATGGATCTGAATCAGATTATAATGAAGATGGAAGCGGCTAACTGTGCTCAGCTGAGAGTTCAGAGTTTCCAGCATGGCCGATTAACCCCTAAACACCATTAAAAAGAAGGAGAAGTGATTCTTCACAGCCCAGGAGTAGGAGCAATCAGATGCACTGGTCTTCTGGCTCCTCTCTGTTGCGGCAACCCCGTGACATTACGATTACAATTTATTGGTGATCAGTTATGTGGTCGGGGGTTCTTGGCCTTCTGATGTACCTTGACCTAGCTGCAACAGTATTATCCACAAATTATCCACAAATGGTTACTGGTGATCAGTTATGTGGTCGGGGGTTCTTGGTTTTCTAATGTACCTTGACCTAGGTGCAACAGTATTATCCACAAATTATCCACAAATGGTTACTGGTGATCAGTTATGTGGTCGGGGATTCTTGGTCTTCTGATGTACCTTGACCTAGGTGCAACAGTATTATCCACAAATGGTTACTGGTGAGCAGTTATGTGGTCGGGGGTTCTTGGTCTTCTGATGTACCTTGACCTAGGTGCAACAGTATTATCCACAAATTATCCACAAATGGTTACTGGTGATCAGTTATGTGGTCGGGGGTTCTTGGTCTTCTGATGTACATTGACCTAGGTGCAATAGTATTATCCATAAATTATCCACAAATGCTTACTGGTGATCAGTTATGTGGTCGGGGGATGTTGGTCTCCTGATGTTCCTTGACCTAGGTGCAACAGTATTATCCACAAATTATCCACGAATGGTTACTGGTGAGCAGTTATGTGGTCGGGGATTCTTGGTCTTCTGATGTACCTTGACCTAGGTGCAAAGGTATTATCCACAAATGGTTACTGGTGAGCAGTTATGTGGTCGGGGGTTCTTGGTCTTCTGATGTACCTTGACCTAGGTGCAACAGTATTATCCACAAATGGTTACTGGTGAGCAGTTATGTGGTCGGGGATTCTTGGTCTTCTGATGTACCTTGACCTAGGTGCAAAGGTATTATCCACAAATGGTTACTGGTGAGCAGTTATGTGGTCGGGGGTTCTTGGTCTTCTGATGTACCTTGACCTAGGTGCAAAGGTATTATCCACAAATGGTTACTGGTGAGCAGTTATGTGGTCGGGGGTTCTTGGTCTTCTGATGTACCTTGACCTAGGTGCAACAGTATTATCCACAAATTATCCACACATGGTTACTGGTGATCAGTTATGTGGTCGGGGGTTCTTGGTCTTCTGATGTACATTGACCTAGGTGCAATAGTATTATCCACAAATTATCCACAAATGCTTACTGGTGATCAGTTATGTGGTCGGGGGATGTTGGTCTCCTGATGTTCCTTGACCTAGGTGCAACAGTATTATCCACAAATGGTTACTGGTGAGCAGTTATGTGGTCGGGGGATGTTGGTCTCCTGATGTTCCTTGACCTAGGTGCAACAGTATTATCCACAAATGGTTACTGGTGATCAGTTATGTGGTCGGGGGTTCATGGTCTTCTGATGTACCTTGACCTAGGTGCAACAGTATTATCCACAAATTATCCACACATGGTTACTGGTGATCAGTTATGTGGTCGGGGGATGTTGGTCTCCTGATGTTCCTTGACCTAGGTGCAACAGTATTATCCACAAATGGTTACTGGTGAGCAGTTATGTGGTCGGGGGATGTTGGTCTCCTGATGTTCCTTGACCTAGGTGCAACAGTATTATCCACAAATTATCCACAAATGGTTACTGGTGATCAGTTATGTGGTCGGGGGTTCATGGTCTTCTGATGTACCTTGACCTAGGTGCAACAGTATTATCCACAAATTATCCACAAATGCTTACTAGTGATCAGTTATGTGGTCGGGGGTTCTTGGTCTTCTGATGTACCTTGACCTAGGTGCAACAATATTATCCACACTCCATATAAGTTTGAGCTTTGGAAGCATACGAGGAAACTACTTTTAGGACCCACCAGGAGATCTTTCATGAGCCATTACAACCCTGAATTTTATCAGCGAAGAAAACCCCCCTCATGAATATCGAAAACAAATCATCTATATTTGTTACATTCCCCGTTTCGCTCTTGATAATAACAGGACTAATTTTGGAAAAAATAAAAAAAATTGTCAATTTTTCTTTGCAGATAGATTTTATTTGTTCACATTTTCCTGCTTTAGACCCAAAACACACAACTATTTTTTAAGCCACTGTACAGTGTATGTCGATGTCCACAAATGTTGATCTTCCTATTTATAAAATGCGGAGGAAGGATGTCTATTTTCAGCATATTTTATCATAATGGTACATTTGGAACTCCAAAACGTTCATCATTTCCTCTAAGAAAAAAAAAAATAATAATAATAATTCAGCAATGCAGAAAATTGGTCTAAAAAAAAAATCATTTCCTCGGCCATCAGGCGTCCATGACAATAGGATAAGTGCTGAAAATGGCCATATCGCTAAGTTTCCCGTGATGAACAGATGATTTTCATTTTTGGAATATCCGGGACTTTGGAATGCAGATGGTTGACTGCTGCCACCTTACCATTACATGCAGCCTTTTTCCCCGGACGGCTATTCAAAGCTAAAAATATGACGATCCCGGTAATTGAGGAGCGATTCCAGGCAAAAACATTAACTTAATTACATGTTTACTGGATTGGAGTTTTGCGCTCGGATTTCTCTTTCTAAAGGATAAAGTAGCCAAGATGTCTAAGAAACGTCAAATCAGACTTGCCAACTTTTGGAAATGGACTTCGAGAAAATTGTTTCTGTAGCACATTTCTTTTTTTGCTACATCTACGATCTCTCTTAGCCTATTTTACGACCCCATCCCACCTTGTCCACATCTCCACCACTCTTTCAAGTCCCTTCCTTCAAAAGAAACCTTCCTTAAATAGAAACTTTGAGATAATTTAGCATGAGATTTTCCACTCCCAGGAGGTCTCTTCTTTTCCCAGGATGTTCCCGGGAAATTTGGAAATCATGTTTCCAAGGCCCGTCCCGATCCTAACATTCTTGAACCATAAGCACCATACATGAATTGGAGATGACCGTATCGGCAACGGAAGGAAGTAGCTAACTTCTCCTCCTCCTTGGAGTTTCAGAAAAGGACTAAAAGATTCTTTAAAGTGATTCTGTCAACAGATTTTTGCTATGTAACTTGACAGCAGAATCATGTAGTGATGGAAACACTGATTCCAATGATATATCACTTAGTATACTGGGTGCAGCAGTTGTGGTAGAATCACAGTTTTCTCTGCTGCAGATCTAACAGAGCTCGGAATGCTGAGCTGTGTATAACCCCGCCCACACCACTGATTGGCCGCTTTCTGTGTATACTGACAGAAAGCTGCCAATCAGTTGCTGGGGGCGTGGTAAGAGGCACCAGACGCCTAGTCCTCTAGTGATAATCTCCTGCTTATAAAACACTGATTTTATTGAAATAGCAAAACACAGCCTGGTAAGTGATACATCGCTGGAATCAAGGTCTCTGTCCCTATATCATGCTGCTATTCTATTAAAAAGCAAAAACCTGCTGACAGATTCCCTTTAAGTGATGTCTTGGGACACAACTGAATGAGATATTAAGGCAGTTCATTTATTAAAGGGGTTGTACACTTAAAGAAAATCCTTAGATTAAGAAATGTGTCCAAATTCAGCAGCTCCACTTCCGACCGATGTTTGACATAGGAGACAGCTTTCGGTGTTGGCACATGACCAGTGCTGTGTGTGTAAAGGGGGTTAGTGGACATGCTGATTTCAACCTTGACATAAAAGGGGGCAGGCTTAGCATTTGAAATGTACAGCCAGCCCCCTTTCACACACAACACTGTGAAGAAGATCTTTCCTCTGTCAAACACAAGTCGAAGTGTATCAATACTAAGGCTGATATTTTTTCTAATGCAAGTATATTTGTTTTATATATCCATGTGAACACATTTTTTATGAGATGTGGACGACCCCTTTTATTTAATCAGTCACACATATAAACAAAATCCAGTCTGTTTGCAGCCGCCACTAGGAGGAAAATGGAGAAAATACCCTATTTGTAATAGCTCTACACTATTTGTATGCTGTTAGCTCCCCCTATTGGTGGCTAAATGTAGCTAGAATTTAATATATTACCTTTTTCTTTGCATGGGATATGGAAGTTCATATGAGAAGAAAAGCGAGTCTGACAACTATATACACATATTAAAAAATTAATCATAAAAACTGATCGACATATTGCTATTTGGTATACCTTCACCTTAACCCCTTCCCGACCTCCGCCGTACTAGTACGGCGCATGTCGTGTCTCCCCATTTGATGGGGGCTCCGGCGGTGAGCCCACCTCAAAGCCAGGATATGTCCACTGTTTTAAACAGCCGACATGTGCGCGCAATAGCGGCGGGTGAAATCGAGATCCACCCGCCGCTATTAACCAGTTAAATGCCGCTGTCAAACGCTGACAGTGGCATTTAACCGGCCATTGGGCCGGAAATGAGCGCATCGCCGACCCCGTCACATGATCGGGGGTCGGCGATGCGTTAGGATAGTAACCATAGAGGTCCTTGAGACCTCTATGGTTACTGATGCCGGCCTGCTGTGAGCGCCACCCTGTGGTCGGCGCTCATAGCAAGCCTGCAATTTAGCTACATAGGAGCGATCTGATGATCGCCGATCCAGTTGTGCCAGCTTCTAGCCTATTGAAGCATGGCAAAAGTTTAAAAAAAATGTTTTAAAAAAATATGAAAAAAATAAAAAAAATATAAAAGTTTAAATCACCCCCCTTTCGCCCCATTCAAAATAAAACAATAAAAAAAAATCAAACCTACACATATTTGGTATCGCCTGATCTATCAATAAAAAAAAGGATTAATCTGATCGCTAAATGGCGTAGCGAGAAAAAAATTCGAAACGCCAGAATTACGTTTTTTTGATCGCCGCGATGTTATTGCATTAAAATGTAATAACGGGCGATCAAAAGAACGTATCTGCACCAAAATAGTATCATTAAAAATGTCAGCTCGGCACGCAAAAAATAAGCCCTCAAGCGACCCCAGATCACGAAAAATGGAGACGCTACGGGTATTGGAAAATTGCGCAATTTTTTTTTTTAGCAAAGTTTGTAATTTTTTTTTACCACTTAGATAAAACGTAACCTAGACATGTTTGGTGTCTATGAACTCGTAATGATCTGGAGAATCATAATGGCAGGTCAGTTTTAGCATTTAGTGAACCTAGCAAAAAAGCCAAACAAAAGACAAGTGTGGGATTGCACTTTTTTCACAATTTCGCTGCACTTGGAATATTTTTCCCGTTTTCTAGTACACGACGTGCTATAACCAAAGGTGTCGTTGAAAAGTGCAACTTGTCCTGCAAAAAACAAGCCTTCACATGGCCATATTGACGGAAAAATAAAAAAGTTATGGCTCTGGGAAGGAGAGGAGCGAAAAACGAGAACACAAAAACGGAAAAGGGCAAGGTCGTGAAGGGGTTAAACATCTGTAATTAGATTCTTTTTCAATGTAGTTCCGTCATTTTCAAAAATCTTCAACCACGTGGATTAAAAAAAACCACTGAATTCTGCAAAATGGAATAACTAACTCTTCTTTCACCCAATATTCCCTATTAAAGGTGGGGAGACAGTGACTTATTTTCATTTCGAATAATGCATGAGTCAAACGTAATAGTAATGCAACTAATAGTTTGCTAGACACTGGGGAGCATGACCTACCTTATACCAAGCCTCTGATATAGTGCAGTGTCTTTGTGGGTTGGAATATTCAGTCATTCTTTTTGGAAGGAGGTAAAAAAACAACCCTGTGAACAATAGGTCAGTTATACTTATTAGCGTAATCTAAAGCCACTAGTCCACAATGCAGAATGTGTAACTGGTCTCCAACCAGGGGTGGATTAAGGGTAGCCAAGGCCCCGGGCTGTTCAGACACTGTGGGCCCCCCCCCCCCGGGTCATGTGACGGGGGTCATGTGACGGGGGTCATGTGATGGGGGTCATGTGACGGGGGTCATGATATACCCGAACCAGATTATTCCAGAAAAATGGCCGGGCCCTACTCTACTTTAACCTATTAAATATTTGTTAAAATCTGCAATACAATTTAGGTATATCTTGACCAATAATATCACATACAAGGAACAAATACCACCGCACCATGACCAGACCACAAATTACAACCACAGTGATCGAATATTATCACATACAAGGAACAAATACCACCGCACCATGTCAAGACCACATATTACCACCACTTGGTGACCAAATATCACATACAAGGGTCAAATACCACAACACCATTTCCAGACCACATATTACCACCACATAGTGACTGAATACTACAATACTGATCAGTAAAAAACAACAACACAATACTATCACCATAAGTGCCAGTATTCACAGGAGATCTGTACTTAGTATGCGGTGTCTGTCTAGAGGTAATACAGAGATCACTGGTGGTATTATACACAGGACCTCTATATAGTATACAGTGTATAGTGTCAGTGTATAGGTAAC
The DNA here is from genome assembly GCF_032444005.1 of Ranitomeya imitator. Classification (NCBI taxonomy): domain Eukaryota; kingdom Metazoa; phylum Chordata; class Amphibia; order Anura; family Dendrobatidae; genus Ranitomeya; species Ranitomeya imitator. The sequence goes on from NC_091285.1 coordinate 27,702,893, forward strand.
ACTGACTCACCAGTGACGTCTCTAGGTGAAGTCCTTCATCTTTCATCCAGCACAGACCGCCATCATTTCTTCCAGCCAGGACTCGTTTCTGCAGGAAATAACACCGTTATCTCGAGCTCCGCTTGCAGAACACATTACTTAATTTTTCAAAACTTCTACATTACACCACATGAAGAAAAAAAGGCAATATAGTGTCACTTACACAGTAACAGGACCGCCCCCCATTTAAAACAGTATACTCAAAAAATAAAATAAATACATCACTGCAGTAATAATATCCCTAAATTAGCCCCTATGGTAATAATATCCCCCATCCTGGCCCCGTGTGTCTCATTCCTGGCTCCAGCCATATGTTCTCGCATCCTGCCCTCATGAGTATCCATTCTACCCCATATGATCTCCACATCCTGCCCCATATGTCTCCATCGTATCCATCCTGCCCCATGATCCAATCCTGCACCATGTCTTTCATTCTGCCCCGTGTCTCCAATCATGCCCCGTGTCTACATTCCGCCCATGCCTCCAGTCCTGCCCCCAGTGTGTCCAGCAATCTGCCCCAGTATGTCCAGCATATTGCCCCAGTGTCTCCAGCATACTGCCCCCAGTGTGTCCAGCATTGCCCCAGACAGTGTGTCCCGCAATCTGCCCCAGTGTGTCCAGCAATCTGCCCCAGTGTCTCCAGCAATCTGCCCCAGTGTCTCCAGCAATCTGCCCCAGTGTCTCCAGCATTCTGCCCCAGTGTCCTCCAGCATTCTGCCACAGTGTCCTCCAGCATTGCCCCAGTGTCCTCCAACATTGCCCCAGTGTCTCCAGCAATCTGCCTCAGTGTCCTCTAGCATTGCCCCAGTGTCCTCCAGCATTGCCCCAGTGTCCTCCAGCAATCTGCCTCAGTGTCCTCTAGCATTGCCCCAGTGTCCTCTAGCATTGCCCCAGTGTCCTCCAGCAATCTGCCCCAGTGTCCTCCAGCATTGCCCCAGTGTCCTCCAGCATTGCCCCAGTGTCTCCAGCAATCTGCCTCAGTGTCCTCTAGCATTGCCCCAGTGTCCTCCAGCATTGCCCCAGTGTCCTCCAGCATTGCCCCAGTGTCTCCAGCAATCTGCCTCAGTGTCCTCTAGCATTGCCCCAGTGTCCTCTAGCATTGCCCCAGTGTCCTCCAGCAATCTGCCCCAGTGTCCTCCAGCAATCTGCCCCAGTGTCCTCCAGCAATCTGCCCCAGTGTCCTCCAGCAATCTGCCCCAGTGTCCTCCAGCAATCTGCCCCAGTGTCCTCCAGCAATCTGCCCCAGTGTCCTCCAGCATTGCCCCAGTGTCCTCCAGCATTGCCCCAGTGTCCTCCAGCAATCTGCTCCAGTGTCCTCCAGCAATCTGCCCCAATGTCCTCCAGCATTGCCCCAGTGTCCTCCAGCATTGCCCCAGTGTCCTCCAGCAATCTGCCCCAGTGTCCTCCAGCAATCTGCCCCAGTGTCCTCCAGCAATCTGCCCCAGTGTCCTCCAGCATTGCCCCAGTGTCCTCCAGCAATCTGCCCCAGTGTCCTCCAGCATTGCCCCAGTGTCCTCCAGCATTCTGCCCCAGTGTCCTCCAGCAATCTGCCCCAGCGTCCTCCAGCATCTGCCCCAGGGTCCTTCAGCAATCTGCCCCAGTGTCCTCCAGCATTGCCCCAGTGTCCTCCAGCAATCTGCCCCAATGTCCTCCAGCATTGCCCCAGTGTCCTCCAGCAATCTGCCCCAGCGTCCTCCAGCAATCTGCCCCAGCGTCCTCCAGCAATCTGCCCCAGCGTCCTCCAACAATCTGCCCCAGCGTCTTCCGTTATCAAAAAAAAAAACAGTCTCCTCACCTGTCCGGGCTCCAGGCGGTGAGCTCCCTCCAACAGAGCACACTCGCCGGCGACTGACAATGACGTCAGACGCCGGCGACGTGTGCGCCTGCGGCCGACATCAGCCGCCAGCCTCCAATTGGCTGGCGGCTGTTGTTAACTATTGACGTGCGGGCGCGTGCCCGCACGTCAATAGGAAACCGCCGCAGCGCTGCAAGGTGCCCGGTGAGCAGATGAGAAGGGGCCCAATGCGGACCCCCTCTCTCTGCCCACCGGGTACGGCGGGGGCACATAAATGGCGGGGGCACATAAATGGCGTCGGCGGCCGCCGGCATTCACAGATGATTATCAGAGGGGCAATCTGTGCGGTAGCCCAGGGCCCCCCCAGACCACTGGGCCCTGGGCTACCGCCCATATTGACCCTCTGATAATCCGCCCCTGTCTCCAACTATTACCGTGTATGTAATTTAGAATACTTGTTTCCTTCTAAAGGACAGACGGACCAAAGGGCTACGCATGATTTTCATTTTTTTATTTTTTAAATCAATAGTACACAGAAAAATAAATAATTTTGTAATGTCTTAGCAGAGATATCTGCATTTTTTCCCTCCTGGACTGAACTTTCACACTCAATTCATGGGTAAAATCTGTATTCAGTGCAGATAGATTTCTCCATTACTGGAGACAGTTTTAAAATTCTATGGATGAGGGAGGAGCTAGAGGAAGAGACAGTGTCATGACTCTGTTGTTGGATATCCCGGGGCCAGGGGCTCTATCCCTGTCCCTAGCGCTAGGGGCGGCCTAGCTATCCCTGCTCCCCGCATTACTTCTGATGGTGAAGATGACTGCTCCCCGCATTACTTCTGATGGTGAAGATGACGGAGCCACGCATCTTGCTGATCTCCTGAATCTGCCTTTTATCTCCTCCCTTCCCCACCCAGGGGAATGGGGAACAGTAGTGTTGTACAGGAATAAAGAAAAATGCCAGTCACACAAATATGCACTCACAAACAACACTGGAGAGTGAAGAAAAGAAAAAAAAAACAAATAGGAGAGGATGAGTAAACGCATACAACCGAATAATCAAGCAACAGTCTTTAGATAAACACTCCAAATGCCCCCTCAAACAACCAACTACTTCAGCTCCAGAATCAGGCAGCAAGAAACTAACACTGGCATTCCTGATAGCCAGAGGCCAGTATATATAGCAGAGGGGAGTGGCCAACACTGAACAGCTGATACCATCAATGCTGGAAAGCTCTAGAAGGTCTCAACTGAACAGTTTAACCCCTGAACTGCTAGCAGAAACTGCACCTAATATAATGGTGAGGTGCTTCTAATCAGTACAGGAAATCAGACACTGCGGTCTTCTGGCACCTCTCTGTCATGGCAAACCCTTGACTCACAGACATTCTGCTTTAAGTTCTTCTGAAATGACAGTTATAGTTCTCCATAGAACTTTATGAGCACCAACTGTCATCTATCTCAGTAATGGGAAAGTCTGTGTTCACTGAAGACAATTTTCACCAGTGAATTTTGAGAATGAAAGATCAATCCAGGAGGAGAAAGATATATTACAAAGTGCAAACAGGGTAAACGTGCAGAGCAGTCTAAATACAGCCCCCAAGGAATTCTGTGAGCAATGCTGCATGTCGCTCCGGGTGTTAATATGTATTTTCCTGGGACAAGTAGAATTCTGTCTCCAATCTCACTAGGGGGTCCTCCTGGAAGCCAAGAAGAAAGGTAACATTTGGCACCTCCTAGCTCTTGGAAGAGTGATGTTAATTACGGCCTGATAGTATCTCTGGGAGAGCTTTTATACAAAGGATCTCAATCAAAAACCAAGCAATTATGATATTAACCTGAGGGGCTGGTCTAGAAACCTGACCTCCAGACCAAAAGATATAAATTAGACCTGTATACAGAGACATGTGTTCACATGTGAGGGCAGCCGACGCTGCTGTGTTCCACCAACTCCATTCACCCCCTCCCTCAGAGAGTAGAAAGCAAACTACCAGTTAGATGATTTCTGTAAGTTTCTCCTGTTTATTTTTGTACTGTTTTGCATATGTTGTATGTCTTTTTATTATCATATTTTTATACCTTTTTCTTACTGTAAGCACTGAACATTTTTGTATTAAAGTATAAAACTTTAACAAGTTGAACCTTGAATGTTCTTAAAGAATCCATAGCCTAAAGTGTGTGAGCCTTATGAGTGGTAGACATTATTAGTATTAATATTTCTGGGACTCATCGCCCGTGTATTCGGTGAGTGGTGGCAGCGTGTATGAGCGGATGTGTCGCCTAGGTCGGTGTGTGACTTATGCTCCCATTACAGCATAGGACAGAGGTTGAATGCTGGACTGAGAGTGGGGAGATATATTAACCCTTGCAGGCACAACCCAAGTTACGTGCTGAGAGCGGGCACGTGACAAATTAGTTACACCACGAAGTAGGGATCCGTGACAGCCCCATTGACAAAGACCTTCAAAATTGGTATTTTATGTTCCGTAAATAATACAACTCACACCTCTAGAACTGTATGGTAGATTTCTGAAAAAAAAAAAAATACTCAGGGAGCAGCAAGAATAAAATAAAGACAGAAACTGGTCACTTTTAACTCCTAGATGAGACCAAAATGGCTTTGCCTTATATGACTATGCCACAAAATTGAGGGATACTTCAGAAAAGTTGAAACTAGGCTCCTTATTATGGTTACCCCCATATTTGTATAAAGTATGCCCCTTTTTCCTGGCTTTTCCTCCTTTCCCTCCATGCCTTGTTTCACGCTACCTCTGTCTAATGATGGAACATTGTGGTGTCACACATACAATAAACATTCCGGAATGGAGCCTTCCCAGAGGTTTCTGGAGTAATCTGGAGATCCAGAAGTTCTGGAGGTCTAGCCTTTTTTTCAAGGGCCTCCTGGTCGATTTGGTAGAGTTATACCCATGTTATGAGCCTCTATGACACTCCACGTACACCATTTTCTAAATGTTCGACACCTCTTGACCACTGAATCTTCACAATCCAATAACCCTGGTTGGGCACAATCATTAACCCAAGTGCCCCATATAGGTTGGCCGATTTGCCCCTACGCTTTATACTTGGTTACACTAAGGAATAAGGGTACATATGTCAGGTAGGGAGGATCGACAACCTTTGTGGGTGCGTCAATGGTGATCATATTGATTTTCCAAACATTTCCTGAAAATAGATTAAGTGATTTTGGTAATTTTATGAGGGCAGCGTGAACATTACTAATGTAATATTAGTAATAATTACTATTTCTCGATAAATACATCAAAATTTTTGAGGGTCGCCAAAAAATTGGAGGGTGGGGACTTTACACTGGGGATAGGTAGTTTCTGGTCTGTGGAGAGTTCAATGTTCAATCCAGCTCAGACTACACCCTCACACGCAGACTATTATACAAACTGCTTACTAATAGTCGGCCCTGTCGAAGCATATTTCTGGCATTTACCAGTTAGGAAAAAATGACGGTCGCCAGTAGAATGAATCAATTGACTCACATGAAAATTACAGTTCATGTTGCTTTATGATACTTGTGATGATGATATAATAATAACAACACTAGTTTTATTATATTTGCAGGATATGAAGGAACTAGGTTAAACCACAACAGTGTTGAAAATGTCTACTAGCCTAGTCGTGAATGTAAAACATGTTTTAGACAGGCCTTGTTACAAATGAGATTCTATACCATTCTTTTTTTAGAATAGATTAATTTTTAATTATATTTTTATTATTTAAACATTTTTTTTTACTTTTATATAACTATTTTTGCTCTTATTTTTTTAATTTATTTATCTATTTTTGTATTAGAGTGAACAAAAGTGCCATATACAGGTTCTGTGCCTAAATTTGGCACTAAATTTTAGAGTAATCTTGGCCAAACTTGGGCGTGGCCAACCATCTAACGTGAATAATGGGGTCCTGATGATGTCAGGATCAAGCCGATTAGGGAATACCTGATCCTTTAATTTGCTGGAGAGATAAGCAGATACAAGAGGCATTCGGATGAATAGAATTTGACAAAATGAGCTTTAGGAAAAATTCACACATCCGTGAAACTCTGGTCCAAGTACAAACCAGCTTCTGGTCTCCTGAGCCGAGCACAACAGGCTCATAGGTGAGACGTTCCATGGCGAGTGTGGACATTATAGGCATCAGATTTTGGCCTTTGTTTCATTTATTTTCTAGCTACCAGCAAAGGTAGGCATTGTGTCAGCTGTTGGACATATTCATGGGAACCAGGTCTCGTTTACTTATCGGGTTGCCATAATTACCTTGACATTATCAGGCTCTGTATCATGGGGCAAACCTATAAGTGGCTGTGCAGTTTGTAGGAAAGAGCCTCAGCTCAGGTTCGCCTCATTACATTTTTAAAGCAATGAGAATAATTGATTGATTTACATGAAGCATAAAACAGGACTTCTACTTCTAGAAAATATAAAAATCTTAATGAAAAACATACCCTGTAAACCTTTCTTGGAACTGGACGTATTTTCTCAAATTCTCCTGCTTTGGACAAGTTCTAATTATTAGATGATTCTTTTTAGAATAAACAGGTCACCTCCACAGATCAATTATGGAGAAACCTGGTAGTAAAGGGCACCATACACAATAGATAGCTGTTGGATGAACAATGGTTTGGCCAATCGTTTGGCCAGTAGCTATCTTTCCCGAGTCCTCCAGACAGAGGAGCTCTTGCTCTGCCGAGCGCTCCTATGTTGTCTATTGACAGAGCCATTGTTGGTGGCTTATCTCACCAAGAACATAAGATTCAGCAATCCAAAATTGGAACCCTATCTCTGGGGAAGAGTTGGGAGGCCCCTATCGGTTGGAGAAGAGTTGGAAGGTGCACATACCGGAACCATATCTCCGGGGAAGAGTTAGGAGGCCCCTATCGGTTGGAGAAGAGTCGTAAGGTGCACATACCACAACTCTATCTCTGGGGAAGAGTTGGGAGGCCCCTATCAGTTGGAGAAGAGTTGGAAGGTGCACACACTGGAACCCTATCTCAGGGGAAGAGTTGGGAGGCCCCTATCGGTTGGAGAAGAGTTGGAAGGTGCACATACCGGAACCATATCTCCGGGGAAGAGTTGCGAGGCCCCTATCGGTTGGAGAAGAGTTGGAAGGTGCACATACCGGAACCCTATCTCCGGGGAAGAGTTGGGAGGCCCCTATCGGTTGGAGAAGAGTCGGAAAGTGCACATAACGGAACCCTATCTCCAGGGAAGAGTTGGGAGGCCCCTATCAATTGGAGAAGAGTTGAAAGGTGCCTACAAACATTATCATTTGAGCTGGCCGATATCGTTGGGTTCGGATGACGTCATCAGGACATTACCGTACATGCACTACCCCTGATATGATGGAATCCACAAGAGATGCCTACCAGGGAGAGCAGGTTACAGAGAAGAGTGACCTGTCAATCACTGGCAGGAGGCAGGGTCTGGGAGGAGAAATGGTGATGTTACTTTAGGGTCTAAATATCTACTGCCAGGTTCCCTTTAATGCTGGTTGTTTTCTTTTACTATAAAAATTGATCGATACAGTTATATAAGTAGTACCAAAATTTCCTAAAAATAAGATGTATAAACAAAACCGCTGCTTAAAGTTGTTGCGTTGGCAGCTGTTCCATAGATAAGTATGTCACAACAGACGTTTGCGTGATAAATGACGGCTAAATATGGTTTAGTTAATGTTTTATGCCAATAGAATAAATAGGATGCCTTGCTCCTAAATAAAGAACCTTGAGCTACTTCAGTCGGACTGTTCTCATCCAAAGGTGAGACTGGAATAAACAACCTGGATGGTCGGATGACACGCAATGATAGATAACCATGCATTAGCTTCCCAGAGGAATTTTTCCCACGTACTTAAGCTCAAGAAGGCATTTGCTGTAAGTGATGTCATTAATGGCTCAGCCAGCATTAATATATGTGGAACTTTTATATCTTCTGCCAGTTAAACTTGCAAACAACTTATCAATGTCATGGAGGATCACCCATGGAGTAATGTAAAGAGACACTTGTGCTGAGAGATTGGCGATTCCTTCATCTAGGTCGGTGGGATTTGTGTATATTTGCGCTCTCCCTTTAGTATTAATGTCAGGAACGCTTCATACAGATTTATGGTGGAGATATGAATGAGCTCCTTCAGGTTCTTGAATTTGAAGAAACTGAATAAAAGGTCAATAGAGGTCATTTCGTAATAAGAAGATCACGTGAAAGACTTAAAGCCAAAGAAGCGATCAAGAATGAACGAGATATTACTCCCTTCTATCAGATCCAGGGTTGCTCATCAGTCTCTCGTCTCCAGCAACCTGCTCTCAGTTGCTAGCTCGATTGTGATCGCGTCAATCATTAGACTGCCTGGAAATTGATTTACTGTCTTTTCTCATATTATGGACTCACATAATGAAATAGATTCTCAAAGCTGTGGTTCAGGTGTGAGCAGTGCGGACTGGAGGTGATGATGCAGCAGGGTGGACTTGCCCTATGGTACGTGGATCAGCAGGATCACTAGAGCATGAAGGTATGAACAACACCAAGGATGGTTCAGTGGATTATGTGGACTCTTAATTCAGTAGAGTTGTAGGTGTAGACAAACCTACAGAAGCTGGACTAAGCTTGGTAGTAGAAGTAAATAGTGGTAGCTGGATTGAAGTCAGGAGCAACTGAGGCGATAGACACATGACTGGAGCTGAGCCAAGTGGAAGGTGAAACTAAACTCCTGACAAATGCATAGAAGGCCACTCTGTTGCCTCAACACTCAGGCGGCATATAGCTGCCTGAGCCAACCTTAAAAGGCTTTGGACGATGAAATCGGAAATGCATGCCAAGCTACCACAGAAACGAATAGCACAGAGGGAGCTAAACATAGCAGAATGGAGCAAAACTCGGGACTAGAGCTGGGACAAGTAACATGCCATGTGCCTGTTAGTATTATGGTTTTTTGACTGACTTTATTTTTAACTTTAGTCTTGACTCTTGACTTTTGTTTGGTTCTTGTAGTGTTACCTCCTAGTTTTTACTCCTGACTCATCTCCAGGTAATGTTTTCAACATTTCTTGATTTCATTTCCAGTGTGGGTTCCTGGCTTACGTCTTATGATCGGTAAAGACGAAATCCCCTCATCCTTGAAGCTGTTTCATTCTCACTTGTCATTGATGGGCTCCAACTTCTGGTGGGTGCCTGTAGACACTATTGGGTTTTCTTCTGTGTAGGTTGGCATAATTATGCTCTTGCTAAGACACTTCAGTAGACAATATGGCAGACAGTATTCAATTTACAGCTTCAGAGAAGGGCCATGATACTTGATTATATGAGGAAACTCTACTGCCACTCATGACTCCCATTTATGAGCGTCCTTTTATCATGGGTGCACAAAGCAGATGCATGGTCTGCTTCTAGGCATGTATAAGTATGCACTTGCTGAGAGAAGTGGAAGAACTTGTGGTACAAAAACCAATCTGGCTCTCAGGAACCAAACTAGGAACTAGACTATGGATTTGCTCTGCTGACATGTGGGATGCCCTCTGTGCAGGGCCACCATCAGGGCATTACTGACCATACTGGCACATAGGGCCCGGTAAGTAGAAGGAGGCCAGGATCGGGCCCCTCTCTGCTCACCAAGCCCCAGAGGCAGGATTCAGCGAGCTCACCAGGGACAGGATGGGAGACACCTTGGGCAGGATGGGAGACACCTGGGGCAAGCTAAGAGACACCTGGGGCAAGATGGGAGATCACAGGGGCAAGATAGGAGACACCTGGGGCAGGATGTGCAACATTACTCTAGGGGCTAATTAAGGGATATTGTTACGGCTGTGATGTACAGTACAGACCAAAAGTTTGGACACACCTTCTCATTTAAAGATTTTTCTGTATTTTCATGACTATTAAAATTGTACATTCACACTGAAGGCATAAAAACTATGAATTAACACATGTGGAATTATATACTTAACAGAAAAGTGTGAAACAACTGAAAATATGTCTTATATTCTAAGTTCATCAAAGTAGCCACCTTTTGCCTTGATGACTGCTTTGCACACTCTTAGCATTCTCTTGATGAGCTTCAAGAGGAAGTCACCGTGAATGGTTTTCAGTTCACAGGTGTGCCCTGTCAGATTTAATAAGTGGGATTTCATGCCTTATAAATGAGGTTGGGACCATCAGTTGTGTTGTGCAGAAGTCTGGTGGATACACAGCTGATAGTCCTACTGAATAGACTGTTAGAATTTGTATTATGGCAAGAAAAAGGCAGCTAAGTAAAGAAAAACAAGTGGCCATCATTACATTAAGAAATGAAGATCAGTCAGTCCAAAAAAATTGGGAAAACTTTGAAAGTGTCCCCAAGTGCAATGGCAAAAACCATCAAGACCTACAAAGAAACTGGCTAACATGAGGACTGCCCCAGGAAAGGAAGACCAAGAGTCACCTCTGCTTCTGAGGATAAGTTTATCCGAGTCACCAGCCTCAGTAATCGCAGGTTATCAGCAGCTCAAATTAGAGACCAGGTCAATGCCACACAGAGTTCTAGCAGCAGACGCATCTCTACAACAACTGTTAAGAGGAGACTTTGTGCAGCAGGCCTTCATGGTATAATAGCTGCTAGGAAACCACTGCTAAGGACAGGCAACAAGCAGAAGAAACTGTTTGGGCTAAAGAACACAAGGAATGGACATTAGACCAGTGGAAATCTGTGCTTTGGTCTGATGAGTCCAAATTTGAGATCTTTGGTTCCAACCACCGTGTTTTTGTGCGACGCAGAAAAGGTGAACGGATGAATTCTACATGCCTGGTTCCCACCGTGAAGCATGGAGGAGGAGGTGTGATGGTGTGGGGGTGCTTTGCTGGTGACACTGTTGGGGATTTATTCAAAATTGAAGGCATATTGAACCAGCATGGCTACCACAGCATCTTGCAGTGGCATGCTATTCCATCTGGTTCACCAGAGTTGAACCCAATCGAGATGGTTTGGCATGAGATGGACCGCAGAATGAAGGCAAAATGGCCAGCAAGTGCTAAGAATCTCTGGGAACTCCTTCAAGATTGTTGGAAGACCATTCCCGGTGACTACCTCTTGAAGCTCATCAAGAGAATGCCAAGAGTGTGCAAAGCAGTCATCAAAGCAAAAGGTGGCTACTTTGAAGATCCTAGAATATAAGATATAATTTCAGTTGCTTCACACTTTTTTGTTAAGTATGTAATTCCACATGTGTTATTTCATAGTTTTGATGCCTTCAGTGTGAATGTACAATTTTCGTAGTCATGAAAATACAGAAAAATCTTTAAATGAGAAGGTGTGCACCAAACTTTTGGACTGTACTGTATCTTATTTTTGAGGATATTGTTTTCAGTGGGGGGTCATTTACTGTACAGGATGATACTGCCTTTTTTTTTCTTCATCTGGTGCAGTGTATAACTTGGGAAAAATTGGGAAATGTGCTCTAGATAACTGTATTATTTTATGCAGAGTCTACTCCTGGTGGGAAGAAGTGATAGCAACCTGCACTGGATGACTGAGAAAAGAGTAGATGAAGAACTTCAACTAGAGATGTCACCGGTGAGCCAGTGTGCACTTACCCTATACACTGACATTATATACAGAGTTCCTGTGTATAAGGTCACTGGTGATCATAGTTTTACTTGTACACTGGCATTGTATACACAGCTCCTGTATATAATGTCACCAGTGATCCCTGTATTACCTGTACACTGACACTATATACAGAGCTCCTGTGTATGTTACTGGTGATCCCTGTATTACCTTATTACCTGTACACTGACACTATATTCAGAGCTCCTGTGTATAAGGTCACTGGTGATCATAGTTTTACTTGTACACTGGCATTGTATACACAGCTCCTGTATATAATGTCACCAGTGATCCCTGTATTACCTGTACACTGACACTATATACAGAGCTCCTGTGTATGTTACTGGTGATCCCTGTATTACCTTATTACCTGTACACTGACAATATATTCAGAGCTCCTGCGTATAATGTCACTGGTGATCACTGTATTATCTGTACACTGACACTATATACAGAGCTCCTGTGTATAATGTCACTAGTGATCACTCTATTACGTGTACACTGACACTATATGCAGAGCTCCTGTGTATAATGTAACTAGTGATCACTGTATTACCTGTACACTATATACTGAGCTCCTGTGTATAATGTCACTGGTGATCACTGTATTATCTGTACACTGACACTATATACAGAGCTCCTCTGTATAATGTCACTGGTGATCACTGTATTACCTGTATACTTTACACTACATACAGAGCTCCTATCTAAAATGTCACTGATGATAACTGTATTAACTGTACAATGACACTATACACAGAGCTTCTGTGCATAATGTCACTGGTGAGCACTGTATTACCTGTACAATGACAGTATTTACAGAGCTCCTGTATATAATGTCACTGGTGAGTCACTGTATTACCTGTACACTGACACTATGCATTATATATAGAGACCCTGTGTATGATGGCCCTTATGGCAATATTAGTATTGTGGGTTTTTTTTAACTATTTATCAGTATTGTAGTATTTGGTCACTATGTGATGGTAATATGGTGTTTGGTGGGAACTGTTAATGTGTGATTGGTAAGGACATGGTGCAGAAGAAGTGCAGTTTTTCCAAGAGTGGGCGGTGGGACTGTGGAAGGTTCGAGGGGCGGAAGCGAAGCTGGGTAGAGCCTGGGCGGAGTGTCATGAAAATTTTGCCAGTATGGGGCCCTGAAATTCCTGGTGGCAGCCCTGCCTCTTTGAGCTATGGAAGATTTTGTCCATGGTTTACATGGATGACCATTCATCTCAATATGCCCGATGTAATACTACACTTCTACTACAGAGCTGCCTCAGTATTAATGTCTACTTGGTTGCAGATTTCCAATCTGAAAGAATCTCTGATGGGACAATTCCTTTAAAATTTAAAGTGGTTATTTTTATAGGATTTTTGCTGATTGTCCCTTTAAATATTATAAACTGTAATACTAAAAGCATGTCTTGAAGCATCTGATAAGCATTTTTAAACACATGTTTAGACATTTCTGTAACTTCTGCATGTACTGTGATAAGTAGAAAAATATTAAAGCATTTGTGAGATTTAAAAGAGAAATGGATTTTCTTTCTAGGTTTTCAGTTCATAAATTCTATTGAAATATTCACTGTGATAAACTAAAAGCAGAAAAACCTGGCAGGACATGGACTGTCTGAAAGGGGATCGACATTCATTTCTATCCACTGCAGATTAATCATTTTGGTGGGGTCATCTCCGAGCCTTTGTTTTTGGAGTCGTTTTGGCTCATGGTTTGACATGACACAGAACCATTCAGTTGGATCCATTTAATGGACAGAAAGATGTCCACAGACTATTAGAGGTTCCAGGAAAAAAATAGAGTTACAGGTCTGTTCCACAGAAACTACATATCAGGAGAACAGTATATAAAGGGTTGTCACCCCCTAGCAGTGTTCCCCAACTCCGGTCCTCAAGAGCCACCAACAGGTCATGTTTTCAGGATTTCCTTAGTATTGCTCAGGTTATAACTGCATCGCCTGCACAGGCAACAATTCCATCACCTGTGCAATACTAAGGAAATCCTGAAAACATGACCTGTTGGTGGCTCTTGAGGACCAGAGTTGGGGAACACTGCGCCTAGTGACTCTGTTTACTAAGCCTTTTGAGCTAAGAAGTGCTTTGCAGATAACATAAGATGTCGACTAAAGCTGTGTCAGCTGAGCGATGTTTTGGCTGATCGTTTGGTCGACAGCCATCTCAGTTGACTCTTCCAAAAAGAGTAGCGCTCACTCGGTTGAGCGCTGCCACAGCTGTCTATGATAAGGCTGCCGACTGACATGTCAGCCAGCGGCTTATCTTTGGGAGAACCGTTTGATTGGCAGGCTGAAATCGGACAAGCGCGATCAACATCTCTCCCGCCCATCAGTCGGTCGCTTCCCCCTACACACATTAGTCCGGCAGCCGAACCCATCGATATTGACGGTTTTGTCTAATATAAGTCTAATGTGTATGGAGGCTTTTAGTGTATGTGTTGCAGGTTACACTGAGAAAATTGGAATATTTCAAGATTTTTTTTACAACGTTGCATAAAATAAAATGATAAGTTTAAAGGTATTCCTAATTTACCCTTTTGGTTGGCAAAGTGATAGATCCTGTGGCTCATTTGGTGCATATATGCCAACATTTTGAGGGTATTCGGCATATACACAGTCCTTTTTCATAGGTTGGCCCCAAATACACCCCATTCCTGCTCACTGAATGTATTACTAGATGCTTGGGGAGGGGTAGACAGAGGCTTGGACTGGCTCACAGGAGAACCGGAAAATCCTTTGGTGGGCCCCTATGCAAGAGTGGGCCACCACCCTCTTATATGAGCAGTGCTTGGCTCTATCTACTTGAATCACTATGTACTGAAAAAGGCGTCATCTTATTCATTTCACAATCTACGCCGTTCATTGTTATATAAATTTGTGATTGAGGATAATGTCACATTTGCATGTTGTTGAAAAAACGGGGCCCTGGAATTGGTTACTGGTTGGTTCCTTGGCACTCCTGTCTGACACTGAGTAGACATCAAAGCAAAACAATGGTTGGAAAAAGACTGCCTTGTTTGTGAGGCACCTGGGAACCTGCCAGCTCTTCCGGAAGTCCAGAAAGTCTCCCAATCGTTCCGGGAGAGTTGGCAAGTAAAGATTTAGTGGTTGTTTTACCATTGCTTGGGAGCAAACATCCATCTTTTACAAGCTGCCACACCTTTTAAAAAAATATTTGAGTTACACCAGACAGTTTAAGCTAAATGGCTCAGAGGACTTCCAGGATGATTTTTGCATTTTAGGATACATATTATGGCTGCGATACATGAATTTTCTACTAAATCGAAGTTAGTAGAATGTGCCATTTTTCCCCTCAATTAATTACATTTTTACTGAAAGACCTAATTTGGTTTTGTAAGGGAAGCAATCCTACTCTCAGGCTAGGACACCATCTGAAAAAGCTCACATTTATTGTGCAAAAGAAAGCAATTCCAAATATACATTCTAATCTTTTTCCTCTTAAAGGAAACATAAAAATCCGCTGTTAACCCAGGATGACAGTCCGATTTCCTTTGGGATGTAAACACTTCCTTTTTTTGAAAAGTGTAGACAAATCTAGTCTAGATTGGCAGATTTTCCAACTCCAAAGAAGCTAATGTCATAAAACATAATAAAGAAATGTGAAAAATATATTTTCGGATCTCATACTATGGGAGACCACAAGGTCCCAACGTAAAATCGAAAAGAAGGTCCACCAAATATTCCAAATTTATTTATCGGAGTTGTATGGAAAAAAAATGATCTGTTGGTCTTACTCAACCACTAGAACATGGGTGGCACCACAATACTTGATGATTATCTTCTTTTCATGGTGGGACTCCTCTAAAAAGTAGGCATTGTTCAAAGCAGAGAACTCCTTTCAAGAGAAGCAAACTATTTTTTGAATCAATTCAAAATTCAACACCGCCCATGTCTCTATATATTATTAAAAAAACAAAGTTTGAAAATACCTTTTGAAAATTCGTTCTATAAACCAAGACCAAGATACAATGGTTGAACTAATAATCAAGTCAACAAACGGACAAATGGACAAAGTGTACAAATGCAAACGAGCCCTAAGGATACGGGGGCGACCATCATATAAAGACTAATCCACAACTTTCTACTGCATGAAAAGAACAGTAGTAAGAATTATCATTACTCATAATTAGAGTTAGGAAAATTTTTCAAAACTCGGTTCTGATTACAATCAGCGGCAAATATTGCAATATTTGCCGAACACAGCGGAACATAACTGGAGTCAATGGGAGAAGAAATGGCCGAATATGTTCGGAATCGATTGTCAAACATAAATTTGGCATGAATATTGTACCAATATGGCAAATTCAGATTCGGTGACCGATTCCGAACATATTCGCTCAACTCTACTCATAATTACTAAAGACATTGAAGGGGTAACTAGAAAGGAGGTGTGTGACGAGCAACTCACTTTCGACAAATGAGATGTTGGGTACTACGACAATACGAATTTCAATAAATGTTTTAGAAAATAAAATTCTTATCAACCCCTTGACTTATGAGACAAAACAATCCATTGTCAAACATTATTATCCTATGAAAAGATTGAAGAATGTTAAAGGGAACCTGTCACCCCCCTCCCCCCCAGGCATTTTTAACTAAAAGAGCCACCTTGTGCAGCACTAATGCTGCATTCTGTCAAGGTGGCTCTTTTAGTTGGGGTCCCTGCCAACGCTGAACTATTCGTTTTTAGAATTTGCCTTTCCTACCTGTAGTTTGTCAGGGGGAGGCATGTCTTTTCCCCCGACACAAACGCCTCCCAGCCATCACTCAGGGCCTCCGTGTGCCGTGTGCCGCCTCCACTTCCTTCATTAACGTCCCCGACGCCTGCGCTGTAAGTTTTTTTGGGGGGCAAGCGCAGTTTGCGCTGCCCTTAGTCTCCCATCACATGATGGAAACTTACAGCGCAGGCGCCGGGGACGTTAATGAATGAAGTGGAGGCGGCACCCGTCACACGGAGGCCCTGAGTCATGGCTGGGAGGCGTTTGTGTCAGGGGGGAAAAGACATGTCCCCTGACAAACTACAGGTAGAAAAGGCAAATTCTAAAAACGAATAGTTCAGCGTTGGCAGGGACCCCAACTAAAGAGCCACCTTGACAGAATGCAGCATTAGTGCTGCACAAGGTGGCTCTTTTAGTTAAAAACACCTGGGGAGGGCGACAGGTTCCCTTTAATGAAGACAATCACAGAAGTCCCAAATATACCATGAAGAACCTTCTAGATACTGTATGAACCTAAGAACTCTTCTCCAGACCTTTTATATAGAATTTGTCAAACTTCAAGCTATGGCCACATACAATGTCAGATTAAACTGAACATTATACAACTACAACTAGCAGAGCTCAGGAAATATGCTGGACATCTTATTTTGAAAATATATTATTTCTTATTCTTGTCCAGAAACAAACTTTGTGAACTAAACTTACAGCCTTGACAACTCTTCCATTTACGGCGATATTAATTTTGGCAGCATCTTAGTAGAGTGAGTTTGATGGAAGATCTAAATGTGATGTCAGGAATATGTTTTTGTTTCTGTTTGGGTTTTGTCTGTTTAATGGCCAGTGTGAACATACTCCTACGCATTGCATGTATACTAACTTGTACTCACTCTAGTTCATTTCTTTCAATTTTGCTTTAGGTTATTGCACTTAGTGCATGCAAGGTTGTGTTGCCGCCCTTTCTTTTAGCTGGGCACTATGCTTATATAGCTTCCCATTGCTGGGTGTTCACAGATGGGCCTCGGTCCTGTTTGGCCCTTATTTAGATTTAGGTCATTTTTGACACATGGTAAGGCTTTAATACGAGAGGTTAGGACCATCCCGACTGGGTACACCTTGGCGCTGGGGTGATGTTGTCGGTAGAGTTTCTCCTAGATCTACTGTAGATGCTCCGATTTAATTCCAAAACAACAAAAATAGATGGAAAAACTGGCTTCCCATATGGGGACATTTACTATATGAGGCCAGTTTGCCTATTCCAGAGACCATCTTGAAGACACATTACTGAAAGCTCCATCGGTAGACGGGGTCTGAGTGTCACCGAGACCGTAAGCTTTGATGGTCTATCAACTGATAAAAGTGGATACATTATTCTCGTTGTATATTGTGAGCCGTTAGTAATGAGAAGGATGAGAAAACTCATAATACACAGAGATGTGTGGAATTTTCATTCAAGGACAAGTCTACCGAGCCTCTTCTATCTATGACCGTGAAAGTAGCCATAACATCCCGGCCTGGTGTTATTCATTCATGGATGTACACAAGTCCTTTAATCAAAAAAAAAAAACAAGTGCGCATTGCAAAGCGTGAACATGTTTGATGTCATAATTTGTTATAAACCTTATAGCTGTCTGGTTCTCAACACTGTATCAAACAAACAGTGAAACGCGTCTGTGTTTTAGCCAAAACACCGTCACTGCTATATGAAGTCAATGTGCAATGTCACCAGAGGAAGTGACCCATTTATAGAAGAGAAAGAACAGGACCAAGATCTGATACAAGGATGTTCTTCAGTCTCGTCGGGAAAATTACATTCAGTTTTACTGTAAGGTCATGTAAACATCTAAACTGTGGACGGAATCAAATGTAGAGTCTTACATCCTGTCTCTATTTTTGGATGGATTTGTGTATAGGAACCATGTGTTTCCAAATCTGATCTTTTTGGTATTCCGTGCTTCAGCCGATTGAGTCATTGAAAAGGTAAATTAAAAAAATATATATCAAGTTGCTTCCAAAACTTCTTAGACCACTTTTCGCAAAAATTGCCAAAAAAAATCTGCATGAATTGATAAATGCTAGTTTTTTTTGTATTGTAAGGTTACTATTGAAGATGAGCCAACCTTTTAAAATTTGCCAGATTCCCCAAATTTTCCTGTAAACTTGATTTGCTAAGAATCGAAGCTCCTCCAAAGCGAAAAAGATGTATGACACATCTCTCTTCCTTACATACTAATTTTCTTTAGTGCTGTGCCGTCATACAGTATCTGTAAAGTTTCTTCAGTGGCTAAGCTGGGATGTCCTCTCACTATCCAGATTCACCACAAAGTAGCTGCTGCATTCCCTACCTTTGCTTTTTTACAGGCTATGATAGTTCCTCCTCATTGGTTTTGTTACACAATGTGACGTGATAGCTGCAACGCTGTATGGGAAAGCCCACTCAAGGTGATATGATCTTTTTATGGCTGATGCACACTTCTGAAATATGCAAAATGTCAACGGCCATTTTAGATTTTCAAATCTCAAATTGTTTGAATCTGCCAAATTCAGCAAATTCCTAAAAACTCTACACAATTTGGTTCTGCATCAGTTCAATTAATTCATTTCTAGGTACTAATCCTTTGAAAAGTGTTATAAATTTTGGAGATCACTGAATCTGGAGCTTTATACATAGGAAACATGGAGTCCTAACTATAGAGAATTTTACACCACATGGTGCCTTCATATGGTGTCAGATTATGGAGGTATCACCAATCAGCAGTAATGAAAAATGATGTACATAATGGACTGCAGTGCAAAGGTTAATACGTCTGTGACCCACCGTAGCCTTTATAGGAATCTAAATCCAACAATAGGGATCACGTCAGTTAGAGAGGCATTCTAAAGTTTGGAGGTTATCCATCAGATAGGGGATAACTTCTCAATCATTTGTGATCTGACCGCTTGGCCTCCACGATCCTTTTTGGAGTACCAAATATGAGCCAAGCACAGTACTCATGTAATTCTGGCAGTCCCAATAAGAATGAATGGGGTGAGGGTGCGCATGATCAACCATTGCTCTATTCACATGGGCACTTCTCAAGGTTGGGGTAGGTCTCAGGAGTCGAATTCCCAGTGATCAAGAAGTTATCCTTTATCCCATTGAACTTCCAAACTTGAGAACACCACGTAAATTCAACTAAAAGTAAAAAAGAAAACATGGCTTCTGGGTTCTATCTATATATATAATTGTCTAAGGGTTTTTCCGTCTGTCTGTCTGTCTGTCCTGGAAATCCCTGCTCTCTGATTGGTCGAGGCCGCCAGACCTTGACCAATCAGAGACCGGCACAGCATCGACATAGAAATCCCGCGCCTCTGATTGGTCGAGGCCGCCAGGCCTCGACCAATCAGCGACGAGCACAGCGACGATGATGTCATAAAGGACGTAGACTTCCTGCGTCTCTGATTGGTCGAGGCCGCCAGGCCTCGACCAATCAGCAATGGGCACAGCGACGATGATGTCATAATGGTTGCCATGGCGACAATGATGTCATAAAGGTTGCCTCGACCAATCAGCAACGGGCACAGCGACGATGATGTCATAATGGTTGCCATGGCGACAATGATGTCATAAAGGTTGCCTCGACCAATCAGCGACGGGCACAGCGACGATGATGTCATAATGGTTGCCATGGCGACGATGATGTCATAAAGGTTGCCTCGACCAATCAGCGACGGGCACAGTCTGCCGCGAATTCTGGAATCATCATTGTCCATATACTACGGGGACATGCATATTCTAGAATACCCGATGCGTTAGAATCTGTCACCCTATCAGAATCTGTCTGTCTGTCTGTCTTTCTGTCTGTCTGTCCTGGAAATTTCACGTCCCTGATTGGTCGATGCTGCCAGGCCTCGACCAATCAGCGACGGGCACAGTATCGCCGTAGAAATCCCGCGTCTCTGATTGGTCGAGGCCGCCAGGCCTCGACCAATCAGCGACGGGCACAGTGACGTTGATGTCATAATGTCATAAATGCCAGGCCTCGACCAATCAGCAACGGGCACAGCGATGATGATGTCATAATGGTTGCCGAGGCGACGATGATGTCATAAAGGTTGCCTCGACCAATCAGCGACTGGCACGGTCTGCCGCGAATTCTGGAATCATCATTGTCCATATACTACGGGGACATGCATATTCTAGAATACCCGATGCGATAGAATCGGGCCACAATCTAGTATATAATAACGGGGCAGTGTAACCCCAAAATTAGTAGTCTGTTTCACGTAAAGAGTTTAGTGGTGCTACACTCAATAATAGTCTGCAGAGTGCTTTTTCTCCCTGTAGAGACCAAAAAAAGCCAAGCATTGCTCCCTGGAAAAAAAAAGTATGCAATTTTCACTCTGATCCATTGTTTGTGTTCACAAAGTAAAGATTATCTATACATACCAACTAGTGCCACCTATTAGAAGTAGCAATCCTAAAAGTCAATATCGACGCTTTAATGAGCCTTGCCACATGACTTAGGGTAAGAAGCCAAACCAGAAACTCTATTTGCAGACTCGTGTTTCTGTGCGTTTGCCCCTCATCAGTGCAAAGCACTGTCCCACAACCAGTACTCCTGCTTTGCACTGATAAGGAGCAAACATCCCAAAACATGTGTCTGCAAATGGAGATTTTGGTTTGGTTTCTTATCCTAAGTCACATGGCAAGGCTGGTTAAAGTGTCAATACTGACTTTTAGGATTACTACATATATTATAGGCAGGGCTAAAGTTCTAGTTCTAAAGAGCCATTTGCATATTTAAATTCCCAGAGGAGGCTTGTATGGCCTATAAGTCTCCTTACGCTGAGAAGAAGAAACTTTACCCCGTAGACTTCCTCTTACTGGTTTTTCGATTACGGTAATAGTGCAACACGGGGTAATGTTCTCCATACATATATAGGGGATTATCTTATTTCTACACTTACAAAAAGTACTGTTTAGGCACATTAGAAGAAAACCAGCAGAACCTTCTCATTTCGGAGCAAATGTCCATCTATCTTATGTGTATGGGGGTCTTCGGAGTCTGCCTCGACAGGGGTGTATCAACCAAAAATGTAAGCGGATATTGGATCCCTGGAGAAATATTGATCTTGTTCCCATTTCCTTGGGTGTCCTATGCAGGTGCTGAAATATTAGTAACTAGGAGGTGAAAATTATCGAGCCATGAGACGATGGGGACACTAGGACACCCTGGAAGTCTAGCGATGTCTAGCACACTTTATTTTCATCTTTACTATAGTTTTGACTCAATTTAGCCTATTTTTCTTTGAATTCAATATTTTCTGGCTTTTTGTAAAGAATATGACAATCTTGAGTCACAGAAAGTTCATGTCTGATGCTCTCACGAATTCGAGAAAGTCGTCCACCATGTGATACAGCAAATTCCATTGACTTGAGCGGAGTCTACTGATTGGATGTGGTTTATGAATCAGTGAGACTTTTTCACCATCAATCACATTTCCAGGACAGTGAATAAAACTGCAATTAGCCGTGAAATAAAAAAAAGTTGTGGTGTCGGAGGTTCGGGCTTTCTGAGTAGATGTTCAGTATTCTGCGTGAGTTCCTGTAAAAACTGAAATAAGTAGTCATGTTTTCTTCAAGTGAAATCTTTTAATTCAGTAATTCTTTCCTTATGTTCCTTCTCTGACCCCATCTTCCTGGTTTTCTCTCCCTTTTCCTGTTTCCTTTCTCTGGAGTTAAGAAAGAAAAAAAAAAAATTATCTGTTGGTTTGGAAATGAGTAACTTGTGATCCGAGGAGTCATTCACAAGACGGATGAAATGTTTTTTTTTTTATGCAAATGCCTAGAAAACCATGTTGTGTCATTTATCTATTGGAGAATCACAGAAACGCATGTTAGGTAATTTCATGTAACGAGTATCTCGTTATGTCCATGGATGAAATTACAGATGTCCCGAGGGTAAAAATAAAACGTAGAAAAGTAGCAACTAAAATGAAACTCCAAATTATCTATTATCTATTTATTATCTATTATCTATCTTCTTTTTATTATCTATTATCTAGCTATTATAAATCTATTATCTATCTATTATCTATCCATTATCTATCATCTATTATCTATCCATTATCTATTATCTATCTATTATATATCTATTGTCTACCTATCATCTATCCATTATCTATCTACTATCTATTATCTATTTATCTATTATCTATCATCTATCATCTATCTGTTATCTATTTATCTATCTATCTATCTATCTATGTAGCATCTATTATCTATTATCTATTTATCTATTATCTATCGATCTATGTATCATCTATTATCTATGTATCATCTATCTATTATCTATCAAATATTATCTATCCATAGATAGGTAGATCAGGAGAATGGGGCTAGTTGAGTATTTTTTTCTTTATTTTGTTGGTCACAACGTTTGGAAGGGGACTTTAGAGCCTCATAATGTTTGTGAAGGAACTATAAGGGGCATCATAATATGTTTGGGGGCACTGTAGGGGCAAAGTTATGTGTTGGGAAAAATTTAGGAGCATCATACCGTGTTCGGGGCACTTTTAGGGAGGAATCATTCTGTGGGGGACACTGTAGTGATATACTGTGTTGGGGGGCAAATTGTGTTGGAGAATTGTGGGGGTATCATGCCTTATATCAGTGTTCCCCAACTCCAGTCCTCAAGAGCCACCAACAGGTCGTGTTTTTAGGATTTCTTTAGTATGGCCCAGGTGATGGAATTGATGCCTGTCTAGATTATGGAGATCTCACCTGGGCATTACTAAGGAAATCCTGAAAACCTGACCCGTTGGTGGCTCTTGAGGACCAAACTTGGGGAACATTGCCTTATATGGTAGGTCATCCTACTGGTTGGAATCCATTAAAAAGTTATTCTAGTGGTTTCAGTAGGGGCTCAATTATTGTCTCCCTGTCCATAAAAGTTGAGACATATGCCCTTCTGCGCCTATGCACTATGAGCCCGCCAAATATATACAGTATATCACAAAAGTGAGTACACCCCTCACATTTTGTTAGATATTTTATTATATCTTTTCATATGACAACACTTTGATAAGTCAGCTTGTATAAGAGTGTAAATTTGGTGCCCTCGAAATAACTCAACACAGCCATTAATGTGTAAACCGCTGGCAAGAAAAACCACTGCACCCCTAAATGAAAATGGCCAAATTGTGCCCAATTAGAAATTTTCCCTTCCTGGTGTCATGTAGGTCGTTTGTGTTACAGGTCTCAGGTGTGAATGGGGAGCAGGTGTGTAACATTTGGTGTTATCGCTCTCACAGTGGTCACGGGAAGTTCACCATGGCGCCTCATGAAAAAGAACTCTGAGGATCTGAAAAAAATAATTATTCCTCTACATAAAGATGGTGTTGGCTAGACCAGACAGTGGTTTAAGAGGACAGGGTCCACTCAGAACTGGCTTCGACATGGTCAACTCCACTCAGAACTGGCTTCGACATGGTCAACTATAGAAGTTGAGTGCATGTGGTCAGCGTCATATTCAGAGCTTTTCTGGTCAGAATACATGTAATAGTGCTGCAGGATTACTGCAGAGGATACAGGGGTGGTGGGTCCACCTGTCAGTGCTCAGACCATTCGGCGCCCACTGCATCAAATGGGTCTGCATGGCTGTTGTCCCGGAATGAAGCTTCTTCTAAAGATGATGCCCACAAACACTTTGCTAAAGACAAAAAGACTAAGACATGGATTACTAAAACTATGTCCTGTGGTCTGATGAAACCAAGATAAACTGATAAACTTATTCGATTCAGATGGTGTCAAGCGTGTGTAGTGGGAACCAGGTGAGGCGTACAAAGACTAGTGTGTTTTGCCTACAGTCAAGCATGGTGGTGGGAGTGTCATGGTTTGGGACTGCATGAATGCTGCCGGCTGCGGAGAGCTACAGATCATTGAGGGAACCATGAATACCAACATGTACTGTGACACACTGAAGCAAGCAGTATTCTAACATGATAACAACCCCAAACCTACCTCCAAGATGACCATTGTCATGCTAAAGAAACTGGGGCTAAAAGTGTTGGATTGGCAAGCATGTCTCCAGACCTAAACCCTATTGAGCATCAGTGTGGCATCATCAAACAGAAGGTGGAGGAGTAGTGATGGGCAAACCACCTGATGTTCAGGATCGGTGGGTTCGCCCGGGTTTTTCTGTAAAGAACCCTGAACTTGGACTTTACAGATATGGGATGGGGTGGGGGGGAGGAGGGTGCCGGCTGATAAACTCCAGTGGTGGCCGGTAATCTAAGCAACGAGGAATAAAAAATAGAATAAAAATCCCTCTTTTCTTGAGAATAGAGAGGATTTTTAAGAAAACTTAAACTGCACAGTCGCTTGACTTTGCAACCACTTTTGCAAATTGAGAAAACCCCTTAAATACAATGGATAGTTTTATAACGAACGGAGATGCGTTGCAGCAATAAAGTCGGATCGTTGTGATAACCGAGTAGTGCCTTGCTCATATTTTCACATATTTCTATAAAACACTGATGCCTACCATTAATACTCTCAGAATATTTATAATGATTACATTACAAACACTTCACGGACCCGATAATCACTATTCCGCAGGGTCATAAAACACGAGCAAACAGCAGAATAAATATCCATCAGCGGTAAAAAAAGAAAAGATAAATATGAAGAATGTAAAAAGAGACAAAATAAACCTTGAAATCATTTGTAGGGTTTGTTTGCACATAACAAACAATTTTAGAATTCCTTCGATGTTTAAGATGTCAACAGAGGAAAAAAAAATAGTAATTTGTCGGATGTTGGGAAGCGATCACGTCTTAAACCTCGCCTGAAAACAAATATTGCCGCCTCCTGATACTTGCCATTCGACCTTGCGACCTCTGCTCAATTTTTGTCTTCCCTTGTCAGGTTAATGGACTATAATTTTCAAAGATGAAATAGTTTGCAGGTTATGGTAATAGGACGGGCAAGTTCTGTATTTGATCTCTGCTGCTTATAGTTTATTATGTGTCAGTTCTTGAGCAGCTGTTTTGGCTGTTTACATGTAAACCAAAAAAGTACGAATATGAATTTTTACAGTGGAAACTCAAATATCACTTTGCGTTCTTAACATTTCCAAAAGACGAGCTATAATGAGTTGCCTTTTTTGCTGTGATCCTCAGTGATTAGCTGTAATCTGCGAAGGAACTCAGTTTCTCTGCAGCACTTCCGCAGGGCAAATGAGGAATTACATGGTGCGCATTAAAATTAAGCAATTAGTTATGTCGAGTCCTCTAGAGTGCGAACTCCTCTAAGTGGTCGTTCAGATGACCATAATTTCGGTCCAAGTGCCATCAATCAAAGCATCAGATTGCACTCGGACCAATGTTATTCTATAGTACAGATTCATGACTTTCAAAAACTGAAGAAGCGACAGAAGATGGAATATATGATTTCTGTTAATATATTAATTATTTTGAATGTTTATTCAGTGCCGTTTTGCCTGAAACAGTAGTGGTGTGCGCATACCCTTAGTATCCAATCTTCCAATCTGCACTGAGCTTTTGAATGGAGGTCCAAAATGAATGATTCTCCTCTATTTTCTGAGAATTCACTAGGGATATGTGCACACAATGACTTTTTCAGGCGGTTTTCGACTTGAAATCTGCCTGATAAAGTGCCGCTAATAACACAATGCACAGCATTGTATAAACGGCCTTGCTGTGCACACATTCAGTCTTTTGTTACTTCTTTTAACCGCTTTGACGAATAGAAATCATGTGCATTCTCTGGTTCTGCTAGGAAGAAACTTGCTAATTAAAGTTTGAATTATAGAAAGATTTAAAAAAAAGATACCGGTGGAGGAGCCGCTGCAAAAACCACAGAATATCCAGTTAATAAGCTAAGAAAAAGACCACCAGATTTTTCCAAAACGTCTTTGCCAAGGAAAACCTTGATTAAAGATGCGTGCACATACCCTAATGAGGTATGTAAAAAGGTTTTCGATACAAGAAACTGCCTTTAAGCTACTACTAAGCATTCCCTCAGTGGTAATTATGCATTATCTGGAGAGGTTGGTGACCACATTTTATGGAAGCACCATAATATCAGCAACCTCCATCCCTAATGTAAGTCTCTTATCCTGGCTCCAGCGTCGGTCTCTACGTTCATCTTCCCTGGTAGCTGTCTCCCACTACTCTCAAGTGCATTGGGTTACTATTGTAACCATAAGCGCATTTCTGATGTTGCCTAGACCTTTTAAGGTCAGCTCAGGTGGTTACATACTGCTTGAGTATTCAGGTAGTAAGCCCATAGAATGTTAGAGTTGGAAGGGACCTCCTGGGTCATCTGTTCCTACCCCCCGCTCAAAGCAGGATTCACTAAATCATCCCAAACATATATCTGTCCAGCCTCTGTTTGAAGACTTCCATTGAAGTAGAACTCACCACCCATGCTGCTACCATGTTTTAAGTCTTCTGAGTCTAAAGACTGCAATTGCTTGACTCTGTTATGGGCTCCATAAAGTGTGCATCTAGCCTAACTCAGCTCTGCTGTATCAAGGTGCCTTTCTGCATACTCATGTCTGCTATTCCAAGGTGCTGCCCACACATTCGGCTCTGCTGAGTCAAGGTGCCTGCAGTATCAAAGTATCTGAATGTATATCCAGCTCCACTGTTCCATGTGCCATCCAGCATATCTAGATCTGCGATTCCACGTGCAGTCTGGCATATCCATCTCCACTTTTCCATACTACTCCAAATGCCGACCTGCTAACTCAGCTCTGCTGTTCTACAGGGTATCTGGCTTATCTAGCTCTGCTGTATCTTGCTACACCAACTCCTCCAGTCTGAGTTGTTAATTCAGACCTATGGCTTAGTGAATCCACCTCATCAGGTACGCCATAAGATAAGACTTCTAGAATCCCCAGTCATCACAAAGCTTAAAGATTGTCATACTCCTGAGCTCTAATACGAAGTGTTCTAGTACTATTGTTTGTGTAGTAAAAATATTCCATCCTCTTTCCCAAGTCAATGATGATCCGACAACAGATTTTCCAAAACAAAAATATGTCATGAATAATTGTCAATTCTCTTCCCCCACTTCATCTCGTAGCTCACAGTCTTGTACCCAACAGACGAGGGCGCCAATGGAAAGTGGATAAATATCTTTCCAGTGATTTATTCCAAAAAAAGGATAAAATCAACATTCTATGTTTGCATGATAAAAAAGCTAAAATATTTAAAAAATTTAGTTTTTATATATGTTTTATTCTAAAGAATCCATCTATGACTTTTTACATTGGGAACACTCGAAGTAATGTGCATCTGTCTGTGAGCAGCACCCACAGATTTCCTGTACGAGTTCATGAAGGGGTGCACTGAAGGGGGCTTTGGAAAAGAAAGTTGGATGTCATCTAATGTGTTTTACAGAAATAAGGAATTGCTTTATAGTCTTCAAGGGAACCCATCACTTGATTCATGCTGCCCAAACTGCGAGAAGCGTGAATGAAGAGCCTGACTGCACGATTGCAGTTCGTTTCTCATGGCATTTCAGAAAAGATATAGTTTAAAGATCCACCTGAAGACCATAGGCGAGATTAGTTCAACCCCATCGCTGGCCGGCTTCTACCTAGTTGATGAACAGGTCCCTCCCATTCGAGAGAGGCCAGGCAATCGCCTGAAGTGGTTCAGAGAGAAGTCAACCAGTGGTGGCGGCTGACGAGTCTCTTCTCTACCCTAGGCTCTGATTTATGCTGCCTCTGGTTTGGGCAGCATGAATCAAGTGACAAGTTCCAATGAAGGGATATTCCAGTCTCCAAAAATATACTTTACCCCCTAGAATATCTAATAGTGTGACCCACTGCTGCCCACTATCATCACTCAGAAAGACAATGAATGGAGCGGCAAATGCGCAGACGCGACTTGACACTTATTCAACTCCTCCGATCTCTCAGAAAGAAGTGATACGAGATAAAATCCCATTCGGGCAATCGGTAGTGATTCCGATCTCAGCAGTAGGAACCACACCAATCTAACAATTATTGTCAAAATGGGGTTCTCTGTGAAAACCAATCAAAATGTGCGTTTTTTAGTGATTTTCTTGAGCTGTGTGCATATTGAGGGCAATAAAAACAGCTTCAAAGAAGTTGACCTCTCGAGACGCATCTCCACTTAGTGGTGAGCTGATCTTCATGTATCTAGTGATTGGAACTATATCTTTATTCTAATTGGGCCATCAATCATTTCACCAACACTATATATCATTCTGCTCAGTTCTTCTTGCTCCATAAAAAGCTGCTGACTACCTTTGGTCCATCGGTTGCTTCAGTTATCTGTGGTAGATGGTGGGGAGTCCTGAGAACCGCCTCCTACCTTTCGACTTCTGCTGCTTTTCTTTTGTTTCACGGTGCAATGATGACATAACATCAGGCTGGCTAATCAAAAGGAAAGCTCCGGATGCCAAGAGGTCGAAGACCGTTCTCTGGGCTCCCATCCATTGGCCAAAGATTACTCGAATGGCAGAAGGATTGAGTCCTGCAAATTGATTCGGACCAACTCTACTTCCCACCCAATAACAGGCCCCCTTGAAGGCCTCAATCATATGGACAGTGCGCTGAATCACATTTTTATTCATTTTTGGTCAATGTGTCCATTTTCATCATCCGTGTGGCAATTATTTTTTATCGTATGGAAAAAAAATCCAAACTTCTTCGTACCCATTATGCAGTCAAGAACTGAAGGTATTCAGATGGCATGCGGATGACATCCATGGGCTCTTGGTTTTTTTTTCATGGACAGATTGATTTTAATGGGCAAATTTGATCAATGACTCGGATCTACAAAGGAAATGTGAACAGTCCTAAAAACTACGATGGGTACATGTCTCTGTGAAAAATACGGACATCTGAACGAGACCTTCCTGTACAAAAAAAAATCATGCCCTGAGCAGTAGTCTGTGGACCAGTATGGTATATGGAAAAACATATGATATTAGGCGGCACTATGGTTGGACTCAGTGGACTGGATGGATTGGAGATGAAAGCCATTCGCATGCCCCAGTCTGTAGATTTCATAGGGAATAATTTATACAGAAGTCAGTTGTCCACTCCTCCAATCATGATTTGAAAGAATTCTTTGAACCGCTTAGATTTCTATTTTGTAGGATTGTATCAGCCCGCCTGGGAATGAATGCGTCCTGTATTTATGTGACATAGTGGCTTACGTGGCTCGCATTCCCTTATTTTAAAGTTGAAAAGTCGAGCCGGGTTCATTTCCTATGCTGTCTGGGAGATGTTTGCTTCGAAAACTTCTGCACTTGGATCTTACCAGACAATTGTGAAGTTTTCTTTTTTCTTCTTCTTCTTTTTTTACCCTGTGAGAATAAGGGGGCACAAGAGGCAATGGCTGGCTTAAGTCAGGAGGAGGGCACCCAAGAGGTCAGATTCCATTCAGATGAAATCATATCCTTCTGTTCTGATAAGAGGAAACCCTTTTCATCGGGATTGGAACGACATAAAACTATACATGCACATTAGAGCGCTCAGTATATTACGAGTCTATACTGTAATTGCCAAACAAAGAGCTGAGTGACAAGGTGGGATATGCCAACTTCTAAGCGGGGAGACGGTGTCGGAAGGGTTACCCAGTTACATTGACCGACGCTTTCCAGATGAAAGGCATCTCCTGAGAAAAGGAAGGCAGGGTCTCCTTTCTCCTCGCTAGAATTCCTTGTAGAAGCAGCTGCGCCACCACCCCCTGTGTCAAAAACGAAATTATGACAAATCCGACAGGGAGATGTATCCCTGGCAAACATCGAACAATAAGGCACTGAGAGGGACAGAAGGCCAGGAAGCTGGTTGCTCACATTGTGCTTATCGAAAGAAGACTCTTAGAAGAACCCCGAGAAGGAATGCAACAAGCGAAAGGCATTGACACAATGTTATTGAGATGCTATAAAGGAAGATCTTGCTGCTCTGCTATGAATAAGGATTCTAGCTAGGCGATCAGATGGTATGCTGGAACCCTCTCCGCTAAAAGCCATATTTGTCATGCTCCAGTCTGACGAAGTGGAAATGAAGAGAAGGCCTGTCAGAAAAATTAATTAGCATGTCCAAGCAGAAGGAAATCCAAGGGGGAAAGAATCTCTGGCTTCAGAAGACACAAAAGTTGATGTACAGTTACTGTATGGGTATAATGCCAAATGGCATCCAACACTAATAGGCTCGGAGCTGACGAGAGAGAAAAAGCCCAACATCTATCCTGCCCATTTAATAGGGTTAGAATAGGGCATTAGCAAAGTATAAAAAGTTAAATGATATTTTGAGGAAACATCCTATAAGCAGACATCAACATTTTTTAACCACTTTCTGATATGGTGCTGTCTGCTTTCCCTTGGTTGGTTATCAAAAATGGGTCCATCCATCCATCCCTCCCTTATCCAGCCATCCATCATCCATTCCACCATTTTTTTAGGGAAGTGACTTAAAATAACAGACAAAAAATGAAATAAACAAAAATAAAAAAAATACAACCATGATGCACAGGTCAAAGTGGAGGTGGACATTGTGGTGTATGTGGAAAAAGGGGAGGGGGCCATTTTTTCTTATATTTCTTAATTTTGTTTAAACAAATTACTTAAAAATAAATAACATGGCCAACCAAAAAATTACCAAAAATAGAATGAATTGAACCTTGACGCACAGGTCCAAAGGAAGAGTGGGTGGAGGTGGAAGAAGGGGATAGGAACAACACTTTTTTAATCAAATGACTTAAGATAACAGAAGAAATAATAAATCAAAATTTAACAACAATAAAAAATAGAACCATGAGGCAGAGCATCAAATGGAGGAGGGGGTGGAGATGGTGTACGGGGGAGAGGGGCCAATATGGTTTAACATTTTTTTTGCTTGTTTAAATTTTGGCACTCAACAAAATAAAATAAATGCAAAATACAATGTAACCATGACTGGATGTGGCTGGCATAATTGTCTAGTGAGCCAAAGGTACAGTCATGTCCATTGTGATCCACGCCCTATTCATTTTTAGGAATATTATCTTCCCCACGTTGTCTGTGGACAGCAGTCTGTGATGACATCACCTGTGGTGCTAAAGACAAGCTCTGACATCACACTTGCTGCATGGCATGCCAGCACCTACAAAGCACCACCTCTGGCCATGTGTCCAATTTTGACACCCAATAGTTAAATGGGGCAGACCCATCAGTTTGTACATGGATATGTGTGGACAAATACTCTTCCACCATGTTCTGGAAACTCTGCGTTCTGCTGATACGGGCAGTTTCACTTGGTGGACCTGTATGTTGTGGCGTGTGCATTAAATTTTGCCACATTGTGGCCATGGTAGCCCTGCCTTTCGAGATGGTGGCGGTGTCACAGCTGTGTGGACGACTCCCTCCTCTGCCTCTGCTTTGTTGTTCCACTGAGCCGCCGCTGTCAGGTAAGAAAGCCATCAGTAGTTTCTGTACAAGCGACTGCTTGTATTCACCCATTTTTAGATCCTGCTCCAGCTGACGGAAGCAATGATGGGACAGTGTCCTTGTTGCGAGGATCCATTAGAGTGGTCACCCAGTAATCTGGACTGGTGAAAATACAGGCAACTCGACTGTATTGGCTCATGTTTGCCAGGCTGCCCCGAGACAATGACAAGATGTCCTCGATGGGAGGTGTATAGTTTGTGTCCTCACGATCCCCTCATCCACGCTACAGTGATGGCCCTGAGCTGCTCTGAGAGCCACCTTGCTGTGAACATGGCTGTTGTTCCTCCTCCTTGTCCTCCTCATTCTCCAAAACTGTCCCCTGGCTGTTCCCTGTTCCTCCTGCTCTCCCACTTCCTCAGGCACCATTGCCTGCAGTGTTTTTTTTCCAGCATACAAAAAATTGGTATTGTAACGCTGATGATTGTGTCCTCAGCGCTAGCCATGTTGCTGGAATATTCAAAGCAGCATAACATGGAACACACGTTCCGCATGGAGGCCCAGTCACTGGTGGTGAAGTGTGGTTGTTCTGCAGAGTGACTCACCGGTGAGTCGTACTCATCATCAGACGCCTTTGACCAGCGGTAACCTTTTTACTGCTGGTCAGAGCTGCTGGCTCACAGGCTGTCATCTGTCTGACACTTGGTAACCGCAGTGTTCTGAGTGGTGGTAACAAACTTACCGACCATCTATCAGAGCAGGTGTTTCTGATGGTGTCACACAGATGACAACATGGGAAACATCTGATGTTTGGGCTGCCGAACCAGAACAGTAACATGGACTTACTGGAGAAGTCCGTGTTTGGGTTCCGTACACGGACACCAGATGTTTGGTACGGACCCCAAACTTTACCATTCAGGTTCGCCCAGGACTAGTCACAACGATGAGGTGTCAGGTTACACCTATTACTATAATCTATGGCGAGACTAGGTGCAAGGAGAAATTAGTAACACTCAGAACAGTGAGAGACAGGCAGATACGGGCAGATCGAGCTGTTGCTTAAAAGCAACTGTTTGACCTCAATCCAGAGCTGGATTCACAGCTATGATGCTCAGTACTGTGAATCATAGTCTTCTAATCTGAAAAGTATGAATAAAATGGCAACCAGGTGTTACAACTCCTGCTGCCATCATCGTTTGTTCCTAAATAATCTGATAGGACAACATCAGCCATTGTAGTGAAGTAAACACTATCGTGCAACTCTCAATTTATTCATATATTCCTAGGGATAATAGTGGCCAGTGGATGTTAGAGAAAAAGCTTCAGATTTGTTATTTTATGATGTATAGAAGTATTTACTAAAACAGACAAAGTACCCTGATTTCAAGTGATAATTATGATAATGACCATATCCCAGAAGGACAAAGCCATACAGGAAGTTTTTAACTTAAATTTTTTTTGACGAATTATGCTGTCATTTTTGATTGGGCAGCTGAGATGCAATTTTCTGGGGTTTTTTTTTTCTCTTTTTTCCTTCTGTCTCTTTCTGTTTCCTTTTTACATTCTTTACAGATTGCTTTCAATTAGTAAATTTGGTTTAAAAAGCCATTTCAGACTGATGACTGGCCACTAACATCCCTGTGACTCAGCGCAGTATTTATGGAAGGACATTCCATGCTAGTCACCTCATTGTGAACAGTAAACTCATGTCCGGATGGTTTGATTTTTGTCAGTGTCTAAAGCATCGTTGCTAGAATTAAAGAGTAACTAAACATTTAAATATTTTTTGATATGTTGGTTGGTGGGGGTTCAAGTTTTGAGCCCACCAAACTAAAGGAACAGAAACATTCCGCTTATCCCTGAGCGCCGGAAGAGCACTGCTCTACCTTCATAAATAGCAATTTAGTCCATACACTATTCTACTTGTACCTTAAGTTATCTTTCAATCTCCAATCCCTTCTTCATTGTCAGATGCCCTAATATGCAGTTTGCAGCCTGCTACTAGTTTCTCACTTATCATATGTGGACATGTTCCTTTCAAAATATATACAAGATGTTGGGTCTGTGCATACCTAAGGCTTCTGACTTCAATAGCTCCCATGAATTTGCAGAGTTTCTTTTCTGTACTACTTTTTTTAATCTATATTTAATATGCAGTTTGCAACCTGCTACTAGTTTCTCATTTATCATATGTGGACATGTTTTGTCCATAAATATAGACAAGATGTTGGGTCTGTGCATCCCTAAGGCTTCTGACTTCAATAGCTCCCATGAATTTGCAGACTTTCTTTTCTGTACTACTTTTTTTAATCTATTTTTAATATACAGTTTGCAACCTGCTAATAGTTTCTCATTTATCATATGTGGACATATTCCGTCCATAAATATAGACAAGATGTTGGGTCTGTGCATCCCTAAGGCTTCTGACTTCACTAGCTCCCATGAATTTGCAGACTTTCTTTTCTGTACTACTTTTTTTAATCTATTTTTAATATGCAGTTTGCAACCTGCTACATGTTTCTCATTTATCATATGTGGACATGTTTTGTCCATAAATATAGACAAGATGTTAGGACTGTGCATCCCTAAGGCTTCTGACTTCACTAGCTCCCATGAATTTGCAGAGTTTCTTTTCTGTACTACTTTTTTTAATCTATTTTTAATATGCAGTTTGCAACCTGCTACTAGTTTCTCATTTATCATATGTGGACATGTTTTGCTCATAAATATAGACAAGATGTTGGGTCTGTGCATCCCTAAGGCTTCTGACTTCACTAGCTCCCATGAATTTGCAGACTTTCTTTTCTGTACTACTTTTTTATCCATTTTTAGGTAACCTCCTCCTTCTCTAATACAGTTTACTCTGAAGCACTTTCCAACTGGTATCTCTAACACAGAAATAAGGGAGAGGAAGCGATAAGAATGATGTTGCCATCAGCCTGAGATGAGCAGTGTGATGTCCTATGTCATAAGCATCAGCACAGCCAGCTATTTAAAGGAGTTGCACAGACTCTACGACAAAACAAAACAAAACAGGTTGGATTTAAAAAAAAAAAGAAAAACTACTTAGAGAATTGAATGATTCTGCATGTAAGATGAAATGGCCAATAAAATAAAAAGGGGAAAGGTTTCTGTGGCCTTTAAGCAAGGGACACCCTGCTTCATAAAGTCCAGCTCAATCTTGATTCAAAGGGCACAACTTAGTACAAGTAGAACAAACCTACTAATTAACTAAAGTCCATAAGATTACGTAGGACCTAGATAATTTAGATTTTATCATTGCAACCTTTTTCTGAAAATGTCATTCAGGAGGGAAACCACAAATATAGCCATTAGGTACAGACCATTCATCAGCTGACCCCATTTTCTTTTAATATAACTTGGTTTAATATGCTCTTAAAGAGGACCTATCACTTGCTCAATAAATAGAGGTAAATACCTGGCAAAAATCCTTGAACTCATGATTCTACCATTCTTTTCCATTTTGTACTGAATCACTTTTTTTTTAGATCGTCACTTTTCGTTTAGAGCGCAGTATGTGAATTCTTTGTTTCTAGTCCAACTCCACTACTTCCATTCATCAGGACAATTATGCAATTGAGTGACGGACGAGACCGCGACTGTTTTCCCAACTAGGCCAGTTATTGGGGAACTCAGTGAGCGTATAATATATATACCTCTGATTCCAACACATGGGATGTACAGTGGGGCAAAAAAGTATTTAGTCAGTCAGCAATAGTGCAAGTTCCACCACTTAAAAAGATGAGAGGCGTCTGTAATTTACATAATAGGTAGACCTCAACTATGGGAGACAAACTGAGAAAAAAAAATCCAGAAAATCACATTGTCTGTTTTTTTAACATTTTTTTTGCATATTATGGTGGAAAATAAGTATTTGGTCAGAAACAAACAATCAAGATTTCTGGCTCTCACAGACCTGTAACTTCTTCTTTAAGAGTCTCCTCTTTCCTCCACTCATTACCTGTAGTAATGGCACCTGTTTAAACTTGTTGTCAGTATAAAAAGACACCTGTGCACACCCTCAAACAGTCTGACTCCAAACTCCACTATGGTGAAGACCAAAGAGCTGTCAAAGGACACCAGAAACAAAATTGTAGCCCTGCACCAGGCTGGGAAGACTGAATCTGCAATAGCCAACCAGCTTGGAGTGAAGAAATCAACAGTGGGAGCAATAATTAGAAAATGGAAGACATACAAGACCACTGATAATCTCCCTCGATCTGGGGCTCCACGCAAAATCCCACCCCGTGGGGTCAGAATGATCACAAGAACGGTTAGCAAAAATCCCAGAACCACGCGGGGGGACCTAGTGAATGAACTGCAGAGAGCTGGGACCAATGTAACAAGGCCTACCATAAGTAACACACTACGCCACCATGGACTCAGATCCTGCAGTGCCAGACGTGTCCCACTGCTTAAGCCAGTACATGTCCGGGCCCGTCTGAAGTTTGCTAGAGAGCATTTGGATGATCCAGAGGAGTTTTGGGAGAATGTCCTATGGTCTGATGAAACCAAACTGGAACTGTTTGGTAGAAACACAACTTGTCGTGTTTGGAGGAAAAAGAATACTGAGTTGCATCCATCAAACACCATACCTACTGTAAAGCATGGTGGTGGAAACATCATGCTTTGGGGCTGTTTCTCTGCAAAGGGGCCAGGACGACTGATCCGGGTACATGAAAGAATGAATGGGGCCATGTATCGTGAGATTTTGAGTGCAAACCTCCTTCCATCAGCAAGGGCATTGAAGATGAAACGTGGCTGGGTCTTGCAACATGACAATGATCCAAAGCACACCGCCAGGGCAACGAAGGAGTGGCTTCGTAAGAAGCATTTCAAGGTCCTGGAGTGGCCTAGCCAGTCTCCAGATCCCAACCCTATAGAAAACCTTTGGAGGGAGTTGAAAGTCCGTGTTGCCAAGCGAAAAGCCAAAAACATCACTGCTCTAGAGGAGATCTGCATGGAGGAATGGGCCAACATACCAACAACAGTGTGTGGCAACCTTGTGAAGACTTACAGAAAATGTTTGACCTCTGTCATTGCCAACAAAGGATATATTACAAAGTATTGAGATGAAATTTTGTTTCTGACCAAATACTTATTTTCCACCATAATATGCAAATAAAATGTTAAAAAAACAGACAATGTGATTTTCTGGATTTTTTTTTCTCAGTTTGTCTCCCATAGTTGAGGTCTACCTATGATGTAAATTACAGACGCCTCTCATCTTTTTAAGTGGTGGAACTTGCACTATTGCTGACTGACTAAATACTTTTTTGCCTCACTGTATATATACCCCGATACAATCACTGCCAACTCCACAATAACAAACGGAACTACTAGCTGCCACCACCAATCGTTTATACAGGCCGATTGAACA
Organism: Ranitomeya imitator; assembly: GCF_032444005.1. NCBI lineage: Eukaryota > Metazoa > Chordata > Amphibia > Anura > Dendrobatidae > Ranitomeya > Ranitomeya imitator. Next base: position 27,739,917 of record NC_091285.1, read on the forward strand.
CCCTTTACAGGTAGCGTGCGGTTTACAGAGCAAGAGGAACAGAACTATTAAATTTTATATTTTTAATCCCAAAAAGTAGGCAGTATTTATAAAAAAAATAAACAAAGATGTTACAAAACGAGAACAAAACAATGCACAATCACATGGGATAAAAGGGATAATAAGAGAAAAGTGCTAAACCTGTGTCTTGGAAATGGCTCAGAGCTTAGCGGAGGGAAGCACTCCTTAGAGTAACGGACAGAACCGCAGAGTACTGTGTCTTCCAGAACTGACCAACGACAGAAACCCAAACTCTGATTTTTATTAGACTAAAGTTACACCCATATACCTCGGTGAGCTCATATGGGGGGCTGGTTGTAGAATGTGCTAGGTCTTTAGAACATTATGAGATCCCCAAATTTCAGGATATCTTTGTCTCTAGAAATCCCAGATGGGAAATATTGTTGTCATGTTTCCTATCACAATTTTATTTCTCTATAGAGATGAAACATGGCATGGATAGCATCATCCATCTGTTCGATATTAAGATGGAGGTGTTCAACCGGCCTTACAGTGATCTGAGTGCATGTGTTATGTTCCTCCCTTCGCTACGACTTCGAAAATATATCTCCCATAAATACCGGATAGATTCAAATGCCAATATTCATCACTCACTGACCACTGGCTACAAAGTGTCTGAGATAATCCCTATGATTATTTATTTATTCTATTTTACTCACTTTTATAGCGCCATTTATTCCACAGTGCTTTACAGACATTTTCAGCACTGTCCCCATTTGAGATCAACATCTAAATTCCCTATCAGTATCTCTTTGGAATGTAGGAGGAAACTGCAGAAAACCCACGCAAACACGGGGAGAACATACAAACTCCCTGCAGATGTTGTCCTTGGTGGGATTTGAACCCAGGACCCCAGCGCAACAAGGGGATCTGCTGAGATCCAGCCAACAAGTCTAGAATTCGTATATTCAGAGAGAGTGTATGAATGTGCTGAGCTAATTTGCTGCCCCTATAATTCTCTGCCTATGAGTATACGAATCCAGTAGCGTAGCTACCGGGGGGCAGAGGGTGCGGGCTGTTGTGAATTCTGTGGCTGAATTCACTTCTGTGGTCACAAGTGGTATTGCAGTCTCTGGGCTTCCTCCCTCAGGTGTTTTGGTGAGCTCGTTGGCTGCCTTGCTATTTAGCTCCACCTGAGTCTGTCTTCCTTGCTCCTTGTCAATGTTCCAGTGTTGGATCTGAGCTACTGCATCTTTCCTTGGGCCTGCTGCTCTGCTAGATAAGTGCTTCTAGTTTGTTTTCTGTTTTTTTCTGTCCAGCTTGCTATTAACTTTTGCTGGAAGCTCTGAGAAGCAAAGGAGTGCACCGCCGTGCTGTTAGTTCGGCACGGTGGGTCTTTTTGCCCCTTTGCGTGGTTTTCGTTTTAGGGTTTTTTGTAGACTGCATAGTTCTCTTTGCTATCCTCGCTCTGTCTAGAATATCGGGCCTCACTTTGCTGAATCTATTTCATTCCTACGTTTGTCTTTTCATCTTGCTAACAGTCATTATATGTGGGGGGCTGCCTATTCCTTTGGGGTATTTCTCTGAGGTAAGTCAGGCTTGTATTTCTATCTTCAGGCTAGTCAGCTCCTCAGGCAGTGTCGAGTTGCATAGGTAGTGATAGGCGCAATCCACTGCTGCTTATAGTTGTGTGAGGATAGATCAGGTACTGCAGTCTACAGAGATTCCACGTGTCAGAGCTCGTCCTATTGTTTTTGGTTATTGCCAGATCTCTGTATGTGCGCTGATTACTGCACGCTGTGTTGCCTGATTGCCAGCCATAACAGTACAAGGAGCCTTCCAATGATTCCCAATAGAGGGAAAAAAGAAATCCTGACAGCATTTTTTTTTCTTAGCTCTGTCTTCAGTCTTTTTTTTCCCCTAGACATTAGAGTGCTTCAGGACACAGCTGTGGACATGGATATTCAGGCTCTGTGCTCCTCAATGGATAATCTCGTTGTAAATGTACAAAAGATTCAAGACACTATTGATCAGAAATCGATGCTAGAACCAAGAATTCCGATTCCTGATTTGTTTTTTGGTGACAGAACTAAGTTCCTGAGCTTCAGAAATAATTGTAAGCTATTTTTGGCCTTGAAACCTCATTCTTCTGGTAATCCTATTCAACAGGTTTTGATTATTATTTCTTTTTTGCGCGGCGACCCACAGGACTGGGCGTTTTCTCTTGCACCAGGAGATTCTGCATTGAGTAATGTTGATGCATTTTTCCAGGCGCTGGGATTGCTTTACGATGAGCCTAATTCAGTGGATCAAGCTGAGAAAAATCTGCTGGCTTTATGCCAGGGTCAGGATGATGTAGAAGTATATTGTCAGAAATTTAGGAAGTGGTCAGTACTCACTCTGTGGAATGAATCTGCACTAGCGGCTTTGTTCAGAAAGGGTCTCTCTGAAGCTCTTAAGGATGTAATGGTGGGATTTCCTATGCCTGCTGGTTTGAATGAGTCTATGTCCTTGGCCATTCAGATCGGTCGTCGCTTGCGCGAGCGTAAATCTGTGCACCATCTGGCGGTATTGTCTGAGAGTAAACCTGAGCCTATGCAGTGCGACAGGACTATGACTAAAGTAGAACGGCAAGAACACAGACGTCTGAACAGACTGTGTTTCTATTGTGGTGATTCTACTCATGCTATTTCTAATTGTCCTAAACGCACTAGGCGGTTCGATAGCTCTGCCGTTATTGGTACTGTACAGTCCAAATTCCTTTTGTCCATTACCTTAATGTGCTCTTTGTCATCATATTCTGTCATGGCGTTTGTGGATTCAGGCGCTGCCCTGAATCTGATGGATTTGGATTATGCTAAACGTGGATTTTTCTTGGAGCCTTTGCGGTGTCCTATTCCGTTGAGAGGAATTGATGCTACACCTTTGGCCAAGAATAAGCCTCAGTACTGGGCCCAGCTGACCATGTGCATGGCTCCTGCACATCAGGAAGTTATTCGCTTTCTGGTACTGCATAATTTGCATGATGTGGTCGTGTTGGGGTTGCCATGGCTACAAACCCATAATCCAGTATTGGATTGGAACTCTATGTCGGTAACCAGCTGGGGTTGTCAGGGAGTACATGGTGATGTTCCATTTTTGTCTATTTCGTCATCCATTCCTTCTGACATCCCAGAGTTCTTGTCGGACTTTCAGGATGTATTTGAAGAGTCCAAGTCTGATGCCCTACCTCCGCATAGGAATTGTGATTGTGCTATCGATTTGATTCCTGGTAGTAAATTCCCTAAGGGTCGTTTATTTAATTTGTCCGTACCTGAACACACCGCTATGCGCAGTTATGTGAAGGAGTCCCTGGAGAAGGGACATATTCGCCCATCGTCGTCACCATTGGGAGCAGGGTTCTTTTTTGTAGCCAAGAAGGATGGTTCGCTAAGACCGTGTATTGATTACCGCCTTCTTAATAAGATCACTGTTAAGTTTCAGTATCCCTTGCCATTGATTTCTGACTTGTTTGCTCGGATTAAGGGGGCTAGTTGGTTTACTAATATTGATCTTCGTGGTGCGTATAATCTGGTGAGAATCAGGCAGGGAGATGAATGGAAAACGGCATTTAATACGCCCGAGGGTCATTTTGAGTATCTGGTGATGCCGTTCGGACTTGCCAATGCTCCATCTGTTTTTCAGTCTTTTATGCATGACATTTTCCGTGAGTATCTGGATAAATTCTTGATTGTTTACTTGGATGACATTTTGATCTTCTCAGATGATTGGGAGTCTCATGTGAAGCAAGTCAGAATGGTTTTCCAGGTACTGCGTGCTAATTCCTTGTTCGTGAAGGGATCAAAGTGTCTCTTCGGTGTGCAGAAAGTTTCATTTTTGGGGTTCATCTTTTCCCCTTCTACTATCGAGATGGATCCGGTTAAGGTTCAGGCCATCCAGGATTGGACTCAGCCGACATCTCTAAAAAGTCTGCAGAAATTCCTGGGCTTTGCTAATTTTTATCGTCGCTTCATCTGTAATTTTTCTAGCATTGCCAGACCATTGACCGATTTGACCAAGAAGGGTGCTGATTTGGTTAATTGGTCTTCTGCTGCCGTGTAAGCTTTTCAGGAGTTGAAGCGTCGTTTTTGCTGTGCCCCTGTGTTGTGTCAACCTGATGTTTCTCTTCCGTTCCAGGTCGAGGTTGATGCTTCTGAGATTGGTGCAGGGGCGGTTTTGTCACAGAGAGGTTCTGGTTGCTCAGTGTTCAAACCATGTGCTTTCTTTTCCAGGAAATTTTCTGCTGCTGAGCGTAATTATGATGTGGGCAACCGAGAGTTGCTGGCCATGAAGTGGGCATTCGAGGAGTGGCGTCATTGGCTTGAGGGTGCTAAGCATCGCGTGGTGGTTTTGACTGATCATAAGAACCTTACTTATCTTGAGTCTGCCAAGCGCTTGAATCCTAGACAGGCCCGTTGGTCGTTATTTTTTGCTCGTTTTGATTTTGTGATTTCATACCTTCCGGGCTCTAAAAATGTGAAGGCGGATGCTCTGTCTAGGAGTTTTGTGCCCGACTCTCCGGGGTTATCTGAGCCGGCGAGTATCCTCAAGGAAGGAGTCATTGTGTCTGCCATCTCCCCTGATTTGCGGAGAGTGTTGCAGAAATTTCAGGCTAATAAACCTGATCGTTGTCCGGCCGAGAAACTGTTCGTCCCTGATAGGTGGACTAGTAAAGTTATCTCTGAACTTCATTGTTCGGTGCTGGCCGGTCATCCAGGAATCTTTGGTACCAGGGAGTTGGTTGCTAGATCCTTCTGGTGGCCATCTCTGTCGCGGGATGTGCGTGCTTTTGTGCAGTCCTGTGGAATTTGTGCTAGGGCTAAGCCCTGCTGTTCACGTGCCAGTGGGTTGCTTTTGCCCTTGCCGGTCCCGAAGAGGCCTTGGACACATATTTCGATGGATTTCATTTCTGACCTTCCCGTTTCTCAAAAAATGTCGGTCATTTGGGTGGTCTGTGATCGCTTTTCTAAAATGGTCCATCTGGTGCCCTTGGTTAAATTGCCTTCCTCCTCTGATTTGGTGCCTTTGTTCTTCCAGCATGTGGTTCGTTTACATGGCATTCCTGAGAATATTGTTTCTGACAGAGGTTCCCAGTTTGTCTCGAGGTTCTGGCGAGCCTTTTGTGGTAGGATGGGCATTGACCTGTCTTTCTCCTCGGCCTTCCATCCTCAGACTAATGGCCAGACCGAACGAACCAATCAGACCTTGGAAACATATCTGAGATGTTTTGTTTCCGCTGACCAGGATGATTGGGTGTCATTTTTGCCGTTGGCTGAGTTCGCCCTTAATAATCGGGCCAGCTCGGCTACCTTGGTCTCTCCATTTTTCTGCAATTCTGGGTTCCATCCTCGTTTCTCTTCAGGACAGGTTGAGTCTTCGGACTGTCCTGGTGTGGATTCTGTGGTGGACAGGTTGCAGCAGATCTGGACTCAGGTAGTGGACAATTTGACCTTGTCCCAGGAGAAGGCTCAGCTTTTCGCTAATCGCAGACGCCGTGTGGGACCCCGACTTCGTGTTGGGGATCTGGTTTGGTTATCTTCTCGTAATATTCCTATGAAGGTTTCCTCTCCTAAATTTAAACCTCGTTTTATTGGTCCGTATAGGATTTCTGAGATTCTCAATCCGGTGTCTTTTCGTCTGATCCTCCCAGACTCCTTTTCCATACATAATGTATTCCATAGGTCGTTGTTGAGGAGATACGTGGCACCTATGGTTCCATCTGTGGAGCCTCCTGCCCCTGTTTTGGTGGAGGGGGAATTGGAGTATATTGTGGAGAAGATTTTGGATTCTCGTGTCTCTAGACGGAAACTCCAGTATCTGGTCAAATGGAAGGGTTATGCTCAGGAAGATAATTCCTGGGTTTTTGCCTCTGATGTCCATGCCCCAGATCTTGTTCGTGCCTTTCATGTGGCTCATCCTGGTCGGCCTGGGGGTTCTGGTGAGGGTTCGGTGACCCCTCCTCAAGGGGGGGGTACTGTTGTGAATTCTGTGGCTGAATTCACTTCTGTGGTCACAGGTGGTATTGCAGTCTCTGGGCTTCCTCCCTCAGGTGTTTTGGTGAGCTCGTTGGCTGCCTTGCTATTTAGCTCCACCTGAGTCTGTCTTCCTTGCTCCTTGTCAATGTTCCAGTGTTGGATCTGAGCTACTGCATCTTTCCTTGGGCCTGCTGCTCTGCTAGATAAGTGCTTCTAGTTTGTTTTCTGTTTTTTTCTGTCCAGCTTGCTATTAACTTTTGCTGGAAGCTCTGAGAAGCAAAGGAGTGCACCGCCGTGCTGTTAGTTCGGCACGGTGGGTCTTTTTGCCCCTTTGCGTGGTTTTCGTTTTAGGGTTTTTTGTAGACTGCATAGTTCTCTTTGCTATCCTCGCTCTGTCTAGAATATCGGGCCTCACTTTGCTGAATCTATTTCATTCCTACGTTTGTCTTTTCATCTTGCTAACAGTCATTATATGTGGGGGGCTGCCTATTCCTTTGGGGTATTTCTCTGAGGTAAGTCAGGCTTGTATTTCTATCTTCAGGCTAGTCAGCTCCTCAGGCAGTGTCGAGTTGCATAGGTAGTGATAGGCGCAATCCACTGCTGCTTATAGTTGTGTGAGGATAGATCAGGTACTGCAGTCTACAGAGATTCCACGTCTCAGAGCTCGTCCTATTGTTTTTGGTTATTGCCAGATCTCTGTATGTGCGCTGATTACTGCACGCTGTGTTGCCTGATTGCCAGCCATAACAGCGGGCGCCCCGGGCCCCGCGCTCTAAGGGGGCCCACCCGAAGCTACGCTACTGTAACTGTATTGGCGAGCACAGCCTCTAGCATCTAGCCGTTACAGCTCACCGCATTGATGAGGGAAAGAGCGCTGCGCAGCGCTCCTTCTCCCATCATTCCCCTGTCAGCATCTGACATCGCAGACGCCGATACTGACAGCAGGCACGGTGACATCACTGCCCAGAGCCCGCTGTCAGGACAAGAGTGGGAGCAGGGAGCAGCGCTGGAACAAGGAGGAATAGAGGGGAGTATTTTTTTTATGGGGTCTGCCTTATACAGTACAGGATCTGCCTATGGGGGGTGTGCAGCCTTATACAATGCAGGATCTGCCTATGGGTGTGTGTGCAGCCTTATACATTACAGGATCTGCCTATGGGGGTGTGCAGCCTTATACATTGCAGGATCTGCCTATGGGGGTGTGTGCAGCCTTATACATTGCAGGATCTGCCTATGGGGGTGTGTGCAGCCTTATACATAGCAGGATCTGCCTATTAAGGTGTGCAGCCTTATACATTGCAGGATCTGCCTATGGGTGTGTGTGCAGCCTTATACATTACAGGATCTGCCTATGGGGGTGTGCAGCCTTATACATTGCAGGATCTGCCTATGGGGGTGTGTGCAGCCTTATACATAGCAGGATCTGCCTATGGGGGTGTGCAGCCTTATACATTGCAGGATCTGCCTATGGGTGTGTGTGCAGCCTTATACATTGCAGGATCTGCCTATGGGGGTGTGCAGCCTTATACAGTACAGGATCTGCCTATGGGGGTGTGCAGCCTTATACATTGCAGGATCTGCCTAGGGGGTGTGTGCAGCCTTATACATTGCAAGATCTGCCTATGGGGGGTGTGCTGCCTTATACAGTACAGGATCTGCCTATGGGGGTGTGCAGCCTTGTACATTGCAGGATCTGCCTATAGGGGGTGTGTGCAGCCTTATACAGCACAGGATCTGCCTATGGGGGATGTGCAGCCTTATACCTTGCAGGATCTGCCTATGGGGGTGTGTGAAGCCTTATACATTGCAGGATGTGCCTATGAGGGTGTGCAGCCTTATACAGTACAGGATCTGCCTATGGAGGGGTGTGCTGCCTTATACAGTACAGGATCTGCCTATGGGGGTGTGCAGCCTTATACACTGCAGGATCTGCCTATGGGATGTGTGCTGCCTCATACAGTACAGGATCTGCCTATGGGGGTGTGTGCAGCCTTATACCTTGCAGGATCTGCCTATGGGGGGTGTGCTGCCTTATACAGTACACGATCTGCCTATGGGGGGGGGTGCAGCCTTATACATTGCAGGATCTGCCTATGGGGGTGTGCTGCCTTATACATTACAGGATCTGCCTATGGGGGGATGTGCAGCCTTATACATTGCAGGATCTGCCTACGGGAGTGTGCTGCCTTATACATTGCAGGATCTGCCTATGGGGGTGTGCAGCCTTATACAGTACAGTATCTGCCTAAGGGGGTGTGTGCAGCCTTATACATTACAGGATCTGTCTATGGAGGGGTGTGCTGCCTTATACAGTACAGGATCTGCCTATGGGGGTGTGTGCTGCCTTATACATTACAGGATCTGCCTATGGGGGTGTGCAGCTTTATACATGGCAGGATCTGCCTATGGGGGGTGCTGCTTAATACTACAGGATCTGTCTATGGGGGGGTGCTGCCTTATACTACAGGGTCTGCCTATAGGGGTACTGTCTTGTACTATATTGAGGACTATCTGGCACATTATACTATATGGAGGCTATCTATGGGGCCATCATACAGTGTGGGGATTACAGTGAAGGGGCCATCACACAGTGTTGGAGCCATCAAACAGTTTGGAGTCTACTAAAGGGTCAGTATACTGTGTGGGTGGTACTATACAGTGAGGGGCATCATACTGCGTATAGGGGAGCTGTACAGGGGGAGACTCGGGACATTATTATATGTAAAGTGGGCACTTATTGTTATAGGGGAACTCAGGTTACTGTGGCTATCAAAGGGTACACAGGGCAAAATTACTTTCTAGGGGGCAAAATATGGGCACTCCTTTCTAGGGCACTTAAACCCGGCATTACTATATTATAGAGGGGTGCTTTAGAATTTACACAGCGGGTGCAGTAATAGGGACACATACGGCAGCAGCGGCTCAGTATTGGGATATCAGGTGCAGTAATAGGGACACATACAGCAGCAGCGGCTCAGTATTGGGGTATCAGTTGCAGTAACAGGGACATATAGGGCAGCAGCGGCTCAGTATTGGGGTATCAGGTGCAGTAATAGGGACACATACGGCAGCAGCGGCTCAGTATTGGGGTATCAGGTGCAGTAATAGGGACACATACGGCAGCAGCGGCTCAGTATTGGGATATCAGGTGCAGTAATAGGGACACATACGGTAGCAGCGGCTCAGTATTGGGGTATCAGGTGCAGTAATAGGGACACATACGGCAGCAGCGGCTCAGTATTGGGGTATCAGGTGCAGTAATAGGGACACATACGGTAGCAGCGGCTCAGTATTGGGATATCAGGTGCAGTAATAGGGACACATACGGTAGCAGCGGCTCAGTATTGGGGTATCAGTTGCAGTAATAGGAACACATACAGCAGCAGCGGCTCAGTATTGGGGTATCAGTTGCAGTAATAGGGACATATAGGGCAGCAGCGGCTCAGTATTGGGGTATCAGGTGCAGTAATAGGGACACATACGGCAGCAGCGGCTCAGTATTGGGATATCAGGTGCAGTAATAGGGACACATACGGCAGCAGCGGCTCAGTATTGGGATATTAGGGGCAGTAATAGGGACACATACGGCAGCAGAGGCTCAGTATTGGGGTATCAGGTGCAGTAATAGGGACACATACGGCAGCAGCGGCTCAGTATTGGGATATCAGGGGCAGTAATAGGGACACATACGGCAGCAGCGGCTCAGTATTGGGATATCAGGTGCAGTAATAGGGGCACATACGGCAGCAGCGGCTCAGTATTGGGATATCAGGTGCAGTAATAGGGACACATACGGCAGCAGCGGCTCAGTATTGGGGTATCAGGTGCAGTAATAGGGACACATACGGCAGCAGCAGCTCAGTATTGGGATATCAGGGGCAGTAATAGGGACACATACGGCAGCAGCGGCTCAGTATTGGGATATCAGGTGCAGTAATAGGGACACATACGGCAGCAGCTCAGTATTGGGGTATCAGGTGCAGTAATAGGAACACATACGGCAGCAGCGGCTCAGTATTGGGGTATTAGGGGCAGTAATAGGGACACATACGGCAGCAGCGGCTCAGTATTGGGGTATCAGATGTAGTAATAGGGACACATACGACAGCAGCGGCTCAGTATTGGGGTATCAGGTGCAGTAATAGAGACACATACGGCAGCAGCGGCTCAGTATTGAGGTATCAGGTGCAGTAATGGACACATACGGTAGCAGCGGCTCAGTATTGGAGTATCAGGGGCAGTAATAGGGACACATAGGGCAGCAGCGGCTCAGTATTGGGGTATCAGGGGCAGTAATAGGGACACATAGGGCAGCAGCGGCTCAGTATTGAGGTATCAGGTGCAGTAATGGACACATAGGGCAGCAGCGGCTCAGTATTGGGGTATCAGGTGCAGTAATAGAGACACATACGACAGCAGCGGCTCAGTATTGGGGTATCAGGTGCAGTAATAGAGACACATACGACAGCAGCGGCTCAGTATTGGGGTATCAGGGGCAGTAATAGGGACACATACGGCAGCAGCGGCTCAGTATTGGGGTATCAGGCGCAGTAATAGGGACACATACGGCAGCAGCGGCTCAGTATTGGGGTATCAGGGGCAGTAATAGGGACACATACGGCAGCAGCAGCTCAGTATTGGGATATCAGGGGCAGTAATAGGGACACATACGGCAGCAGCTCAGTATTGGGGTATCAGGTGCAGTAATAGGAACACATACGGCAGCAGCGGCTCAGTATTGGGGTATTAGGGGCAGTAATAGGGACACATACGGCAGCAGCGGCTCAGTATTGGGGTATCAGATGTAGTAATAGGGACACATACGGCAGCAGCGGCTCAGTATTGGGGTATCAGGTGCAGTAATAGGAACACATACGGCAGCAGCGGCTCAGTATTGGAGTATCAGGTGCAGTAATAGGGACACATACGGCAGCAGCGGCTCAGTATTGGGGTATCAGGTGCAGTAATAGGGACACATACGGCAGCAGCGGCTCAGTATTGGGATATCAGGTGCAGTAATAGGGACACATACGGCAGCAGCGGCTCAGTATTGGGGTATCAGGTGCAGTAATAGGAACACATACGGCAGCAGCGGCTCAGTGTTGGGGTATTAGGGGCAGTAATAGGGACACATACGGCAGCAGCGGCTCAGTATTTGGGGTATCAGATGTAGTAATAGGGACACATACGACAGCAGCGGCTCAGTATTGGGGTATCAGGTGCAGTAATAGGGACACATAGGGCAGCAGCGGCTCAGTATTGGGGTATCAGGTGCAGTAATAGAGACACATACGACAGCAGCGGCTCAGTATTGGGGTATCAGGTGCAGTAATAGAGACACATACGACAGCAGCGGCTCAGTATTGGGGTATCAGGTGCAGTAATAGGGACACATACGGCAGCAGCGGCTCAGTATTGGGGTATCAGGGGCAGTAATAGGGACACATACGGCAGCAGCAGCTCAGTATTGGGATATCAGGGGCAGTAATAGGGACACATACGGCAGCAGTGGCTCAGTATTGGGGTATCAGGTGTAGTAATAGGGATACATACGGTAGCTGCGGCTCAGTATTGGGGTATCAGGGGCAGTAATAGGGACACATACGGCAGCAGCAGCTCAGTATTGGGATATCAGGGGCAGTAATAGGGACACATACGGCAGCAGCGGCTCAGTATTGGGGTATCAGGGGCAGTAATAGGGACACATACGGCAGCTGCGGCTCAGTATTGGGGTATCAGGTGCAGTAATAGGGACACATACGGCAGTAGCGGCTTAGTATTGGGGTATCAGGTGCAGTAATAGGGACACATACGGCACCAGCGGCTCAGTATTGGGGTATCAGGTGCAGTAATAGGGACACATACGGCAGCAGTGGCTCAGTATTGGGGTATCAGGGGCAGTAATAGGGACACATACGGCAGCAGTGGCTCAGTATTGGGATATCAGGTGCAGTAATAGGGACACATACGGCAGCAGCGGCTCAGTATTGGGGTATCAGGTGCAGTAATAGAGACACATACGGCAGCAGCGGCTCAGTATCGGGGTATCAGGTGCAGTAATAGGGACACATAGGGCAGCAGCGGCTCAGTATTGGGATATCAGGTGCAGTAATAGAGACACATACGGCAGCAGCGGCTCAGTATTGGGGTATCAGGTGCAGTAATAGGGACACATACGGCAGCAGCGGCTCAGTATTGGGGTATCAGGTGCAGTAATAGGGACACATACGGCAGCAGCGGCTCAGTATTGGGGTATCAGGTGCAGTAATAGGGTCACATACGGCAGCAGCGGCTCAGTATTGGGATATCAGGGGCAGTAATAGGGACACATACGGCAGCAGCTCAGTATTGGGGTATCAGGTGCAGTAATAGGAACACATACGGCAGCAGCGGCTTAATATTGGGGTATTAGGGGCAGTAATAGGGACACATACGGCAGCAGCGGCTCAGTATTGGGGTATCAGGTGCAGTAATAGGAACACATACGGCAGCAGCGGCTCAGTATTGGGGTATCAGGTGCAGTAATAGGAACACATACGGCAGCAGCGGCTCAGTATTGGGGTATCGGGTGCAGTAATAGGGACACATACGGCAGCAGCTCAGTATTGGGGTATCAGGTGCAGTAATAGGAACACATACGGCAGCAGCGGCTTAATATTGGGGTATTAGGGGCAGTAATAGGGACACATACGGCAGCAGCGGCTCAGTATTGGGGTATCAGATGTAGTAATAGGGACACATACGACAGCAGCGGCTCAGTATTGGGGTATCAGGTGCAGTAATAGGGACACATAGGGCAGCAGCGGCTCAGTATTGGGGTATCAGGTGCAGTAATAGGGACACATACGGCAGCAGCGGCTCAGTATTGGGATATCAGGTGCAGTAATAGGGACACATACGGCAGCAGCTCAGTATTGGGGTATCAGGTGCAGTAATAGGAACACATACGGCAGCAGCGGCTCAGTGTTGGGGTATTAGGGGCAGTAATAGGGACACATACGGCAGCAGCGGCTCAGTATTGGGGTATCAGATGTAGTAATAGGGACACATACGGCAGCAGCGGCTCAGTATTGGGGTATCAGGTGCAGTAATAGGGACACATAGGGCAGCAGCGGCTCAGTATTGGGGTATCAGGTGCAGTAATAGGGACACATACGGCAGCAGCGGCTCAGTATTGGGATATCAGGTGCAGTAATAGGGACACATAGGGCAGCAGCGGCTCAGTATTGGGGTATCAGGTGCAGTAATAGGGACACATACGGTAGCAGCGGCTCAGTATTGGGATATCAGGTGCAGTAACAGGGACACATACGGTAGCAGCGGCTCAGTATTGGGGTATCAGTTGCAGTAATAGGAACACATACAGCAGCAGCGGCTCAGTATTGGGGTATCAGTTGCAGTAATAGGGACATATAGGGCAGCAGCGGCTCAGTATTGGGGTATCAGGTGCAGTAATAGGGACACATACGGCAGCAGCGGCTCAGTATTGGGATATCAGGTGCAGTAATAGGGACACATACGGCAGCAGCGGCTCAGTATTGGGATATTAGGGGCAGTAATAGGGACACATACGGCAGCAGAGGCTCAGTATTGGGGTATCAGGTGCAGTAATAGGGACACATACGGCAGCAGCGGCTCAGTATTGGGATATCAGGGGCAGTAATAGGGACACATACGGCAGCAGCGGCTCAGTATTGGGATATCAGGTGCAGTAATAGGGGCACATACGGCAGCAGCGGCTCAGTATTGGGATATCAGGTGCAGTAATAGGGACACATACGGCAGCAGCGGCTCAGTATTGGGGTATCAGGTGCAGTAATAGGGACACATACGGCAGCAGCAGCTCAGTATTGGGATATCAGGGGCAGTAATAGGGACACATACGGCAGCAGCGGCTCAGTATTGGGATATCAGGTGCAGTAATAGGGACACATACGGCAGCAGCTCAGTATTGGGGTATCAGGTGCAGTAATAGGAACACATACGGCAGCAGCGGCTCAGTATTGGGGTATTAGGGGCAGTAATAGGGACACATACGGCAGCAGCGGCTCAGTATTGGGGTATCAGATGTAGTAATAGGGACACATACGACAGCAGCGGCTCAGTATTCGGGTATCAGGTGCAGTAATAGAGACACATACGGCAGCAGCGGCTCAGTATTGAGGTATCAGGTGCAGTAATGGACACATACGGTAGCAGCGGCTCAGTATTGGAGTATCAGGGGCAGTAATAGGGACACATAGGGCAGCAGCGGCTCAGTATTGGGGTATCAGGGGCAGTAATAGGGACACATAGGGCAGCAGCGGCTCAGTATTGAGGTATCAGGTGCAGTAATGGACACATAGGGCAGCAGCGGCTCAGTATTGGGGTATCAGGTGCAGTAATAGAGACACATACGACAGCAGCGGCTCAGTATTGGGGTATCAGGTGCAGTAATAGAGACACATACGACAGCAGCGGCTCAGTATTGGGGTATCAGGGGCAGTAATAGGGACACATACGGCAGCAGCGGCTCAGTATTGGGGTATCAGGGGCAGTAATAGGGACACATACGGCAGCAGCGGCTCAGTATTGGGGTATCAGGGGCAGTAATAGGGACACATACGGCAGCAGCAGCTCAGTATTGGGATATCAGGGGCAGTAATAGGGACACATACGGCAGCAGCTCAGTATTGGGGTATCAGGTGCAGTAATAGGAACACATACGGCAGCAGCGGCTCAGTATTGGGGTATTAGGGGCAGTAATAGGGACACATACGGCAGCAGCGGCTCAGTATTGGGGTATCAGATGTAGTAATAGGGACACATACGGCAGCAGCGGCTCAGTATTGGGGTATCAGGTGCAGTAATAGGAACACATACGGCAGCAGCGGCTCAGTATTGGAGTATCAGGTGCAGTAATAGGGACACATACGGCAGCAGCGGCTCAGTATTGGGGTATCAGGTGCAGTAATAGGGACACATACGGCAGCAGCGGCTCAGTATTGGGATATCAGGTGCAGTAATAGGGACACATACGGCAGCAGCGGCTCAGTATTGGGGTATCAGGTGCAGTAATAGGAACACATACGGCAGCAGCGGCTCAGTGTTGGGGTATTAGGGGCAGTAATAGGGACACATACGGCAGCAGCGGCTCAGTATTTGGGGTATCAGATGTAGTAATAGGGACACATACGACAGCAGCGGCTCAGTATTGGGGTATCAGGTGCAGTAATAGGGACACATAGGGCAGCAGCGGCTCAGTATTGGGGTATCAGGTGCAGTAATAGAGACACATACGACAGCAGCGGCTCAGTATTGGGGTATCAGGTGCAGTAATAGAGACACATACGACAGCAGCGGCTCAGTATTGGGGTATCAGGTGCAGTAATAGGGACACATACGGCAGCAGCGGCTCAGTATTGGGGTATCAGGGGCAGTAATAGGGACACATACGGCAGCAGCAGCTCAGTATTGGGATATCAGGGGCAGTAATAGGGACACATACGGCAGCAGTGGCTCAGTATTGGGGTATCAGGTGTAGTAATAGGGATACATACGGTAGCAGCGGCTCAGTATTGGGGTATCAGGTGCAGTAACAGGGACACATACGGCAGCAGCGGCTCAGTATTGGGGTATCAGGGGCAGTAATAGGGACACATACGGCAGCTGCGGCTCAGTATTGGGGTATCAGGTGCAGTAATAGGGACACATACGGCAGTAGCGGCTTAGTATTGGGGTATCAGGTGCAGTAATAGGGACACATACGGCACCAGCGGCTCAGTATTGGGGTATCAGGTGCAGTAATAGGGACACATACGGCAGCAGTGGCTCAGTATTGGGGTATCAGGGGCAGTAATAGGGACACATACGGCAGCAGCGGCTCAGTATTGGGATATCAGGTGCAGTAATAGGGACACATAGGGCAGCAGCGGCTCAGTATTGGGATATCAGGTGCAGTAATAGAGACACATACGGCAGCAGCGGCTCAGTATTGGGGTATCAGGTGCAGTAATAGGGACACATACGGCAGCAGAGGCTCAGTATTAGGGTATCAGGTGCAGTAATAGGGACACATAGGGCAGCAGCGGCTCAGTATTGGGATATCAGGTGCAGTAATAGAGACACATACGGCAGCAGCGGCTCAGTATTGGGGTATCAGGTGCAGTAATAGGGACACATACGGCAGCAGCGGCTCAGTATTGGGGTATCAGGTGCAGTAATAGGGACACATACGGCAGCAGCGGCTCAGTATTGGGGTATCAGGTGCAGTAATAGGGTCACATACGGCAGCAGCGGCTCAGTATTGGGATATCAGGGGCAGTAATAGGGACACATACGGCAGCAGCTCAGTATTGGGGTATCAGGTGCAGTAATAGGAACACATACGGCAGCAGCGGCTTAATATTGGGGTATTAGGGGCAGTAATAGGGACACATACGGCAGCAGCGGCTCAGTATTGGGGTATCAGGTGCAGTAATAGGAACACATACGGCAGCAGCGGCTCAGTATTGGGGTATCAGGTGCAGTAATAGGAACACATACGGCAGCAGCGGCTCAGTATTGGGGTATCGGGTGCAGTAATAGGGACACATACGGCAGCAGCTCAGTATTGGGGTATCAGGTGCAGTAATAGGAACACATACGGCAGCAGCGGCTTAATATTGGGGTATTAGGGGCAGTAATAGGGACACATACGGCAGCAGCGGCTCAGTATTGGGGTATCAGATGTAGTAATAGGGACACATACGACAGCAGCGGCTCAGTATTGGGGTATCAGGTGCAGTAATAGGGACACATAGGGCAGCAGCGGCTCAGTATTGGGGTATCAGGTGCAGTAATAGGGACACATACGGCAGCAGCGGCTCAGTATTGGGATATCAGGTGCAGTAATAGGGACACATACGGCAGCAGCTCAGTATTGGGGTATCAGGTGCAGTAATAGGAACACATACGGCAGCAGCGGCTCAGTGTTGGGGTATTAGGGGCAGTAATAGGGACACATACGGCAGCAGCGGCTCAGTATTGGGGTATCAGATGTAGTAATAGGGACACATACGGCAGCAGCGGCTCAGTATTGGGGTATCAGGAGCAGTAATAGGGACACATACGGCAGCAGCGGCTCAGTATTGGGGTATCAGGTGCAGTAATAGGGACACATACGGCAGCAGCGGCTCTGTATTGGGGTATTAGTGGCAGTAATAGGGACACATACGGCAGCAGCGGCTCAGTATTGGGATATCAGGTGCAGTAATAGGGACACATACGGCAGCAGCGGCTCAGTATTGGGATATCAGGGGCAGTAATAGGGACACATACGGCAGCAGCGGCTCAGTATTGGGGTATCGGGCAGTAATAGGGGCACATACGGCAGCAGCAGCTCAGTATTGGGATATCAGGGGCAGTAATAGGGACACATACGGCAGCAGCGGCTCAGTATTGGGATATCAGGTGCAGTAATAGGGACACATACGGCAGCAGCGGCTCAGTATTGGGGTATCAGGTGCAGTAATAGGGACACATACGGCAGTAGCGGCTTAGTATTGAGGTATCAGGTGCAGTAATAGGGACATATACGGCACCAGCGGCTCAGTATTGGGGTATCAGGTGCAGTAATAGGGACACATACGGCAGCAGTGGCTCAGTATTGGGGTATCAGGGGCAGTAATAGGGACACATACGGCAGCAGCGGCTCAGTATTGGGATATCAGGTGCAGTAATAGAGACACATACGGCAGCAGCGGCTCAGTATTGGGATATCAGGTGCAGTAATAGGGACACATAGGGCAGCAGTGGCTCAGTATTGGGGTATCAGGTGCAGTAATAGGGACACATACGGCAGCAGCGGCTCAGTATTGGGGTATCAGGTGCAGTAATAGGGACAAATATGGCAGCAGCAGCTTAGTATTGGGGTATCAGGGGCAGTAATAGGGACACATATGGCAGCAGCGGCTCAGTATTGAGGTATCAGGGGCAGTAATAGGGACACATACAGCAGCAGCGGCTCAGTATTGGGGTATCAGGGGCAGTAATAGGGACACATACGGCAGCAGCGGCTCAGTATTGGGGCATCAGGGGCAGTAATAGGGACACATATGGCAGCAGAGGCTCAGTATTGTGGTATCAGGGGCAGTAATAGGGACACATACGGCAGCAGCGGCTCAGTATTGTGGTATCAGGGGCAGTAATAGGGACACATACGGCAGCAGCGGCTCAGTATTGTGGTATCAGGTGCAGTAATAGGGACAAATACGGCAGCAGCAGCAGCTCAGTATTGGGGTATCAGGTGCAGTAATAGGGACAAATACGGCAGCAGCGGCTCAGTATTGGGGTATCCGGTGCAGTAATAGGGACACATACGGCAGCAGTGGCTCAGTATTGGGGTATCAGGGGCAGTAATAGGGACACATACGGCAGCAGCGGCTCAGTATTGGGATATCAGGGGCAGTAATAGGGACACATACGGCAGCAGCGGCTCAGTATTGGGATATTAGGGGCAGTAATAGGGACACATACGGCAGCAGCGGCTCAGTATTGGGGTAGCAGGTGCAGTAATAGGGACACATACGGCAGCAGCGGCTCAGTATTGGGGTATCAGGTGCAGTAATAGGGACACATACGGCAGCAGCGGCTCAGTATTGTGGTATCAGGGGCAGTAATAGGGACACCTACGGCAGCAGCGGCTCAGTATTGGGGTATCAGGGGCAGTAATAGGGACACATACGGCAGCAGCGGCTCAGTATTGGGGTATCAGGGGCAGTAATAGGGACACATACGGCAGCAGCGGCTCAGTATTGGGGTATCAGGTGCAGTAATAGGGACACATACGGCAGCAGCGGCTCAGTATTGTGATATCAGGGGCAGTAATAGGGACACATACGGCAGCAGCGGCTCAGTATTGGGGTATCAGGGGCAGTAATAGGGACACATACGGCAGCAGCGGCTCAGTATTGGGGTATCAGGGGCAGTAATAGGGACACATACGGCAGCAGCGGCTCAGTATTGGGGTATCAGGTGCAGTAATAGGGACACATACGACAGCAGTGGCTCAATATTGAGTATCAGCAGGATGAGGAGTTTGTGCAGGTTGGGAATAGATGATGGTGATGGCTGGAATGTGAGAAGTGAAACGTGTCTTTGTTGTATTCTCTGCAGCCGAGTCGTGGCTGAAAGAAGTTGTCATGTCGGTCTGTGCCAAATGGAAAAGATGGGAAAAGTGACGATTCCATCAGAGAACGTCAGCAGTAAGTCACTATCTGTACCTGTGCTGTGATCTCTTACATGTTCTGCAGGGCTGGTATCTACCACTGACCATATGGCGGTAAGATCCATGTTGGTCATTATATAGAGATTATCTTCAGTAACAGCGCAGTCATCTGCTGATGTTCTCCACTATTAGGGTGCGTCACTGAGTAATCAGGGCCGGACTAGCCATCGGGCAGTTCTGACAAATGCCAGAAGGGCCGGTGGCAGTCGTGGGCCGCTCGCCAGCGCCGACTCCCCCCCCCGACTCAGCCCCCGCCAACTCACCCCCCCACCAGCGCCACCGCATTCAACTATACCGGCGTCTATGACACCGGTACAGTTGAATGCAATGATGGAAAAGAGAGCGTCTGCTGACCCTCCCTCTCCCATCATTCCCCGCTCTGCCTGGCGCTGACACTTCGGGTGCGCGATGACGTCATATCATTGCGCACCTGCTGTGTTACCGGGCGGGCAGACTGCAGCTGCTGAAACTGGAGCCAGGAGCAGCGCGGGGCACGAGGAGAGGTGAGTTTGTTGTTGTTATTTTTAAATATATCACTGAGTGATAAATGGATATTGGGGCTATTTGGGGGCTGCATTACAATCTATGGGGGCTGTGCTGCATTACATTCTATGGGGGCTGTGCTGCATTACATTCTATGGGGGCTTTGCTGCATTACTTTCTATGGGGGCTTTGCTGCATTATATTCTATGGGGGCTGTGCTGTATTGCATTCTATGGGGGCTGTGCTGCATTACATTCTATGGGGGCTGGATGCATTACATTCTATGGGAGCTGTGCTTCATTACATTCTATGGGGTTTTGCTGCATTACATTCTATGGGGACTGTGCTGCATTACATTCTATGGGGGCTGGCTGCATTACATTCTATAGGGGCTGTGCTGCATTACATTCTATGGGGGCTGGCTGCATTACATTCTATGCGGGCTGTGCTGTATTACATTCTATGGGGGCTGTGCTGTATTACATTCTATGGGAGCTGTGCTGCATTACATTCTATGGGGGCTGGATGCATTACATTCCATGGGAGCTGTGCTGCATTACATTCTATGGGGCTTTGCTGCATTACATTCTATCGGGACTGTGCTGCATTACATTCTATGGGGGCTGGCTGCACTACATTCTATGGGGGCTATGCTGCATTACATTCTATGGGGGCTGGCTGCATTACATTCTATGGGGACTGTGCTACATTACATTCTATGGGGGCTGGCTGCATTACATTCTATGGGGGCTGGCTGCATTACATTCTATGGGGGCTGTGCTGTATTACATTCTATGGGGGCTGGCTGCATTACATTCTATGGGGGCTGGCTGCATTACATTCTATGGGGGCTGTGCTGTATTACATTCTATGGGGGCTGTGCTGCATTACATTCTATGGGGGCTTTGCTGCATTACTTTCTATGGGGGCTTTGCTGCATTATATTCTATGGGGGCTGTGCTGTATTGCATTCTATGGGGGCTGTGCTGCATTACATTCTATGGGGGCTGGATGCATTACATTCTATGGGAGCTGTGCTTCATTACATTCTATGGGGTTTTGCTGCATTACATTCTATGGGGACTGTGCTGCATTACATTCTATGGGGGCTGGCTGCATTACATTCTATGGGGGCTGTGCTGCATTACATTCTATGGGGGCTGGCTGCATTACATTCTATGCGGGCTGTGCTGTATTACATTCTATGGGGGCTGTGCTGTATTACATTCTATGGGGGCTGTGCTGCATTACATTCTATGGGGGCTGGATGCATTACATTCCATGGGAGCTGTGCTGCATTACATTCTATGGGGCTTTGCTGCATTACATTCTATCGGGACTGTGCTGCATTACATTCTATGGGGGCTGGCTGCACTACATTCTATGGGGGCTATGCTGCATTACATTCTATGGGGGCTGGCTGCATTACATTCTATGGGGACTGTGCTACATTACATTCTATGGGGGCTGCCTGCATTACATTCTATGGGGGCTGGCTGCATTACATTCTATGGGGGCTGTGCTGTATTACATTCTATGGGGGCTGGCTGCATTACATTCTATGGGGGCTGGCTGCATTACATTCTATGGGGGCTGTGCTGTATTACATTCTATGGGGGCTGTGCTGTATTACATACTATGGGGACTGAGGAGTGCATTATACTATATGGAGGAATTGCAGTGTATTTTAATATATGGAGGTCTATGAGGAGTGTATTATACTATATGGAGGACTATGTGGAGTGTATATTACCATATGGAGGACTGGGGAGTGTATTATGCTATATGGAGGACTGAGGAGTGTATTATACTATATGGAGGACTGAGGAGTGTATTATACTATATGGAGGACTGAGGTGCACATTATAATATATGGAGGACTATGGGGTGTATTATACTAAACAAGCAAAATGCTGCCTATTCATCGAGTGATTGGATTGTTTATGTGGGAACAGAAATCCTTGTTCTCAGCAGCACATCGCCGGTGTAAACTGTAGATGTGCTGCTGATAACATGATACTGTATGGGGACAAATTGATCTAATTGTGATTGTTCTGTTCCCTTCATTCTTTCTCAGTTGGTGTAAAGAGGCTGGGAAACAAGTGAATGACTTCAGTATTGTTGATCACACTCGTTTAGTGGCCTGAGATTAGCGCATGTAAATACAGCAGAAATGCTTCGCAGGGAGACCAGGCAAGGACGATGACAGTTGCAGTTAGCACCCGGCGCCTGGGAATAGCGCTAACTCTACTGTTTTTCCCAGCCGCCAAAGCATTTAATTCTGGTATGTGTAATGATTTTTAGGGTTGATGTCAGCTGTGTAATGTCAGCTGCTATCAATCCCCGGTGTAAGTAATGGAGAGGTGTCTATCAGACACTCCCAGTACTAGCCCAGACCTGGCGAGACCCAGCGACTCTGAAGAGCGGTGACGGTAGTAACAATACCGCTCTTCACAGTCGCCGAGCTCAGAGCAAGACCCGGAATATCTGAAGAGCGGTGACGTTACTGAGTTACTGATGTCACCGCTCTTCAGAGTCACCGGGTCTCGTGCTGCGCAGCAGAACCAAAAGTGGCTGTAGGCAAAGCTTATGGAGCATCAGAATGAGGTTCCATAGCCTTTGGTCGTCTCAATCCCTTCATTATCTACGAGATCCAGTTATGTAGGTAAAGTAGCGGCTTTTCTTGGTACTGCAACTAAAGGCCCCTTCACATTAAGCGACGCTGCAGCGATACCGACAACGATCCGGATCGCTGCAGCGTCGCTGTTTGGTCGCTGGAGAGCTGTCACACAGACCGCTCTCCAGCGACCAACGATGCCGGTAACCAGGGTAAACATCGGGTAACTAAGCGCAGGGCCGCGCTTAGTAACCCGATGTTTACCCTGGATACCATGCTAAAAGTAAAAAAAAACAAACACTAGATACTTACCTACCGCTGTCTGTCCTCCAGCGCTGCGCTCTGCTCTCCTCCTGTACTGTCTGGGAGCCGGAAAGCAGAGCGGTGACGTCACCGCTCTGCTTTCCGGCTCCCAGACAGTACAGGAGGAGAGCAGAGCACAGCGCTGGAGGACAGACAGCGGTAGGTAAGTATCTAGTGTTTGTTTTTTTTTACTTTTAGGATGGTAACCAGGGTAAACATCGGGTTACTAAGTGCGGCCCTGCGCTTAGTTACCCGATGTTTACCCTGGTTACCAGTGAAGACATCGCTGGATCGGTGTCACACACGCCGATCCAGCGATGTCTCCAGGGAGTCCAGCGACGAAATAAAGTTCTGGACTTTGTTCAGCGACCAACGATCTCCCAGCAGGGGCCTGATCGTTGGTCGCTGTCACACAGAACGATTTCATTAACGATATCGTTGCTACGTCACAAATAGCAACGATATCGTTAACAATATCGTTATGTGTGAAGGTACCTTAAAAGCATTAAATAGGACTGAGCTGTAATGCTGGATACAGCTGTGATTATATGTTATATAGTCGTGTTACACTCCCCTCACTTCTTGTAACCTACAAGTGTACAAAGATATTATACAGTCACCATGTGACAAGTGGGCCTGTGTGACTTCAAATGCCAGGGCTGAATTTTAGTCCCAGTCCGGCCCTGGCTGTAATCAAGGTTACCTGGTTAGGGGCCCACTCAGAAGCTTCGCCCCCCTGAACCAAAACCCTAGCTACACCTCTGTACGAATCCTAGACTTGGTGGCTGGTTCTCAGCAGATTCCTTGGTGTGATTATATGTTCATGGCTGGAGGTCCTACTTCAACTGAGGTTGAAGTGTCAGCTCTTTCTCACTTTCCCGGAGAGGTCTCTAGGGATTTTACAATTTTTCTCTACGGCAAAATCTAACAGCTGCCAAGCTGTGATTAGCAGCATCTGGGAAATAGAGGTGAAAGCACACACCCAGAGAAGACTATGAAGAAACACCCAGTTGAACTACAGTTAGGGCCAGAAATATTTGGACAGTGACACAATTTTCGCGAGTTGGGCTCTGCATGCCACCACATTGGATTTGAAATGAAACCTCTACAACAGAATTCAAGTGCAGATTGTAACGTTTAATTTGAAGGGTTGAACAAAAATATCTGATATAAAATGTAGGAATTGTACACATTTCTTTACAAACACTCCACATTTTAGGAGGTCAAAAGTAATTGGACAAATAAACATAACCCAAACAAAATATTTTTATTTTCAATATTTTGTTGCAAATACTTTGGAGGCAATCACTGCCTTAAGTCTGGAACCCATGGACATCACCAAACGCTGGGTTTCCTCCTTCTTAATGCTTTGCCAGGCCTTTACAGCCGCAGCCTTCAGGTCTTGCTTGTTTGTGGGTCTTTCCGTCTTAAGTCTGGATTTGAGCAAGTGAAATGCATGCTCAATTGGGTTTAGATCTGGAGATTGACTTGGCCATTGCAGAATGTTCCACTTTTTGGCACTCATGAACTCCTGGGTAGCTTTGGCTGTATGCTTGGGGTCATTGTCCATCTGTACTATGAAGCGCCGTCCAATCAACTTTGCAGCATTTGGCTGAATCTGGGCTGAAAGTATATCCCGGTACACTTCAGAATTCATCCGGCTACTCTTGTCTGCTCTTATGTCATCAATAAACACAAGTGACCCAGTGCCATTGAAAGCCATGCATGCCCATGCCATCACGTTGCCTCCACCATGTTTTACAGAGGATGTGGTGTGCCTTGGATCATGTGCCGTTCCCTTTCTTCTCCAAACTTTTTTCTTCCCATCATTCTGGTACAGGTTGATCTTTGTCTCATCTGTCCATAGAATACTTTTCCAGAACTGAGCTGGCTTCTTGAGGTGTTTTTCTGCAAATTTAACTCTGGCCTGTCTATTTTTGGTATTGATGAATGGTTTGCATCTAGATGTGAACCCTTTGTATTTACTGTCATGGAGTCTTCTCTTTACTGTTGACTTAGAGACAGATACACCTACTTCACTGAGAGTGTTCTGGACTTCAGTTGATGTTGTGAACGGGTTCTTCTTCACCAAATTAAGTATGCGGCGATCATCCACCACTGTTGTCATCCGTGGACGCCCAGGCCTTTTTGAGTTCCCAAGCTCACCAGTCAATTCCTTTTTTCTCAGAATGTACCCAACTGTTGATTTTGCTACTCCAAGCATGTCTGCTATCTCTCTGATGGATTTTTTCTTTTTTTTCAGCCTCAGGATGTTCTGCTTCACCTCAATTGAGTGTTCCTTTGACCGCATGTTGTCTGCTCACATCAACAGCTTCCAAATGCAAAACCACACACCTGGAATCCACCCCTGACCTTTTAACTACTTTATTGATTACAGGTTAACGAGGGAGACGACCTTCAGAGTTAATTGCAGCCCTTAGAGTCCATTGTCCAATTACTTTTGGTCCCTTGAAAAAGAGGACGCTATGCATTACAGAGCTATGATTCCTAAACCCTTTCTCCGATTTGGATGTGGAAACTATCATATTGCAGCTGGGAGTGTGCACTTTCAGCCCATATTATATATATAATTGTATTTCTGAACATGTTTTTGTAAACAGCTAAAATAACAAAACTTGTGTCACTGTCCAAATATTTCTGGCCCTAACTGTATATGCAGAGATTTCACATACCGCACTCCAGAAGGAACAAATGTGAATATTTCTGCAACGGATAGACGTAACATAAAACCGAACAAAGTATCAGAAACAGCGACTATCAGGGAATTTTACAAGCTATTTAACTCAAATTTTTGAGCAAGTGACAGATCCTCTTAATAGACAAATGCACTGATATTAGGCCATTCCATAGGCAAAATCATGAAAAAAAAAGTGTCCAAACTTTTACTACGGTATTTTACTAAAATCCATATTCCGAATACCAAATAATGGATCTTTATGAAATTAAATTCATATTGGCTCCTTCCTATTCCCCACTCTTGGTGGATTCAATCCTCGGTGGATCCTTCAAAACGACAACTCTTCTTGGATCCTTCTGAACCCAAACTCTTTAGATTTTTCAGAAATCACACTCACTGGAACCTTCTGATTCTAACTTTTGGTGGATTTCTCTCAACAGCTCTCCACCTAACATGACGAAAGGTCAATGAGCACTTACAAGTATCATCTAAGCTACGAAATGGTCACAATATAGAAAGATACACACATATACTAGTACCATTTTTTGTTCTGGACTTTTCATTTTTTTTTCAGTTGTTCCAGGCTATATCCTCAACGTTTTGCTGTAACCATGCATCAAATATAATGAATCCCGGCTTACGCATATGGTATTTTTCACTTTAAATATGATTTCAACACATTTCTTGGCAGATATTGTCATTACATATTAACCACTTGCTTTTTGGAAATTTTCTAGTAGTTATTTTGGCAAAATGCAATGTAAAAACATGTTTTCTCTCCTGCTGGTTACCTCCCAACGTGTCTAATAGACTTTTGCCCCAACACGATGGCAGCATTTTGAAACAGGCAAAATTAAAAAGAGTTGTCTAGTTTAGACCTATTGAATTCTGAGAAGTTAAAGGTAGTCCCTACTAATTTTAGTCAAAGTACAGAGAGGCTTAAAAAACTGCAATCTTTTCTGGAGGACCTAAAGTGTGAATTAGCCCACAGCCCATTGATTTCAATAAGAATTGTGTAATGCTTCCTTTTTACCTGGAGGGGTGCTGTAGGGAAATTACAGATTTGCAACTAGGATTCCCCATAAAGTACAGTTTATCTACAAGGGATCCTTAACAAAAAGGGATTGTTCAATATGGACAGTGCCATAAACCGCATAAAACCGATAATGACAACTTGGAGGTCATTTCGGTCTCAGGTTGGCCATATCTGGATATGATGTCTGGCACACATGAATTTGGATTCCAAAATAGTATTTTAGGTTCCAACCATCTTTTTTTATCTTCACTCATTACAGAACAAGTAAATAATATTAAAGAATAAATCCTAGTCTGTCTGACCTCTACAACTCCATAGCTGCAAAGACTGGTGGTGATGGTGGTGACTCCCACAAGCCTTGGCAGAAGCCAATCCACATCTTATTTAAAGGACATCAATAGGGTGGTGTCTAATGAGACTGATTAGTTAGCCCAAATCTTGGATGGGCTGTCCGTGTAGAGTGGCAGTAGAGGACCTGGTCCTAGTCCGAATTCTGGATGGCACTGGCGTGCAACAAAGAGTACAAGAATGCAATTTTTTAGGGATTTGGATTCATTTCTCCTCGAGCTTTCATACCCCAAATTATACGTACAAGGGCAGAGAATAAACTGAGTTAATTGGACTATTATAGAAGGTGGAAAAGCAGTGTTTTTGCTAAACAGCTGTAAGGAGATGAACAAATAAGAGATTTCAACAGTTTGAGGGCTAAGGGAGTGTCAGAAACATGGTACCACCATCTGCTGGTCAAATGTTTTAGGACAAGAGAAAGTAGCAAGAATTTCATCAGCAGGAACTGTAGGACGAAGTACGTGCTTCCAGAGGGGGAAGAGATACAAGGAGACACCAGGTCAGGTGACAGCTGTGATGCAGTTATTAATCATAACAGGCCCAGGAGGGGAGAGAAGGGGAGGAGTTTGCACCTGGACCTATGACAGGTCAGACATGCGGTACAGCGGAGTACACCTATTGCCGCCATAACGTGTAACCACATCCGAGTGAAGAACAGAATAACCAGATCCGAGCGAGGAACTGAGTAACCAAATACTAGTGAGCAATCAAGTGACCAGAAGTGAGTGAGGAACTGAGTGAAGAACCAAGTAACCAGATCTGAGTGAGGAGCCGAGTGACCAGAACCAAGTGATGAGCCAAGTAACCAGATCCGAGTGAGGAACTGAATGACCAGAACCAATTAACCAGGTCTGAGTTAGGAACTGAGTAACCAAATCCGAGTGAAGAGCCGAAGAACTAGAACCGAGTAACCAGATCTGAGTGAGGAACTGAGTGACTAGAACGGAGTGTGGAACTAAGTGACCAGACCTAAGTAACCAGATTTGAGTGAGGAACCACAGAGGATGTGACGTATTACATAATGTCCAATGAAGTCAATACTCTGTATAATGAATGGACAAGCTGGGTCCTCAAGAAAGAACGACTCACTTTAAAGATTCAAGAAGATTCAGGACCCACCTGGACGGAAGGAAAAGGGATCCTAACAACAAAGAAGAGGTCAGAGTGGACACCTCCACCTGGACGCAATCCTCATTTGGATAACTATATAGACTCCTTCAGATATTTGATAAAATCCACCATCATAGATACTAACAGGAGACAAGCATCCAACATCAGTGTCCAGGAGAGAAAGGCCATACAGTCTCTGAAAACCAGCAAAGAAATCATCATCAAACCTGCTGACAAGGGCGGTGCAATAGTCATGATGAACACATCAGACTATATGAGGGAAGCAAACAGACAACTTATGGACACACGCTACTGCAAAAAATTGGAGTCGGATCCTACACAGGATTATTACAAGGAACTAAACAAGTTGGTATCTTGTCTGCCCGACGAATCCATAAGAACCAATGACCTGATACCAGAAAGTCCAAGAACAGGGACATTCTACATGCTTCCCAAAATCCACAAATCTGGAAACCCAGGAAGACCAATTATTTCGTGTGTGGGCACCTTACTGAGCAGGTATCTGGATGGGTAGAGGGTATTCTTAAACCCCTGGTAAAAGATACACCCAGCTTCATTCAGGACACAACTGACCTATTGAATAAACTATCAGCAATAGGTCCTCTACCAGAAGGAACAATCCTGGCCACCATGGATGTGGAATCTTTGTACTCCAATATCCCAGACCAGGATGGATTAAATGCCTGCAAATTCTTCCTGGAAAACGCAGGGACTGATGCAAATTCTGTGGTGAAACTTATAAAATTCATCCTCACCCACAATTACTTTGAGTTTGACAAGAAGATCTATCTACAGGAGACTGGCACAGCAATGGGAAGTAAAATGGCCCCACAGTATGCAAATCTTTTCATGGCCAAGCTTGAAAGCGACTTTTTGTCCTCATGCCCCATCAGGCCTCTGGCGTACTACCGCTACATTGATGACATTTTAATCATCTGGACGGAGTCTGAGCCACAGCTAAAGACGTTCCATGATCAGTTTAATCAATTTCACCCTACCATCAACTTGACACTCAACTACTCCTGCACTGAAATTAACTTTTTGGACACCATCATTAAGCTGCAGAACAATAAAATAGAGACATCCCTGAATCAGAAGCCAATCGACCGCCCAACATACCTTAAATGGGACAGTTTCCATCCAAATACATAAAAAACTCTATTGTCTACAGCCAAGCCATCAGATATAATCGTATTTGTTCCAACTCCATGGATAGGGATGAACACCTTGGTCGCCTCAGAAAGACCTTTTTGAATCAGGGCTACCATCCAAGAACAATTGAAAATCAGATCACAAGAGCCACCAGAATATCAAGGAATCACCTGCTACATTACAAAGCTAAAGAAGAAAATAACCGGGTGCCTCTAGTAGTTACCTACAATCCAAATCTGGAGGTGCTAAGGGGAGCTGCACGGAAATTGCAACCTTTACTGCAAAAAGATGCCCACTTACAATCCATTTTTCCAGACCCCCCACTACTGTGTTTTAGGCAGCCCCCAAATCTAAGAATCATCATTGTCAAGAGCTCCCTGTCCTCTCCAACAGCTGCAGGTACCTTTCCTTGCAACCAGAAAAAAATGTAAAACCTGTCCATTTATAATGACCACAGACAAGATAAAGATCCCCAATTCACATCAGGACTACAAGATACCAGGTACTTTCAGCTGCGTCATTTCTAATGTGGTGTACCTAATTATATGTACTAAATGTCCAACTGGGGGTCTGTATGTGGGGGAGACAGGGCAGAAGCTTAGAATAAGAATGAACTCCCATCGCCATACAATAAGAGAAAAAAGAATGGATCTACCGGTGGCAATACATTTCTGTCTCCCAAATCATAACATTATGGACATGAAATTACTTGTATTGAAAGGAAACTTCAAATCGCAGAAAGACAGGAGAGTCTGGGAATATAAACTGATGACGACCTTTGACACTCTTAATGCAGGAATGAATGTGTCACATGGATTTATGTCTTTTTATATCAACTAAGGATCTTGCCCCTCAGGCCATGAAGGGTCATTACAACAGAGACCCTAATCACAGGACAATAAAACAATCCTTATCTAAGAATTGGCCCAATATTTATGGACGTAACTGTTTATCACCCATGGTAATTCTGCTTCATGTCACCTGGCTTATCCATCGTTTTTTTTCCCCTCTTTTTTTTTTCCCCTATACTATGTTGTGCATAAATATGTGATTCTTCAGAATTTGTTTTAGTCTTTGCCTGATGAAGAGACCTGTGTAGTCTCGAAAGTTTGCAATTTGTTACCATCTTTTCAGTTAGCCATTAAAAGGTATCAACCACTGAGGACTCTCAATTCTAAATATTTCACTTTAAAGGCACACTATAGCCAGAAAAACCTATTGTCAGGTTTTTGTCATTCATATGTTTGTTAGTTTTTGCCACTTTTTCTCCCATATCATAATCTTTATTAAAAAAAAATAGCAATCTTGCAATTTTTACACTGGCCAGTGAGGCTATTTTAGACTCAAATATTCTATCTAGACTTGAACAAAGAAGATCCAGGAAAACATACTCAGAAGGGAGGTAAGAACATTTCTAAAACAATCCACAGCGAGGAGATTGGAACAAAACAAAATCCTCTAAACTGCATGCTCGCAAACGCCAGAAGCCTGACAAACAAGATGGAAGAACTAGAAGCAGAAATATCTACAGGTAGCTTTGACATAGTGGGAATAACCGAGACATGGTTAGATGAAAGCTATGACTGGGCAGTTAACTTACAGGGTTACAGTCTGTTTAGAAAGGATCGTAAAAATCGGAGAGGAGGAGGGGTTTGTCTCTATGTAAAGTCTTGCCTAAAGTCCACTTTAAGGGAGGATATTAGCGAAGGAAATGAGGATGTCGAGTCCATATGGGTCGAAATTCATGGAGGGAAAAATGGTAACAAAATTCTCATTGGGGTCTTTACAAACCCCCAAATATAACAGAAAGCATGGAAAGTCTACTTCTAAAGCAGATAGATGAAGCTGCAACCCATAATGAGGTCCTGGTTATGGGGGACTTTAACTACCCGGATATTAACTGGGAAACAGAAACCTGTGAAACCCATAAAGGCAACAGGTTTCTGCTAATAACCAAGAAAAATTATCTTTCACAATTGGTGCAGAATCCAACCAGAGGAGCAGCACTTTTAGACCTAATACTATCTAATAGACCTGACAGAATAACAAATCTGCAGGTGGTTGGGCATTTAGGAAATAGCGACCACAATATTGTGCAGTTTCACCTGTCTTTCACTAGGGGGACTTGTCAGGGAGTCACAAAAACACTGAACTTTAGGAAGGCAAAGTTTGACCAGCTTAGAGATGCCCTTAATCTGGTAGACTGGGACAATATCCTCAGAAATGAGAATACAGATAATAAATGGGAAATGTTTAAGAACATCCTAAATAGGCAGTGTAAGCGGTTTATACCTTGTGGGAATAAAAGGACTAGAAATAGGAAAAACCCAATGTGGCTAAACAAAGAAGTAAGACAGGCAATTAACAGTAAAAAGAAAGCATTTGCACTACTAAAGCAGGATGGCACCATTGAAGCTCTAAAAAACTATAGGGAGAAAAATACTTTATCTAAAAAACTAATTAAAGCTGCCAAAAAGGAAACAGAGAAGCACATTGCTAAGGAGAGTAAAACTAATCCCAAACTGTTCTTCAACTATATCAATAGTAAAAGAATAAAAACTGAAAATGTAGGCCCCTTAAAAAATAGTGAGGAAAGAATGGTTGTAGATGACGAGGAAAAAGCTAACATATTAAACACCTTCTTCTCCACGGTATTCACGGTGGAAAATGAAATGCTAGGTGAAATCCCAAGAAACAATGAAAACCCTATATTAAGGGTCACCAATCTAACCCAAGAAGAGGTGCGAAACCGGCTAAATAAGATTAAAATACAGGTCCTTCTCAAAAAATTAGCATATAGTGTTAAATTTCATTATTTACCATAATGTAATGATTACAATTAAACTTTCATATATTATAGATTCATTATCCACCAACTGAAATTTGTCAGGTCTTTTATTGTTTTAATACTGATGATTTTGGCATACAACTCCTGATAACCCAAAAAACCTGTCTCAATAAATTAGCATATTTCACCCATCCAATCAAATAAAAGTGTTTTTTAATAACAAACAAAAAAACCATCAAATAATAATGTTCAGTTATGCACTCAATACTTGGTCGGGAATCCTTTGGCAGAAATGACTGCTTCCATGCGGCGTGGCATGGAGGCAATCAGCCTGTGACACTGCTGAGATGTTATGGAGGCCCAGGATGCTTCAATAGCGGCCTTAAGCTCATCCAGAGTGTTGGGTCTTGCGTCTCTCAACTTTCTCTTCACAATATCCCACAGATTCTCTATGGGGTTCAGGTCAGGAGAGTTGGCCTGGCCAATTGAGCACAGTAATACCATGGTCAGTAAACCATTTACCAGTGGTTTTGGCACTGTGAGCAGGTGCCAGGTCGTGCTGAAAAATGAAATCTTCATCTCCATAAAGCATTTCAGCCGATGGAAGCATGAAGTGCTCCAAAATCTCCTGATAGCTAGCTGCATTGACCCTGCCCTTGATGAAACACAGTGGACCAACACCAGCAGCTGACATGGCACCCCACACCATCACTGACTGTGGGTACTTGACACTGGACTTCAGGCATTTTGGCATTTCCTTCTCCCCAGTCTTCCTCCAGACTCTGGCACCTTGATTTCCGAATGACATGCAAAATTTGCTTTCATCAGAAAAAAGTACTTGGGACCACTTAGCAACAGTCCAGTGCTGCTTCTCTGTAGCCCAGGTCAGGCGCCTCTGCCGCTGTTTATGGTTCAAAAGTGGCTTTACCTGGGGAATGCGGCACCTGTAGCCCATTTCCTGCACACGCCTGTGCACGGTGGCTCTGGATGTTTCCACACCAGACTCAGTCCACTGCTTCCTCAGGTTCCCCAAGGTCTGGAATCGGTCCTTCTCCACAATCTTCCTCAGGGTCCGGTCTCCTCTTCTCGTTGTACAGCGTTTTCTGCCACATTGTTTCCTTCCAACAGACTTACCATTGAGGTGCCTTGATACAGCACTCTGGGAACAGCCTATTTGTTGAGAAATTTCTTTCTGGGTCTTACCCTCTTGCTTGAGGGTGTCAATGATGGCCTTCTTGACATCTGTCAGGTCGCTAGTCTTACCCATGATGGGGGTTTTGAGTAATGAACCAGGCAGGGAGTTTATAAAAGCCTCAGGTATCTTTTGCATGTGTTTAGAGTTAATTAGTTGATTCAGAAGATTAGGGTAATAGGTCGTTTAGAGAACCTTTTCTTGATATGCTAATTTATTGAGACAGGTTTTTTGGGTTATCAGGAGTTGTATGCCAAAATCATCAGTATTAAAACAATAAAAGACCTGACAAATTTCAGTTGGTGGATAATGAATCTATAATATATGAAAGTTTAATTGTAATCATTACATTATGGTAAATAATGAAATTTAACACTATATGCTAATTTTTTGAGAAGGACCTGTAGATAAATCTTCGGGTCCGGATGGCATACACCCACGAGTACTAAGAGAACTAAGTAATGCAATAGATAAACCATTATTTCTTATTTTTAGTGACTCTATAGCGACAGGGTATGTTCCGCAGGACTGGCGCATAGCAAATGTGGTGCCAATATTCAAAAAGGGCTCTAAAAGTGAACCTGGAAATTATAGGCCAGTAAGTCTAACCTCTATTGTTGGTAAAATATCTGAAGGGTTTCTGAGGGATGTTATTCTGGATTATCTCAATGAGAATAACTGTTTAACTCCATATCAGCATGGGTTTATGAGAAATCGCACCTGTCAAACCAATCTAATCAGTTTTTATGAAGAGGTAAGCTATAGGCTGGACCACGGTGAGTCATTGGACGTGGTATATCTCGATTTTTCCAAAGCGTTTGATACCGTGCCGCACAAGAGGTTGGTACACAAAATGAGAATGCTTGGTCTGGGGGAAATTGTGTGTAAATGGGTTAGTAACTGGCTTAGTGATAGAAAGCAGAGGGTGGTTATAAATGGTATAGTCTCTAACTGGGTCGCTGTGACCAGTGGGGTACCGCAGGGGTCAGTATTGGGACCTGTTCTCTTCAACATATTCATTAATGATCTGGTAGAAGGTTTACACAGTAAAATATCGATATTTGCAGATGATACAAAACTATGTAAAGCAGTTAATACAAGAGAAGATAGTATTCTGCTACAGATGGATCTGGATAAGTTGGAAACTTGGGCTGAAAGGTGGCAGATGAGGTTTAACAATGATAAATGTAAGGTTATACACATGGGAAGAAGGAATCAATATCACCATTACACACTGAACGGGAAACCACTGGGTAAATCTGACAGGGAGAAGGACTTGGGGATCCTAGTTAATGATAAACTTACCTGGAGCAGCCAGTGCCAGGCAGCAGCTGCCAAGGCAAACAGGATCATGGGGTGCATTAAAAGAGGTCTGGATACACATGATGAGAGCATTATACTGCCTCTGTACAAATCCCTAGTTAGACCGCACATGGAGTACTGTGTCCAGTTTTGGGCACCGGTGCTCAGGAAGGATATAATGGAACTAGAGAGAGTACAAAGGAGGGCAACAAAATTAATAAAGGGGATGGGAGAACTACAATACCCAGATAGATTAGCGAAATTAGGATTATTTAGTCTAGAAAACAGACGACTGAGGGGCGATCTAATAACCATGTATAAGTATATAAGGGGACAATACAAATATCTCGCTGAGGATCTGTTTATACCAAGGAAGGTGACGGGCTCAAGGGGGCATTCTTTGCGTCTGGAGGAGAGAAGGTTTTTCCACCAACATAGAAGAGGATTCTTTACTGTTAGGGCAGTGAGAATCTGGAATTGCTTGCCTGAGGAGGTGGTGATGGCGAACTCAGTCGAGGGGTTCAAGAGAGGCCTGGATGTCTTCCTGGAGCAGAACAATATTGTATCATACAATTAGGTTCTGTAGAAGGACGTAGATCTGGGGATTTATTATGATGGAATATAGGCTGAACTGGATGGACAAATGTCTTTTTTCGGCCTTACTAACTATGTTACTATGTTACTATGTTCTTTACTATCAGAGGCAGAATTACAATGACTGAGAAAACCCCTATACTCAGCTGATAATACAGGATCCACCAATCAAAAAAGGTGAAATCACAGCTCACCCGCTCCTGTTAAATGTCTATTAACACCTCTATATACAGTATATAACACAGGATCCACCATTCCTAATAGCTGATGTCACAGCTCGCTTTCTCCCCCTTCTGTACAATGGTCTTTGCTCATTAGATACATCAACACAAAAGATAGGGTAAAAGACTGACTATTGTGGCTATGTGCACGTGTTGTTTCCTGAAACAGGAGTCTAAAAAAGTCCCAGTGGCTGATGTGAAAACTGCATGATTTCTAGTTTGTATTTCTATTACAGATTGTGATACATCGCGATATAAACAATAGGTCATTTTCTGATGATTCATTCCCTTTAATCTATCTCTACTGTGGCTGATAGTTTAAAATTCCGAGTGAGGAAATCCCCTTAATTAAAAAAAAAAAAATCTGAAAAATTCATTCTATCCTATACAGATAGTCAGCTTCCTGTGCAATGGTATCACCAATGCAAAATCTCCACAAAGACCCCCAATTCTATCACACGGGTTGTCCGGCTTTAGGCTACAAGTCTGCGGTCGCTCACAGTGACTGCAAAGTTGTGAATCTTTACATCATGTGCGCTACATACTGTCAGGATTCTCCGGTGTGAATGCAAGTATGTGATTTGCATACATTTGGTCACATGCCGACTAGACGTCCATGGCTTCAATCAATGCAAGTCTATTCAGCGAGGTTGGACAAGTCTAGTCGGAATGTGGCAGAACTATGCAAAGTGAATCCTTGGAGCACATGACCGCCCGGTCCTGACACCGGCTCCTGGGGTCCCCTTGTTGACATACCCTACTTGTTAAGTTTACTGTACCTGGAACATATATAGAAAAAGTCTGAACATATATAGGGACGTACAGGTAAAGAGAACAATAAGCAAAACTCCCTGTACATTAAAACAGGTTTTCCCACACACATTGAGGCCGGTTTTTTTTTCTTTTGCCATAAAAAGCGCACAGGAATTTGACTTGTAATAAAAATGGATCACTTAGTGTAAGAAAGTCCGAGCAGCATATGTTCCTCGCAGAGGACCTGTCTGAAACGTTCACAGATCCCGAGCCGTGAAATATAACAAAGCACAGAGTAGAAGCGAGCGCCATTACATACACCTGCTGCAGACTAACACCTCCGCTTCTGTGTTTGCAAAAGACATTTAACATCGCAGCCAACCATTTTAATTTATTGTATCTGAAAACCAAAAGGCCCAAACCCTCAGTCAAGGAAAATATTTTTATTATACTCCATAATTAACTTTTTTTGCCATTAAAAACAGTTCACATTCAGGGAATAAAATATTAGTTATATTTTTTTTATTTTTTTTTCCACTGGATCTAAAGTACAGATTTTTGTTAGGTTTTTCTTCTTTTTTTTTATTATTGTTAATATTTCAAAAAAAAAAAAAAAAAA
Source organism: Ranitomeya imitator (assembly GCF_032444005.1). NCBI lineage: Eukaryota > Metazoa > Chordata > Amphibia > Anura > Dendrobatidae > Ranitomeya > Ranitomeya imitator. The sequence goes on from NC_091285.1 coordinate 27,776,414, forward strand.
TACTGTAACTTTTGCACTTTAGATAACAGATATATAGATAATAGAGGATAGATAGATAATAGATAGATAGATAGATAATAGATAGATAATAGATGATAGATAGATAGATAGATAGGTAGATAGATAGATAATAGATAGATAATAGAGATAGATGATAGATAGATAGATAATAGAGAGATAGAGAGATAATAGAGATAGATAATAGATGGATAACAGATAGATGATAGATAATAGATATATAGATAATAGATAGATAATAGAGATAGATGATAGATAGATAATAGATGATAGATAAATAGATAGATAGATAATAGATGATAGATAGACAAGAGATATAGAGATATATAAATAAATAGATAATAGATAGATAATAGAGATAAATAGATATATAGATAGATAGATAATAGATAGATAATAGAGATAGATAATAGATATATAGATAGATAATAGAGATAGATAATAGAGAGATGATAGATAATCAATAGATATATAGATAAATGGATAGATAGATAATAGCTAGATAGATAGATAGATAATAGAGAGATGATAGATAGATGATAGATAATAGATAGATAATTGATAGATAATAGATATATAGATAGATGATAGATAATTGATAGATAATAGATAGATAATTGATAGATAATAGATATATAGATAGATAGATAATAGAGTGATTATAGATAGATGATAGATATATAGATAAATGGATAGATAATAGATAATAGATAGATAATAGATAGATGATAGATAATTGATAGATAATAGATATATAGATAAATGGATAGATAGATAATAGATAGATTCGATCTAACATTTGGACCTGTCCTCTGGCAATCTGAGATGATCCTGGAGGGTGATCTTTTCACCGGAGCATTGAGGTTCCCTTTTGAGCACCATATTTGGCATCACAATTAATAATGTTCCGATACTCCAGCTTGTCAATACTTATAATTCCTTCTGTCTAAACACTACAACTAAAGAATTAATGGGAAATCATTTTGTCATGAGCGAGATTTTAGCTTTTACAGGCTGAGAAGAAAGACAGAGCGTGCAGCTAAAAATAAATAGTAGCCCCACATTCCGGCATCTGCTTCCTCAAAGCCATTGTCTGTTTCAACGTCTTAGGCCCAGATGTCGAATATTTAAGGTTCACTTCACCTAAAGTCCCGGCTCGTAGTTTCAGAACGATATTTGTCATAGTCAGTAAAGCAGGGGTGACTTTCTGATGAGTCTTGTAATTGACACAAGGGCTTTCCCTCCTCTCTGATTTCCCCGCTAGAGAGAAAACATCCTGTGCTTAAAATATTATTTACAAATCTATCTTACAGGTCCACCTTCCCAATAATGCTCCAATCAGCATCTTCAGAATCCATGCAATACAAGCCCTACCTCTCATACATAAGGACCTACTCGGTTACATGGAGCAAGAATTAACCATTCACGCTCCTATTGTTGCTCCATGTAACCACTCAAGTTTTTCAATCAGATCAGACCATGCATGGTAAGTCTAACCACTTACATACTAGAAGCCATAGACCAATGATCATGCATGGTTAGCCTGATTATAACCATAAGATTGCATGGACGAACAAGCACGGTAATCCATTGTTGAACAAATCATGGATCAGAGCATGTAAAGTCAACTTTAGGATCTAAAAGAAAGAAAAAAAACCTGCAAAGGACCACATAAACAACCAATCAGACCATTCATGGTCAACCTTGCTATTGATACGCAACCAACCATCAATCTAGGCATGTCAAACATTGTTTGGCCAGTTATACTACCCATATACAACCACCAATAGAATTACTATGCCCAATGATCAGGCCATCAGCCTTACCGCTCATGAACCAACAAATTGGTCAAAAATGGTCAGTGTTGACATCTATACTTACTCCGTCAAAGAATCGCTTAGCTCAATGAGCAGCCAATACATGGTGTCTAATAATTAGACCATGCATGGCTAGTCTTACCACCCAAAAACAACCACCTAAAACATTGACCAGTACAAAGATCACATCATTCATGGTCAACCTTACTACACAAACACACCTACTATAAGATTGCCCAGTCCAATGATCAGAACATACACGGCCAGCCTTACCATCCATGAGCCAACAATCAGGCCTAGAATGGTCAGTATTGACATCTATACATAGCCAGTCAAAAAAATTGCTTCAATAATCAGTCCCTGTATGGTCAGTCTTACCAACTGGGACTTTCTTACAGACAACCACCTATAAAAACTACCTAATCTAATGCAAAGACCATGGATGGTCAGCCTTACATCATACCACCCGTAAGATCACATGGACCGATGAACAATTATGTTCCATCAAAATGAGGTCAAGAGTAGTCCACTAGGTAAAAGTCCTATGACATATGACCTATTATTACCATAAATGTCCATACTAGGTAGTAACAATGCGTTACTCATTCCTTCAAAAATAGTGAATAAAGATAAGTAATAAGCTTATGTAGATTAGATCCTCAAAAACAGATCCCAACTATGGTTTAATGAGAGTCTACAAATATTTTTGGGCACCTTTTTTCGGGGTGGCGGTTGTCCATCACGACTGCCCATAGTAGATTTTATGGTGGATCCAATTGTTTCTATAGGAATAAAGTATTTGATAATGTATTACGCTGGCCAATTTAGACCACGTCAGATGGGCCTCTTCCTTTCTTAGACCCATCTCAGGCTGATTTTTTATATTTGCCTAACCAGGAGGGATCCAGTTTTTGCTTTTTTTTCCATTTCATAAGGCTACTCTCACAAGCAAATTTTCCCAAAAATTTTAAATGTTTTTGGTAAATTTTGGGCAAATTTGTTGCATTGAGCTGAAATGTTTCTTTGCATTTCGGAAGGTGCTACCACAGGAAACCACCTTGGTGCTTTTATTCCACCATCCACCTACAACCATGCAAATATTGAGTTTATTTACATGCACGTTTCAATTATATCCCCAGATTACAAAGTTACAAAAAGTGGGTAGGATTATCTTTCCGCACTTATTTTTGGACAGGCCGTTGTTACTAAGCTTTTTAAACTTCTTGTAATATTGGTTAAGGGTCATTTTAAGTTCCTGTTTAGTGAAAAATGTTATGAGCTGCTAATGGTAGTTTCTATTTTATGTGGTACCAGATTTTTCAGAAACAGCCTACAGCAGCGGGCAGAGCAGACACGTTAATTTTTTTGTGGGTGGGGGGTTGAAAAGAATGGTAAAATCACAAAATCTGTTAAAATAATGACTCATTTTCCACCTGTTGCACGGAGAGGAATGTGACATAATGTATAGAATTTTTTTTTTCAAATCGATGTATAGAATTTTTCTCTCGGTAAAGGACTTTTACAGAAAGGGATTTTGTACACGGCTTCAGAGAAATTTAAAGTGTTTTGGCAAAAGTCTAAAAACGAGTCCCTCGTGGCTTGTAACATGGGGAACTTTCAGAATAAACATTATATAGCGATGGTGGATACAATTCTTTCTTTTTATTACTAAAGCAGTATAAGAATTTGTACCAAGTATTTTTAAGACATTTCAGTAGTTGGGTCGACTTTCAACTCTTGACAACATGCGTGTTTGTAACATTTGGGCAAATTCAGATCCTTGCGTACAAAACGTTAAAAACTCCACGGCTTGGAAGGTACAATACTTAAAAAAACAAAACAAATTCCCTTTACACATGTGACCTCCACCTCCAATCTGTAAAACCTTGTTCTACAGGCTAAATCTCTACTAACACCCTTCTTAAAGAGGTGGACTCACAACCCTATTTTGTGAAAAGTAGTGATGAGCGAGTATACTCGTTGCTTGGGTTTTCCCAAGCACGCTCAGGTGATCTCCGAGTATTTGTTAGTGTTCGGAGATTTAGTTTTCATCACCTCAGCTGAATGATTTACAGCTACTAGCCAGCTTGACTACATGTGGGGATTCCCTAGCAACCAGGCAACCTCCACATGTACTTAGGCTGGGTAGTAGCTGCAAATAATTCAGCTGCCGAGATGAAATCTAAATCTCCGAACACTAACAAAAACTCGGAGACCACCCGAGCGTGATCGGGAAAACCCAAGCAACGAGGACACTCGCTCATCACTAATGTAAAGCCAATGAAGCAACTACTGGATCACCACAGGTCCGGTTTACCTAACTACTTTTCCAAGAAAAGCAGCATCAAGGTATTTATTTCCTGTGTTGTTGAGAACTAGCCATAGAATTCATACCCTTTCCTCTACATTGGGTTAGTTCAATAGGGGTTAGAGAAGGCTCCGAGCTCTTAGAGCTTTCACTCCATCTCGCAGATCAGAAGGGTTCTGGCCTTCAAGCCCTGAACAGAGATCTGGACTTATAGAGGAAACCCCTGGGTTGGGTCCACAGAGTGGCTCCTGGCTGATGGAGCAAGCTGTCAGCACGTGGTAAGAAAGTCACATCAATTCTTGAAAGTCAGGGACAGGAACAGAATGGTCACCCAGAAGAATAATTATGACAGGGGCTGAGATCAAAAATGGGAATCAAACAGGCTGAGCAAAAGCTGAATAACATAAGTGAACCAGAAGAGGTAAAAATAATAACTGGCAACTTCCAGCAGTATCATGGGAGTTTAAGTAGGGTACGGTGCTGTCATTTTGGCCACAGTAGGGAGCTCATTACTCCTGCTGGAAAGTAGACCCCATTATAGGTCCCATCCACTCTAATATCTCTGGCTGGACAGAGTCTCCACCATCTAGAACGTTGCAAAATGATGCCTTCTCCATTAGAACTACCTACAGAATGAATACGGCGACACCTTGTGATAGAAGTAAATGTCATTGGGACAAGTCCAGGTGGAGATATGACGGTAGGTAGATCAAAGGCTATCCGAGAGCCTTTTTCAGTGGGAAGTGTAGAGTGTATATTGGATTATCACACTCAATAGTTTTTAGATAAACTCCTGCACACTTTTTTAGACCTTCATTCAACCATCTGTATGTCAAGAGGATGGCGGTGGCAGTGTTATGAAACTAGTGTAAAGGCAATGTAATCACTGTAGTCTGGAAAAATTCTCTTGCATTTACGCTAGCGCCACCTATTCTTTTTGGCACTAGTGTGGACTGTAAGCTGAAGATGGTGCTACATTCTTTAAATAGGAAGACAATGAGAGAATGTGACCCTAGAACTTAGCCCACACTTCCTATCTTTTTGAAGTTGACAATAGGAAAAGGAAAGTATGGCCGAGCACACAGCATAGCGTTGGACATTTCCAGTCATACTGTAGGTCATACCCTTCAAATCCATACTCTAACCAGTCCACACCCATATTAAACTCCTTTCGGAAGATTTGCCGACTTATCTGAGAGGTCTCCTTTTTTTTTTTCACAAGCGTCTCCCGGATGTTCCAGAAATGTTGGCAAGTGTGACTTAGCCATATATTTCCGTCCACCCAAAACCCTTGGTTGATTTGGATATGTAAAGCAAGGGATAGCCATAGAACATCATTCCTGTGATGGTTTCCAATCCAGCTCCCAAATGATTTTTTCTATTCCGGGCTTAGGCTCCCTATATGGACTCCAAGCTTGTGTCATGGGGTAGCGAGCACAAAGACATAACGTAGGGCTGGGCAGACTATTTAAGGTGATCTTCGCCTATTAAACAATGCCTGGCAATTAAAATACTTTCTTCTTAGGTTTTATTGTAGGTTTGTTTTTTCCAGATTACGACCTGGTAACTCTGTATGTCCATGCAGATGCTCGTTGGGCACTTCGTTGGTTCTTGACCTTGGCCTCGTTACTGACTTCTCTTTTCTCTCCTATCCTACTATTTACTTTGACTGACTTCCTGCTGAAGACCTACGGCCTGTTTCTGACTACATTTTCATTTAAGGTTGCGATACTCCTGCAAGGCTTACAGCGGCCACTACACATTTGCAGTTCCGTTCAATGGATTGTTCATCAACATTTTGTGCCCCTGGATAACACCTTAAAAGAGTAGAAAACTTAATTTCTTTTGATTTTATACCACAATATAGTCAGCAAAAATCATAATGTGGCATAGAGGGTCTACTCGGGTCCAAGATGTAAAAATCTAAAAAGTTAGTTGTGAATCGTCCGACAAGAATGGTTGTTTACCATAAAATATTTCCATTGGCATCTACCTTAATTTTCACCCCACTGCTCACAACACTGTAAAACACAATGTTAGGTATGATTTAAATGGATCTGTTATATGTTCCTAAAGCCGGTAACTCCTCCAGCGGCGGAATATCATAAAACATACACCAGACTTTGATGAATTATCTCCACTGTGCGTGGAGATAGAGTAATGAATGTTTATTGGGAATTCGAAGGTTTTCTTTGACTTCATACAAGGGCAGAACTTCTTTGTCTCTCGAGACAGCTGAAAGATAACATACTCATAGCAAAAATGTTCTTGGTATTTCCCACAGTGAAGACACGCAGAGGTTCATGATACATATAATGAGCAATAATGTCAGGATTTCCAGCCCTCGAGTTTGACCCACATTGTAGATCTCATCCATAGTGAAGCTGATGACTGTGGTGACACCAGTGCCCCTGGATGCAACTACCAAAGGTCAACTAGACTGATCAGCACATGGTTTTCTTTGCTCGGTTTAAAGATGACATAAAAAAGTCACACGTGAGTGAAACACATTATACTTATATTTCCAGAGTCTCCTTGTATTCTCATCTTAACAATCCATTAATGGAGGTTTCTGACCCTTAACATTTTTTTTCAGAACAGCAGGTATGGTTTAATATAATAAAATGAGAAGCGTTGAGCAAGAAGATTTGCAGGAACCTGCTCTTGCATCTACGTAGGTACTCCATGGATCCTAGACCACGGCAGTATGAACTTCCTGGGCCGGCACTGAAAAAGTGGCAACCTGGTGATTACTAGACCCAATGCAAGATCATGACGACGAGGAGCGATGGCGTCGAGTGGGGTCTTGTGATCAGTGGTGTCATGAAGTCGAAGGGGACTGACGTGAATGCTGGACCAAAGCCTTGAAATTTTTTTTGCTAAACTCTGAAAATGGGGCATGGTCACCAGTTTTGACAAATGTAGATCCAACACTGACTGGTCACTGCTACGGAACAGGAAACGATGACATCCCATTTTTTCAGTCACCTGACCGCTGAGTACTGTGATTGACTGCAGCAGTCAGGTGACTGAGACAAGATGTGATCCGGTGCCATCAGAAAGGAGCATGACTTTATCATTTAAGACAGATCTCAGCGCATTTCTCCATCAGAAGGCTCCTAAGTTTGCATCTTGTTTGACTGTTGCCACGCTTCATTGATAATGCCAGCGCACCTCAGTACTTTATAACATTTCGCGACGCTCAAGTCAATAAAATGTGGTCAACAACGCAAATCATTCAGGGCGTTGTAGCCATAAGTGGAAGTGAGTAAGCCTAGATAGCAATTGCTGCCATTTTCCCATGATACCATTTTAGGAGCTAATCCTAAATAAAATGTATGCAAGTGTTTAAACGGATTGTCCACTTTGTAGGAAACCCCAGCAATCAACTGTAATCTGTTGAACAATCTGGCTCCAAGTGTTCAAGTTTCCAACAGCACCCCCACAGGAAGACTGAAGCATTAAATATTAGACACTGAAATACAAAGGCGCTAATCCTAAGGAACAGTTGTCTTGGGTCCTCCAGAGATGACCCCATTAGCTTCTGTCCCCTCTGGCTAATAAACTAGGGTCATGATCATGAGTAAGGGACTCGCCTTCCTAATAAGATATTTGAATTTTTTTTTTTTTTTTTTTAAATTGTGTTCTCCGGGTGGATGTTTTTTTTATTAAGCATGGGGTTTCCAGTGCTACTGACTGATTTTAACTTCTTAAATACCAAGCATGTTTTCAGCCTCACTGTTCATGTTTTACACCGAATAACCTGATGACTAAAAAGGGGTAATCTTAAATTTGAAGCATATCCCTTATCCACCATATATGGGATAACTTTCCGATTGGGCGTGATTCGACCAACAAGGTCCTCAGTGATCCAGAGAATCGGGGCTCTGAAGAGCCTAGTATGAATGAAGTGGCAGTACGTACGATCGACCTCTGCACCATTCACACTGGGCACTGATCTGATATTAATGATGTATCCTAAGGATATGTCGTAGACAACTTCTAAGCATCTCTTCTAAAAATTCTGGAACACGGCCCATAATAATTTCATCATATCGAGTTAAAAGGGGTTTTGGGTTTTTTAAACTCCTGTCCCCTGGTCCCAGATTAAAAATATCACATTTTGTTTCTTTAAAATATCCTGCCTGGGTCAAGCACTGAGTCTTCGCCGCTACTCCCATGCGGACGTCACATCCACAATTTTTATTTAGTGCAAAATTTTGCTAAATGATTTTGCTAAATAAAATTCTCACTGCACAATTGGTAACAATCCTGAAAAGAAGGAAGAATTGGAAGCATTTAAAGAGACCAGGATGGATGAATACAGAACTTAATCACTTGTTAAAAAGTAAAAAAAGAAATGTATATCAAATGGAAAGAGGGAGGCATATCTAAAGAAGAATATAATGCTGTTTGCAAAGAATGCAGGGCAAGCATTAGAAGAGCTAAAGCCAGTAATAAAGTGAGGCTTGCAAGGGAGACCAAAAGCAGTAAGAATGGATTTTGGGGGTATGTAAAAAAAACAGAAAAGTCAAAGATGCTATGGGACTTTTACAGGATGAAAAAGGTGAAGCTGTCAAAAATGATGTTGAGAAGGCCGAACGTTTAAATTCCTATTTTGCATCAGTGTTATCTAAGAAAGCAAATGTAACATCAACTGATTTTCATGGTGCCATCGAAGGAATAAAATAATCCACATTATCCATAAACAGAGAGATGGTGAGGGTACACTTAGCTAATTTAAATTAATTTAAATCTCCTGGTCCAGATGAATTACATCTAAGCGCACTGAAAGAGTTAGCAGAGGAGATTGCAGAACCACTAGCCAGAATCTTTGAAAAATCCTGGAGAACAGAAAAGGCCCCAGAAGATTGGAGAAGGGCAAATGTTGTCCCTATCTTCATAAATAAGAAAGTAGGTGAAGCCAGGAAATTACAGGCTAGTGAGCCATACTTCTACACCAGGAAAGATATTTGAACAAATTATTAAACAGCATGTATGTAAGTACTTGGATACAGTAAATAACTAGACTAGCACGAGTTTGTAGCAAACAAGTTATGTCAGACTAATCTAATTTCCTTCTATGACGGAATTACTGACTGGGTAGAACAAGGAAATGAGGTAGATAGCTCGACTTTAGCAAAGCATTTGATAAATTATCTCATATTATACTTATTGAAAAAACGACCAAGTATGGGATTAATGAGGCTATGGTTAGGTGGATTCATAACTGGCTCAGTGATCGTACTCAAAGAGTGGTAATAATAAATGGTTGCACATCCAATTGGAAGACTGTTTCAAGAGGCGTACCACAATACTTTGTCCTGGTCCCAGTGTTGTTCAAAATTTTTATAAATGATCTAGATAAGGAAACTGAAGGTAAACTAGTCAAATTTTCAGACTCTACATCTGGGCAAGAAAGAATAAAATTACATCTACAGAGTGGGAGGAATAGAACTAAGCAACAGCACTGTGAAAAAGTTCTGAGTATATTAATAGATTACAGACTGCACGAGTCAACAGTGTGAAACAGCAGCAAAAAAGCCAAACACAGTTCTAGGATGTATTAAGAGAAGCATAGAGTCTAGATCACATGAAGTAATTTCCCCCTCTACTCCTCCTTGGTCAGACCTCATCTGGAATACTGTGTCCAGTTCTGGGCACCACATTTTGAAAAAGACATTGACAAACTGGAGCAAGCTCAGAGAAGAGCTACCAGGATGGTGAGCGGCCTGCAAAGTATGTCCTACGAGGAACGGTTAAAGGATCTGGGAATCTTTAGCTTGCAAAAAAGAAGGCTAAGAGGAGACTTAATAGCTGTCTACAAATATCTGAACGGATGTCACATTGTAGAGGGGATCATTCTTATTTTGATTTGCGCATGGAAAAATGAGAAGCAATAGAATGAAACTGAAAGGGAGAAGATACAGGTTAGATATTAGAAAAAACTTTTTGACAGTGAGGGTGATTAATGAGTGGAACTGGCGGCCACGAGAGGTGGTGAGTTCTCCTTCAATGGACGTCTTCAAACAGAGGCTGGACAGACATCTGTCTGAGATGGTTCAGTAAATCCTGCATTGAGCAGGGGTTTAGGCCAGATGACCCTGGAGATCCAGTCCAGCTCTAACATTCTACGATTCTATGAAATTTAATGGTTTTTACCAAGAGGGTGTGGCTCACAGGGTAATAATGCAGTGCAGCCTAAAGACACCCCCTGGAGTATCCTGTGGGCCATGCCCCCTTCGTAAAGACCGTAAAAATTAGTACTAAACAAAAAAAAAACCCTATCACTGGAACCATGTGGTGGATTTAAAAAATAGAAAAAGAGAGAGATAATCAGCAATGGGAATAAAAGAGCAAAAATTGGCCACTTTTAGCATGGTGAAAGGTTCACCTTAAAGGGTTAACAATTATACAGATCATAAAGATTAAGAAAGACAATAAAGTATTTCAATGTCGGCAAAGATTCATTCTAGTAAGTTATAAAGCGACATGTTGCCCTAGAGATAGTACAAATAAAATATTGATATACAGCGCCTTATCAGTGAAGCTAAGTCCATTGAGGAGATCTTTCACTTTTGCTTCACGACCAGCTCACTAGCCCTATTGTTACTTTGCACAGAAAACGCTTTCAGTTTTGTTTCTGATTATACAACCTCCTTCTGACCTTCAAACCATTTCCAGTAAAAACCTTTTGATCACCCACTCCCCGAGCTTAAAATAAATATTTCTCAATCTCCGACAGGTTCCTGTGTTTACACAAATGATAAAAACCAGGATAAAAGAAAGGTACAATATAAAATATTCAAAAAAGCCCAAAAATCTAATGTAAGAATATAAAAGCATTGTAAAAGAGGATATAGTGTATTGCTGCCATATTCTCCAACATATCAGTGCCCCAAATTGGCACATTTAAGCCCCACCCAGGAATGCCTCCTCAGGGGCAGGGTTTGCATAACACCACACCTCTGAGGATCAGTTCCCGGACTAATCCTGGCAAATCTAAGCTATTTATCAAGAATGTGCCGAGATATGCAATAGTAATATGGTTGGTGGAGTTCTGACTTTTGAGACTACCGTGGACAGAAGCAATCCCAGTTACCCACTATACAGGAGTCTATCATAAATCTCCATTCACATAAATGGAGCCGTGTCAGTTCTTTGCACAAAAGGGGGGTAAAGTCTTCACTCTGAAAAAGTCAACATTGTGGCCCTTTTTTTGAGGATCATGAGGGTTCCAGCAGTCGTACTCTCATAATCAACGAGTGGTGGCATATCCTAGTGGTATGTCATCATTTGTAATAAAAGGAATATTCCTTTAACGGAAACCTGTCAGCAGCATTGTGCACAGTAACCTACAGACAGTGTCAGGTTGGCGCCGTTATACTGATTAAAATGATACCTGGGTTGATGAAATCCGTCTTGTGGTTCTTGTTTAATCTTTATTTTCAATTTTCAGTGAATGAGATTCTCGTGCTCCGGGACAGCCTGTGGGTGGGACTGTGAGGTGGACTTTATGTTATGCTCTGCTTTCATCTCTAAGGTTTATGACAGGTTACTGACCCCTCAGTGACCTGCCCCCTATTTACATACTGTATATCTTCTTGTTTTGAAATTTTGGAAAAAAAAATTCCATTCGTCATGCAGGTGCTGGTGGCGGGGAATGCGCTGTAGCATGATCGCATCTATTATATCCATATTTTTATTTTATTTAAAGCATATACATTTCTTTAGAAAAAAAAAATTATTTCTTAATATGGCTGCACCAGCGCAGTACCGTAGTTCAGAACGCAATAAATGCTACTGCGCAGGCGGAAATTTTGCTAGAGGAAATAAAATTTGTCTCCAACCAAAATTGCACCGGTGGTGGCGCCGCCGACACAGTAGCATCTATCGTGTTCCAAATTATGCTACTGTGCAGCTGCGGCTGGCGCCGTTTTGAGGAAGTTTTTTTTCCCAAAGAAATGTATTAGGACTAAATAAAATAAAAATATGGCTATTTAAGATCAGATCGTGCTACAGCACAGGCGCTGCCGCCGCCACCTGCGTGATGAATGTAATTTTTTCTCTCAAAACAATAATATATACAGTATGTAAAATAGGGGCAGGACACTTAGGGATCAGTGACCTGTCAGAAGCCATATGTAAGTAGCACCACAACAGCCCCACCTACAGGTCCACCCATAGGTCCACCCAGAGCCCCGCCCCAGAGCACGAGAATCTCATTAACCAAAAACTACAAATCCAGATTAAACAACAACAACCACAAGACGGATTTCATCAACCAAGGTATCATTTTAATCAGTATAATGGCGCCGACCAGACATTTTCTGTAGGTTACTGAGCACAATCCTGCTGGCAGGTTTCTTTTAACCTTTTTGCATATTAATAGGTTAATATGTTGGTATGGGTCAGAACTGCAGGACTCCCACTGATCCAAACAAGGGACCTTACGGCTCAATACATGGGCTCCCAGCCAAAAGCTGTGCAGAGAACTGGAACATGACTCCAGTTATCCAACATTAAGTTATGTGTAACTCTGGGGATTAGCAGGGATCATGATAGTTGTACCCCCATGATTAGTGAGTAATGACATATCCTAGTGACATGCCATCATACTTTTTTAGTTTGACAACTTTTAGCTAATTTACGTAATATGGCATCGTTCACCTGGTCGGGTGTTTAACTGCTGTTGCCCCAAATGACTGCTAAAACACAGTCGTGGATGGGCTAGGAAATGACTTTTCCACTACTAATAGCTCTGATCTTTTATTTCAAAAATTTGAATGATAGCTGATGGTAGGAACGGACACAGACAGAAAAGGGCCCCTGTGCAAGGACAATACGTGAGCCCTTTGAAGGTCAATAGATCATCATTATGCATAATTCCACTTGCGTTGGAGGTGGTAGTGGCCCCTCTAAACACTTGAGTCTGCACCAACAATAAGTCCACCCTTAGGTGATAGAATATAGTGCAAACAAAGATACGTCCACTGAAGAATGCCAAAAATATTGTAATATTGTGGAACAGCTTGAGAGGTATTTGCAGAGGGTACAGATTTGGCAATCACACCAAGATCCCAAAGTCTGTGGGTCCTAAAGCATGGTGGGCAAGGGGGACAGGCAAAAACAAATTCTGTTTTGGTTTCCAGGGCCCACAAATTACAAATCTTTCCTATTAATAGGATAAAAAAACATGGTGACATTGCTAACAGTGCCGCTCAATGCCAAGATGGTGATCCTTCTGAAGTTGCTTTCGACTGCTGCTCAGCAAGATCCGTGCACTACGTTCAAACAGTCTGTGTACCAGAGTACAGGAACAGGGAGCAGAGAAGCTCAGACAGGAAAATTCCTGCACTCTGTTTGAATATAGTAAACGGATCTTGTTGAGCAGCAGTTGAAAGCACCTTCCTAAGGAGCAGAAACTAGGCATTTGAACATTACCTTACCATGCTTGGGAGAGAAGAAGACAAAATAGGTTAATGAAGTAAATTACAAAAAAATCATAACTTTGACATGCATAGAGTATAATTTAATTAGAAAATATTTTTTAGTTTGTCCTTAATGGTGCTCAGATAATTCACTGCCTAGTGTCCGCTACTGCCTTGCCTGCTCCAGAGGGGCGTTTGCTCTCAGCCAGCTTTATTTTCATTGGCTGCTTAAGTAAGGTAATGCAAATTAAAGAGCCCACCCATGAGGTTCCTCAGCTATATTACTAAGTGGTTAGCACTGTAATATATGACTCTTTACCCTAAACCTATACACAGAAAATATCAGCAACTAGTACGACCTATATGATGGTGATGGACACCAAGACAAAACCCTGTAGACCATATTATATATCTATGGGGCCCATAAGGTGTCCTTTGATAAAACAGAAAATTGAAAATTATAACAAAGAAAAGATCCAAACTTAACACCTTCATAAAGAAACTCCAAACAAACCAACCCAAGAGATATCATGGAATCATCCATGGCCTCTTGCTCCCCTAGTGGCCATGTAATGTTATTACAAAAATGAAAAGCGCATGGCCATTTTTTTTTTTTCGTTTTGGTAACAATCTTACTTTGATGCGGAAACCCTATATCCCAATTACGCAATTTTACAACTGACTTTACATATTTATTACTTATTATTGTGTGTGTTCTCTTTAAATGCTTGTTTTTTTTTTGGTTAAAGGGCATTGTAAATGCAGAAGAAGGTTTAATTTCACAATGCATCATTCATAGAACAACTGGTTTGTAACGGACACATTAACTAGAAGTCACATGACTGCGGGTTCCCTTTAGGCAGATGCCAGTGAACGGAGCATTTTATGTGCAACACTGCCATTTACTAGAAGGAGCAATCCAATAAAGAAAAGAGAAAAATTAACTTAAAGGCATAGGCATACTATTTTTTTTTTTTGCGATCAATCCCTGAAAAAAATTACGCGGAACACAGGTTGTCATGATGCTGGGATCAATAGTGATCAGTTACTATTGGTGAAGAAATAAGGCAGTACGTGTTTAATTTCCCTGCAGCTCCCCCACAGGATAAATGAAGCATTACAACATGATCATTGGAGACAATGTAATATGATGACATGCTGGGTCCAACCAAGAGATGGAAAGAAGATGTTTGAAGGTGAAGTTCTCCCTGTTTAATCTATGGATGAGGAGGAAATGGTTAAAAACTCTGAGGTGAGATCATTCTCCGATAATGTAGGAAAAATGAAATGAGACATGAAAGCATGAGTATCCCCCAAAGTCTCATACCAGAAATTCGAAAACCTAGATTTCTAATTATCCAATCTAATCTTTTCAGAGGTAAGCAGCAAAATAAATATGTAGTTGCCGGTAAACGGAAAGATAGCGGAACTGTAAATGGGCACCAGATATGGACGGTCATAAATCAGTCTACCGAATTTTCCATGTGGTCTCATAGTCGGCCATTATAGTGATCGTTGAGTGGACCCAAAAGTAGATTGCCATGGGGATTTCCTAATGACATTCCCACTCAATATCGAAAATCAATGACTTACTGCCAATTGGACGTACGCCATCAATGTCTATAATGAGGGGCAGTATGGTTTACTTTTGGAGCTCTGAGGGTCCTGGGTACTAATTCCACCAAGGACAACACCTACAAGGAGTTTGTATGTTCTCCTCGTGTTTCTTGGGTTTCCTCCGGGTTCTGAGGTTTCTTCCCACACTCCAGAGACATAGAATCATAGAATGTTAGAGTTGGATGGGACCTCAAGGGTCATCGTGTCCAACCCCCCGGATTCACTAAACCATCTCAGATACATGTCCAGCCTCTGTTTTAAGACTTCCATTGAAGGAGAGCTCACCACCTCTCGTGGCAACAGGTTTCACTCATTGATCACCCATACTGATAATGTAGATTGTGAGCCCCAAAAGGGACAGTGATGATAACGGCTGCGGAATATGATGGCGCTATATAAGTGAACATAATAAATAAAGAAATATTGAGACAAATTAGAGTAGATGGACCATCCTCATAGATCTCCATTCTACCTTTTAGAAGGCGCTCCTCATTTTCATACCACCCACAGCGAAGGGGAAAAAATTGGCCAGCTGTAGGTTAGACCTCTCTTTTTTCTGCCCCTAAAATATGTACACCCTAAGATATATGACATAATGACCAGAAAAGCAAAAAGATCTACATGAAAAAGTCCCGTGAGACAACCAGGATGGAGAATCGAGTCATTATTCAGTAGCTCACAACCTTAGGGTCTAGATCTCTATTTTATGCCCCAGTCGGGCTGAAGAAGAAAAGAGCTTTAACTTTTTGACTGATTGAAAATTTCAAGGTGTGGGGTGCAATTTTTTTTTTATTTTTCGCCTCTATTGAAAAAGAGCAGCCTCACCCGAAAGTTGGTCCCTGACACCCGTCCCGGCACACTCAGGTCACAGAAGAGAGAAACTGCACGCAGAACAGTCACCTCTGTTTTGTAGGTCATCACCTCCTTCCATATCCCTTGTGCCCTCATTCGTTTCCTTTTCATTAAAAATGCAGCCTTCCCAGACCTTCATGCTAGTTTTTTTTTTACTTGGGAGGCCCCCCGGACCTATGTATTTTGCAAATCCTAAAAGGAACTTGATGGATATTAATGCTTTTTCCTTTCATATCATTTTACCGGCGAAACCTTTGATCTGTCAGCAGCCTTTATATCAACGCCTAATATAAAGTAGAATATATATAAAAAAAAAACTAAAAAAAAAACAAAAAACATCTAGAGCCAAAGTGCCCGGCACTGAATACAACTTTTGATAATCCCCCCGCCCCTCCCCTACCTCTCTCTTTTTTTACAGCTTTCCCATTGGTTAAATATGGCGTAATAGTTACATTAAGGAAAGAGGACCCCGTTATGGGCTGGAATTAAAAAGAAAAAAAAAAAAAGTATAAAAAAATAGCATTATGATTCAGCACAGAATAAAGGACAGCTGGAGCAAGCTGACTGGCCGGCGACCAATGATACGTGGGTTTCCTGTGACCAGCTGCTGCGCCGAGGAATGAATGACAAGGGTAGTAATTGATTACTAACTGGCGTTTCAATAGGAAGAAAGGATTACAAAAAAAAGGGAGTAAAAGAGAAGGAAAAATGACAAAAAGGTAAAAACTACCAAAAAAAAAAAAAGTTTTAAATGGTCGGGAAGATGCAAAGAAGGCAATGAAAGCCCGCGAACCGTCTTCCTCCCGGAGAGAACTTCATGAATAAGTAACTGTTTAAAGGCACATTACAGTACATAAAGCGAGCCCCCATTATCATGCTTTACATTGGCGAAACCCTTGCAAAATCAATTAGCATTATTTCGCCTTTGCACTAATTTGTGTAGCATCTAGAAAAGAAAAAAAAAAAAAGAAAAAAAAAACAAAAACATATTCAATGTTGATTAGTACTTGGGAAAAATGGGGAGCTAATTGCTCGGCTGATTGAGGTAATTCGCGCCATGGTTGTCTAGCGTCAAAGCTTATTATACGGAAGGGTGGATGATTGTACAGTGGGAGAAAGAGGCAAAACTATAGCAGCGCCCTGGAGTCTGGGGGGCTCAGGAAGTTACTTTTGGCCTGTATGAGAAGAACAATACTATTAAAGACAACTTATAGTTGGGGACCCCATTGGAGGTTTTATATTGGGGACCACAACCTTCAAGTTACGCAACTAGCGGAAGATGCCGTGCTTCTGACGTAAAGAAATACCATATTTTTGGGGCTATGAGACAGACTGTTTAAGAAGTAAAAAGTTTCCTAAAAAAGTGTCCGGAGGCAGCTTCCTATGGTCGAGGCGAAAATTAACACAGTGTCCTTCTCTCTCCTGCTGCCCGACACTGATCAGTCTAATCGGTGCAGGGCAGGAGTGATAATTACCAGGGACTGACACATCACCTCCTAATTAGTTGAAGGACTTTTCAAGTCAAGTGATCATTCACAAGCCTGGGAGGAACTTCAAAATGTAAATGTGTTCATGTAGCAGAGATGTGTATATGTGCGCACACGTAGCAGGGTTGTGTGCGTATACGACAGAGATGTGTGTCAGTGTAGCAGAGCTGTGTGTGAGTGTCTGTATGTAGCAGGGATGTGTGCGCATGTAGCTGATCTGTGTGTGTACAAGAACTGCGTGTGTATGTAGCAGGACTGTGTGTATACATATCTGAGCTGTGTGTGTATGTAGCAGAGGTCTGTGTGTGTAGCACAGCTGCATGTGTGCGTAGCAGAACTGTATGTATATGTAGCAAAGCTGTGTGTGTATTTAACAATGCTGTAAAAGTGAGTGTGTGGAGCAGAGCTGTGTGTGTACAAGAACTGCGTGTGTATGTAGCAGTAGAGTGTATACATATCTGAGCTGTGTGTGTATGTAGCAGAGGTCTGTGTGTGTAGCACAGCTTCATGTGTGTGTAGCAGAACTGTATGTATATATAGCAAAGCTGTGTGTGTATTTAACAATGCCGTAAAAGTGAGAGTGTGTGGAGCAGAGCTGTGTGTGTACAAGAACTGCGTGTGTATGTAGCAGTACTGTGTGTATACATATCTGAGCTGTGTGTGTATGTAGCAGAGGTCTGTGTGTGTAGTACAGCTGCATGTGTGCGTAGCAGAACTGTATGTATATGTAGCAAAGCTGTGTGTGTATTTAACAATGCCGTAAAAGTGAGAGTGTGTGGAGCAGAGCTGTGTGTGTACAAGAACTGCGTGTGTATGTAGCAGGACTGTGTGTATACATATCTGAGCTGTGTGTGTATGTAGCAGAGGTCTGTGTGTGTAGCACAGCTGCATGTGTGTGTAGCAGAACTGTATGTATATGTAGCAAAGCTGTGTGTGTATTTAACAATGCTGTAAAAGTGAGAGTGTGGAGCAGAGCTGTGTGTGTACAAGAACTGCGTGTATATGTAGCAGGACTGTGTGTATACATATCTGAGCTGTGTGCGTATGTAGCAGAGGTCTGTGTGTGTAGCACAGCTGCATGTGTGTGTAGCAGAACTATATGTATATGTGGCAAAGCTGTGTGTGTATTTAACAATGCTGTAAAAGTGAGAGTGTGTGGAGCAGAGCTGTGTGTGTACATACAGCAGAGCGGAGTATGCATGTACTATGCATGTAGCAATGATGTGGTATGTACAGTAAGGTAACATAATGTTTGTGCTGTAAATCTATATATGTATATTACACTTGTTGCAAAGAAACACTATCAAGAGATCCGTTACCTCTCTATTCTACCCTAGTGCATTAAAATTAGTAGTACTGACCCCTCCACTTTTTTCTGCTACGAAAATTTAATTAGTAGGAAAAATATAATTTTTTTTCCGCACATTTTCTGATATCTAAACCTTGCGTGCATCATTAACAGGGGAATTGAACCTTTTGGTCCCCATTAATATCCTGGAATGAAGGGACTTTTCTGGGATTTTCAGAAGTAGGAATGAGTTTAATGTTCTTGAACTTGGCATACCGTGAAATATGAGCTTTAAAAGAAGACCCGTCACCCGCCATAAATTACATTATATTTACCTGGTGTAAATGTCATTATTCTACTAAATCTGGCATTATTATTTTTTTGTTCTTGCGCCTCTCCATTTTTGAGATATAGCCCACTCTTCCCTGCAAATAAATCAAGTTTTTCTTGGTTTTTTTTTTTTTTTTTTTAGCCAAGTGGGCGTGGTCCTGTGCCACAAAGAAAATTTGAGGTCAACAACCTCTTGGCGAAAAATACTAGACTACAAGCAGTGAAGAAAGGGCCATATTTCAGGAAAGGAGAGGTGAATAAAAAGAAATTCATTAGAACATTGGCTTTTACAACTAGTACACACATCATGCATTCATGGAAAGTGTGAATCCTCTTTAAAGGGGTTTTCTAGTGAAAATAATAAAAAAAAAAATCAATGATAGTGGTTTGCTCACATGCTAATACAGGAAATGCCCTGGGATCAGAATGGTTATTAGGGTAATGAGACACCGAAAAAAAAACCCAAAAAACAATAAAATTGGGAAGTTACATATTTTTCTACTTTTAGTAGATTTACCTATTTTTTTTACCTTGAAAACTTCATTAATATTTGCTCTCCCTCTTAGGTCCCTTTTACGTTAGCCATAGTGAAGAGTGGCTACAAAGAGCGTCTCTCACTTTGGAGGACCTGAAATATTTGTTAAGTAGACAGAGAGCCAATTGATTTGAATGGAAACGATGTAATACTTCTTTTCAACTGCAGGGGCACTGCAGGAAGATTGGGTTTCAGCTGATCGCTAAAGCTCCCAGCAATGAAATTCATGTGATAGGCTTATCAACTTTTCTAACAAAAAGGGGTTGTCCGAAAAGGACAACCACTCTACGAGGCAATATTGGAAGATGGAAGCTGCTTCAACAATATCTAGACACTACCCAGTATCATTCCCACTACTTTTACGACCCAAGGTGATTAGATGGTCCTATATCTCTAAAATAGACTTGCTCAGGCTTGGAGCAACTATGTAATTCATTCCTTTGTCAGACTGTGCAGCCAAACTGTTGCCTCCATGTCTGGGCACCTTCCCCTGTTACTGCTTCTTCTACTGCACCTTTAGTATGGGCGATACTGCAGAATTTGGGGTTAATATTCTGAGATTATTCATGTTGTTCAGGCAGAGAGTTTGGGGATTAGTTCCTCAACTTGGTCTTCTAATTAACTCCCTCCTGTGAGCTTTGGGTGGGGCTCACACTATTTAAACCCATGTCTTCCTGCAAGTAGTTGCCAGTTATAAGTTCCCTTACTTTGGTCAACACATATTTGTCTGCCACTGTCCAACTTGTTGATTGCTGTTTGTGACCTTAGTCCGTGTTTAGACTATACTTCTGCCTAATGATACGGTTTCTTTTCCTGACTTCCTGTTAGTAATGTAGCTTTCTGACCATTCTCTGCCAGCCCGCTCCATCGGCCAGCAGCCACTTTGCTCCATCGGCCAGCAGCCACTCCGTTTACCCAACCCAGGTGCCCCTGTGTAGTCCAAATCCCCGTTCAGAGGTGAAAATGTGAAGGCCAGGGCTTCACATGGGATCTACCAGATGGAGCTTGTCTGTGGAACCCCTATTAAGAGCTGCCACGCTACCGTGACAAAAAAAAACCATTAACAAGAGAAATACGATACGATACGATACGATACACTTTATTGATCCCGTGGGAAATTATGGTATCACAGTATAGTGAAGTGAAATAGTAAAGCCCAAATGTTAAATTATTTGTATATTTTGCAGAAGGACTAAGGGATGCATGGTCACATGAGATCAGATAGATCAAAGAGTGTCTTTTATTTGAAGGAGCAATAAGCCATCATTAATTTTTCAGCAATTAAAAGATTTAGATCAATCATGTGACCCTCTTTTTCCACTTCCACTCAAGATCAAATCATTTCTGTGACCCCACCTCCGATGTAGGCATTCAGCACTGACATCAAGTGCATAGGCAGTCTCAAGCATTTTATCACTGTGCAGGAAATCCTAAGCGCATGCGTAGTGAGTGACATTAGGTAGTAGACTGACGTAGGTTGCAACAACTTGCAAATTGGGACGTTTTTGAGAACTGGAAAAGTTGATGCCTATGGAGACCATAGGTCAAGAAGAGAGCGTGTCACAAACAAACCTTCAAAACTAGCCCCTGATTAACCAGATCTGCGTTGTACTGCGCATGCTCTGTGGGAAACAGATCGAGGTGTAAATAAAGTTAAAAAAAAACTGTACCGAAAAATAGCATTTTTTAAGGATATAATTTAGGGAATCACTAGTTGCCACACCAATATATGTATGGTCAGTAATGACTTCAAATACGTGGACAGGCTCAAACTATGTATCATCATTGCGCATGCGCAATAAATCCATAGTGAATGCTCGATGGGAGACTTTGAATGTGGAAATTGCAGAGTAGGACCCCACTGCCAAAATATAGCAAATTGGCAAATGTAGTACAGAGACAGGTGACATCACCCAAAACTGTACCTGTGACTTGAGTCATTTCCCCCCTTAAAGTACTAACGTACTTATATGACCTCCATGAGGGGGTATTTGTGGGTCCAGTATGTAGTCCATTGCAGTAAACATATTATTGCGCCATATTGATAAATTTGAAGTAATTTTTGCTCCATGGCCATTACGATATGAATTTTGCTTTCAGGAAGGGTCTAGTGAAAAGCTCAATATTTCCCACGTCCCGTTAGTAAAAGCAAGTTATGTTGAGTTTGGTGGAGCAGAGGACATCTGAGTACAAGCTGCTTGTGAGGTGTAGTTGGGTTGAGGGTTGTAATTGTACACACTGGGCCTGTGTTTATCGGATATTTAGATGAAGCAGCCTGTTATGAGGCCGGGTAATCACACACGGCACTCTCGCAGAAAGAACATTTGGCAGAACGCTGCTGTATACCGCATGTCGGATTAAAGAAACAAGACGCACACATTTCAGGCCAGACACTAATGGCCAATCCTTCGAGGAGTGAGGGGCTTTGTCCTGGAATGGAGACTCACGTACATTTTGTGTTACACGATGCTGAAATTAAACAGGAACAGATTCATTTCAGGACATTTAAGGGCAACTGTGACTTTAAATGTTGGAGATTTTGTGTATGTACAGAGTTTAGACCTTTAAATGAAGTATGGAAATCAAAGGCATAAGTTGACGTTACTGGATCCCAATGTAAAAATCAGTATAATGACCATTTATAACATGCACCAGGGCTGGGTACAATGGCCACCTCCGCACCACCTATGACTACACCCTGTGGCCACAACTATAATGATCCCACAATACTTAACGGTACTACCAAAAAGTTTTCTTGGAAACTTAAAAGTCTAGGAAAACTGGATGGAGACAATATTGAATGTCATTAGGATTTCCCCCGAAAAGGTCCTATGGAATGTTTTTATGACTTATTAGTGCTTTTTCTTTACTTTTTGACGAAACTATTGCTTAAATTGGTTTAGGTGACTTGCCCAATATGGTTTATTATTTTTTATTTTTATTTAACAGCCTTCCACTCGGTCTCGAGCCATGGGGACTTGATGGATGAATGATCTGTAAGAAGATCAATCTTGTGCAAGCTTAGATAGGTCCACCAATGCCTTCTCAACCATTATCTTGATACGGATGCTGGTCTTCCTCTTCACCCTGTTCATTCTATTCTTACGACTATGATGTCCTTTGTATGATGTGTCCAAAGTAGACAAGTTAAAGCAAGGACCACTAAGCTGCACGTGACATGTCTGGCTTGCTTTGTTCCAAGAATGTTGTATTTGTTCTTCTTGCCATCCATGGTATTGATAACATCCTTCTCCACCACCACATGTCGAAGACATAGATTCTTCTTCTGTCTTGTTTCTTTATCGTCCAGGTTTTGCATCATATATGATTCATATGATATCAAAACGCTTTCATACCCAGGGACCCAAAAAAATGGAAAGAACATGTCGAAGAAGATGGGTTCTACTCCTGAGAAGTGGTCATACATGGGTGAATGGACCGTGCAGGAGCTTTAGGGACCAGTTGGCTTAATCCCCTTCTTTTTTTCCTGAATGTGAGAACCTGTTCTGGGATTTCCACCTCACTGGTCAAATAAGGTCGTAAGAAATGAAACCGATGGTCCTACAAAATGGAGATGGGTAGGGAAAAATACTTCTGCTCTTCGGTCCAAGATGAGTATTGTGGTAGAGTGGTTTCCATTTAAATCTTTCCTGTGGGGTCCGTCCTCTTGTCAACAGGTCTATTAATGGAGAAGCCACCAGTCTGATGGCACTTTCTTCTTGTGTTGGCCCATATGGTGCCTACAAAACAGAACCCTTAAAGGGGTCGTCCAATTAAAATAAAGTAAATCTGGTTAAAATAATAAATTACACAACTTACTATTATGCATCTAATATCCAAGGTGCCCTATTTATCAAATATCCGCTACGATTCTGGATCCCGGACTTCCGCTCAACACACAATGTTGTTTTCTGTTTCATCAGTGCTGTGTGTGAAGGGGGCTGGCTGACTGTCTCATTTCAATAGCCAAGCCAGTCTCTTTCTTTCTCACAGCCAATGCACAGGAGATGAGAGCACCATGTAATACTACTTTTTTTCCCCATAGAGACTCCTATAGAAGACATGTGTGGCTGGTGGGAACACGACTCAGTAGTCACAACTGACTGCTGGAATTTTCAGCGCCTCGACGCGTTTCAATTAATGAATTTCTAAGTGCCTTTCCATGTG
This sequence comes from Ranitomeya imitator, assembly GCF_032444005.1. NCBI lineage: Eukaryota > Metazoa > Chordata > Amphibia > Anura > Dendrobatidae > Ranitomeya > Ranitomeya imitator. The sequence goes on from NC_091285.1 coordinate 27,800,264, forward strand.
TAGGCAACCCCTTGAACACAATTTACAGAGAACAATCCCTTTAAAATTTTATTATTCTTAAAAAAAAAGTAACTTCAGTGAAATGTATGTTCAAGGGGGACTTTACCATCGAGCGTCTGCCGTTGTGGTGTACAATTCCTATGAAATTCGTACTCTGTTTATGTAATCAAATAAAAGAAGTGAGAAATTACTGTAAGATCTGCAATATGACTCGAGATCCCAAATATTCTTACATCCTCTTATCACCGAGATACAGGGGGACAGGTGTTTCCTTTATTCACAGCTATGAGAAACGCAGACATATTTGAGCAACGCCCACCTCGATCTTGGATCTATTGTTAAATTCTAATCCATGGCGGTCCATCTTGTGCGACCTCCACCAATCCTGCGGCTAGACCTTTCACAGCTTCTTAAAAGGGGTTGCCCCTTTCAATGATTTCTAGCGGTTTTTACTATCAATTACGTTTTTTTTACTATTTTTAACAAACTGTAACTTTCCCTAGGTCCAGGACTTGCCCTTCGCTTCTTCTCCTGTCTCTGTGGATAGGCTGTAGACGTGGTAGAACTATAGCCAACCAAAGAGATATGTGGCTCAGCGGCATGAGCTGCTGAGTTCAGTGTCTAGCTGCAGCATTGTCGAAACGCAATCAGGGCTGCAACTGATCAACAAAGTGTTGACTAAGGCTTCCTAAAGAGGTTGTCCACTATTAGGACAACCCCTTCTTCATCAACATGTTTGAACCCCATAAAATAAAAAGGCTATACTCACCTCCATGCCGGCACCATGCCCGTGATGTCGGCACTCGCTCTCTCGGGGCTCCGGTGCTGTGACACGTGATGCTAGCAGCCCAAACAGAAATGGCATCCCTGTCCCCACCTTTGGACAAATCAAACATGAAGAGTAAGTCCGGCTGCAGCTGATCTCAGACTTTTTCTACATGCTCAATTCGACAGGAGGCAGGGACAGTGGTGCCGTCACGTGTCTCAACATCAGCACCGGAGTCCCGGGAGAGTGAGTGCCAACTCTGTGGGAACAGCACCGGAGGTGAGTATAAGCTTTATTATTTTATAGGGGTCAAGCGAGGGGTATGAGAAGAAGTTGTCCAAGTAGTGGACAACTACTTTAACTAAGTACCCTGTGTTGTTTACATGTACTATTTACTTACTACAGGGTATTTGCTCATTTTGTTTTGCTTTTTTTTTTTTGTCTGTGAAATGGCCACAGTGTGAACGTCCTCTTACGCGTTACACGCATACCAACTTATGTTCCGGCTCATTTTTTTGGTTTTGCTGTACTTTCTTGTACTTTATACAAACTGGGGCATAGCTCCCCTTTTCATCTACATAACTTCCCATGGACAGTCCGTCCCACCCTTGTCTACATTGAGGTCAGCTGACACAAGGTGAGATTTTAATACTAGAGACATGACAGCACCATTCCGATTGGGTCCACCTTGTAGCAGAAAAAAAAAGCTCAATATGTTTTATTATATTATCCATCATTGAGCCTGTGGGCTACAAAATAATTCACGGGATTCCCGGCAATGGGATTCCGACACTTGATAAAGGAATGTCACATTATGGTAATAGGCCATCACTTTTGGGGATCAGAAAACCCAATTTAAGATCCTGGGTAGTATCTTAAGAAGAAATGAAAAAGTTTGCTGAACTTTTTGCTTTAACATCAATAAGACACGGTGAAATAACGCCAACGTTCCGCCTTTACAGGCTTTATCTGTCGGACCTGCCTATACTTAAATGACCCATGTAACTGGATCACTTATTTTAACCAATGATTTGCACTTTTTTGTTCACAACAGAGTTCTATTTATGACTTGGCAGGATCTGAGGGCCGCCTTTGGAGTCTCGGCAGAAAGGACCTCTGGCAATAAGGAAGCCGGCCTCCCAGTCTTGTTTTTCCTGAATGGAGAAAGCTGCTTAGCTGACTGGCTTCTATTCCTCGCTTCCTATTCATTAACTCACGTCCCCACCTTCATCCCTTAAAAGGCGGCTTGTTTCCTGGCTGCGGGACAAGTATCTGTTTGATGTTTGCAACCTCCATTTGTTGAAAAGCATCTTTTTTTCTCTCTCCCCTTCCATTCAAGCTCCCTGGCTCAGATTCTAGATGTGCCGGATTCATTATTCTGATCAATTACGTGGTTATTTTTATATTCATAGGTAATAGGATCCCCTTTAGACGATAGCAAATTCTCCTTTCTTAACGAGACCTCTAACGTTAACCCGTCCCGAGATGACAAATTCATGAACCGAATTCTGAAAGTGCAGTAAAGACTGACACGCAAAGCAGTAGGAGGTTAGGATTGCCACCATGGAACAATATCCAAAAATAAAAGAAATGTAGAAAGTGAAGTGACAACTTTTATGTGCCCCTGAAGTCCAATAAACTTTATACCGGGCTATTTGCTCTCCCATGGGTGTAGGATCCAAGGCTTCTTATTATCCAAAAAAGGTTGTTATTATTTTTCAAGAAAAAGTACATACAACGCGTTTCGACAGTATAAATGTCTTCCTCAGGTACAGTATATTGTCATAAGTGTTCCAAAATGTGTCCCTGAAGGGAATGGATGTAAAAATAATAAACAGAATAAAGCACCATTTATGGATCTTTAACTACCTTAAAGTCTAAATGCATTGTATGTATTATGTGAAAAAAAAAAACAACTAAAATTGGTATTAATTTAATTAAAAAATGTTGACCGTTTTTTCTCGGCAGCTTGTATCGCTTATGTATTACAGTGCAGTGCATGCTGCGTGATGCTGTTCAGTCCCAATCCCAACAGATGTCTTTTTACCAGCCCCTCTCTCTTCTCTTGTCAACGCTTGTCCAAACTCAAATCTGATTGACTGCAATGTGCTATCGGATCTTTAGCGCATGCCATTTTCGGCACGCGCTAGCGATGTCCCGCTAGTTTCGGACGCACCTCGAACGCTGCTTGCAGCGTCCGAGGTCCGTTCCTCGCTAGCGCAGATCGGGCATCTGCGCTAGCGGGATCGCCAAACGCGATCCCTTTTGGCACATTGCATTAGCACAATCCACTAGCGTATGCGCTAAACGGATTGCCCTAACGCAATGTGAACCTAGCCTTAAGGCCCCTTCACATTAAGCGACGCTGCAGCGATACCGACAACGATCCGGATCGCTGCAGCGTCGCTGTTTGGTCGCTGGAGAGCTGTCACACAGACCGCTCTCCAGCGACCAACGATGCCGGTAACCAGGGTAAACATCGGGTAACTAAGCGCAGGGCCGCGCTTAGTAACCCGATGTTTACCCTGGTTACCATGCTAAAAGTAAAAAAAAACAAACACTAGATACTTACCTACAGCCGTCTGTCCTCCAGCGCTGCGCTCTGCTTCTCTGCACTCCTCCTGTACTGGCTGTGAGCCGGAAAGCAGAGCGGTGACGTCACCGCTCTGCTTTCCGGCTCACAGCCAGTACAGGAGGAGTGCAGAGCACAGCGCTGGAGGACAGACAGCGGTAGGTAAGTATCTAGTGTTTGTTTTTTTTTACTTTTAGCATGGTAACCAGGGTAAACATCGGGTTACTAAGCGCGGCCCTGCGCTTAGTTACCCGATGTTTACCCTGGTTACCAGTGAAGACATCGCTGGATCGGTGTCACACACGCCGATCCAGCGATGTCAGCAGGCGTCCAGCGACGAAATAAAGTTCTGGACTTTATTCAGCGACCAACGATCTCCCAGCAGGGGCCTGATCGTTGGTCGCTGTCACACATAACGATTTCATTAACGATATCGTTGCTACGTCACAAATAGCAACGATATCGTTAACAATATCGTTATGTGTGAAGGTACCTTTAGTCTATGTTCACAAGTTGCGTTTTTGGAGCTTTTTTTTAATGCTTTTTTCTCATGCAAATAAAAAGCTGCTTGTTCCGGTACCAGCAAAAGCGATGAGATTTCAGAAATCTCATGCACACAATTAATTTTTTTTCTGACCGAATTGGAAAACTACCGTACCTTTTTTTTTTTAAAAAAAACCCTGCAGCATGTCAATTATTTTCACCAAAGAAAGCATGCAAAAAATGCAACGATGCATTTTTGCTTCTTTTTTTGGTGAACTAAACTAATTTCATTAAACGCGTATTGTAGACAAATGACACATATAATTTGCACCAAAAAAAACACACCAAAAAAGTGGCAAAACCTGTTTTTTTTTGTAAGAAGCTTTTTTACTATCACGAGAGCTAGTTTTGGCTTGACAAAAGAAAAATGTGAGTATAGCCTTATACTCACCTTCATGGCTGATGCCGTCACACTGGTGTTGGCCCAATATCTCCCGGGGATTGCGTAACATTGTTATGTCATGCAATCCCTTCGGCCAATTAGCGCTGGCTTAACTCTCCTTTCGTTCAATCAAGATCCAATTGTGAAAATCTACTGCACTGCACCAACAGGTGAAATAAAGCATTACACAGCTTTCATAAAAACTAATGGTTGTTCATATAAGGCATGAACATGCCTGGTCCTCCAAATTGAGAAGCACTCTTTGTAGCTACTCTACCAATAGAGAAGTGGTGGTCATGATTAGAAGTCCTCATCTATTAACTCAGAACAGTTACCGTATATAAAAATGGGTTTTCGAAACCAGAGAGCCCCTTAAGTATTATTTTATTTTTTGCAGTCTATGAAAATACTCAAGTCACGGGTTCTTTTGATTTCACATTTTCTCATGTCCCATCTCTGGCATTCCACTCAAAATATTAAAAAGCAGCTGATGTTCACATGAAGAGCTGCTCGGATTGCCAAATGACAAAGGAATACTTTATTTAAGTCTTTCCATACTTCCGTTACACAATGACATCAGCCCGAACAGGATTTTTCAGCTCTCTGATTCCTTTAGATGTTAACCTTAAAATGTTAGAAATGTGGCACAGTTGTTAGGGGCTCTCCGGAAAGATTACTTGGCCGAGAGCTTTAAAAAGGGCATGCCATTATCTTTTTCTTCCTCCAGTCCTCTGTAATAGTCCTCTGGACCTTCTTTTGATCAGAAGAAAAACAGCTTTCCCTTCAGGCACATCCTGATTGCTTTTCCTTTTTCAAGAGTCTAGGTCTTCATGCGAACCACCTTCTCGAAAATCCAGAGCAGAAGTATTGGTCAACCTCAAATTAGAACTTCTGAGTGGGTTGTGATTATAGGACCAAGCTAATTATCGGCGTTATTCAATACATCTGTAAGGAATGCTGAGAGAAGAGATTGTAGGGCCCACCATAGTTCTGTGGGTCTTTGTTGCAATCTAAAGCCTACCAGGATGATTTCTCTTTTAGGGAGTACAACACTAAGTTTTTTTAAAGGGTTTTCCAAGTCAAGGAACACAATAGAGAAGCTTATCTCTTGGTCAGAGTGGAGAAAAAAATAAAGAGCTCTGAAGGACCTGTCCTGTCCTGTGTTAAACAGAAGACACGTTGATTTCAATGGATTTGATGTAATGCCTAATTTCATCTATGGGAGTGCTGTAGGTAATTTGAACTTATTGCAGGCCAACCCTACAGATTGGATCTGATTATTCGGGGACACTTTGTGATCATCTACTTCTCAAAGAACCTCCTAAGAATTTGGGATTGTCCAAAGCAGTTTTGAGACTCTTCGGAAAAAAAAAAGGACTTCATCCCATTACTGAGCTATTGGCATTTGTGTATACCTCAAATTACACTAACGGTTATCTAAAATATTATCTTAAAATCTAACATATATCAGTAGCATGCAAGACTAGTGGCCAATTTAGATTGGTCGATACCTGCCCATAAACAGAGTGTTAATTGACTTTATGGCCAAAAGAACAAATTATTGTGATTGTTCTGTACCCTGACAACATGCATGTTGTCGGCAGCACATTTCCTGTTTACACGGGGCAATGTGCTGCAGGCAATAATAATTTTTATGTTGGCATAAAAGATCTAATCAAGACGTTTACTCATTCGTTAGCTGATCAACGACATGTTCACATTGGTCAATAATTGGGAGAGAGCTTTCTTAAGAATATGCAGTTTGCTGATTATTGACTCATATAATTGGGGCTTAGGATCATTGATAGAAAGTTTAAAATAATGAACGATATGATAAAAAAAAAATAATGAAAAAGTATTTTATAAACTTCCATCTACAAAAGTTATCCAAAGTGAATATAGTGAGGGGATAGAGTCTCTCCTCATAAAAAGACCGATAGTTATAAATAAGAGCTTGATGTAGAATGGAGGCCATCACTGATACTCTTTGAATTTATGACATTGGGCTCCATCCAGAAGGTCCAAAACTGGAGTCGTATCAAGAAAATGGGTGTAACGATTTAGAAAGGAGAACTTCCTAGAGTGGACCCCCTGGGCCATGGTACCGAACCTCCCCTGGGTGAGCTGAACCTATGGGACCGACCCCTATACAGGGACCGTCAGGGGCAAGCCCAGGAGACTCAAATACCACCACAGCCGATACCGAAAGGGTGGCTTGTAGGGGCAAGGGTACAGAGGGAAAGAAATGTAGATCCGACCAGGAGACTTTGGGTGCAGGGGAACTAGGAATCCAGGCAAGGAAGGGAGAGTTCCTAGAGCAAATGGCAAGAGACTGGAGAGAAGGAGCAGGATCTGAGGACCACCAAGGGCTCAGGCGGCAGACGACACTGTGGAGGGAACAAGGGCAAGGCAGGGTAAAGCAAGTACTAAGCTTAGTGTACAGGTAAATACACGGGAGCCTGAGTTACCACAAGAGAACATGATAATCAGGCACCGCCTCAAAAAGGAAGCAGTCTGATATACCCAGTACTACTACTCACTGCCATTAGTTGGGTGGCACTTCCGAGTTAGGGTATGTCAGCTCCATAAAGCAGTGGAGATGCACACGTCCACGTCCTAAGCCGGCCAGGGAGCGTGCGCGAGCGTCGGAAACCAACAGCCAGCTATGGAACAGGAAGAGCCGGAGAGGCATGGTGTAGCCTCCGACTAGCCTCCGACTAGCAGCCGGCTAGCCTCCGACTAGCAGCACGCCGGGACATCAGAGCAGGCAGAACAGGGTGAGTGGCGAAGGGCGGAGGGGCAGCAGCAGAAGATGTAACAATGGGACAACAAACAACCATAAATGATCTAAAAAACCACCACTCTTTAGGAGACGATAAATTAAAAAAATCCATACATAAAGTTGTCAAAACTTGTGGAAAAATCCTCAAAATTTTTAAATAACCCCTTTGGTGCACTCCACAAGGAGAATCTTTGCCTTTTAGACCCTCGAAAATAGACAAAAACAAGAAAACAGTTCCACTAGAATACCAAAAAGTAGACTTCTGAGATGTGAAAGGAAGTTTTTTCAGCGGATATGTCCAAATATGAGACATTTGGAGGTAATAGAATGTAGCTCGGACATAACTGAATGAAGACTCAGGTCTACTTCCCATCAGACTAGCATGGTGGAAGATAAGTTAGTGATTTGGTTTTGGCTGAAGGTTTCATAAATGGTCCATGCCTCATCATGAACTACCCTCTGAAACTCTTAGATTGTAAAAAAAAAGGCTGTGACCACCACAAATCATAATATTGATTGATGAGCACAAGATAGGTGATACCTTGCTGATTTGTGGAGACCACCACCCAGTAGGACAGTAGAGCCTCGTTCTAAGAATTGGAGAGGGGCCCAGCACCGATTCTATGGCACAATTTCTTGGCTACCATAATGTATGGGACTGTTTAGTTTTTTTTTTTCATTTTGTATGACAGTAGACCACATGGTGAAGGGTTGACGCCAAGAAAAGGCCACCCTCCACAGGGCACCAACCAACGTCTTGGCCAGCTTATCCATTATGCGGTACAGTCATGGTGATTTTATACTGACGTCTTAAAACTCTCATAAACATCTCACACAAAAAAAATAAATTAATTTCTCACTTGTCACTGAATAATGTCCCAAGCGTCTGCCAGCTGTCTGTACAATGTGAGATATGTCATGAGGCCGGCAGAAGAACCATATCTCGCAGGCAACAGACGTGAGAAAATCACAGGCAGCACTCTCCATTTAATAGACCTGGTCCCAGAGTTACCACCTGTCTCTCCTTCTCCCTCTCTGGTATAATCTTATCTCACGTTTCACTTCTTTCTCTTTCAAGACATTTTCCCTCAGGCTCATTTTTGAATGAATTCTAACATGAGAAAATGAAGATACAAAGGAAAAAATGAGTTTTTCTCATAGAACCCAAGATTGTGAAGATTATTCTGATAAAACGGGTAAAATAACTCGGAGTATGTATACGAAAGCTATTGACAGGTGTAACATGAAATTCTGAGGCCCCTCACATATCACGCATCATGGCAGTATTAGTTTCCTTGATACTTTTTTTGTTCTCCGCCTTGCCCATTTGCGATAGCAACGTGTGACCTTTTTTAAAATGGTTATCAAGTTCGGGAAAACAATTTTAGATTCCCAAGGAGGTCAAATTTAAGAGTACAGCATCACTTGTTCTCTGGGACCAAAGACACAAAAACCATGTAATGCCTCATTTTACCAGAGGTGGCACTGCAGGAAAATCAAACACTTGGTGACAGATCCCTATAGCCGATCGCTTAGGATCTCAGTAGTTGAGCGCCTTGTGATTCACTTTCAAATGAGGGATTTTGTAACAAAAAGGGATTCTTATAAAAAGCTTATTGCATAAAGTTGTATGGAGCGCTAGACTTTTTGTTCGATCGCTCTATACATTTACTTTTGTGAGATCAAATACAGTTAGAGGCGTCTCGGACAACGCATGCATGTTTGGCCAAGTGACTATTCGCCCAACAGCTATCTTAGGTGTACTTTATGGTCACCAATACACAAACGATATTTCACAACACAACGCATGTATGTAGCCATATTACAGGGTTTAAAGGGATTTTCCACTATAATGGACCCAGTGTGGTATGAAGAAAAAAAAAATCCAAAATCGATATTCACCTACCGGAACTGAGCCGAATCTCTGTAGTCCAGTAGTAGTAATCTACTTAGATCTACAGGATCTACTTACCCTCCTTTTATGTCCATTTTGTATTGCTAATTTTTACTGATATATTTTTGTATAATTGTTCCTCCACCTACAGGCACATATTGCTGTCACCATTTATTGCCCACTACTATAATAAAGGCATTTTATTATATTATATCTTTGGTCTCCATATATATTTTTTTTATATAATTTGTTATTGATATTATTTTTCTCTATCTATATATTTTCTGTTTATTTTGGTATATAGGTTTTGGTTTCCATACATGGGGTTCTAGTTTGTATATATAGTAGTATGGAAGAGTACGATGGGGTGCAGCAGCACAATAGAGTAGCATGGTGGATATCCAACACTAGTATGGAGTACGGTTGGGGTCCAGCAGCAGTATGGAGGAAGTATGGCAGCTGTATGGTATAGCACGGCAGAGGTCAAGTAGAGGTAAGGAGGAGTAACATAGCAGTATGGAAGAGTATGGTGGATGTCCGACAGTAGTATGGAAGAGTACGATGGGGGTGCAGCAGCACAATAGAGGAGTATGGTGGATATCCGACATTAGTATGGAGGAGTACGGTTGAGGTCCAGCAGCAGTATGGAGGAGTTTTGCAGCAGAATGGAGGAGTATGGTGGATATCCAACACTAGCATGGAGGAGTACGGTTGAGGTCCAGCAGCAGTATGGAGGAGTTTTGCAGCAGATTGGAGGAGTATGGTGGATATCCGACACTAGTATGGAGGAGTACGGTTGAGGTCCAGCAGCAGTATGGAGGAGTTTTGCAGCAGAATGGAGGAGTATGGTTAATATCCGACACTAGTATGGAGGAGTACGGTTGAGGTCCAGCAGCAGTATGGAGGAGTTTTGCAGCAGAATGGAGGAGTATGGTTAATATCCGACACTAGTATGGAGGAGTACGGTTGAGGTCCAGCAGCAGTATGGAGGAGTTTTGCAGCAGATTGGAGGAGTATGGTGGATATCCGACACTAGTATGGAGGAGTACGGTTGAGGTCCAGCAGCAGTATGGAGGAGTTTTGCAGCAGATTGGAGGAGTATGGTGGATATCCGACACTAGTATGGAGGAGTACGGTTGAGGTCCAGCAGCAGTATGGAGGAGTTTTGCAGCAGAATGGAGGAGTATGGTTAATATCCGACACTAGTATGGAGGAGTACGGTTGAGGTCCAGCAGCAGTATGGAGGAGTTTTGCAGCAGAATGGAGGAGTATGGTTAATATCCGACACTAGTATGGAGGAGTACGGTTGAGGTCCAGCAGCAGTATGGAGGAGTTTTGCAGCAGAATGGAGGAGTATGGTTAATATCCGACACTAGTATGGAGGAGTACTTTTGGGGTCCAGCAGCAGTATGGACGAGTGCAGCAGCTGTATGGTATAAAATGGCTAACGTCCAGCAGCAGTAAGTAAAAAAGTTGAGCAACCCATTGCCAGTAAAATGAATCGAGAGAAGTAGCTACTTATCCACAACGTTATCTAGAAAGGGAGCGTTGGCAGACCCTAATACACATTAGATAGTTGGTCCCACAGAAACTTTAGGGATTGGAGGTCTTTAAAAAAATACAAATTAGGTACTAGGCCACCACTAGATACGGCTTATGTCCCATGATCGGGCATTCTGAAATCGAATGGCAGATCTCAAGGAGAGACGGCACACCTCCATATACATAGGACTGTCAGCCATTCCTGCTGAAATTGTCAAGTTTGTCTGAATTTAATTTAATGTGTATGATCATCTTAAGTAAAATGTCTCCTCTTTTACATCTTCAATGTTTCCTTTTTTGTAAACAATACACCTTTACAAGGAACAGTCACTTAAGGTTTTTTTTTTAACTTGGTGTAAATGCTGCTGTTCTCCTGAGTCCGGTGATGTTTTTTTTTTGTTTCTGCGCCTCTCTGTTCCTAAGATATGGCCCCCATCTCCTCTGTGTGTAAAACTAGGATTTTATCAAAGTGGGCGTGGTCCTCATCTCTTATTTGTGGGCGTCCTCTACAGCGCCACGCCCACTTTGATAACAAGAGTAGATTAATTCACAGGAAAGAGGAGGCCATATCTCAGGAACGGAGAGGAGCAGGATCAAAAGAAAAATAACGTCGGATTCAGGAGAAAAGCGGCATTTACACCAGGTTAAAAAATATACAAACTTATGGCGAGCGACAGATCCCCTTTAATTGCATTTTTCAATAGGTTGTTATATTCAGGTTGTATTTTAGAGCTTGTATATCCTAAAGACCACACAGAGAACACATGGGCGGCTGAGGAGAACAATTTACACAGAATAGATTACAATGGAGATAAATGGATGCAAATCTTCCCTGGTTTACCATGTAGTGACTGGGTGGTGGACTGCATATTCTATATGATAGGATGTCTGCATGCTGAAATGTAAACACACAATTAAAACCTGAGGTGTTTTCTACCGGGGAGGGAAATGATTTGCAGTTATTTAGTCTCAGGAGATGAGAAAGCATCGAATGTCGGTGTCTGCAAACCATCAGCTCATTGTGATTTCCCATCCTACGGCCTTTTCACAACAAAATGACTTGTCTTCCCATGATGCACCCGGAGGTTGATTGCAGGCCAGGCATCTTTAAGCTATCCCCTCTAATTAAGAATATTTGTTTGGCTTGAGTTGAGAAAAGCCAAATTTTTAAGTAACACCACAAGGCTGACTGTGTACTCGGATTTGTGTGTGAGCCGTTTAAGAGAGACGGGAAAGAAATCAGAAAATTACCTTTAAATGTAATATTGGCCAACGAGTCGTATTTTTATGCTAGGCTCCATGAATATATATATATATATATATATATATATATATATATATATATCTCTATATATATATCAGGTCACGAAAAAGCTGTGTAATTGCCATTATAGGGATGCAGACAGAGCAGTTACAGTGGGGAAAATAAGTATTTGATACGCTGCCGATTTTGCAAGTTTTCCCACCTACAGAGAATGGAGAGGTCTGTAATTTTTTTCATAGGTACACTTCGCCTGTGAGAGACAGAATCTAAAAATAAAAAACAGAAAATCACATTGTATGATTTTTACATAATTAATTTGCATTTTAGTGCATGAAATAAGTATTTGATACAATAGAAAAGCAGAACGTAATATTTGGTACAGAAACCTTTGTTTGCAATTACAGAGGTCAGAAGTTTCCTGCTGTTCTTGACCAAGTTTGCACACACCGCAGCAGGGATTTCGGCCCACTCCTCCGGACAGATCTTCTCCCGATCTTTCAGGTTTCGGGGCTGTCGCTGGGCAACATTGAGTTTCAGCTCCTTCCAAAGGTTTTCTGTTGGGTTCAGGTTTGGAGACTGGCTAGGCCACTACAGGAACTTGAAATGCTTCTTACGGATCCTCTTCTTAGTTGCCCTTGCTGTGTTTTGGGTCATTGTCATGCTGGAAGACCAAGCCACGACCCATCTTCAATGTGCTTACTGAGGGAAGGAGGTTGTTGGCCAAAATCTCGTTATACATGACCCCATACATCCTCCCTTTAATACGCTGCAGTCATCCTATCTCCTTTGCAGAAAAGCGCCCCAAAAGTATGATGTTTCCTCCACCATGCTTCATGGTTGAGATGGTGTTCTTGGGGTTGTACTCATTCTTCTTCTTCCTCCAAACACAGCGAGTGGAGTTGATGCCAAAAGTTCAATTTTGGTCTCATCTGACAACATGACCTTCTCCCATGCCTCCTCTGGATCATCCAGATTGTCATTAGTGAACTTCAAAAGGGCCTGGACATGTGCTGGCATGAGCAGGGGGACCTTGGCTGCCCTGCAGGATTTTATTCCATGACGACGTAGTGTGTTACTAATGATAATACTTGAGACTGTAGTCCCAGCTCTCTTCAGGTCTTTGACCAGATCCTCTCGTGTAGTTCTGAGCTGAATCCTGACCTTTTTCAGAATCATCCTTTCCCCAAGAGGTGAGATCTCGCATGGAGCCCCAGACCGAGGAAAATCAGTTGCCTTCTCACCAAGCTGCTTGCCTATTGTCCTGTAGCCCCATCCCAGCCTTGTGCAGGTCTACTGTTTTTTTCCCTGGTGTCCTTAGACAGCTCTTTGGTCTTGGCCATGGTGGGGAGGTTGGAGTGTGATCAAGTGTGTGGACAGGTGACTTTTATACAGGTAACATGTTCAAACAGGTGCAATTAATGCAGGTAATGAGTACAGGTCTGTGAGAGCCAGAATTCTTGCTGGTCGGTCGGTGATCAAATACTTATTTCATGCAATAAAATACAAATTAATTATGTAAAATTTTCTGGATTTTATTTTTGGATTCTGTCTCACAGGTGAAGTGTTCCTGCGATAAAAATTGCAGACCTCTCCATTCTTCGTAGGTGGGAAAACTTGCAAAATCGGCAGAGCATCGAATACTTATTTTCCCCACTATATGCACTCCCTGGCTGGTGCCTAAAGACTCCCTCCACCACATATTCAGAGAACAGTATTATTAATAGCATATGGGGTGTTAAAGATCCTATATTTCTTGGGGTAAAAAAAATTTTCCCATCCAATTTTTTTTATTTTTCTAATTTTTTTTAAAAATCAATCTGAGAAAGCAGATCAACAGTGTAAAGCATAAGGGAGAGGATGACAAGCATCCTGAGCTACTAATACAAAGCAATAGGGATCCATCACTTCTTCTTACTTTTCATTTCTTACCAACAGTAAACAATTGTTTTCCACTTGCAATACCGCTTTTGACCACTATTGAATAGCAATGTTTTTCCAAAGATAGCAATGCAACAGCGCCCCCACTCCCATCCCTATTCTTACTCAAAATCTATACTGAAAAACATTTTTTTTCTAGCTAATTTACCATTTTTTTCAGGCATGTATGTAAAGCTATTGTGAAATCCAGAACAGGGAAGGAAGAGGTAAGAAAGATGGTCACTCATGACATGTTGCAAAATGATGGTTGCAAACTTGCAATTTGACAGTTTCTTCTTGAAATAGTCACCTATTCTGTATTAAGCACAAATACATTTTGATCTAGCGTTTTTGCTTTTTTTGGGCATTTTCATGTGAAAACTATTTGTGGATATATTTTCAGATTTGTGAACTATCACGCTTGGAAATTAGCAAATAAAATTGCTCAATTTATTTCCACTATTTGGAAATTGAAGACCTTTTCTTAGTATAGGTCATAAATGTCAAATCGTTGGTGGTCTGCTAGGTTTTAGCAGTAGTTAATAGAGTTGAGTGACCTTGACCTTTTTAGAGTCGAGCCGGGTTTCGCGAAACCCGACTATCTCAAAAGTCGGGTCGAGTGAAATCGGCCGATTATGGCGAAAAGTCGGGATCGACCGAAACACGAAACCCAATGCAAGTCAATGGGGCAGCATAGTCGGCAGTGAGTGGGGGCCAGGAAAACACCTAGAGTACCCATTTTAATGTCAAAACCATCCATTCTTCTTAATGAAGCTTGTCAAGCGTAATTTACCTTATAATAATTGGAAGGCATTTGAAATTGGGGGTCATTTGGCTAAAGTTGTGTGGGGTAGGGCTGGTTCAAGTAATTAGTGGGCCCAGGAAATCTGGACCACGTCACGGCAGTGGAGCAGGGAGAGGTAAGTATTTCAACTTTGCAAGTGCTGTGATCCTGAGCAAGCAGGGGGGGCCCACTTGTTGGCATTGGCACTGGCACAGGGCCCCTCAAAGTACAGCGGTGTGTTTGCACGGCGGGGGCGCCTCCCACCGGCAGCAACACTTTTGCGTACTATGAGAGGCCCTGTGCCAGTGACGTCGCCAACTAGTATTCCTCCCCCCCACCTGATGAAGGAACCTGCACTTTCATCTGCACCTTCCTCTTTGTCCCCGTGTAAGGTGGTATGGTATGCGGGAAGAGCAACCTGACTTTCAGCAGGGTCACAATGTTGTTGTGTAGCATGCACGGGGAATGTTGCGTTATGGGTCAATGTACCAGCAGACTCATCTATCACTGGCTGGGCAATGGGCACGATGAAGTGGAAACACAGATATAGGCCCAAAGAATAAAGTGGGCTAAATGCAGTTCAAAATTGGTAACACAGGAATAACCAGGGGGCATTGCAGTGGAGAACAACTGGAATGAGAGGCTGACACAGAGAGTAGGGCCAAATCAGTAAGTAGTCGAAATGCAGTTCAAAATTGGCAACCGTAGTAAACAGGCGGCACAGCTTTGTTCAGTGGAGGAGAACAGCAAGGAGTGGCAGACACCGATAGTAGGCCCCAACCCAACTAGTAGGCCAAATGCAGTCTAACATTAACAACTACTTAACGAGAGCCTGAAAATGGAATTTCAGGACAGGAAACCAGGAGAACAGCAAGGAGTGGCAGACACCGATAGTAGGCCCCAAACCAACTAGTACGCCAAATGCAGTTGTTCCATTTAACCACAATTTAATGAGAGCCTGAAGATAGAAGCTCAGGAAAGGCAACCTGGGGAACACCTTGGAGTGTAACACACCATCTCTCTCCACCCCATACCCATTTTGTAGGCCTAATGCAGTGTACTTTTCTACAACTACTAAACGAGAGTCGGAAGACCGAAGCAATGGCAAGGAAACCTGGGGAACACCTTGGAGTGTAACACACCATCTCTCTCCACCCCATACCCAATTTGTAGGCCTAATGCAGTGTAGTTTCCAAGAACTACTAAACGAGAGCCGGAAGATCGAAGCTCAGGAAAGGCAACCTGGGGAACACCTTGGAGTGTAACACACCCTCTCTCTACACCCCATACCCAATTTGAAGGCCTAATGCAGTGTAGTTTCCAAGAACTACTAAACGAGAGCCAGAAGATCGAAGCTCAGGAAAGGCAACCTGGGGAACACCTTGGAGTGTAACACACCCTCTCTCTACACCCCATACCCAATTTGAAGGCCTAATGCAGCGTAGTTTCCAACAACTACTAAACGAGAGCCGGAAGATCGAAGCTCAGGAAAGGCAACCTGGGGAACACCTTGGAGTGTAACAAACCCTCTCTCTACACCCCATACCCAATTTGTAGGCCTAATGCAGCGTAGTTTCCGACAACTACTAAACGAGAGCATGAAGATCGAAGCTCAGGAAAGGCAACCTGGGGAACACCTTGGAGTGTAACACACCCTCTCTCTACACCCCATACCCAATTTGAAGGCCTAATGCAGTGTAGTTTCCAAGAACTACTAAACGAGAGCCGGAAGATCGAAGCTCAGGAAAGGCAACCTGGGGAACACCTTGGAGTGGAACACACCATCTCTCTACACCCCATACCCAATTTGAAGGCCTAATGCAGCGTAGTTTCCAACAACTACTAAACGAGAGCCGGAAGATCGAAGCTCAGGAAAGGCAACCTGGGGAACACCTTGGAGTGTAATACAACGTCTCTCTACACCACGGAAGGGCTGATTCTTAGGAAGGAAGGCTGTTGGAAATAAGCATTGCGCGTCCGAGGGTGATTATATTCTTATTAGGTATATACTCACCCTCGGACGCGCCCTGCTTCTTTATTTGGAATGAATGTTTATTTGCAATGTGGTGTTGACTTTCTCTATTATTTTGGTAATTAATGATTTTATTATTTTCATTGTTTTGCATCTTCTCGGCAATAATATAAAGAAGACGCGACAGGACAACACTCGGTGGATGCCATATCTGTGTTTTCAATTTAAAAAACCTTTCAGTTAAATACTTGCAGGATAAAGTAATTGTAGCTGGTGGCCATTTTTAGTACTGTACCAGATTTTAGTTGTGTGTTTGTTTTTAATGTTAAAATGTCTGCATTTGATATCTCACCAGTATTTTCTTTTTTATAAGCAAAATACTTTTTTTTTTATTTTATGATGTTGGTTCAAGGGGTACACGGGCAGCAGTAGACAGGTCAGTGTAGGCCTAGTGGAAGGAGGGACCGCAGACAGGCTTCGAAGCCCTAACATAATAAATTGGGCTGCCTGTAGGCAGTTTAAAATTGGTTCCAGGGGAACACGGGCAGCAGTAGACAGGTCAGTGGAGGCCTAGTGGAAGGAGGGACCGCAGACAGGCTTCGAAGCCCTAACATAATAAATTGGGCTGCCTGTAGGCAATTTAAAATTGGTTCCAGGGGAACACGGGCAGCAGTAGACAGGTAAGTGGAGGCCTAGTGGAAGGAGGGACCGCAGACAGGCTTCGAAGGCCTAACATAATAAAATGGGCTGGCTGTAGGCAATTTAAAATTGGTTCCAGGGGAACACGGGCAGCAGTAGACAGGTCAGTGGAGGCCTAGTGGAAGGAGGGACCGCAGACAGGCTTCGAAGGCCTAACATAATAAAATGGGCTGGCTGTATGCAATTTAAAATTGGTTCCAGGGGAACACGGGCAGCAGTAGACAGGTAAGTGGAGGCCTAGTGGAAGGAGGGACCGCAGACAGGCTTCGAAGGCCTAACATAATAAATTGGGCTGCCTGTAGGCAATTTAAAATTGGTTCCAGGGGAACACGGGCAGCAGTAGACAGGTAAGTGGAGGCCTAGTGGAAGGAGGGACCGCAGACAGGCTTCGAAGGCCTAACGTAATAAAATGGGCTGGCTGTAGGCAATTTACAATTGGTTCCATGGGAACACGGGCAGCAGTAGACAGGTCAGTGGAGGCCTAGTGGAAGGAGTGACGGCAGACAGGCATCAAAGGCCTAACATCATAACATTGGGCTGTTGGCAATTTAAAATTGGTTCCAGGGGTACACGGGCAACAGTGGTCTGGTCAGTGGAAGTCTAGTGGAAGGAGTGACGGCAGACAGGCATCAAAGGCCTAACATAATAACATTTGGCTGTTGGCAATTTAAAATTGGTTCCAGGGGTACACGGGCAACAGTGGTCTGGTCAGTGGAAGTCTAGTGGAAGGAGTGACGGCAGACAGGCTAAGAAGGCCTAACATAACAAAATTGGGCTGGCTGTAGGCAAGTTTAAATTGGTTCCAGGGGAACACGGCCAGCAGTGGCCTGGTCAGTGTAGTAGTTGTAGAAAGAACGGACCGCAGACAGGCTTCGAAGGCCTAACATAACAAAAATGTCAAAACAATGGTATTGTCAGTGCCAGGCATTGAAGGATGTCAGCGCATAGACTAAACATTGGTGAAGCTGTGAGAGATAATTTTGCTAGTGGTAGAGCACTGTTTGAGCTGGGGGGGGGAACTGTCTTGTGGCCGGCGGTACAGGCCCAGGGCCCCTCATATTACAATGGTGTGTCTGACGTTGGGTGCGCACCACCACCGCCAGAGACACTTTATTGTACTATGAGGGACCCAGTGGCAGTGCCGTCGACCAAAAGCGGGCACACCCACCTCTTCAGACAAACAGCACTCTCACGGGTGCTGGCGCAAAGTGGCGATACCACGGCCCCATGTGGGGAGTTTGGCCATTTTGTTAGGAGTAAACATGTCGTATGCTGGACAATCAGGTGCAGAAAATTACGAGATTGGAAAAGTCATTCAGAAGAGTCCACAGGCAAGACCTTTTCATAGGAAAGTTAGGTGTCAGCCGGGCAAGGTGGGGCAAAAGATTTCGAAATCCAGTTGTGTTTCATTTTAATGAAGGTTAGATCATCTACATTTTGGGTAGCCAGACGAGTCCTTTTTTCAGTTAGTATTGAACCTGCAGCACTGAATACTCTTTCTGATAGGACACTAGCTGCCGGGCAAGCAAGCTCCTGCAATGCATATTCTGCCAATTCTGGCCAGGTGTCTAATTTGGATGCCCAGTAATCAAATGGGAATGACGGTTGAGGGAGAACGTCGATAAGGGATGAAAAATAGTTTGTAACCATACTGGACAAATGTTGTCTCCTGTCACTTTGAATTGATGCTGCAGTACCTGTCCTGTCTGCGGTCATAGCAAAATCACTCCACAACCTGGTCAGAAAACCCCTCTGGCCAACGCCACTTCTGATTTCTGCCCCTCTAACACCTCTGGTCTGCTGGTCCCTGGAGCTCGTGTGAGAACGATCACGGGCGCTGTGTGCAGGGAATGCCAGAAGCAAACGGTCAACAAGAGTTGATTGTTTTGTTGCTAATATTAGTTCCAAGTTCTCATGTGGCATAATATTTTGCAATTTGCCTTTATAGCGAGGATCAAGGAGGTAGGCCAACCAGTAATCGTCATCGTTCATCATTTTTGTAATGCGTGTGTCCCTTTTGAGGATACGCAAGGCATAATCCGCCATGTGGGCCAAAGTTCCAGTTGTCAAATCTGCGGTTGTGCTTGGTTGAGGGGCAGTTGCAGGCAAATCTACGTCACTTGTGTCCCTCAAAAAACCAGAACCCGCCCTTGCCACGCCACCAATTTCCAATGACCCCGGGAAAGCTTCCTCATTAAAAATATACTCATCCCCATCATCCTCCTCATCCTCCACCTCCTCTTCGCCCGCTACCTCGTCCTGTACACTGCCCTGACCAGACAATGGCTGACTGTCATCAAGGCTTTCCTCTTCCTCTGGTGCAGACGCCTGATCCTTTATGTGCGTCAAACTTTGCATCAGCAGACACATTAGGGGGATGCTCATGCTTATTATGGCGTTGTCTGCACTAACCAGCCGTGTGCATTCCTCAAAACACTGAAGGACTTGACACATGTCTTGAATCTTCGACCACTGCACACCTGACAACTCCATGTCTGCCATCCTACTGCCTGCCCGTGTATGTGTATCCTCCCACAAAAACATAACAGCCCGCCTCTGTTCGCACAGTCTCTGAAGCATGTGCAGTGTTGAGTTCCACCTTGTAACAACGTCTATGATTAGGCGATGCTGGGGAAGGTTCAAAGAACGCTGATAGGTCTGCATACGGCTGGAGTGTACAGGCGAACGGCGGATATGTGCGCAAAGTCCACGCACTTTGAGGAGCAGGTCGGATAACCCCGGATAACTTTTCAGGAAGCACTGCACCACCAGGTTTAAGGTGTGAGCCAGGCAAGGAATGTGTTTCAGTTGGGAAAGGGAGATGGCAGCCATGAAATTCCTTCCGTTATCACTCACTACCTTGCCTGCCTCAAGATCTACAGTGCCCAGCCACGACTGCGTTTCTTGCTGCAAGAACTCGGACAGAACTTCCGCGGTGTGTCTGTTGTCGCCCAAACACTTCATAGCCAATACAGCCTGCTGACGTTTGCCAGTAGCTGCCCCATAATGGGAGACCTGGTGTGCAACAGTGGCAGCTGCGGATGGAGTGGTTGTGCGACTGCGGTCTGTGGACGAGCTCTCGCTTCTGCAGGAGGACGAGGAGGAGGAGGAGGAGGAGGGGGTGCGAACGGCTACAGCCAACTGTTTCCTAGACCGTGGGCTAGGCAGAACTGTCCCAAACTTGCTGTCCCCTGTGGACCCTGAATCCACCACATTTACCCAGTGTGCCGTGATGGACACGTAACGTCCCTGGCCATGCCTACTGGTCCATGCATCTGTTGTCAGGTGCACCTTTGTACTCACAGATTGCCTGAGTGCATGGACGATGCGCTCTTTAACATGCTGGTGGAGGGCTGGGATGGCTTTTCTGGAAAAAAAGTGTCGACTGGGTAGCTCGTAGCGTGGTACAGCGTAGTCCATCAGGTCTTTGAAAGCTTCGCTTTCAACTAACCGGTAGGGCATCATCTCTAACGAGATTAGTCTAGCTATGTGGGCGTTCAAACCCTGTGTACGTGGATGCGAGGCTAAGTACTTCCTTTTTCTAACCATAGTCTCATGTAGGGTGAGCTGGACTGGAGAGCTGGAGATCGTGGAACTAGCGGGGGTGCCGGTGGACATGGCAGACTGAGAGACGGTGGGAGATGGTATTGTTGCCGCCGGTGCCCTAGATGCAGTGTTTCCTACTACGAAACTGGAGATTCCCTGACCCTGACTGCTTTGGCCTGGCAAAGAAACCTGCACAGATACTGCAGGTGGTGCAGAAAATGGTGGCCCTACACTGCCGGAACGGATGTTGCGTTGATGAGTAGCTTCATTGGCCGAGGGTGCTACAACCTTAAGGGACGTTTGGTAGTTAGTCCAAGCTTGCAAATGCATGGTGGTTAAATGTCTATGCATGCAACTTGTATTGAGACTTTTCAGATTCTGCCCTCTGCTTAAGGTAGTTGAACATTTTTGACAGATTACTTTGTGCTGATCAATTGGATGTTGTTTAAAAAAATGCCAGACTGCACTCTTTCTAGCATCGGATACCTTTTCAGGCATTGCAGACTGAGCTTTAACCGGATGGCCACGCTGTCCTCCAACAGGTTTTGACTTTGCCACGCGTTTTGGCCAAGATACGGGCCCGGCAGATGGAACCTGTTGCGATGTTGATGCCTGCTGCGGCCCCTCCTCCTCCGCTTCAGAACTGCTGCCGCCTGCACCCTGTTCCCCCAATGGCTGCCAATCGGGGTCAAGAACTGGGTCATCTATTACCTCTTCTTGTAGCTCGTGTGCAACTTCGTCTGTGTCACCGTGTCGGTCGGTGGTATAGCGTTCGTGATGGGGCAACATAGTCTCATCAGGGTCTGATTCTTGATCAGCACCCTGCGATGGCAATGTTGTGGTCTGAGTCAAAGGACCAGGATAGTAGTCTGGCTGTGGCTGTGCATCAGTGCACTCCATGTCAGATTCAACTTGTAATGGGCATGGACTGTTAACTGCTTCACTTTCTAAGCCAGGGACGGTATGTGTAAAGAGCTCCATGGAGTAACCCGTTGTGTCGCCTGCTGCATTCTTCTCTGTTGTTGTTTTTGCTGAAGAGGACAAGGAAGCGACTTGTCCATGACCGTGAACATCCACTAACGACGCGCTGCTTTTACTTTTACCAGTTTCACGAGAGGAGGCAAAAGAGCTAGAGGCTGAGTCAGCAAGATAAGCCAAAACTTGCTCTTGATGCTCCGGCTTTAAAAGCGGTTTTCCTACTCCCAGAAAAGGGAGGGTTCGAGGCCTTGTGTAGCCAGACGACGAACCTGGCTCCACAGCTCCAGACTTAGGTGCAATATTTTTTTTCCCACGACCACCTGATGCTCCACCACTACCACTACCCTCATTACCAGCTGACAATGAACGCCCCCGGCCACGACCTCTTCCACCAGACTTCCTCATTGTTTTAAAAACGTAACCAAACGAACGGTATTTGTTGCTGTCACACAACTTACACGGTGAGCTATAACTTCAGTATGATTTAGCTACCCCTTTACAGGTGGGTGAGACCACAACGAAAATCAGCCACAATGTTACACACTCTGTTGTTGTTGGCAACAAATGAGATGGCACACACGCAGGACTGTCACTGAAGCGCAAATGTAAATATTTATCTCCCACTGATTTGTGTTTGTTTTTTTTAAAAGGGAGACTTCAGAAAAAAAAAAATTAAAAAAAAAATATTTTTTACAGAAGAATTTATAAAACAAATAAAATGAAATGATTGTTTCAGGGAGAATTTAGGAAAAAAAAAAAAAAAAAAGGCTTTGTAGGGCCCACTGAGTGAGAGAGGACGCACACAGGAGTCAGGAGTGGCACACAAGCCCAGAGGCCAATATTAATCTCCCACCGATTGATTTAGTTATTTTTTTTGGTAGATTTTGGAACCCAAATCAAGCAAAAAAATTAATAGACTTTCTATGGCCCACAATTGGGGAGAGAGAGAGAGATGGCACACCCAGGAGTCAAGACTGGCACACAAGCAGAAGGGGCAATATGAATCTCCCACAGATTTTTTTTTTTTTTTTTTTTTCAGGGAGACTTGAGAGAAAAAAAAATACAAAAAAAATGATTTTTTTCAGGAATAATTTAGAAACCAAAGAAAATAAAATGATTGTTTCAGGGAGAATTTAGAAAACAAATAAAACAAAAAATAGGCTTTCTAGGGCCCACTGAGTGACAGATGACGCACACAGGAGTCAGGAGTGGCACACAAGCCCAGAGGCCAATATTAATCTCCCACTGATTGATTTAGTTATTTTTTTTGGTAGATTTTGGAACCCAAATCAAGCAAAAAAATTAATAGGCTTTCTATGGCCCACAATTGGGGAGAGAGAGAGAGATGGCACACCCAGGAGTCAAGACTGGCACACAAGCAGAAGGGGCAATATGAATCTCCCACAGATTTTTTTTTTTTTTTTTTTTTCAGGGAGACTTTAGAGAAAAAAAAATACAAAAAAAATGATTTTTTTCAGGAATAATTTAGAAACCAAAGAAAATAAAATGATTTTTTCAGGGAGAATTTAGAAAACAAATAAAACAAAAAATAGGCTTTCTAGGGCCCACTGAGTGACAGATGACGCACACAGGAGTCAGGAGTGGCAGAGAAGCCCAGAGGCCAATATTAATCTCCCACTGATTGATTTAGTGATTATTTTTGGTAGATTTTGGAACCCAAATCAAGCAAAAAAATTTATAGGCTTTCTATGGCCCACAATTGGGGAGAGAGAGAGAGATGGCACACCCAGGAGTCAAGACTGGCACACAAGCAGAAGGGGCAATATGAATCTCCCACAGATTTTTTTTTTTTTTTTTTTTTTCAGGGAGACTTTAGAGAAAAAAAAATACAAAAAAAATGATTTTTTTCAGGAATAATTTAGAAACCAAAGAAAATAAAATGATTTTTTCAGGGAGAATTTAGAAAACAAATAAAACAAAAAATAGGCTTTCTAGGGCCCACTGAGTGACAGATGACGCTCACAGGAGTCAGGAGTGGCACACAAGCCCAGAGGCCAATATTAATCTCCCACTGATTGATTTAGTGATTTTTTTTGGTAGATTTTGGAACCCAAATCAAGCAAAAAAATTAATAGGCTTTCTATGGCCCACTATTTGTGAGAGAGATGGCACGCTCAGGACTGGCACACAAGCCCAGAGGCCAATATTAATCTCCCACTTTTTTTTTTTTCCAGGGAAAATTTATAAACCCAATAAAAAAATAATAATAAATAGGCTTTCTATGGCCCACTATCTGAGAGAGAGAGATGGCACGCTTAGGACTGGCACACAAGCCCAAAGGCCAATATTAATCTCCCATTGATTGATTGATTGATTGATTTTTTCAGGTAGAATTATGAACCCAAATCAACCAAAAAAATAAATAGGCTTTCTATGGCCCACTATTTGTGAGAGAGATGGCACGCTCAGGACTGGCACACAAGCCCAGAGGCCAATATTAATCTCCCACTTTTTTTTTTTTTCCAGGGAAAATTTATAAACCCAATAAAATAATAAAAAAATAGGCTTTCTATGGCCCACTATCTGAGAGAGAGAGAGATGGCACGCTTAGGACTGGCACACAAGCCCAAAGGCCAATATTAATCTCCCACTGATTGATTTATTGATTTTTTCAGGTAGAATTTAGAACCCAAATCAAGCAAAAAAATTAATAGGCTTTCTATGGCCCACTGAGTGAGAGATGGCACACACAGGAGTGAGGAGTGGCACACAAGCCCTGAGGCCAATATTTTTCTCCCACTGATTGATGTTGTGATTTTTTCTGGTAGATTTTGGAACCCAAATCAAGCAAAAAAATAAATAGGCTTTCTATGGCCCACTGAGTGAGAGATGACACAGACAGAGATGGCACTCTAGCAGAAATGTCAATCTTAATCTCCCACAAAAAAAAAAAAAAAAAAGGAACGGTCCTTCAATTACTATCTCCCTGCAGTAATCTCAGCCAGGTATGGCAGGCAGCAATAAGGAGTGGACTGATGCACAAATTAAATAAAAAGTGTGGACAAACAAACAAGATAGCTGTGCAGAAAGGAAGGAACAAGAGGATTTGTGCTTTGAAAAAAGCAGTTGGTTTGCACAGCGGCGTACACACAGCAATGCAGCTATCAGGGAGCCTTCTAGGGCAGCCCAATGAGCTACAGCGCTGAGGAAAAAAAAAAAAAAAGGAGCTTCCACTGTCCCTGCACACCGAAGGTGGTGTTGGGCAGTGGAAATCGCTACAGCACAAGCGGTTTTGTGGTTAATGGACCCTGCCTAACGCTATCCCTGCTTCTGACGAAGCGGCAGCAACCTCTCCCTAAGCTCAGATCAGCAGCAGTAACATGGCGGTCGGCGGGAACGCCCCTTTATAGCCCCTGTGATGCCGCAGACAGCAAGCCAATCACTGCAATGCCCTTCTCTAAGATGGTGGGGACCAGGACCTATGTCATCACGCTGCCCACACTCTGCGTTTACCTTCATTGGCTGAGAAATGGCGCTTTTCGCGTCATTGAAACGCGACTTTGGCGCGAAAGTCGCGTACCGCATGGCCGACCACGCACAGGGGTCGGATCGGGTTTCATGAAACTCGACTTCGCCAAAAGTCGGCGACTTTTGAAAATGTTCGACCCGTTTCGCTCAACCCTAGTAGTTAAGTAACCATAC
Organism: Ranitomeya imitator; assembly: GCF_032444005.1. Taxonomy (NCBI): domain Eukaryota; kingdom Metazoa; phylum Chordata; class Amphibia; order Anura; family Dendrobatidae; genus Ranitomeya; species Ranitomeya imitator. The sequence continues at coordinate 27,825,568 of NC_091285.1, forward strand.
ATGGCACCAACACTACTGGTAAACGCTTGGTTGGCTGGTTTCCTGGCCCCTACCAAAATTGATGTCACGGTGTACTTTTCACTTTCAAGAGGTTTTTTTTATACATTATGGTGTCCTCACCTGGATGCCTTATGGACACCTTCCCTCATCCCGGTGTAGCAAATGGAGACTATTAAAGTGGTCCTAAATCCAACTTAGAAGTTTTGGGGATTTTGTTTATAGTCGAGGAGAACCGAAGAAACATTAAGGCATGTGATGTCCAGCAATCTCCCAAGGCTTCCTGGAGTGTTTGTATACTTATACCCTTCATGAATGTAGGCGTTCCATACATAAATTTAGATGGTTGCTAAAAAACTGCAAATAGTAGAATTCGTAGCTGCATAATAATTAAAAGATACTCTGCGCAACAGTTTCTTTAGGCACACCCCTCATGGTCCTTTAGGCACATCACTCATCCATTTCTCTACCCACACCTCTCATCACTTTCTTTAGGCGCACCCTTCATCTGTTTCTTTAGGCATACTCCACGTCCATTTCTTTAGGCACACCACACACCATTGTATTTATGTACAATCCTCATCCATTTCTTTAGGCATAAACAAATCAGTTTCCTCAGGCATACCCCTCAGTAGTTTCTTTAGGTACACCATGTCACGGGGCTACCGCGACAGAGAGGTTCCAGAGAAGAGGAGCGCTCTGGGCCTCGTTCACACACAGTGAACAGAAGCTCTTCACCTGTATTCTGACCTGGCTGCTTTGTGCCAGCAGTGCAGGAGTTAACCTTATTGTTGAAAGATGGGTCTCTCAGCTGAAGTGGATTTTGTAATCTGATCCTCTATATAGACTCAGTCCTGGCTTCAGCTAGTGTCAGTGATCAGTTCTACTGCCTGGCTTGGAGGTTGAAGGAGCGTAGTATTGGTGTTGGAGGTTTATTTACAGAGATTGGTGTCTGCTGTTTTGGTTGCATGTTAAACCTGTTTTTCTTCCTATTTTATTCCTTCTCTTCCCTTCTCTGTGTTACCTCTGTGGTTGTAAGAGCATTTGGTGAGTTTGAGACTTTTAGTTACCTTGTCTGTATACCCTGTTATTTGTTGTATTGTTATACTGGTGCAGTCCACCTCTCTTGGGGGAGACTAATCAAGAAAGGTAAAAATATACATGAATATATCATTCTTACCCAATATTTTTTTCTTTAGGTAATTTGCAATAATTGTAAGTCTAACTGGTTGAACCTAAAATAATTTTTAGATGAAAAATATAAATGCATTAAATAAACTAAAAAAAGGTTAAAAAAATAGTAAAAAAAAAATGTTAAAAAGCACTGAATGAAACAAAAATCTTCTCAAATGGATTCCATCTGGATGCCTCATCCACCACTAACAAACCAATACTGGCTAAAAAAAAATATTTTTTTTGTTTACCAATGAGACAACTAACAATATTTTTTTTTATTATTTACTAAAGAAAACAAACAAATGCTGAATAAATGCTGTTAACTCTGAGCAAGGCAGTCAAATATATATGTAATAATATACTCACAAATAGGAAAAAATCATTTTTGGTAATTTTTACTCATTTTGTCACCCTATAATACTTTTTTTTTTTTAAGAAACAAATAAAAAATGTAGGAAAAAAAAGGACACCATATGTATCCTCAAGGTAATGGGTGAGCTCATCACTCACTGACAAACTAATGGTGACCAAAAACTACTTTTGCACATTAAACTTAATTCAATTAACTAAAAAAATAGATTAAAAAAGAATAAAAGAAAAGTGAAAAGAAAAAATGGAATAGAATTATAAATGAAAATAAAATGTAAAAATATCAAGTAAAAAAATAAAATAAATTAAAAAAAAATTGATTTGAGCGTTGGCATACTTTACTCTTAAAATATAAAGCCTTCCCAAGATCACATTTGTTCCTTAAGAAGATCTCCCGGAGGCATCATTTACTACAACATTTTGACAAAACTTCAATTTGTGCCCTCTGTCTAACCTTTGCATTCCTGGCTAATTCAAGCCAATTCCTTGTGTGTATTATACAGACCACACTGGTTTAGAGGAAGAAGGGTTTCAGCTCCAAGTTGATGAAAGGCGTGCTGGAAGCTCCTTATATATGCTATAGGTGATCATATAACTCTTTATTTAAGCTGGGTATGACAAGCAAATCCCCCGCCAGAAGAAGTTTTCTTTGCGATTAAGACAAATATAGTGGTTTGTCGTATTTACAAAGGAAACGTTCTAAAGCGGTTAAATCCGCCGCTTCCAAGGCGGCTCCGCGAGATTTTTACCCGTATGTTGAGTGAAATTTGGTAACATTTACAAAAAAATAAAATTAAAGTTGGGTCATCGCCATGATAACATTTATAGGGTTAGGATCGCTAAAGTGTACTGCAAGGAGTGCCGATCAATGATACTTGGAAGTCAATCGGTGCTCAACTGCTTTTACTTGTCAAATCATCGCGATCCGATCGCTCATCCGATGTTTCGTTTCCGCTCAAGTGCATTGTTCTTGGCAGCACGTCTGTGTTTACATGAAAAAAATCCACTTATGACCAACGATAATTTTTTTTAATGTGATCAACAAATATTGATGGGTGAAACCTTCGTATGTGCACGTGATCGTTGCCCTGGACAAAAGGTCCTAGAGCTGGTGAGGATGGATTATCAAAAGGGGCAATTGCCCTTAAATCTACAGTCTTTCCAAAACTGAACTTTTTGTGTTTCCTCCCTCTACTAACCTTTCTATACCTGTTATTCCCATTTCTGTGGGCTGTTCTACTAGAACTTCCAAGAAGCACTGTCTTGGCGTTATACTTGACTCAGATTTTTCCATCAATCCCTATATCCAATCACTGACTCACTCATGTCACTTGCACCTCAAAAAACACCATGACCATGCCTTTATTATTCAATAGCCCAATCACTAGCTAAAAAGAAGAAATAATTTCATATTTGCGCCAATAATGTTACTGCCCCGACTTTGCCGCCAACACTGGTCATGATCCCTTCTCCTATAGCCACCTCCCTTTGCAGTAGTCCAAGTCAGGTTTCTCAAGTAGCTTGGCAAACTCCTCAGACATCATCATCTTTGGACTCTTAGTCCAGATCAGGCCGAGACCAGGTGCTTGAGCATTAAGTACAATTGTCTATCATCTACTCTTCTAACCCCGATTTCCATGCTACAGCCAGTGTTATTTTCAAGCTCAATCTGGAATACTAGGGAAAGTCCACACCTACCTCTCTGCACGCAAGGTGCCAACTCCTTGCCTTTATTTTCACATCTGTCCTGTAATCAATTTAACGCATCTCTTCAAGCAAGTCATCAGTTTACCCTATACTTCACTGCCATCAGTTTGTATACATCGCTGCTATTAATCTATTCCCTGCTGAAAGGTAACAGAATGCATTTACTTCTCTGTTATTCCTGTGATTCACCATTGCCATCCTGGAAGACACCAGACTGCAATTACTCTTTGTTATTCCTGTGATTAACCACTGCCCTGCTAGAAGATACCAAACTGCATTTACTTCTCTGTTATTCCCGTGATTCACCATTGCCATCCTGGAAGACACCAGACTGCAATTACTCTGTTATTCCTGTGATTCACCATTGCCATCCTGGAAGACACCAGACTGCAATTACTTTTTGTTATTCCTGTGATTAACCACTGCCCTGCTAGAAGATACCAAACTGCATTTACTTCTCTGTTATTCCTGTGATTCACGTTTGCCATCCTGGAAGACACCAGACTGCAATTACTTTTTGTTATTCCTGTGATTAACCACTGCCCTGCTAGAAGATACCAAACTGCATTTACTTCTCTGTTATTCCTGTGATTCACGTTTGCCATCCTGGAAGACACCAGACTGCAATTACTCTTTGTTATTCCTGCGATTAACCACTGCACTGCTAGAAGATACCAAACTGCATTTACTTCTCTGTTATTCCTGTGATTCACGTTTGCCATCCTGGAAGACACCAGACTGCAATTACTCTTTGTTATTCCTGTGATTAACCACTGCACTGCTAGAAGATACCAAACTGCATTTACTTCTCTGTTATTCCTGTGATTCACGTTTGCCATCCTGGAAGACAGACACCAGACTGCAATTACTCTTTGTTATTCCTGTGATTAACCATTGCCCTGCTAGAAGATACCAAACTGCATTTACTTCTCTGTTATTCCTGTGATTCACGTTTGCCATCCTGGAAGACACCAGACTGCAATTACTCTTTGTTATTCCTGTGATTAACCATTGCCCTGCTAGAAGATACCAAACTGGATTTACTTCTCTGTTATTCCTGTGATTCACGTTTGCCATCCTGGAAGACACCAGACTGCAATTACTCTTTGTTATTCCTGTGATTAACCACTGCACTGCTAGAAGATACCAAACTGCATTTACTTCTCTGTTATTCCTGTGATTCACGTTTGCCATCCTGGAAGACACTAGACTGCAATTACTCTTTGTTATTCCTGTGATTAACCACTGCCCTGCTAGAAGATACCAAACTGCATTTACTTCTCTGTTATTCCTGTGATTCACGTTTGCCATCCTGGAAGACACCAGACTGCAATTACTCTTTGTTATTCCTGTGATTAACCACTGCCCTGCTAGAAGATACCAAACTGCATTTACTTCTCTGTTATTCCTGTGATTCACGTTTGCCATCCTGGAAGACACCAGACTGCAATTACTCTTTGTTATTCCTGCGATTAACCACTGCACTGCTAGAAGATACCAAACTGCATTTACTTCTATGTTAATCCTGTAATTCACCATTGTGCTTCTGTAAGAAACCAGACGGAATTTACTTCTCTTTGTTATTCCTATGATTAACTATTGCCCTTATAGAAGATACCAGTATCCTATACAGTCACTGTTTTAGTCTATATCCAGCACTTCTTCTGTGCTACCGGCACCACTTACTAGTCTATCATCCTGCATTCCCTGCTGTCCTGGTTCTCACTAATTCTTGTGTCATCCGTCAAGAACAACCTCGCGAAGACCTCACCAGGTAAGCCAGTAACAAATACAATATTGATACCATGATTTTTATTTTTTTTTTGTAATACCTTCTCTACTTCGGAACCTTTTTCTATCCGGGCCTTGTTATGAGGCATTCCTATGTCTTCTGATAGGCCAATTGAACACTGCATTGACACCAGAATAAAATGTACTTATTTGTGTCACCACTAGGCCCCAATATTTGCAGTTTGTCATGTACTGCACCCTAGACACCTGAAACCCATAATTATTCTGCCCCAAGCACCTTCCTCCCCGTCCTATTTTTGGTCTATCCTAAAATTAAAGAACTGAAACCGCCATCCATCTATGTAAGCTGTTTACCCAAGAGCAATACATGAACACAAAAGAATCCGATATGTTCCAGAAACAGTTGATCTGGATTAATATTGATGAGCCCCTGGTTCCTAGAGAATTAACAGTCTCAATTCTTTGGTATGTTAGCACCACCCACAATTGGGCTACCCCTAGCGTATGTCATCGGCCATTTTTTTTAGCACATACTATAAAAGAGAATAAACTGACAATGAATTATTTAAGTACATCTCTGGGGAAAGATTGATTCTTTTTTTCCCAAACAGTTTATCATGAAGCTGCTTCCTTGGAAAACTTCACGGATACAATCAGAGTGCTCCGCTGTGACCAGTAATATCCTTCTATTACATGCAGATGTGGCAAAGTAAGAGGAAGGTGATGGGGATAGTCATCCTGTAAAATAAATATTTGCAAGAATTTCCTGACTTAAGGGAGAACACGTTAGGGATGAATACCCTTTCAAGGTTATTCCAGGTTTGTAACGCGACTCTCTGCAAATATCTATCAATATCTGTCAGCACATAGTTGGAAAAATGCCATGTGGGGAACAATGCGCAACCAAAAATATAACCTCATAAAGTGTCTGGTCTGGATAGTACATGATGAGATATAATTGGTCAGTGAAGGCCAGGATCTAGCCGTTAAGCTTGCTTTATGAGAATCTACGGAAACTTATGGACGCCATGCGGCAATACGGTAGTATAACGCCGCGCCATCTGGCAGCCGGACTCCAGCAGATTGCTCCTTACATCAATTAAGTCACTAGCATTTTACAAACTTTTGTGCAACAAATAATGTAAGCAAAATATAAGACATTTTGAAATTCATTTTTGTCATAGGAAGTATTCCTATTTTCACTTATTTTCCTCCCCACTCTTAAAAACTGATTATAGATCAGATTACAAAATCCTACTGAAATCTATTGAAGCAGCAGAGAGGGGGAGGCAAAGAGATGCTGCATTTTCTTCTTAGTAAGAGTTTTATTTTCCTCCAGCTCTGGATTCACAGCTACACTGCTCAGTACTGCTTTATAATTTCCTTCACGCTTTTGTTACTTCTGAGCATGGGATCTACAGAGACAGGGGAGCATGAATCCATGATATCTGTGTGTCTTTTGTATGGGAGACATCATAGGGTTCTCCACCTGTTAGCTCAGAGACAACTGAATATTAGATATTGAGCTGGAATAGGGGAAAAATGAAGAAAAGTGCATGATACATATAATGGCCAGAAATAGTGTTATTCTTCATATACACACACATGACAGATTATTCTTAATAGTGACTTGATACAACTGGTACACTTTAAAGACACCACGTGAAAAACACAGACCAAAGAGTTTTTTGTTTGGGTTGGTAAAGAGAATACTTTTTTGTATTTTTTGAGGTGGGGGGTTGTCTTTTTTATATACTTCAATGAGAAGATAAATTCATAATATCTCGAGATTGGTACACATATGTGAGGTACTTACATGTAGAAGAAATAGTCTATTTCCAGCTAGGAGTATCGTCCATTTGAAGATCACGTGGTGAAAAGTTGGGTTTCCAATTGTTCAAATTTGCCATTTCATAGATGATAGCGGTGTATGATATCAATATGAAGCAAAAGACTTTGTCTGCTTATCCCAAAGAACGTAGCTCCTCCAAGATGGTTTTTGATTGTGGCAAATTGGTAAGTTGAAGCAAGGCTCTGTTGTGGTCATCAGTAGACCTCGGTCAGTAGCAGAGGTGCTTCTCGGCAAATGGTGAGCAGTACACCTCAGTCATTAGCAGAGGAGCTTCTAAACACATGTTGAGCAGTACACCTTGGTCAAAAACCAAGAAACTTCTCAAAACTTGGTGATCAATAACCTCATTCAGTAGCAGAGGAGCTTGTAGGCAAATGGTGAGCAGTACACTTTGGTCAGTAACAGAGGAGCTTCTACACACGTGGTGATCAGTAGACCTCATTCAGTAACAGAGGAGCTTCTACACACGTGGTGATCAGTAGACCTCATTCAGTAGCAGAGGAGCTTCTAGGCAAATTATGAGCAGTACACCTCGGTCATTAGCAGAGGAGCTTCTAAACACATGGTGAGCAGTACACCTTGGTCAATAACTGAGAAACTTCTCAAAACTTGGTGATCAATAACCTCATTCAGTAGCAGAGGAGCTTGTAGGCAAATGGTGAGCAGTACACTTTGGTCAGTAACAGAGGAGCGTCTACACACGTGGTGATCAGTAGACTTCATTCAGTAGCAGTAGAGCTTCTAAACACATGGTGAGCAGTAGACCTTGGTCAGTAACAGAGGAGCTTCTACACATGTGGTGAGCAGTAGACTTCATTCAGTAGCAGTAGAGCTTCTAAACACATGGTGAGCAGTAGACCTTGGTCAGTAACAGAGGAGCTTCTACACATGTGGTGAGCAGTAGACAATTCCGTAGCAGAGGAGCTTCTAGGCAAATGATGAGCAGCACACCTCAGTCAGTAGCAGAGGAGCTTCTTAACACATGCTGATCACTACACCTCAGTCAGTAGCAGAGGAAATTCAAAACATGGCTTAAGATTTAGGGCTTCATCTGTTGGAACTCAATAATGAATATGTGGTCCTGTGAGAGAAAAAAATAAACAAAAACATTAAATTAAAGTTGGTGCCTTAGCTCAGAGTTATGGCTGGTGCATTAAGTCAAGCCTAAGGTCACATATTAGGGTAAGGGTTAGGGTTGATGTATTAGCTTAGTTCAGTTTTGCGTCTTAGGTTAGAGTTATGGTTGTATTGAGTCAAGGTCAAGGTTGGCACACAAAATATATTATTAACAAATAATCATTATCATTGATTATAATGGGAATATATCATGTGGTTATGTTGATATTTGCAAATGTGCTTCTAGTTTTTTTTTCACTTGTAACATGATATTAGAAGTATTTAGAAAAAGACCTGTCTTTGTTTTTACCAAATACAAATACTTGAAAGTCTTCAAATCTAATACCACGAGGAGGGGTTGTCTGGTTTAGAATATCTATTTTTAATACCCTATCAGGGCATTGTGTTTTAGAAGACAGTATCTAAATTGAGACATCTACCAATAAAAAAGTGTCTACAAAGAGCATCTTTCTCTCTGGAGGACCCGGTACATCTGTCTATCACATTGACAGTCTATTTACTTTAATGATCATTGTGTAATTCTTCATGTCGCCTGATGTGGTGCTGCAGGGAAAACTAACACTTGCTGCGGGTTTCAACTGGTGATCGCCAAAGATCCCATAATTAGCTTATCTTTGGTGAACTATACTGATAAAAGGGGGTTAATAAAGCATGTTAAACCCCTTTAAAAAGAATTGGTCACCCTTAAAACTCGAATTAAACCACTTGTACAGTCAAATAGGTGACTTAGCTCCTCTGAAAATCACATCTGTAGGCTAGATTTAGCCACCTAAGTGAAAAAAACAAGCTTTATTACATAGGCAAGTGAGGGGCCCTTGGCCCACCCTTGGCGTGGGTAAAAGTCAGTGCCCTGTTTCACCCCCTAAATTGGCACTGCCTCTTAGCTTGACTGACAGCAATTGTTTGAAAAGACAGAATGAGGCCTGAACTCAATTTCTGGACCTCTACTGCCCATCGGTGCACCTGCATTGGCCGCCCGCTACAGTGTGATCCTGTCTGCGGCGGTCGCCCGCTGCAGACAGGAGAAAAGGCTGAGAGCGCTCTTGCTCTGACACTGAGTGCACGCTTACTGGGCTCCTGCAGTGTCAGTGCGCACGTGCAAATCAAGGAATCCAGTTCAGAGAGTGCTTGCTCTAGGCAAGCGAGCTCTGTTAATCGAGGTAACGGGAAATGTGGAGGTTGCAAATATAGGGGGTGTAGCGGTGCGCCGAAGACCCTCATTTACATATCTAATAAACACTTTTATTTTAATATAGAAAGTTGTTATATAGTTTATACTACAGACATGACTTTTATACGCCTGTATAGGAGGCTTAATTTGGGTTTTAGGGGTGTCCAAAGACACCCTACAAGGCATGTTCTAAAATATAGCAATGAGTCAATAGGGGGTTAAATAGAGAGTCGTAGATATCCCTGCCGAGTGTCATATGTTGAGCTGCAAAAGGGCTAATATTGGATTATTTGTAATTAGAATGTGATTTACCATGGGAAAAAAAAGAAGCACAGCGCCAGTGGAATAATTTTAGAACCAGAAAAAAAATGCGATTATTTCCCACCATTTCTTTCCCCCCTCCCTCCAGTTGCTAAATTAAGAGGGTTGCACCAAGGTTATCTCCCCAAACTACGGACCAGCAAAACATTCATTGCAAAAGCCAAAGCCGGGCAGAGGGACATCGAGGCTGGCAGCATGCTCTCATTTTGTAGTTTCACCCTCTTCTTTCCCTACGTCGAGCCGCATAAACATTTAAGTAATGATAAAGTCTTGTATGTCGCGAGGAACTCTCATGCCTGGTGCCAAGTACATGACAGTTTTCCCATCTAGTTCCTACACAACAAACAGAAATAACTCATATATTGACTGTACAGTATGCAGCCTGTCAACCGGCTTTTAATAGCCCTGATTATAATAAGTTCCTAAAAGTATGTGACTTCCACATATTAGAAAAATGGAGGAGATTCCAAGCGCTAAACTTTCCCAGCAGAGGGTCAACTGTTTGTCCTGTTGTGAACCATCAGGAATTAGAAAAATATATTAAATAAATACTCTATTTAACCAAAATGTGTTGAAACTGGTGATTCGAAAGGGTTGTCCCAATTTGGCACTTTACCCCTTACTATATGTTCAGGATATCTGATAATTTTCTGATTACTGGGACCACTACTTGGCCAATTTCAACAGCACTATAGACAAAAATTGGTGGCCACTGCCATGTACTAACCCTATTCTCCAAATCAATGGGGGTCTCCATGGCCAGCCATGTTAGGACAGCCCCATTTAATGCTTCGATCCTATTACAAAAGGCAATGACGAAAAAGGTCTTGGAGAAACAGGTTGGATGCGTCAGTGCTTCAATATGTTGAAATCCATAGAATAGAAGGAAAAATCATGCCAAAGGAGTAAAAAAGGAGATCCAGGAGTTGATGTGTTGAAAATTCCGGTTTTATTAGTCAACTCGTTTCAAAGTTCAAAGACTTCTTCAAAACGATCAATGATGATGAAGACGTTTGTGAACTTTGAAAATCGTTGACTAGTAAAACAAAATTTTCCATCCTCCATGGTTTTCCCTTCCGTTGCATATATCCTGGATCATCAGCAGCCGTTCTACTGAGCTTTCTTTAGTGTTGTGGCACACAACCCTGCCAGGTGACCACATCCCTGCCCCTATCGTTCTCTTATCCTCTACATGGGTAAGACCCTATTTTGACTTACTGTCCTCCAGTTTTCTCCACACAAAGGCCCAAAGAATCATTGAAAATAATCACTTAAAAGGGAGGGAACCAAGAACAAAGTCATCACCTATCCATAGGATAAAATAGCGAAGGGTTCCTGTTGTGAATTCTGTTGTCGGGCTCCCTCCTGTGGTCATGAATGGTACTTCGGCTGGTTCTGTCCATGGACTTCCTCTGGTGGGTGTTTCTGAGTTTCCTTCCACAGGTGACGAGGTTATTCATTAGCTGGCTGCTCTATTTAACTCCACTTAGATCTTTGCTCCATGCCACCTGTCCATGTTCCAGTATTGGTCTTGTTCACTCCTGGATCGTTCTTGTGACCTGTCTTCCAAGTAGAAGCTAAGTTCCTGCTTGTATTTCTTTGGTTTGCTATTTTTCTGTCCAGCTTGCTATTTTTATTGTTGTCTTGCTTGCTGGAAGCTCTGGAACGCAGAGGGAGCGCCTCCGCACCGTGAGTCGGTGCGGAGGGTCTTTTTGCGCCCTCTGCGTGGTCTTTTTGTAGGTTTTTGTGCTGACCGCAAAGCAACCTTTCCTATCCTCGGTCTGTTCAGTAAGTCGGGCCTCACTTTGCTAAATCTATTTCATCTCTGTGTTTGTATTTTCATCTTTACTCACAGTCATTATATGTGGGGGGCTGCCTTTTCCTTTGGGGAATTTCTCTGAGGCAAGGTAGGCTTTATTTTTCTATCTTCAGGGCTAGCTAGTTCCTTAGGCTGTGCCAAGTTGCATAGGGAGCGTTAGGAGCAATCCATGGCTACTTCTAGTGTGTTTGATAGGATTAGGGATGGCGGTCAGCAGAGTTCCCACGTCCCAGAGCTCGTCCTTTATTATCAGTAACTATCAGGTCATTCCGTGTGCTCTTAACTACCAGGTCCATTATTGTCCTGACCACCAGGTCATAACAGGTCCCCATGTCGGAACTCCAATGATTATGAGAACATGGGTCAAGAGTAGTGATGAGTAAATCTTTTGAAATTGGCCAACTTTGAAAAATTTTGCAAGGAAATTTGGTTCCTAGTGCATCGATTTGCTAAGAATGGCAAGCCTTCACGTGTCCTGAAATGATGTATGTGTGATTGAATTGAACTATACCTACCTTGATCAAGCAAGCAGCAGCTCTCTCTCTATCAATTAAAGAGAATCTGTGAAACTATTTTTACGAGCATGTAGCTCTTTTGAAGCCAAATTCAGCAACACCTTTACATGGCCAGTCCGTTCCGCCGTTACTAAGAAATCAGCATTTCAAATGATATGTAAATGTGGCTGTAGATCTGAAGCGTCTGTCACTCCAGGTCTATTTCCCACCCAGCGTCATCTCTTTCTGTTTGACTGACAACCTCTATGCTGTAAGACTTCAGGCAAATGACCAATTAGTAAAGAAGTAGGATACAATGCTCAGAGGAAAATAGATCTGGAGTGACGTAGGCTTCAGATCTACCATAGCTCTTTAACCTCATTTGCACGTAAATTCAAATACTAATTTCTCAGCAATGGATGACTGGACTGACCATGTAAAGGTATTGCTGGACTTGTTTTTGAAATAGCTACATGTGCATATAAATAGTTTAGGAGATAGAATCCTGCTAACAAATTCCATTTAAATCTGTACTATTCTCTTTTCCTCGCACACCAATACTCTTTGTCGCTATGTTGTCACACACTATGTGTACAGTGTCTCCAGTGTTTTATCGCTTTCTCTCCCTATCTCTATGGCTGAGCTGTGACGGCTCCTCACTATCCAGATTCACCACATAATGGCTGCTGCATTCCCTGCCTCTGCTTTTTTACAGGTTATGATAATCCCTCGTAAATGGCTATGCTATACTACGTGATGTGACAGCTTCAAGGCCTGATGGAGAAGCTCTTACGGCCTCGCCTATGGTCACATGAGACCTTTCTGACTGATGCAATCTTTTGCAAAGTGTAAAATGGCAGTGGCCATTGTAGATGATTCATGTGTAATATTCAAATTCACCGGCTTCAGCTAATTCCTAAAAAAATGAACACTCGTTTTACTTGCATTGAATTGATTAATCTCTAGTTGAGAGCCCCTTGGTTTAATGGAGCGGTGGTTGAGGGTAGTCACCTTTGCTTCATTCATTCATTCATTTGCTATGGGACCACCAGAGAAAGCCGAGAACCCGGCATACTCCAGGAGTTCCATAGAGAATGAACGAAACCCAATATTTCTGATCCCGCTTTCCCCTGGCATCTGTCGTATGGTTAGCCTGTCCTGACAAAAACAGCATATTCACCCTTATGGCCACCTTTAGGTTGGAAAGTTTTTTTTGTTCAGTACCCTTTTATTAACCTCTTAATGCAAAATCACACATTTGTACCTGATTGGAGGGGTTTCAGAGTGCGGAGAAGGCTGAGAAGCTGAGCTTTTTCCTCACCATGGTAGATGTCGGTTATATTATGTACAGTGGTCAGAGCTGAACTTTAATTGCTGCTGTTAACCATTTAACCCCTTCATGACCCAGCCTATTTTGACCTTAAAGACCTTGCCGTTTTTTGCAATTCTGACCAGTGTCCCTTCATGAGGTAATAACTCAGGAACGCTTCAACGGATCCTAGCGGTTCTGAGATTGTTTTTTCGTGACATATTGGGCTTCATGTTAGTGGTAAATTTAGGTCAATAAATTCTGCGTTTATTTGTGATAAAAACGGAAATTTGGCGAAAATTTTGAAAATTTTGCAATTTTCACATTTTGAATTTTTATTCTGTTAAACCAGAGAGATATGTGACACAAAATAGTTAATAAATAACATTTCCCACATGTTTACTTTACATCAGCACAATTTTGGAAACAAAATTTTTTTTTGTTAGGAAGTTATAAGGGTTAAAATTTGACCAGCGATTTGTCATTTTTACAACAAAATTTACAAAACCATTTTTTTTAGGGACCACCTCACATTTGAAGTCAGTTTGAGGGGTCTATATGGCTGAAAATACCCAAAAGTGACACCATTCTAAAAACTGCACCCCTCAAGGTACTCAAAACCACATTCAAGAAGTTTATTAACCCTTCAGGTGCTTCACAGCAGCAGAAGCAACATGGAAGGAAAAAATGAACATTTAACTTTTTAGTCACAAAAATTATCTTTTAGCAACAATTTTTTTATTTTCCCAATGGTAAAAGGAGAAACTGAACCACGAAAGTTGTTGTCCAATTTGTCCTGAGTACGCTGATACCTCATATGTGGGGGTAAACCACTGTTTGGGCGCACGGCAGGGCTTGGAAGGGAAGGAGCGCCATTTGACTTTTTGAATCAAAAATTGGCTCCACTCTTTAGCGGACACCATGTCACGTTTGGAGAGCCCCCGTGTGCCTAAAAATTGGAGCTCCCCCACAAGTGACCCCATTTTGGAAACTAGACGCCCCAAGGAACTTATCTAGATGCATAGTGAGCACTTTGAACCCCCAGGTGCTTCACAAATTAATCCGTAAAAATGAAAAAGTACTTTTTTTTCACAAAAAAATTCTTTTAGCCTCAATTTTTTCATTTTCACATGGGCAACAGGATAAAATGGATCCTAAAATGTGTTGGGCAATTTCTCCTGAGTACACCAATACCTCACATGTGGGGGTAAACCACTGTTTGGGCACATGGTAAGGCTCGGAAGGGAAGGAGCGCCATTTGACTTTTTGAATGAAAAATTATTTCCATCGTTAGCGGACACCATGTCGCGTTTGGAGAGCTCCTGTGTGCCTAAACATTGGCGCTCCCCCACAAGTGACCCCATTTTGGAAACTAGACCCCCCAAGGAACTTATTTAGATGCCTAGTGAGCACTTTAAACCCTCAGGTGCTTCACAAATTGATCTGTAAAAATGAAAAAGTACTTTTTTTTCACAAAAAAATTCTTTTCGCCTCAATTTTTTCATTTTCACATGGGCAGTAGGGTAAAATGGATCATAAAATTTGTTGGGCAATTTCTCCCGAGTACGTCGATACCTCATATGTGGGGGTAAACCACTGTTTGGGCACTCGGCAGGGCTCGGAAGGGAAGGCGCGCCATTTGACTTTTTGAATGGAAAATTAGCTCCAATTGTTAGCGGACACCATGTCGCGTTTGGAGAGCCCCTGTGTGCCTAAACATTGGAGCTCCCCCACAAGTGACCCCATTTTGGAAACTAGACCCCCCAAGGAACTTATCTAGATGCATATTGAGCACTTTAAACCCCCAGGTGCTTCACAGAAGTTTATAACGCAGAGCCATGAAAATAAAAAATAATTTTTCTTTCCTCAAAAATGATTTTTTAGCCTGGAATTTCCTATTTTGCCAAGGATAATAGGAGAAATTGGACCCCAAATATTGTTGTCCTGTTTGTCCTGAGTACGCAGATACCCCATATGTGGGGGTAAACCACTGTTTGGGCGCACGGCAGGGCTCGGAAGGGATGGCACGCCATTTGGCTTTTTAAATGGAAAATTAGCTCCAATCATTAGCGGACACCATGTCACGTTTGGAGAGCCCCTGTGTGCCTAAACATTGGAGATCCCCCAGAAATGACACCATTTTGGAAACTAGACCCCCAAAGGAACTAATCTAGATGTGTGGTGAGGACTTTGAACCCCCAAGTGCTTCACAGAAGTTTATAACGCAGAGCCATGAAAAAAAAAAAAATTATTTTCTCAAAAATGATCTTTTAGCCTGCAATTTTTTATTTTCCCAAGGGTAACAGGAGAAATTTGACCCCAAAAGTTGTTGTCCAGTTTCTCCTGAGTACGCTGATACCCCATATGTGGGGGTAAATCACTGTTTGGGCACATGCCGGGGCTCGGAAGTGAAGTAGTGACGTTTTGAAATGCAGACTTTGATGGAATGCTTTGTGGGCGTCACGTTGCGTTTGCAGAGCCCCTGATGTGCCTAAACAGTAGAAACCCCCCACAAGTGACCCCATTTTGGAAACTAGACCCCGAAAGGAACTTATCTAGATGTGTGGTGAGCACTTTGAACCCCCAAGTGCTTCATAGAAGTTTATCATGCAGAGCCGTGAAAATAATAAATACGTTTTCTTTCCTCAAAAATAATTATTTAGCCCAGAATATTTTATTTTCCCAAGGGTTACAGGAGAAATTGGACCCCAAAAGTTGTTGTCCAGTTTCTCCTGAGTACGCTGATACCCCATGAGTGGGGGTAAACCACTGTTTGGGCACACGTCGGGGCTCAGAAGGGAAGTAGTGACTTTTGAAATGCAGACTTTGATGGAATGGTCTGCGGGTGTCACGTTGCGTTTGCAGAGCCCCTGGTGTGCCTAAACAGTAGAAACCCCCACAAGTGACCCCATTTTAGAAATTAGACCCCCCAAGGAACTTATCTAGATATGTGGTGAGCACTTTGAACCCCCAAGTGCTTCACAGACGTTTACAACGCAGAGCCGTGAAAATAAAAAATCATTTTTCTTTCCTCAAAAATTATGTTTTAGCAAGCATTTTTTTTTATTCACAAGGGTAACAGGAGAAATTGGACCCCAGTAATTGTTGCGCAGTTTGTCCTGAGTATGCTGGTACTCCATATGTGGGGGTAAACCACTGTTTGGGCACACGTCAGGGCTCGGAAGTGAGGGAGCACCATTTGACTTTTTGAATACGAGATTGGCTGGAATCAATGGTGGCGCCATGTTGCGTTTGGAGACCCCTGATGTGCCTAAACAGTGGTAACCCCTCAATTCTACCTCCAACACTAACCCCAACACACCCCTAACCCTAATCCCAACTGTAGCCATAACCCTAAACACAACCCTAACCGCAACACACCCCTAACCACAACCCTAACCCCAACACACCCCTAACCATAACCACAACCCTAATTCCAACCCTAACCCTAAGGCTATGTGCCCACGTTGCGGATTCGTGTGAGATATTTTCGCACCATTTTTGAAAAATCCGCGGGTAAAAGGCACTGCGTTTTACCTGCGGATTTTCTGCGGATTTCCAGTGTTTTTTGTGCGGATTTCACCTGCGGATTCCTATTGAGGAACAGGTGTAAAACGCTGCGGAATCCGCACAAAGAATTGACATGCTGCGGAAAATACAACGCAGCGTTTCCGCGCGGTATTTTCCGCACCATGGGCACAGCGGATTTGGTTTTTCATATGTTTACATGGTACTGTAAACCTGATTGAACACTGCTGCGGATCCGCAGCCAAATCCGCACCGTGTGCACATAGCCTAATTCTAAAGGTATGTGCACACGCTGCGGAAAACGCTGCGGATCCGCAGCAGTTTCCCATGAGTTTACAGTTCAATGTAAACCTACGGGAAACAAAAATCGCTGTGCCCATGCTGCGGAAAAACTGCGCGGTTTACATTCCACAGCATGTCACTTCTTTGTGCGGATTCCGCAGCGGTTTTACAACTGCTCAAATAGAAAATCGCAGTTGTAAAACCGCAGTGAAATGCGCAGAAAAACCGCGGTAAATCCGCCATAAATCCGCAGCGGTTTAGCACTGCGGATTTATCAAATCCGCAGCGGAAAAATCCGCAGAGGACCAGAATACGTGTGCACATACCGAAACCCTAACCCTAGCCCTAACCCTAACCCTACCCCTAACCCTAGCCCTAACCCTAACCCTACCCCTAACCCTACCCCTAGCCCTATTCTAACATTAGTGGAAAAAAAAAATGTCTTTATTTTTTTATTGTCCCTACCTGTGGGGGTGACAAAGGGGGGGGGTCATTTATTATTTTTTTTATTTTGATCACTGAGATATAATCTATCTCAGTGATCAAAATGCACTTTGGAACGAATCTGCCGGCCGGCAGATTCGGCGGGCACACTGCGCATGCGCCCGCCATTTTGGAAGATGGCGGCGCCCAGGGAGAAGACGGACGGGACCCCGGCTGGATCGGTAAGTATGATGGGGTGGGGGGGACCACGGGGGGGGGGATCGGAGCGCGGGGGGGGGAATCGGAGTGCGGGAGGGGTGGAACGGAGCACGGGGGCGTGGAACGGAGCACGGGGGGGGCTGGAACGGAGCACGGGGGGGTGGAATGGAGCACCGGGGGGGGTGGATCGGAGTGCAGGGGGGGTGATTGGAGCACGGGGGGGTGATTGGAGCACGGGGGGAGCGGACAAGAGCACGGGGGGGAGCGGAGCACTGGACGGAGGGGAGCCGGAGCAGTGTACCGGCCAGATCGGAGGGCTGGGGGGGCGATCGGTGGGGTGGGGTGGGGGCACACTAGTATTTCCAGCCATGGCCGATGATATTTCAGCATCGGCCATGGCTGGATTGTAATATTTCACCCGTTATAATAGGTGAAATATTACAAATCGCTCTGATTGGCAGTTTCACTTTCAACAGCCAATCAGAGCGATCATAGCCACGAGGGGGTGAAGCCACCCCCCCTGGGCTAAACTACCACTCCCCCTGTCCCTGCAGATCGGGTGAAATGGGAGTTAACCCTTTCACCTGATCTGCAGGGACGCGATCTTTCCATGACGCCGCATAGGCGTCATGGGTCAGAATGGCACCGACTTTCATGACGCCTACGTCGCGTCATGGGTCGGGAAGGGGTTAATTGCTGCTGTAAATCTCTGATTTTGTTTTATACAGGTAAAAAGGTCCATATCTCAGCAAAAGAGAGACTTAGGAATACAAGAAAAATGATGCCAGATTAAGGAGAATAGTGGCATTTACACGCACAAAAAAAAAATCATATTTATGGTGAGTGACAGGTCCTGTTTAACAGAATATGGAGTATGTAGAAAAAGGCAGAATTCACTCCCATTATACATCATCCTGTATACGACCGATGCCCTCCCCATTTTTTATGGTCAGCAACTTCTTTATAGAATATCTACTTAAAGGGGTTGTCCAGGACTATTTTCTTTTTTTTTTTACTATAAGCCTAAAAACTAACAGAGGCAATTGTGTGTTCTACCTGCCGCTGGCTCAGAGTGAACTCCGGCTGCTCCTGTTGGCAATTAAGCTGCTGCAGGTCAACAGAGCAGCTCTTCTTCTTCCGTTCTGCTCTGTCAATGGGACGTGACTCCCAACGTCATACTGATTGACAGCCAGCTCCCCGCAGTTAGGCAGCGGGGAGCCGATTGTGAATTAGAATGATGTCGACAGTCATGACCATTCAACAGAATAGAGTGGATGAGAAGCCGCTGCTCTGTCCTTGTGACGTCAACGGAAGCAGCACGACCTTTGCGTCGGCAGGGATTGGCGCCGTGCACAAAAGGTTAGTTCTTTGATTCTTAGTACAAAAAATATGCTTTTATCTTTTTATTATACTTTTTATTTATTATTGTACTTTTTTTTTATTATTGCATTTTTTTCTATTATTGTACTTCCGTTACAATACTTTCATTTGCACTTGTTTTTGCACCTTCGCTGCATTTCCCAGAAATTTCGTTGCACTCTTTGAGCTCTGTTGGCAGCTGCTGGGGTGGGAATTGGCACCAGATCTTCTCTGCTATGGTAAATCGAGGTGCTAGTTGCCATTATTGGGTCACGAGTGCATCCATGGCCTTAAATAGTATCTTCTCTGCACAATAATCAAACGACTCTCTTCCTCTGGGGTATAAGGGCTGCGGGTCCAGGTGCTGGAACCTATATAAACCACAGCATTGATACAGGGCTGATGTTTACGGTTAATGCAGCCTGAACATGTGTTAACTGTACCGGCGGCATGAAAATAGAGCAGATGGCAGGTGACACTAGTTTTGCGCGGGCTAAATTTATTTTTTTGTGTATTTTTTTTTTTACAAATTTCCTAAAATAACTACTTGTATTTTGAAGTGACATCTGGCTCATAACTCTGAATATTTAATATGTGCAAGAATAATATGTCTTATAAAATATTGATTCCAATCTATTGTGTTCAAATAGAAGAAGCAAAAAGTTGCCCATCAGTGACCCCCCTTCTTTTTGCCATAGCCGTCGGTGAGGATTTCGTGCCAAAATCGAATTTGCATCCGGATGCAATCTACAACCCAAATATATTAATGGGTTTCCAGTTATTCAGCATGTTGGTTTTTAACATCTACTATATAATTGTCTAAGGGTCACTTCCGTCTGTCTGTCTGTCCTTCTGTCACGGATATTCATTGGTCGCGGCCTCTGTCTATCATGGAAATCCAAGTCGCTGATTGGTCGCCGCAAAACAGCCACGACCAATCAGCGACGGGCACAGTCCGGAAGAAAATGGCCGCTCCTTACACCCCGCAGTCAGTGCCCGGCGTCCGCATACTCCCCTCCGGTCACCGCTCACACAGGGATAATGGCAGCATTGACCGCGGTGTAACGCACTCGGTTAACGCTGCTATTAACCCTGTGTGACCAACTTTTTACTATTCATGCCCATGCAGCATGAATAGTAAAAATATCTAATGTTAAAAATAATTAAAAAAATAGTTACATACTCACCCTCCGGTGGCCCCCTGGATCAGGAACAGGCCTTTCCCGCTCCTCGCGACGCCCCGGTGACCGCTCATGCATTGCGGTCTCGCAAGATGATGACGTGCGGTCTCGCGAGACCACTACATCATCATCTCGCGAGACCGCAATGCAATCTTCAGACCGGAGCGCGCGACGAGCGTCGGGAACCGGCCACTTCGATCCGGAGGCTCCAGGAGGTGAGTATGTAACTATTTTTTATTTTAATTCTTTTTTTTTTTTAACAGGGATATGGTGCATACTATGTGACTGGGCAATATACTACGTGGCTGGGCAATACACTACGTGACTGGGCAATACACTACGTGACTGGGCAATATACTACATGACTGGGCAATATACTACGTGACTGGGCAATATACTACGTGACTGGGCAATATACTACGTGACTGGGCAATATACTACGTGGCTGGGCAATATACTACGTGACTGGGCAATACACTACGTGACTGGGCAATATACTACGTGACTGGGCAATACACTACGTGACTGGGCAATATACTACATGACTGGGCAATATACTACGTGACTGGGCAATATACTACGTGACTGGGCAATATACTACGTGGCTCTGTGCTGTATACTACATGACTGGGCAATATACTATGTGGCTCTATGCTGTATACTACGTGACTCTGTGCCATATACTATGTGGCTCTGTACTGTATACTACGTGGCTCTGTGCTGTATACTATGTGGCTCTGTGCTGTATACTACGTGAGTATGGGCTGTACACTATGTGGCTCTGTGCTGTATACTACGTGGCTCTGTACTGTATACTACGTGGCTCTGTGCTGTATACTACGTGGCTGCGCAATATACTATGTGGCTGGCCAATATACTATGTGGCTGGGCAAGCTGGGCAATATACTACGTAGCTGGGCAATATACTATGTGACTGGGCAATATACAACGTGGCTGGGCAATATACAGCGCCCCGGAGACCTGGTCGTTGCAGTAATGTCGCTCTGCCGCTAAGGGGAGTGATGGTACGTCTGATGGCACTAAAGGAGTTCATCTGACCAGGTATCACCAGCACACATTACACTTCACACTTCGGCCACTAGGGGGAGAAAAAGGTTTTATTTATTAGGCCACTCCTCACACTGGTAAAACTAGGGGTTGGATAGGAAGTTAGTCAGAAGCTGACTGGGTTTTGTCCAGGCAACATCCCGTAGCAGGGGGTGTTGTGGGGAAGATTCAGGGGGGTCCCTGTCAGGTGTGGGAACCTGGCAGGCACCTAGCGACAAGGACAGATCGTTACAGAGCCGCACCTGCACTATCTTGCGGCGGCATCTAAAGAAAGGACACGAAGCGAAGGATATTGTGGACAGTGAGAAATGAGATCAAGCATAAAGGAGAGCCAGTAGGAGTCGTGCCCCGAGAACGGCAACATCCTACTGAGGCGCGTAGCCGGCGACCGGAACACCGAGGAAGTAACTGACTCCAAGCATTACTTCAAATACCGCAGGACAGTTAATTATAGGTTGGCTGTCTACCTTACATCACCCAAGCAGACATAGGGGGCAACCGTGGAGAGGGGCATCTCTAGGGTCCCAGAATAGCTCCGAGCCTTCGCGTCAAATGGGTGCGTCCTAGCCATAACAAACCTGGAGGACGGAGAATAGAAAGAACGAGAAAGAACTAGAAAGAACGAGAACAGAAGTTGTGAGGACTATCCCGAACGCTCAGCAGGGAAGCACTACAACACACAGGCGCTAGTGGTAGGCAACGATTTCCACCTGCAAAGGGAACTCTGGATGTGCCTTCGGACCGGCCGGTCTCAGACAGCCCTGTTAAGCGTGCTCTGGATTGAGGATCCTGAAGCCTTCAGTAAAGAGGTAAAGAGACTGCAACCTTGTGTCCTCGTTATTGACTGCACCTCACACCATCGCCACCTACATTATCGGGAAGCCCTGGGGACATACTTCACCTGTGGGAAGGTATACCATCTAGCTGCCATCACATCACCCCAGTGGACCCCAAGCAGCGTCGGTCTCCCTGGCCGAATACCACAGGTGGAGTCACGAAGCCTTAGCTGACTTTCATCATCCCTTTTATTGGACGCCCCTTAGCAGGGTCACAGACTGGGTCCAGCCACCGTGACATCCCCAGAACTGAGCCAGAGAGGACCGGTACTGAGTAACCTGTGGCCCTGTGTATACTACGTGGACATACATATTCTAGAATACCCGATGCGTTAGAATTGGGCCACCATCTAGTTGACATATAAGCATGTACCTAGTAAAATAAAAATCCTGAATGGTTGTGTAGGTTAAAAAAAATAAAATAACGGAACATAATTGTTTTTTTTTCAGAAGTAGCGCCACACTTATGTACAGGTTATGTCTGGTATTGCAGATAAGCTCTTTTGGGGTTAAGATACGATAAAACACACAACCTTTGGCTGTTTCAGGCAGGAAGAAAAGAGTGATATTTTAATTTTCTCTGAGGTTAGGACATCAATATCAGATCGGTGGGGTCCAACATGCAGACAACCCCTCCTTTTAGCTTTCTGCTAGAAATTTACATTACATGGATCGAGGGCAAACAGGTCCGTACATTGTGTAGTGGCCATTCTTTGGTACTGCCTAGCATTTTCCATTCACATAGATAAGAGCTGAGGTGCTGTATCCCAGAATAGCCACTATACGGTATATGTAGCGCTGCTATTCCGGTTCCATATATGATAACCTTCAATGGCTGCGGGACCTGATAGCAACTGATCGGTGGAGTTGCCTAGTTTTGGACCCTCACCGATCTGATATTGATGGCCAAAACTCTTATGCTCATTTCGTGTGTTTGGCACATGGGTGTCGGTGCAGCAGGCAGTGTGAGGTACACGGTAAACAGGTAGCATAAGTTCTGGAGACCGCAGGTATATAGGAGACTGGGAACAGATAGCAGATGTCCTGGACACCACAGGAGGACAGGAGACTGGGAACAGGTATAAGAGGTCCTGGAGACCAGAGGAGGACAAGAGACTAGGAACAGGTAGAAGAGGTCCTGGAGACAACAGGTGGACAGAAGACCAGGAACAGGTAGAAGAGGTCCTGGAGACCACAGGAGGACAGAAGACTGCATACAGGTAGCAGATGTACTGGAAGCCACAGGCGGATAGGAGACTGGGAACAGGTAGAAGAGGTCTTAGAGACCCCATGTGGACAGGAGACTGGGAACAAGTAGAAGACGTCCTGGAGACTGTAGATCGGACAAGAGACTGTGAACAGGTAGCAGATGTCCAAGAAGCCACAGGTGGATAGGAGACTGAGAACAGGTAGAAGAGGTCCTGGAGATGACATGTGGACAGGAGACTGGAAACAGGTAGAATAGGTTCTGGAGACCACAGGTGGACAGGAGACTGGGCACAGGTAGAAGAAGTCCTGGAGACCACAGGCGGACAGGAGATTTGGATCAGGTAGCAGAGGTCCTGGAGACCGCAGGCAGACAGGAGACTGGGACTATGAACAGGTACCAGAGGTCCTGGAGACGACAGAAAGGAAACCGGGAACACACAGCAGAGGTCCTGGAGAGCACAGGTGGACAGGAGACTGGTAATAGAGGTCCTAGAGACCGCAGGGGGACAGGAGACTGGGAACAGGTAGCAGAGGAACTGGAGATGACAGGCAGGAAATCATGAACAGATAGAAGAGGTCTTGGAGACCACAGGACAGCAGACCGGGAATAGGTAGCAGCGGCCCTGGAGGCTGCAAGTGCACAGACGAGCGGGAACAGGTAGGCTAGACAGGTAGAAGACTTCAGGCTGACAGCAGACCAGGAACAGGTAGCAAACATCATGGGAAACTGAAGACAGGTGGCAGAGGTCCTGGAGACTGCACGTGGACAGGAGACCACAGCTCTTAGACGTCTTAATACTAAGACACAGGTATATGTCTTGGTAGGACTTATATAGGCCCAGGCAGATAATCACATGGGATCATGCCGTGCCACATGCAAAGCCCGGCAAGGAGCACAACTGCGTCTAGTAGACCAGGGGGAGGAGAGCAAAGTCTAGATCCAGAATAGGTCCATAACAAAAATAAAGTATCCTAACATGAGCTGTAACATTCCACTATTTACTTTTGGATAAACACGTCAATAAAGTGTCCTCTGGTAATATACTTTTAACAGGTGTACAACTGTACACTAAATACTGGCACATAATAAGTGTGTGAAAAAATTTTTTTTTACAACAGAAGTCAATGAACATACACTGTACATTTTTATAAAAAGTGGAAAATAAAAAAATAAAAAAAACAGATACAAACCAAAGAAACACTAAAAACAACAAAGATGAAAAAACATAGTTTTTGTTGAACAACAAAAACTTAAGTAAGTCCGAAATGTTTTCTAGTCTACTACCTCGCCAATTGAGAAGCTAATTAGTAACTGTCCTTTAATTGATGTGCAGTTGAGTGGTTGTCCAGCCGCCAAGACATTTTTTTAAACCGCTAAGAATGGGCTATTTTATTAAAAGAAGTCATCCTCATCTTATCGATCCCATCCTGTACTGTTGCTTCACAGTTCCCCACCGGTCTCTGTACTTCCTGTTGTACCTATGATCTTCTGCAACCAATCATTGGCTACAGTACGTCACCACTCTGGCCTGTGATTGGCTATCAGTGCAGCAGCAGAAACTAGAGATTGGCGGGGGAGATACAGGGGAGAATCGGAATGGGATTAGAATTCTAACATTCTTTTCGAATGTTAACCTAAGGAAGATGACTGTAAAAAAAAAATCACATAGTGACACAGCAAGTAATGGCGGGAATTGACATCCAAATGACATATGTTCATTCATGGCTATAATTAGAAGAGCAAATTATGGTAAGACTGCTTTGAATACATGATATAAGGTATATGCTCCATTGAGCAAAGCAACCAAGGCACCAAAGGACATACTTCTTCTTTTCAGCAGGAAACAAGTGTATTTCAGCAGACTTCCCGTTGTAGCAGGAGTTATAAAATGCTCACAATCGTTAGTCTTTATAGAGAAACTGAATTTCTAATACCTACATATACAGTGGGGCAAAAAAGTGTTTAGTCAGTCAGCAATAGTGCAAGTTCCACCACTTAAAAAGATGAGAGGCGTCTGTAATTTACATCATAGGTAGACCTCAACTATGGGAGACAAACTGAGGAAAAAAAAATCCAGAAAATCACATTGTCTGTTTTTTTTTATCATTTTATTTGCATATTATGGTGGAAAATAAGTATTTGGTCAGAAACAAAATTTCATCTCAAAACTTTGTAATATATCCTTTGTTGGCAATGACAGAGGTCAAACGTTTTCTGTAAGTCTTCACAAGGTTGCCACACACTGTTGTTGGTATGTTGGCCCATTCCTCCATGCAGATCTCCTCTAGAGCAGTGATGTTTTTGGCTTTTCGCTTGGCAACGCGGACTTTCAACTCCCTCCAAAGGTTTTCTATAGGGTTGAGATCTGGAGACTGGCTAGGCCACTCCAGAACCTTGAAATGCTTCTTACGAAGCCACTCCTTCGTTGCCCTGGCGGTGTGCTTTGGATCATTGTCATGTTGAAAGACCCAGCCACGTTTCATCTTCAATGCCCTTGCTGATGGAAGGAGGTTTGCACTCAAAATCTCACGATACATGGCCCCATTCATTCTTTCATGTACCCGGATCAGTCGTCCTGGCCCCTTTGCAGAGAAACAGCCCCAAAGCATGATGTTTCCACCACCATGCTTTACAGTAGGTATGGTGTTTGATGGATGCAACTCAGTATTCTTTTTCCTCCAAACACGACAAGTTGTGTTTATACCAAACAGTTCCAGCTTGGTTTCATCAGACCATAGGACATTCTCCCAAAACTCCTCTGGATCATCCAAATGCTCTCTAGCAAACTTCAGACGGGCCCGGACATGTACTGGCTTAAGCAGTGGGACACGTCTGGCACTGCAGGATCTGAGTCCATGGTGGCGTAGTGTGTTACTTATGGTAGGCCTTGTTACATTGGTCCCAGCTCTCTGCAGTTCATTCACTAGGTCCCCCCGCGTGGTTCTGGGATTTTTGCTCAACGCTCTTGTGATCATTCTGACCCCACGGGGTGGGATTTTGCGTGGAGCCCCAGATCGAGGGAGATTATCAGTGGTCTTGTATGTCTTCCATTTTCTAATTATTGCTCCCACTGTTGATTTCTTCACTCCAAGCTGGTTGGCTATTGCAGATTCAGTCTTCCCAGCCTGGTGCAGGGCTACAATTTTGTTTCTGGTGTCCTTTGACAGCTCTTTGGTCTTCACCATAGTGGAGTTTGGAGTCAGACTGTTTGAGGGTGTGCACAGGTGTCTTTTTATACTGATAACAAGTTTAAACAGGTGCCATTACTACAGGTAATGAGTGGAGGAAAGAGGAGACTTTTAAAGAAGAAGTTACAGGTCTGTGAGAGCCAGAAATCTTGATTGTTTGTTTCTGACCAAATACTTATTTTCCACCATAATATGCAAATAAAATGTTAAAAAAACAGACAATGTGATTTTCTGGATTTTTTTTCTCAGTTTGTCTCCCATAGTTGAGGTCTATCTATGATGTAAATTATAGACGCCTCTCATCTTTTTAAGTGGTGGAACTTGCACTATTGCTGACTGACTAAATACTTTTTTGCCCCACTGTATATATTTGCACCAATATATTCTGTGGTGCTTTACAGACATCAGTATTTTCAGGGGGCAACAGAAACCCACATAGGCATGAGAAGAACATACAAACTCCTTGAAGATTTGGTCCCTGGTTGGATTCAAACCCAGAACTGCAGGGTAATAGTGCTTACCCCTGAGCTTATTAAACAAGGTTTTGCATTTAGGACAATCGTTTTTTTCGTGGCAAGGGTCAACCATAAGAAAAACTGATCATCATGTTGATGTCCCCACCAAAGATCCATCGGAGTTTCAAGAAGGTTTTCTATTCCCTCTACAACACCAACAAAGGTCATTTTCATGAGGGGTTTATTATTTATCACTGGTGTTGCCACCATTCATTAAATGGGTCCCAATCCAATGTTTTATCCTCACACCAATCAAAGATTTCATGACTAGCATGTGCTACTGTTCTATTCAATGTCTAAGACCAAAAGAAAGAACCATACGCAGAACTTGTCCGTTTCCCTCAGTTCTATTCCTTCCAGTCCATTCAGTTCTCTAAATGGTCCTAAAGGTGAACAGATTTTTTTATCACCTATCATCACTTTATTGAAGACCCTCTTTTGTTTGATACGATTAATAGAAGTTATCATCTATTCCTACGTTAGGTGGATTGATGGGGGCTTGACTGCTGGGCTCTCCAGCCATCCTAAGAATGGGGCTCTGGAAAGCCTCCTCGGACCAAAGTTGTTGCCATGCATGTGGCCACTTTCTCCATTCTCTATGGAATTGCTAAACATAGCCAAGTAGAGCTCTGATTTTATTTCCCGGCAAATCCTTAGAGAACGAATATCATGGTGGAACAAATGTATGACCATGTCTGATGACGGCTTTCTCATAGAGAATACAGTTGTGCTCCGGTGTATGTGTGAGACTCGGCTGAGATGACAGCCATCTTTTCCGCATGGTCAGCCTAAGAGTAGGTTGATTCTGGCTTCATTGAGGGAGCGGGGCAAGTTAGGATTTTTTTCCTACAGCAACCAGCCATATTTCCTTGTACAATAAATAAAATAAATTTCCTTGTACAATAAAAAAGACCAAAGTTGGTATACAGACTGAGTATATGATTTAATTAAACAGTATTCTCAAAAATAGAATGTATGGTCAAAGCAGTTAACAAACTACTCCAAATAAGCCATTTATAGGATATTACATGTAAAGCAAATAAATGAACATCAAAAGTAAGTATAATACAAATATATATATAATCAGTCAAGGAGAGATCAAAGACTAGGAGCCCATCGCACTTGATCCAGGAGCTCCTGTGTTCTTTTATTTGTAGGCCTCATTCTGTTTTCGGTAAACAGTAGAATGATGTGCTTTACCAAAAAGCTCTATCTTGGTCTCATCTGTCCACAAGATGCTTTGAAGGGAGGATTTTTTTCTTACGTACATTCTGGCAAACTGCAGTCTAGCTTTTTTATGCCTCTGTGTAAGCAGTTAGTTCCTCCTGGGTCTCCTGTGATAGTGTTTAATTTCAATCAAATGTTGACGAATAGTTCGCACTGACACTGATGCACCCTGAGCCTGCACGACGGCTTGAATTTCTTTGGAACTTGATTGGAGCTGCTTATCCACCATCCGGACTATTCTGTATTGCAACCTTTCATCATTATTTCTCTGCCGCCCACATCCAGGGAGATTAGCTACAGTGCCATGGGTTCTAAACTTCTTGATTATACCGTGGATAAAAGGAACTTCAAGATCTCTGGAGATGGACTTGTAACCTTGAGATGGTTGACATTGTTTAACAATTTTGGTTCTCAAGTCCTCAGACAGTTCTCTTCTCCTCTTTCTGTTCTCCATGCTTAGTGAGGCCCACACAGACATACAATGCAAGAGTGAGTCAACTTCTCTCCTTTTCATCTGGTTTCAGGTGTGATTTTCATATTGCCTACACCTGTTACTTTCCACAGGTGAGTATGAACGAGCATCACATGCTTGAAAGCAAAGTTGTTTACCCACAATTTTGGAAAGGTGGGGGTTTTCTGCGAAAGTATGTCCAATTTGCCTTTTTCTCATTTTTTTAGTGTTGTTCCAATACACACAAAAAATAAACCTGTGTAACAAAACATGTGTAATTGTACTAATTTTCTAGGAGAAATGCTTCATTTTTTTGGACCAATTTCAAGGGTGCTAACACTTTTGGCTATTACTGTACTACACTAGTATGTCAATGAAGACACAAAAGAGAATAGTGAAACCAAAAACACTCAGTTTGAAAAAATGTTGCAGTAATCCGCAAGTGCTAGTAAAAGATGTAAAAAACAGGGTATTTGGTTGATACGTTTTTTGCAAAAAATGTATACTAAGCTGCTCTACCAATCTTCACGGTATACCCTTATCAGAGCAGTCCTAACTAATGTATGCAATCCCTATCTGATGTATTTAAAAACCTGATCATCTGTATATAACCTGTGTGAACAGGGTTCAGAGAGGAAAAATCCATGTGTGCATACAGAGTAGAACAGCTTTTGTGCAGATAGCCCAAGAGGAGTGGTGGAACTCCCCAGTCTTGTAGACACAAGAGAACAATTATGGAAACAGGAACACATGGGCTACTTGCTATGTCAATGAAGAAGTCTAGCCTTAGGAAGCCCAGGGGTAGAGTATAGAGAGAGCCTATCTTTTCCCTGGCTTCCACAAATTGTTGATTGATGTAATGCCAATTTCCCCCTCTGGGAGTGCTGTAGGAAAACTGAACACTTACTGCCACAGATTGCAGCCGATAGCTGGAGGTCTCAGCAGGTGCACCTACTAACGAGTATGAAATACATCTTTAGTGTTGGGCAGACTGTCTATCTTTGCCCTTGCAGCCCTGTGTTTACCCCACTAGCTCTCCATGTTCATTTGTAAGCAGCTCAGGTTTCCACGTTGTTCAAAGCGTTGTGGCCGCCTATCAAAGAGCCGTAAAAAGTTAGAAAATACGGTAACATTTCGGGACAAGTCCTTTTCTGATGTTAAAAAGACTACTTCAAAGAGGACAGGCAACCCACTTGAAATCGAAAAGGTTTTTTTTTTTTAAATTTTTCATTTTACAAAATTTATATAGTTAAAAAATGCAAAGCTGCTTGGTCAACTGACCCGGCGCTTTCTGGTCTCTTTTCTATTCGCTTTCTCTTTTATTGTGACCTATGGGTGGGCACCATAAAAAGAGACCCCACAACTCATTACTTTTGAGTTGACAGCTGTACATTTTTGCATTACCTGATTTCTCATGAACGTCCCAACTATACGTGAGTTTCCAAGTCCTCGCCCAGAGCACTGTACGCGTGAAAAGAAAATTCTCAAGGACACATGGATTCTCATTCTATTGTTGAAGATTTGGGTAATAGGGTTTTTTTTTTTCATTTAATCAGAGCTTTTTACCACTTTCTGAAAAAAAAAAAGGAACCTTATTAGCATTCTCCATTCATTTAGATTTCCGTATCACAGCTGCTGGGACTGCAGTTAAGATTTAACGAAACCGAGGGGGATGCAAAATTGGTGCAGTTGCAATTTAGGGAAGGAGATGAAAAGAAGAAAATGTGAAGCTTTCTTTTTTTTTTTTTTATCAGAAGTTGAAGAAAGGACTCCAATTAAGAAAGAAAAAAAAAAGAGAGAAAGTGAAAAGTGGACTGCTAGAGACCAAGCTGAAAACAGAAGCCGTGGAGGAAACGGAAAAGGGCGAATTAGAGGAGTAGAAAAAATAAAAGAAAAATTAGAAAACAGAAAAAATAGAAAATAATTAAAAAAAGAAAAATTAGGAAATAGAAAAAAAAGAAAAAACAGAAAATAATAAAAAACAAAAATTAGGAAATAGAAAAAAAAAGAAAAAATTAGAAAACAGAAAAAAAGAAAAAATAGAAAATAATTAAAAAAAAAAAAGGAAAAATTAGTAAATAGAAGAAAAAAAAATAGAAAATAATAAAAAAGAAAAATTAGTAAATAGAAAAAAAGAAAAAAAAATAGAAAATAATAAAAAACAAAAGTTAGGAAATAGAAAAATAGAAGAAAAATTAGAAAATAGGTTACTGCACTATATACCAGTTCATCAAGAAAAATGAATTAAATAAGTACAATTTTTAAAAATGAAATCTTGTAATAAAATGTAATAAAATAAATAACTAAATAAATTGAAAGGTTAAGAGAGATCATGTTACTTCAAAACACTTTTCTTCTTGTCTGGGTGACCTCTTTTTGAGTAAAATCATTCCACCCCCATTCAAGGGGATTTTTCATTGGCTAAAAATAATAATACTGAGACTGATATTAAAAAAATAATCAAATTAGAAAATAGGTTAATATATATACTAGTGCATGAAGAAAAACACCAGGATGGTGAAACAAAAAAATGTAAAAAATTAAAATAAAAAAAATAATGAAATACAGTTTTTAAAAATAAAATCATGTAACAAAATATAATAATAAAATAAATAAATATATTGAAAGGTTAAGAGACCTCATGCTACTTAGAAACACTTGACTTCCTACCCTGGGTAGCCACTTTTTGAATACATCATTACACCCCTAATTTAAGGGATTGTTCAATGGTTAAACTTTTTATTTATTTCCCAAGGACTGGGATTGGTATAAAAAAAAAATGTTCCGGCTCATTTCTTTGGTTTTCCTGTAGTTTCTTGTACTCTGTACAAAAAGTGGTGTAGCTCCTCCTTCCTGAGATGGGAATGTCATCTATCTAGCTTCCCATGGGCAGGGATCTGAACAGTCGGGCCTGTATCCTGCTCTGCCCTTATTCACATTGACACAAAGGTTTTAATACTAGAGACAGGATTAGACCTTCCCGATTGGGTACACCTTGTCGCGGTGGGATGGATTTTATACCATTTTGATAAAAAATACTGATAACTAATTACCCTATGTTATTTACATGTACTATGACTATTTACTCACTGTGGGGTATGTGACCCCTGTAAAGTTTTAAATGTTTTCTTAACAAATCTCATAGCAATTCTGGAGTTATCCGGTTTCTTCCAAACACATCCAAAGCCAATTACTTCTACTATCCGAACAGCTCGTCTTGTTCTCATCTAAGCGACCAGAGGAATAATTATCTTTGGAAACGAACGAAAACTCTAAAAAAAAATTTCCTAACCCCTCCACAAAAAAAGGACCAAAATCCTCGGTGGGAGACTTTGCGATTTCGCGGCTTGAGAATCCCCCTTTACACCTAGACACACTTGTCTTGGTGTGTGTTCGTCAATGTGCGTAACACAAATCACTCCTTCACAATATAACAACTTTCCTTTTAAAGAATCCTCGACACTTTTTTCTTTTTTTTTCTCCCCCTGTGAAGAGTCCTCCTCGCCCCTTTATTTTCCCCCGTCTGACCCCATGCCTCCATGATTGTGCCTTTCTCTCATAATGACCCTGAGATAGTTTATTGTACATTAAAATACATTGAAAAGATGGCAACGATTCTCCTTAACCCTTTCACTCCTCTATTCGGCTTTTAGGCCCTTTCAGGCGGCAAACAGCGGCTGAATGAAGTGAACAATATATCATGCCGCACCATTCAGATTAAAGCATTCTCTGAGCTGCCGGAGCGGCGCTCGCTTCATCATCTTGTGCGCTGCATCTTCTGGGACATAATGGACAGAGGAATCCTAATTAAGATTCGAGCCTATGAATAGGAATCCTCAAGAGTTTTCTGTATATATTTGTTTTCTATTCGCCCAATGGATCCTATTTTGTATGTAAAATCCCGGGTGGTTTAAGGGTCAACTTTAGGGTGTCGAATCGAAATGTTCAAAAACAGGTAATTTTCTGAAAAATTACTTCGTTTTTAACCCCCCCTCCAAAAATAAAATATACTGTAGTTTTTATCTTTTAAAGGTTGACATCTTTCTCTAACATCTGGGATCTTAAGGAATAAGATTTCTCCTTGTGGAGAGAGACAAGCCAAGCCTGGCATGTCAGAGTGAAGAGACTTACTGGCCATGCATTTCTTCAGAGAATGCATATTCTTCTAACGTGAAAACTTTTAAAGCTTCACTCAAAGTTTTTGCAGTTTTTTTGCTTTTACTAACAGTTTTCCTGAACATTTAACTTTGATGTTGCCTATGTTCAGAAAAAAGTCAGTTAACTCGTTCCGCAGAGGCTATAGAAGGCAAAAAGGTGCGAAATGTGTAATGAAACCCAATTACAAAAACTTAAAAAAAAAAAGCATTTAAGAAAAATATGTCACCCAAAAAAGGACAACTCCTTTAATAAATATTAAAAATTTTATTATGTTGTCTGAATGATTTAATTAAAAAAAATAGCAAATATTAACTGGTTGTCTAGTCTCAGATTGTCTAATGGTCAAAAGTCCAGCACCTGTGAAAACAATTAATATAACTAGGGAATATTGCTGTTGGCGGCTAAATCCCCCTGTAGCAGCCAATTAAATTTGAAATATATATACATAAGCATATCAATTAGTTTCTTCAGAATAAGAGCCATTAATAGTTAGAGGTTCTATGTTCTGACTCATAGATACAAGAACCCAGACGGTGGTCTCCTCACTCTATGGCTTTGCATGAAAAGTTCGCACTTGCGTTGGAGCTTTCAATAGAAGAATCCATCACAAATTCCGTCATTTTTGATGGGAGAAAGAGTGCAGGATGCGGCTCTATCTTTTTCTTTATTAAAGTGATGGTGCACCTAAACCAACAGCAAATTTACTCCAATACAATCAAAGGGGTCCGTTTGGCGCCATTTGTGATCATTATATGATAGATCCATTTAATTAAGGAGGATCATTTTTGTTGTTGTTGCTGTAATGGAACAATAAAAGAGAATCCATCCATTATTTGGAAAAGCTTCCCTGATCTTACAAGGCAGGATGAGAAATATGACACAGGGCAGAAATACGGTTATGTGCTCTGTCAAGGATCTCTACTCCGTGGTGTCACTAATTCGTCACGTGTCTGCTCTCGCACGTGACTTGGGGTTGTGCCTGCAAGGGTTAATCTATCTCCCCACTCTCAGTCCAGCATTCAGCCTCTGTCCTATGCTTTAATGGGAGCATAAATCACACACTGACCCAGGCCACACACCCGCTCATACGCGCTGCCACCACTCACCGAATACATGGGCGATGAGTCCCAGAAATAACTAATCAAAATATGTCTATCACTCATAAGGCTCACACACTTTAGGCTATGAATTCTTTAGAATATTCAAGGTTCAAATTGTTAAAGTTTTATACTTTAATAACAAAAGGGTCAGTGCTTACAATAAGAAAAGGTATAAAAATATGATAATAAAGACATACAACTTATGCAAAACAGTATCAAAATAAACAGGAGAAAACTTACAGAAATCATCTAACTGGTAGTTGCTTCTGCTCCCTGGGGGGGGGGGGGGGGGGTGAATGGAGTTGGTGGAACACATCAGCTTCCCAGGCTGCCCTCATATGTGAACACAATTCTCTGTCTGCAGCCTAAATTTATAAGTTTGGTCTGAGGTCAGGTTTCTAGACCGGCCTCCCAGGTTAATATCATAATTGCGGTCTGTTTGATTGGGCCACGACCGCTCTACTAATGACTATATATTATTTCTCTGTGGAGACACTTGTGAGATGGTTCCCAGGGATAGCTAACCCTCAAGCCGCAATTAGCATCTCCCCTCCAAGCACTAGGGGGTGTCAAGTGTTCCTTTCTTCTTGGCCTTAGCCAGACCTCCTGGTGGGATATGGAGACAGAATTTCTACTAGTCCCAAGGAAGTACCTATTAACACCTAGGTGCGACTTGCCTTCAGGACAGATGTTACATTATCACTACTCACACATATAACCCTAGACATATGTCCCTACACACATATAGATATATTTATACACATATTTCACCACATGCACAGAGCAAAGATTTGGTCAAAGTCTATGGAGTAAACGATCTGCCTCATATCTATCAATTCATCTATCTCTCATATCTATCTACCTAATTTATCTAATATCCATCGCTCATACCTATGTAGCGTGTCTCATTTCCCACGTCCTGATATTTCCAGTACCGTAAAAAACAGTACCAGAGATATCCGTGCCCGTGTGTCCATCCGTGTGATACTTGTGGCATACGTGTGGCAACCATGTGCCACCCGTGTGACACATCAGTACCACACGTACCGGCACCAGGGAAGCAGCGGTACAGATGTACTGTTCCCCAGTGTTGGGTGCTGGAGACGGCTCTCATAATTCTCCCCTGCTCTGCTGATGCTCAGCGCGAGCAGGGGAGACTATTGAGAGTTGTATTCAAGTGATAACAGCGAGATCAAGTGGCTGCTGATGGGGCTATTACTCCCATCATCCTATACCTGCTGCCGCTAATAATAGTGAGATGAAGAGCAGCTGATAGGAGTATTCATCAGCTGCGGCCCGCACTATAAATAATCCGACGTGTGTTCCATTGTATTTTTGATAACCAGCCAGGCAAAACTTACAGCTGGGGGCTGCAACCCTCAGCTGTCAGCGTTAGCAAGGCTGGTTATCAAGAATAGAGGGGTCCCCATGCTGTTTTTTTAATTACGGTATTTCAAGTAAAAAAATTAAAAAAAACAGCGTGGGGTTCTCCATTTTTGACAACCAGCCAAGCTAAAGCAGACAGCTGGGTGCTGGTATTCTCAAGCTGGTAAAGGACCATGGATATTGAGGGCTTCAATGGAATGGGTGTTAGATAAGTATAACTGTGTTATTTTAAAATAAAAATGGAAAAATGTGTTTTATTTTTATTTCAAATATAGGACTTTATTCTGGCTGTGTCTTTATTTTCAATACAACTATAGGATTAGTAATGGATAGGTGTCTTATAATGTGTTACATTCCGCAGAGATCATTCATGAATGGAAGAAGTTGTGATAACGGTGTGGCGCGGGTGGAGAAAAAAAAAGTAAAATGAACAACTACGACATCACCGATGCTGCAGGTAACGTACATTATCTGTTCTCGGACAGCTATGGATATGTTATATGTGGTGTTACACAGGACTGCAAGTGGCAGGGTAACGTAGGAAAGGGGCGTGTACATTGGTGTGGTCCTAAAAAGAGGTTAGGCCGCAAAAGTTGGCAAGTCTGTTCTAAAGTCTATCTATTTACCAATATATCTCATAGAGAGCTTATCATTGCTTTTATTTTTTATCTATCAAAACTTGTTGGCCTTTTTGACCCCCTCCAATATCTAAAGGACCTTATGGCTCACTCTATGTTGCCTTATGGCTAATGGAGGCACATATATGTACTGGTTTCCTAGTTTACTTTGTGCAGTAGACAGCAGCTGACGAGACGCTGGACAAAAGGAAAAGGCAATCCAGCGTGAATATCAAATATGACCAGGTTCTCTTTAAAACTCATCCTGAGCTCGGTCACATCCTGGATGTTCTCCGTGAGCTGGAGAGGAGATGTGAAAGATGTATATCTGCCTCTGCTTGTTTTAGGGTGTTGTGTTATTTGCTCAGGTGTTTCATGCCATTTCCCTCGTAGTATCCATGGGAAATGCACAACAAGCAGTGAGAAGTATTGAAAGAAAAGGTTTTCTGCATCTACTTAGGTTATCAGAGGACAGAACAATAGACCTCAGTGGATGATCAAGTTCTCCGAGAGAGATGTCTGGCCAACAATCACTCCTGTTAGTACACTTAAGCTAAAAGATTCAGAATTCGAACAAGTCTAATTACGGTACAGCTTACATAGAAAGATATGGGGCCAAATTCTTATGATGTCCTAAAAAATTATTACATTGTGTTGGGTGGGGAAATTAAAGGATTTCCCTGCTATGGACAATCCCTGATTGGATGTCTTGACCATGGCCATACACATCAGATGGCTGTTGGCCAAATGATGTTTTGGCCGATCGACCGAAAGCCATCTCAGTCAACTCTCCCATAAAATGGAGTGCTTGCTCGGCTGAGCGCTCCTGTGTTCTCCATGAGAAAGGCACCGGCCGATGTGATCTCAAGGAGAACAATGTGATAGGCAGTTCGAAATTCGACTTGCGCGATGAGCATCTCTCCCGGCCATCAGTTGGCCAGAGCTCACATTCACATTAGACTGTCGGCTGAATCCGTCAATATCAGTGGACATGAGTCTGATGTGCATGAGGTCCTTACGCTAATCACAAAGTGCCTCCTTACTGAGATTCCCAGAAATCAGATATAATCTATGATGGAAGCAAACAGCAATTGTTCAACTTCACTACAGCACCACAACAGGAGAAAATAAGTGTTACACAGTGGCCATTGACATCAATAGATTGTCAGTATAATGCAGGACGAAGCAGGTCCTCCAGTAAAAGAGTTGCCCTTTGCAACCTCTCTCCAGAAGAGGATCCTGAAAAGTGAACCACGCTATTAACTCAGAGTTCCTCAAAATGGTGAAAATGAACATTTAAAGCTAGACAACCCCTTAAAAATGAGTTAAATACCTTGTAAAAATCCCAGATCTCCATAAATTCTGCAGCTGTTTTCCGTTTTGCACTGCGTCGCTCCATTGCAGAGATATTCATATTTGTTTCTTCTAGGGCGCACTATGTGAAATCTCCGATTGTAGTCCAACTAGGCGTTTCTTCAGAGACTTCTATTGGAGCAAGCATTCCATAACAACTGCTACAAAAACTCTTGGAAAAGTCTTCCAAATAAGAAACCGCTTTGACTTTGGTTTCTTATATGAGGGTTATCAGTTTTGAGAAACTCCTGGTGGAAGAGAAGAAAGTGAATGAGCTTGAGGAGGATTCTAAAGGAAACCTCTCCAAACTAGGCACTGTCTGATCAAAAGACAGCGAAGAACACAAAAATCTCTTTAAGGGCTATGTGCACACGACGTCTTTTAAACTCAGGCTAACACGACAAGTTTTTGTGTAGTTTCTTTGGTCATTTCCTGAGTATTTTTCTGGAGGGGTTTCCCAATGTTTTTGTGACGTCTTTTACTGATGTTTTCTAGTCATTTTTTTCCACTCTATAGAGCAATGAAGAAACCACTAGTTTTTTTTATGTAAAGATGATAGCAAAAAGCTCCAAAAAACATTTGGGGGATCCTTTTGGCTTGTATTGTAAAGTACCGAGCATCTTCCGAATGGAAAACACCAGAAAAATGGATCAGTCATTTCTTTAAAAAAAAAAACTCTCCCAAAAACAGGAGAATTTCCTCAAGCGGTTTCTGCTTAAAGAACTAATGGTTTTTAAACTCAAAGACTTCAGAGACTATTCCCTGGTCCACACAGATATTAGATTGTTAGCAGATCTTGTTGAACATTTTGGGATCCATCAACAAAAGTCAACAAAGAGAACCGTTATCATGGACTGGAAGCGATGACATAACCTGACTTATGAGGTGACTAACGGAACAGGATGTCATCACACCGGAAGTGATGACTTTCCGACCACTGTCCACCCGACTTACTTCAAAGTTAGTTGATTGGTGGTTGGGATGTCATCACTTCTAGTCCTAGAGGAGGCTATCATCAATGTTGTAGTTCTGCAGTGGTGGTGGGTGATTACATTATTAAATATTGCTTCTTCCTTTTCTTTTGGAGGATTCTGGCTTTCTCTAAACTTTTCAGAAGTAGCCAAAAACTTTGAGAAGGTCCCGGAAGTAAGATTATCATGTTTGTCAACTTCTGAAACTTTCAAGAGATTTAGGACTTCTTCAATGTCATCCTAGATGTTTGCATAAATAAATTGCCCCTGGAGTTAACAGGAACATGGCAGTGTACAAACTTTGGTTTCGAAAGAGTAATTAGCCAATGCAGCACTGGGTCATTTACATTCCATGTCATTTCTCCCTTCTTCATCATATGTATTGGTTAATACTCCATTTACCTGCAACTATAAGAGCTGAAGAGGTACCTGTATACCTGGTCCTGATGGCTGAGGAGGCACAAAAGCTCCTCTGCCACGTAAGAAGACACCATTATTATACGTGGCACCTTATGTGTGTCCCCTTACCGATAGGGTCCCAGGAGCTTCAAGTTAAACATGTGCCCTCACTATTTCTACAACAATTTTTACCACAGGTATGATGCAAGTGTCTAGAAGAACTGAAGAAGGGACAGACTGGTAAGTGTTCTATAGTGTGTGTGTGTATGTATGTGCTCTGTGTATGCAGCATGTTTCTCTAAGCATGTACTCTGTATATACAAATGTGTGTATGTGCTCTGTGTATACATATGTCTGTGTGTGCTCTGTATATACACATGTATGTATGTGCTCTGTGTATACATATATGTGCTCTGTGTATACATGTGTGTGTATGTGCTCTGTATATACAAATGTGTGTATGTCCTCTGTGTATAAATATATGTGTTTGTATGTGCTCTGTGTATAAATATATGTGTACTAGATTGTGGCCCGATTCTAACGCATCGGGTATTCTAGAATATGCATGTCCCCGTAGTATATGGACAATGATGATTCCAGAATTTGCGGCAGACTGTGCCCGTCGCTGATTGGTCGAGGCAACCTTTATGACATCATCGTCGCCATGTCAACCATTATGACATCTACGTCGATACTGTGCCCGTCGCTGAATCAGAAACGTGGGATTTCTACGTCCTTTATGACATCATCGTCGCTGTGCCAGTTGCTGATTGGTCGAGGTTGCCAGGCCTCGACCAATCAGAGACGCGGGATTTCTACGTCGATGCTGTGCCCGTCGCTGATTGGTCGAGGCCGCCACGTGGGATTTGTACGTCCTTTATGACATCATCGTCGCTGTGCCCGTTGCTGATTGGTCGAGGC
This sequence comes from Ranitomeya imitator, assembly GCF_032444005.1. Taxonomy (NCBI): domain Eukaryota; kingdom Metazoa; phylum Chordata; class Amphibia; order Anura; family Dendrobatidae; genus Ranitomeya; species Ranitomeya imitator. Next base: position 27,865,064 of record NC_091285.1, read on the forward strand.
CTGGCGGCCTCGACCAATCAGAGAGGCGGGATTTCCAGGACAGACAGACAGACAGAAAGACAGAAAGACAGACAGACAGAAAAACCCTTAGACAATTATATATGTGTATGTATGTGTTCTGTGTATACATATATGTGTGTGTATGTGCTCTGTATATACAAATGTGTGCATGTGCTCTGTGTATACATATGTGTGTGTTATGTATATGTGTGAGTGTATCATACAATGAGAGAGAGCCCTAGCTTTTACTACAACCATTTTGCAACACCAAAGTTTGGGTCCCCATTGACTTCTATGGGATTTGTGTTTTGGTTAAAGTTCGGGCAGAGTTCTGATACCTGAACAGAACTTTACACTAAAATTCTGTCAAAACCCGGCCCTCCCGTACTTCCACGGATCCGCTCATCTCTACAGGTCAGAAATTGCCCAATGAATGAGCAAAATGCTGCACATTCACTGGGTGATTGGATTGCTTATGGCGGAATAAGGATCATTCCCGACTACACCATGTATGGACTTCTCTGACCACCTAACATCTCAGTAAATTCATAAATAATACTGAAAATAACCTACACTTAAAATTTTGCATTATTGTGTTCCTCTGTTATTCCTCCTGGCAATTGAAAAGTGTTGTAGTGTTAGAAGTCCCCTTGTCCATAAAGTTGTGTCTGTACACAGTCTTATACCTGATTAACACTTTCCATCAGCAAGGGGAACGAGTAAGAGCCAATTTATTCACACATTTTCAGGAAGAATAACAGGAGAACGATGCAAAATTTTCCAAAAAAAGCTTCAGAATCGTTGGGGTTTTTTTTTCATATTTTTGTTTTTTTTCACGAATTCAAATGTTTGGAAAAATGTAAAATTTTAGGAAAGTGTTTATTTTTCCTGTTATTCCTCCTGCCAATGTATGAATCAATGGACAACTGGATGTTTCCAATCCACCTTGTCATTAAACGGTCTCAACTGGGAAATACCCCGGCACTCCCCGATCTGATGATAACGTTAGACTGTGACGCACTATACTGACAAAGGGAGCGGGAGAGCTAAGTTTGCAATGTAGTGACAAAGGGAGCGGGAGAGCTAAGTTTGCAATGTAGTCATACATTACCAGGAGGAGTAACAGAGGCACATCATAGTGCAAAGTTATATGTTATGTAATAATTTGCTATAAAAAAAAAACATGTCAGGAGCACAGAGGGATCCTTTTTAGGTTGGCAGGGTGCATAACTTTCATATGGGCAGCGGGAAAAGGGACAATGGTGTCTTACACTTGACTGTGGAGTTTTCTTCCATTACATGAAGTGTGTGTGTGAGATTTAGTTCCTTGTATTTTTTACACCTGGATTGTGAGAGGGAGGTGCATGACTGATTTTCTGATCATATACAGAAGAATTTTAGATGTTTTTCTCAGTTTTAATTGTTATTAGAGACACAACAGGATGAAAGGAAACAATGAAGAGAGGAATCGCTGGCATTTAAGTTTGAGTTTCTTTAAAGAAGTCCTCCAAAAATCAAAATATCACCTACCTACAGGACAAAGTTAGGGATTTTGTAAGATTATAGTCAATTGAATGAGTAACCAATTCTACCAGGCAGGTGAGTGTATCAAACAATGAGAGAGAACCATTTTACAACACCAAAGTTTGGGTCCCCATTGACTTCTATGGGATTTGGGTGTTGGTTAAAGTTCGGAAACAGACAAACTCTACCATACAGATGAGGTTGTAGAAGACAGTTTCATGTCACAGATCCATACATCATGGCAAGACTGCGCACAGCAACAAGGCACAAGGTAGTTATACTGCATCAGCAAGGTCTCTTCCAGGCAAAGATTTTAAAGCAGACTGGGTTTTTAAGATGTTCTGTTCAAGCTTTTTCCAAGAAGCACCAAGAAATGGGCAACAATGAGGACCATAGTCACAGTGGTTGGCAAAGGAAACAGTGCAGCAGATGAAAGACCCACCATGCTTTCTTTCTAAATCACAAGTCCAGCAGTGCCATCAACTCAGAAATGGCAGCAATCAGAGTGATCCGGCTATACCCTTCTACTCTTCGGAGAAGGGTGGGCAGAAAAGGTCTTCATGGAAGAATTGTAGCCAAAAGTCATGCCTTCCACATTGAAACAAGATGAAGTGACTCAACTATGCCTGAAAACGTAAGAACTGGTTGCCGAAAAATGAGCTAGGAGTCAAAATAAAATATTTGGCTGTAACAGAAGACAGTTTGTTTTCCAAAGTGCTAGAGAGAAACACAATGATGAGTTTCGAAACATGGTGGAAGGTCCAGCAAGTTTGGGATTGCAGTTTGACAAATGGAGTTGGGGATTTGGTCAAGATTAAGGGTGTCCCCAACGGTGGGAAATACAGGCAGATACTTAGAGATCATTTAGTACCATCCAGGAGGCATCTAATTGGCTCCAAATTTATTCTGAAGCAGGACGACTCCAAACATAAAACCAACGTAATTAAGAACTATCTTCAATATAAAGAAGAACAAGGAATCTTGTAAGTGATGACAGAGCCCCGATCTCGGAATCATCCACTCTGTCTGGGATTACATGGAAAGTCAGAAGGATTCGACCAAGTGACATCTGCAGAAGATCTGTGGTTGGTTCTCCAAGATGTTTGGAAAAACCTCCCTCGCCGAGTTCCTTCAAAAACTGTGCAAGTGACAAGTGTATCTAGAAGAACTGATAAAGGCAAAGGGCGGTCATCCAATCTTGATGGGATTTAGATTTTTATTTTGCTCATTCACTTTGCATTTTGGTGATAGAATGTTCCCAAACCTGCCTAAAACTTTCGCACGAAACTTGTATATATCGGTGATAAAGTGGCAATCATAGAGGCAAGCAATGAAGAACTTGAAAGTCCTCTTTCCTCCATAGTGAAATGACGGTTACAAAGTTACCTGTTAAAGACCCTATAGCTTGGCATGAAAGGTGCGCGCTGCCGTTATCTCATCTACCTGGACTCTAAATTGGTTTTATTGCTGCCATGTGCTGAAATATCACATTCTCTTATCGGGAGATAATAGAATTTGTTTGAACCTGGACTGTGTACCTGTTATAGTACCGAATAATGAGGTCTACTTCCGCTGACGCCCCTTTCTTAAATTTACAGTTCCATGAACGTCGTTTGCATTGCAGGGTTGGTCTGGTTTAGGTATTCGCCCATTGGAAGTCAACAAAGTCACAAAGCACGATGCTTCCCGCTACTTTCACTTTTAGGAAAATTTTGTGCGCCCCTCCGGAGACCTGGAATAAGTATTTGTTTTCTGCCTCACCTTCATTTATAGGTGACACAATTAGGGTAATCAATCACCGTGGAGAAAGCGACTGAATGAATATATTGTTCTACGTCTTCACTTTCGAGGCTGCGCTCACTATTAATCAGTGGGGGGGCGGGAAGGGTGCAGTTTAATTTGAGATTCGCCTTTTATGGGGATTTGGTTAGGCATTACTTTTCCTTTTGATTTGGAATATTACAGCCAGATGTCCTTGATTTACCATCACAATTTCTGAAAACAAAAAGTAACAGTCACCTAACCGGCCAAATTAAATCCAGACGTTCTTCGCTTTTTTCTCCCCGTTTGCTGGAGATGGCACCGGGCCACATCGGATAAGACTGCAATATGCACATATTTACGGAGACTTACCTTGAATAACACTTTAGTACATCATTATATATGGCCTCATTAAGTCGTATTAGCAATTAATTACTTATAATAAAGAGGGAAAAAAAAGTTTGCCCCTACAGACCACATGTGTGGCCATCACTTCCGTCTTGGATATACTGAAACCGTGAAATTGGTCTGAAGAAATATCATAAACTGGTTCCACTTTGGAAACAGATATGGCCATTGTGTAGAATCGAGCCTCATTGGCAACCACCGATATGGCTGATCCTATCCTAGGGGTAGCCTCTATGCAGAACCTAAAATTCTGTCAAATGTAGGATGGAGGAACTGGTCAGAGAGTCAGATCAACCAGTATTCCTACTAGAGCTGAGAAAGAGGTGTCCGAACACATTGGAGCAAAATAGTGGCACATGCCGATTTTGGCAAGACTGCCCAAAAATTTGACGTGAATTGGAACCTCTTGACTCTCCCCCAACAAATTATGTAGGAGAAAAGAAGAATCTACCATACTGAATTTCTTAGCTCAAATTGTTCTTTTCGGACATTAGAATCCACCAGAGGTGTCTAGCCATCGGCTCAAGGAACAGCCCTTGGCTTAATGAGCATTTGGATGAAAACTATCCAAGGCATCTTAAGTTTAAGTTTGGAGAATTGTTGGGGTTTGACCCCACCTCAGGAGGAAGGAACTTGATTTGGCATAAAGGCTCCCTTCTTCTCTTTGTTCAGATTTCTTCTTTGCTACATGGTCATTGTTCCACAGAGACATCACCTATGAATGCCACCCAGAGACGTTCAAAAATTTTTGGCCAAAAGGAAACTGCATATGTATGTAGGCCTTGTTCAAAAGTTAAAAAAAAAAAAACAAAAAAAAAAAAACAGCTCATTTGGCCTCTGAAAATGGAGGTCTTCTCAGGTTGATTCTATTTTGCTTTTGTATGAATCTCTGGAAGACCCCATCCTTCTTTTGTATTGGTAGGTTGAAGCTTCCCTCAGAGTTTTCGAGGAATTTTCTGGGGCAGAAACTCTCCAAATCCTTCTTAAAAACTTAAAGGTTCTACTCTGAAAACTCTACATAAAGACTCCGTCAGCCCATATCCAAAAGCCACACCAAATTTTCGCTCCAAGTTTCAGAAATGGAGAGTTTTTTCAAAATGTTTAAATTTGGTCTTCAACTCCACGTGTCCTATAGTTCAAGTTTCCGAGACGAAATAGGCAGCAATTGCCTTAGAGACACACGTCATCCATCATGTTACACTCTATGGGTTATAACTATTTAAAGGGGTGTTCTAAAGTTTGAAAGCCATTCCCTATGCACTGGATAGGTAATAATTTTCCAACTGCTGAGAGTCCAACTTCCATGACCCACAATGATCCAGAGATGGGCTGAATGGAGAACGGCCAACCGGCAAGCCAAAGATCAGCTGAGCACATCGCTAGGCAATCTCCAGCATTCCCATTAAGAGTGAAGCAGTAGTGCGCATGATTGACCTCTGCTTCAGTTCTCTGGATCACTGGGGCCATAGCAGTCGGACCCCTAGCGATTAGCAATGATAGGCGATAACTTTCAAAGTTGAGTCCATTTTTAATAGTAAAATAGAAATGCAAGGAATATAAGCTGAAAAATATGACCAATTTGCATTTTTTGTAAGTTAATTTTTATCTTTTGGCATTTATTGCCATTTTTAGCATCAAATTCTTTAAAATAGCACATGTAGGGGCATGAATTTTGAACAAATGTAAAAACGTTCTACATTTATGTCTTTTACCCTTTGGGCACCGTTGTAGGCAAATAAAATCTAATTATTCAAATTCTTAGTGTCTACACCCAAGACTACTTCTTAGGCCGGCGTCACACTAGCGAGTTTTACGGACGTATGAGTGCAGAAAATACGTCCGTAAAACTCGCCTAACAAAACGTCCCAATTATTCTCGCTGCCCCTGCTCCTATCTGCCGTATTTTACTGATCAGTATTATACGGCTTTCTACGGCCGTAGAAAATCGCAGCATGCTGCGTTTGTCACTGTATTGCGCAAAAAAAACGCCAATGAAAGTCTATGGAAGCCCCAAAAATACAGATCACACACAGACCAGCAGTGTGACTTGCGAGAAATACGCACCGGTGTTAGAGAGAAAAGCCGGCAATTCAGTGCAGTGTACAGTAAAATCACACTGACAGCTTACAGTAGAATAGGTAGAATAAATGTGTACACATAGAATAGGTATATATATATATATATGTCAGTGAGATACATATATGTATATATATTAATATTTCATACAGCGCTAGATAGCTTTAAAGCCGGTAATTCAATTGCCGGCTTTTGCTATCTTCTTCCTAAACCCGACATGATATGTGACATGGTTTACATACAGTAAACCATCTCATATCCCCATTTGTTTTTGCATATTCCACACTACTAATGTTAGTAGTGCGTATATGCAAAATTTGGCCATTCTAGCTATTAAAGGGTTAAATGGCGGAAAAAATTGGCGTGGGCTCCCGCGCAATTTTCTCCGCCAGAGTAGTAAAGCCAGTGACTGAGGGCAGATATTAATAGCCTGGAGAGGGTCCACGGTTATTGCCCCCCCCCCTGCCTAAAAACACCTGCCCCCAGCCACCCCAGAAAAGGCACATCTGGAAGATGCGCCTATTCTGGCACTTGGCCACTCTCTTCCCATTCCCGTGTAGCGGTGGGATATGGGGTAATGAAGAGTTAATATCACCTTGCTATTGTAAGGTGACATTAAGCCAAATTAATAATGGAGAGGCGTCAATTATGACACCTATCCATTATTAATCCAATAGTAGTAAAGGGTTAAAGAATACACAAACACATTATTAAAAAGTATTTTAATGAAATAAAAACAAAGGTTGTTGTAATATTTTATTCTACGCTCAATCCACTCACTGAAGACCCTCGATCTGTAACAAAAAAAATAAAAAATAAACCAACAATATCCTTACGTTCCGCAGATCTGTAACGTCCAACGATGTAAATCCATCTCAAGGGGTTAAAATATTTTGCAGCTACGAACTCTGCTAATGCAGCGTTGTTCCTGGCTGCAAAACCCCGGGGAATGAAGGTAAAGTAGGTCAATGACCTATATTTACATTCATTTGCGGTGAGACGCCCTCTGCTTTTTGTCCCTAGATCGTGGGAACTTTCCTAGAAAGCTCCCAGGCTCAAGTTCATATGAGGACAACCAGCAGAGGGCGCCTCTTATCAACTCGAGCCTGGGAGCTTTCTAGGAAAGTTCCCACGATCTAGGAACAACCAGCAGAGGGCGCCTCACCGCAAATGAAGGTAAATATAGGTCATTGACCTACTTTACCTTCATTCTCCGGGGTTTTGCAGCAAGGAGCAGTGCTGCATTAGCAGAGCTCCTTGCTGCAAAATATTTTAACCCCTTCAGATGGATTTACATCGTGGGACTTTACAGATCTTCGGAAGGTATGTATATTGTTGTTTTTTTGTTGTTTTTTTTGTTACAGATCGAGGGTCTTCAGTGAGTGGATTGAGCGTAGAATAAAATATTACAACAACCTTTGTGATTTTTTCAATAAAATACTTTTTAATAATGTGTTTGTGTATTTTTTAACCCTTTACTACTATTGGATTAATAATGGATAGGTGTCATAATTGACGCCTCTCCATTATTAATTTGGCTTAATGCCACCTTACAATAGCAAGGTGGCATTAACCCTTCATTACCCCATATCCCACCGCTACACGGGAATGGGAAGAGAGTGGCCAAGTGCCAGAATAGGCGCATCTTCCAGATGTGCCTTTTCTGGGGTGGCTGGGGGCAGGTGTTTTTAGCCAGGGGGGGGGGCCAATAACCATGGACCCTCTCCAGGCTATTAATATCTGCCATCAGTCACTGGCTTTACTACTCTGGCGGAGAAAATTGCGCGGGAGCCCACGGCAATTTTTTCCCTTTAATTTAATAGCTAGAACGGCCAAATTTTGCACATACACACTACTAACATTAGTAGTGTGGATTATGCAAAAAAAATGGGGATATGAGATGGTTTACTGTATGCAAACCATGTCTCATATCATGTCGGGTTTAGGAAGGAGATAGCAAAGCCGGTAATTGAATTACCGCCTTTAAAGCTATCTAGCGCTGTATGAAGTAATAATATATATACATATATGTGCCTACTGACATATATATATATATATATATATATATATATAGACAGTATATATGTTTTTTTTTTTTTTACACATGGATCCCTTGTATAGCCGTATGTCTGTTTTGCAAGCCTGCGATAAAAACACGCAGTACAGATGCCATACAGATTACATACGGAGGATGCCATGCGCAAAAAACGCTGACACACCCTGCCTACGGAGGAGCTACGGACCACTATTTTGGGGACTTTTCAGCGTATTACGGCCGTAATATACGGACCGTATTGTCTTACGCTGAGTGTGACTCCAGCCTTATTCGTACAAGATAGTAAACCTAAGAAAGAAAAAAACTTTATGGGCAGACTGGTAATCACGAAGACTCAACGGCATAGGTAAAGACAACTGAGGGACCTGTTTGGCGTTGGAGAATCATCCCAGGTTGACCGTACTCGTTTTCGCATGGGTTGACTGGACCTTGGCAGAACTTTTTTCCTATCCAAGCCCTACAACATACTTAAATATTAAAGTGGCTAAGAATTCTTTTTTTTCTTATAATGGATGGAAAAAATATGGAGATTTGAGTTGGGTTGACCCAACAAAGAGGAGGAGGAACCCTGCCGTTGAGACTCCTCGTCTAATATTTCTTCAGATTTCTGAGTTGTCCCAAGGTCACAGCTCCACAAACTCGTTCCATCCATCATCGAGGCTTTCCTATTGGCTTCAAGCTCATTTCGCAGATAACCCAACCCTTAAAGAGCCTCTAAAAGACGCTCCACTTTATATTTGACAAGGCACAATGTGAGCATTATGGCTTCCTCAATATCCCTTTACACATGGAATACCTGTAAACATTTTTTTGCCATACTGTTTATTATTTGTCCGTTCTCCACTGCGACGATAACTGGGCAGATTACCAAATGGAAGGAGTAAAGATTTATTTTTTCGGAAAACACGGTGGGCTACACATCAAACAAGCAGAAACATTCTAAGTCCCCTTTATATATATATATAGCAACTCGTCAAAGGTTCTTTTGTTCATCTCCCCTCCTGGCTGAGTGTCCGGCTACGTACGCAGGGTCTTCCTAAACAAGTATCATGTGCCAGACTGCGGCATCAGTGCATGTCAGATAACTCGGCATACGGAGTGCTGACATAAGAGAAAATAAAATAAAATCTAAGGATGATGTACGCAGACTACTGTATAGGACGGTTATGCTTCAAGGAATCTCTGAAATGTTGTAAATCCCAGAGAAGGTAAAATTCCACTCATGGGCAGCCAACAAATATTTATTTACTTATGAAAAAGTATATACTTCTAGAACTGTCTGTATAGATTTAGGGGCAGACCGAAATCCTCCAACTTTTTACATAAAAACAACATACTTTTAAAATTAATTGAAAAGGAAAATTTTTTAACCACTTATTTAAAAAAAATGAAAAACTGTGTCATCTGCAGGGGAAAAAAGTAGCATTACATGCCTGTGATTAATATAAAAATGTAGTATTGCATGCCTGACTATGAGTTGCACCAAATACCTTTCCAACCTTGATAGAAGAGAGGGACAAACCATGCGGCAAATTTTTCCCACGCCCCTGGCCACACCCCAATTCTCGCCCATTTATCATTTATTTCTACCCTGATAGGAGGAGATGTCAGAAGGGCGGTGGCAGCGAGGGACATTCATAAGACCCCCGAGACTGCAGGGTGAAGACCCAAATCCGGGACCGTCCGTTGTACCTGGGACAGTTGGGACTAGAGATCGATTCACGGGACTCCGTTCCGGGTCAGTGTTACCTGGATGGCTGGACGGGACACCCATGAATCTTTTTCCTTCCGGCGTCCCTGGTACGGCTTTTGATTAGCCATTACTGGAGCAACACCATCTGTGAGTCCTGCTCATCTCTAGTTGGGACCTGTGGATTTTACTTTTCTTCGCTCATTCAGTCGTAACACCAAGAACTTTCACATTTTTACGTAAGCTTCACTATATAACATCTGACTTTTTTTGTGTCTGTAAGGCAGTGTTCACACGTTGCAGAAATTCCGTGTTGTTTTCTGCAGTTATCTGCACCAAGCTACACAATAACAACCTTCTCTGGTTATTGCATTGTTGCTGCATTTTTTGTGCCTTTTTCCTGTTATTTGATGCTTTTTTTATGCAAATATGAAGCCGCACTTTTAATGTAGTTTTTATAGCACAAAAAAAATCTTTGATTCTGCATTCAAAAAAGTATCTGCAGTTTTTTACATGATTTTTTTTCAGGCTCCGCATACAGTACAGAAGCCAATAAAAAAAAAAAGCACCAAAACCGCACAGTTCAGCAGCGTCTTTAGAAGCACAGGGGGCACAGTTTTCATGAAATCACATCCACTTTGCTTGGACAAAATTGAAAAAAAAAATCAGCAGAAAAATTTATGCTAGAGGTGAACATGGACTCAGAATTACAGTTTTATTACATTTTTTTATGGGTGTAATGAATAAAAAAATAAATCACATTTTTTCCCGCCATTTTACATCAATTGATCGCTGTGTTGTGCTGGACGTTGCAATTACAGTGACACCAAATATGTCTGTTATTTGCTAATTTGTGTTGGTTTTTTTTTAAAAACAGCACATTAAAATTATTTTTTTTAATTGTTTTCCAATATTATTATTAAAAAAAAAAAAAATCAGACTTTTACTTTCCCTCTAGATTACAAGGACATAGAAACACACTGTTAAGTACAGATGTATCTCTATGTATCAGTACATTCTGCGTGTGGGGTCAGAGCGTGCAATGCAGCCACGTTGTGGCTCATAGCTTTTGTGGCTTCCTTCAATGATGCAGGTTGTTGGTTCGATTCCCAGGGAGACAAGATCACAAGAAAAAAAATGATTTGTTTAATTTTTCCACATCTTCTTCACTCAGTAGCTCCTCCTCCTTGGGACACGGGTTGCTTCCCGAGGAGGAACTAATGAGAAAGGAAGATGTCGAGAGAAGACATCACAAGAAGAAAGTTTACTAGAAATAAAGACAGTCCTACTGAATCTAGGACATTTGGGAGCTATGCTTTCCATTTTGTAGAGGGGGAATCCCTCATATATGCACATGAAATGCGATTATCTAGATGACTTGTAATATTCACACATTGGTAGCTACATTATCCCATATATCACATAAATAAATTTGATATACATGTAGGAATTCATTCTTAAATGCAGAGGTGGAAATCCCTCAGATTTTGCCAGAAAGTCAAAGTAACAAATGCAAAAGGAGGTGGAGCGTATAAAAACTCTGTTCAAAGGTGGGTGGTCCTAATTGTTTGGGGGCCGTAAAAAGTGATCCCAAGGCTCAAAGCATTTTATTGTTTACATACAACAGTAGAAAACCATTCATAATATTCAATAGTTCCAAATCTACTGGGCCAGTTCTGGGAACGTAAGCACAAAAGGGGTGGGGCTTAAAAAAAATCTCTTCAGAGGTGGGCAGTACTAGTTTTTGGGGGGCGGTGCAAAGTGTATTCAAGGCGGGTTTAAATGTTTCAGATTTTAGCCCATTAGAATGTTGATAAATTTGCTCAACATTCTAAGGCTACGTTCACATTTGCGTCTTTGGGCACAGCGTCATCGACGCAACGCAAAACGCATGTCAAACGCATACACAACGCAGCATTTTTTGACGCATGCGTTGTCCTATAGAATTGAAGGTCAAAAACGGTAAAAAAAAATCACTTGCATTATACTCAAAAGGCGTATGCGTCGACCAACGCGGGTCAACGCAGGCACCTGTGCCCTATGCGTTTTACATAGCCACTAATGTGTATTTTTTTACGCATTTATGACGCAAGTGCGTTGCATGCGTTGTTTATCGGAAATGTGACGCATTTGTAAATAGCCTCCTTTAAAAATTTTCTAGTCTCCTCTTGATTACACGCAAATGTATGTGTTTCCATAGTTACAGACTACAAATAAATCTTGTGTGTCACTCAACGTGTGGGAAAGGCTAAGAGCAACACGAGGGATAAGAGAACCAAACACTAGGGATTCGGGAAGGGGGGAGTGAAGCCCCCTAGACAGATCTAACGTCACCCTGTCTGCCCTATCTTCCCTATATAGGTTCCATATCTATCGCCTAGCAGGATACCTAATCCCTGCCTGACCCTGGCGATAAGCCCTGCATCAGGAAGGACAGGATAACACTAGTCAATCCCCACTACCACTAAAGACAGATGGGATACACAAATATGGGGGAACACTTAGCTTGAGTAGACTCAGAGAGAAACACGGAAGTCTTGGAAACACCAGAGAGGAAGATACGCCCCAGTCCAGGTGTGTCCACTAGAACCGAGGGAGGTTGCCACTGGGTCCTAAAGTCAGTAGGCTCAGCAAGAAGTATACAAAGCAAACTGCTGAAACCTTCTGTTATCAGATGCAGAGCGACGGTCTGCAGCCTCTGACACACCTGTGATTTTGTGTGGTCTGATCTTGAAGTTCAACTTCCCGATATCTGGCTCCTACTTTTGGCTAACACACATTTAATAGATTTCTAGAAATAGGTGAACTACAGTAGGAAAACTAATTACAGGATCAGACTACACAAGATTTGTTTGTAGTCTGTAACCATGGAGACCATTAGATTTTTTTTTTCACCAACACTAAAAGGTAGTAGATCTTTAATGAAAAATAATTGGAAAAGTTTCTTGCATTTTAGATTCATTCGATGGTGTTCCTCAATCTGTATCTGTCCAGTTTTTGCAAAACTACAACTCCCAGCATTTCTTGATGGCAAAATAGATACTCCCAGCATTCCTTGATGGCAAAATAGAACTTGTAGTTTTGCCAGAAGTTGGGGACTAATACACTAGAGCAAAAAAAAAAAAAAAGGAATAAAATGTTAAGTGCAGGTGATTAGTTGGCGGGTCACAACAATTTTCTAGTTTTCGAAGTCAGTCATCTAGGGAACCAACCCAATATAGAGACAGGGAAAAAGTTAAATGGACAACAGACTAACATTTACCGACTAAGGTTGCAAACCAAAATATAATTATCTAAAATTAACAAAAATGCCTGTCAGTCTGCGTCAGCCTGATTACAAATCACAACAAACGGAGCCCGTTCAATAAAACCGAATTCAACAGAGGGGCTTGGAAAATGGCCATAATACAAAGAATGTAATGTGTGGGGCGACTGCTGACCTAAGAGTCTTGTGTTTGGAAGAAGTGATGTCACCGAGGCTGTGAAACGTGAAGCTCTCACAAGGTGCGTGTGTTTAACCCCCAGAAACTACGGCCACCGACGCACGGTGAAACCTGCGGGTGTTTCTATTTATACAGAAATAATTTTCATTCCTTCTCAAAAAATAAAATCCAAATTTTAGATCTACCCAGATGTATAAAATACGGAAACCTCCAAGAAAGCGCAGACATATTCTATGGAGCTGTACATAAATGGCAATATCTATCAAGCCAACCCCCATAAGGCCGGGTTCAGACTGGCTCACCGAACATGGACCCAGATGTCAGAGGGTCTCCCGATCAGAACTTAAAGCCTCTTATGTGTCTGTCAATTCAGAGTGGGAATCCGGTGATTAATCCGAGCATGGTGGTCCATATGCGTACAATAAAATATGGCCACCTGAAAGGTTATCCAAGAAAATACATTGATTCTGAACCCGACAGTAGCACAAAAGGGCTATGATCAATTGATAGCTAATGACCTTTCATTCTTCTAATCAGTGGTGGTTAGACCCCCATTATGCACTAAAGGCGCCTCCTATGTATAGTCAATCAATGTGTTTTTCTGGAAAGCCCCTAAAGGTATTGTCTGGTGAAAAGAAGTTATCGCTTAACCACAGGATAGGTGATAACTTACCATTTGTGGGGGTCCAAGAACATGGCACTTTTAACCCTGTTAGAATGTGGCGGCTGTGCGCATGCTTTACTATCGCTCCATTCATTCCCTATTGGGCTGCCGAGAGCTGTGGTTGGCTTTTTCTGGTAGCCTCATAGACAATGAATGGACAGTTGGCCGGATGTCCAACCTGTCACTCTACTTTGTAACGGGAACAAAAGTTGCTCATTCTGCCGATGGGTTCCGGTGGGTCACTGGACCCCACCAATCAGTAAGTTATCACCTATCCATCTGTGAAAAAAAATTGCAAGGTACATCATATTGCCAAACCAGAGACCAATCTGTATAAGAAAAAGATAATCCAATTTATTCCGAAGACCTTGGTCCAGTGGCCAGGTCAGTAGTCCATGGTCACTGGGATGGAGTCTTCCGAACCACCTTCTACATATCGGCATCCTTAGCCCCTATGTTAAATAGCCGGCCAGGCATGACATCATTGTTGTGGCGTGACACCCAAACATCACACCAGGCTGGCTAATTAAAATAGGATCCAGCAATACAGATCGGTAGGAGGTGGTTCTCAGGGCTCCAGGACCAGTGGCTGCTGGACCAGGGTCCTGTGAATAAGACTCCTCCTAGCCTTCTTTATGTAAGCTAAACATTCCTTTACGCGTTCCTTAAAGTGATATCCACATGGGGCCACTTATATATTCAGTATCGGAGCTGACAAAATAGGTTTATGGGGTTTTTATGCTTTATTTTTCAGATTTTTCTTTCCTTCTGTTTGAAGTTTGCTACCCCTTCCAAGTTATTCTCAATATGGAATGTTTGTATTCTGGATGATATGGAGGATGAACGCTGCGCCGTATCTAGGACCATATTTCAATGATCACGATACGCTGACGATATTTTTGCTTTAGTGGTTACAGTAGAACAAACTATTACATAAGATGGGCGATATATGAAATGTCTTCACAAATTATAGAATTTCCTGTTTCATTTTCCAAAAGTCCTATACCGTCCTCTCTTGAGTTTTGATGGAACGTTTAGGTTCATTGCACTTGTCCTGTGTCTTACGCAAAGTGGCTTAATGGCGCCCCCGTCACTGGCCCCCAGCACTTGGGGCACATTCCTGCAAAATGCAGGCTACTGCAACATAGTACTACTATCTACAAGCACCAACAGACTAAATGCAGGCGCCAGCAGCAGAACACAGGCACCAGCAGCAGGAAATAGGCACCAGCAGCAGAATACAGGCACCAGCAGCAGAATACAGGCACCAGCAGCAGGAGATAGGCACCAGCAGAATACAGGCACCAGCAGCAGAATGTAGGCACCAGCAGCAGAATACAGGCACCAGCAGCAGAATACAGGCACCAGCAGCAGGAAATAGGCACCAGCAGCAGAATACAGGCACCAGCAGCAGAATACAGGCACCAGCAGCAGGAAATAGGCACCAGCAGCAGAATACAGGCACCAGCAGCAGGAAATAGGCACCAGCAGCAGAATACAGGCACCAGCAGCAGGAAATAGGCACCAGCAGCAGAATACAGGCACCAGCAGCAGAATACAGGCACCAGCAGCAGGAGATAGGCACCAGCAGAATACAGGCACCAGCAGCAGAATGTAGGCACCAGCAGCAGAATACAGGCACCAGCAGAATACAGGCACCAGCAGCAGAATACAGGCACCAGCAGAATACAAACACCAGCAGCAGAATACAGGCACCAGCAGCAGAATACAGGCACCAGAAGCAGAATACAGGCACCAGCAGCAGGAGATAGGCACCAGCAGAATACAGGCACCAGCAGCAGAATGTAGGCACCAGCAGCAGAATACAGGCACCAGCAGAATACAGGCACCAGAAGCAGAATACAGGCACCAGCAGAATACAAACACCAGCAGCAGAATACAGGCACCAGCAGCAGAATACAGGCACCAGAAGCAGAATACAGGCACCAGAAGCAGAATACAGGCACCAGCAGCAGAATACCGGCAGCGGCAGCAGAATACAGGCACCGGCAGCAGAATATAGGCACCGGCAGCAGAACACAGGCACCGGCAGCAGAATACAGGCACCGGCAGCAGAATACAGGCACCGGCAGCAGAATACAGGCGCCAGAAGCAGAATACAGGCACCAGCAGTGGAATAAAGGCACCAGAAGCGGAATACAGGCACTAGCAGCGGAATACAGGCACTAGCAGCAGAATACAGGCACCGGCAGCAGAATACAGACACCGGCAGCAGAATACAGACACTGGCAGCATTCTGCAGCGGAATAAAGGCACCAGAAGCGGAATACAGGCACTAGCAGCGGAATACAGGCACTAGCAGCAGAATACAGGCACCGGCAGCAGAATACAGGCACAGGCAGCAGAATGCAGACACCAGCAGCAGAATGCAAACACCAGCAGTAGAATACAGGCACCAGCAGAATACAGGCAACAGCAGAATACAGGCACCAGCAGAATACAGGCACCAGCAGAATACAGGCACCAGCAGCAGAATACAGGCACCAGCGGCAGAATACAGGCACCAGCAGAATACAGGCACCAGCAGAATACAGGCACCAGCAGCAGAATACAGGCACCAGCAGCAGAATACAGGCACCGGCAGAATATAGGCACCAGCAGCAGAATACAGGCACCAGCAGCAGAATACAGGCACCAGCAGCAGAATACAGGCACCAGCAGCAGAATACAGGCACCAGCAGCAGAATACAGGCACCAGCAGAATACAGGCACCAGCAGCAGAATACAGGCACCAGCAGAATACAGGCACCAGCAGCAGAATACAGGCACCAGCAGAATACAGGCACCAGCAGCAGACTACAGGCACCAGCAGAATACAGGCACCAGCAGAATACAGGCACCAGCAGCAGAATACAGGTACCAGCAGAATACAGGCACCACCAGCAGAATACAGGCACCAGCATCAGAATACAGGCACCAGCATAATACAGGCACCTGCAGAATACAGGCACCAGCAGCAGGAGATAGGCACCAGCAGCAGAATACAGGCACCAGCAGCAGAATACAGGCACCAGCAGCAGAATATAGGCACCAGCAGAATACAGGCACCAGCAGCAGAATACAGACACCAGCAGAATACAGGCACCAGCAGAATACAGACACCAGCAGAATACAGGCACTAGCAGAATACAGGCACCAGCAGCAGGAGATAGGCACCAGCAGCAGAATACAGGCACCAGAAGCAGAATACAGACACCAGCAGAATACAGGCAGTGTTCGGGGCCACTGAAGGACAATCATTAATTGATCCATTTTCAGTTAATGTGTATAAAGGTCTTGTGTGACTGCAGACTTCTGAATCCTGACACTTGCTGTCACGATTCCCAGGTATTCCCGTTTCAAATGAGCAGTCAAGCGACAACAAGTATGTGATTTGCATGCATACGGTCACGTACCGACTAGACATGCTTAACTTTCTTCAATTTACTTGTATTGATAGAAGCAGGACACGTCCAGTAGGAATGTGACTGGAAATATGCAAATCTCAGTCAATTAACAGCCCACTGTAATCGGCAATACCAGTGAATCCTAACAAGGAGCATAGAGTGACTACAGAACTCAAAAGACCAGGTAACCCTTTCAGCAAAACACTATCTCATTGGTTTTCCAGCTAAAAATAGACAAAACTAGATATCAACAGAAGTGGAGAGTATTCTAGATGGAGTTAGGTCTTTTTTAATTTATATCTAGATTTAGTGTTTTTTTAAGATCAGGTGACATCATTAACTTGTTGTGTGATGTCATGTTACTGAATCAACAGGCAATATTCACATTGTTTTAAAAGCTTTCGACAGACATAGGGGAAATAATGCAGAATATAACTTAAAGGGGACTTTTCACTGGAATTTTTATGTTTAAACAAAGTATCTCCTCTGATTGCCACTGCTCCACTGATTCTGGAACAGTTTATCTTTTTGTTCTGTGTCCCTCTGTTCCAAAGTTATGATATCCAGTAATAATGATGCAGATTTTCTTCAATTAGCTGGCTGTATACCACACAACTTCTCTGTGGGCATTTACCTTTTCTGCACTGATGTTAGCCAATCAGAACATGGCCACGCCCATAGAGAAGTTCTGTGGTACACACCCACTTTTAATTGAAGAGAAAACTTACACAATTACCGGAGGTCATAACTTTAGAACAGAGGGATGTAGAAGAAAAAGAAAAACAGTTCTAGAATCAGTGAAACAGTGGCAATTGGAGGAGATACTCGATTTACATTTAAAACATCCAGTGAGAAGTCCCCTTTAAATTGTATTCAGTATTATTTCTCCTATATCTTTGGAAAGTTTCTAAAACAAGGTGAGTATTGCCTGTTGATTCAGAAATATGACATCACGCGACTAGTTAATGATGTCACCTGTTCTTAAAGGGATACTAAGCATAGAAATGAATGAAAAAAACCCACAGTATATCCATCTACAATATTAGCCCTTATTGGGCTCCCATTTTCATAAATTATACAATTTACGGTATTAGTTTTATATTGTCATCAGTCGTACACCAGCATGGATAACATTATGTAATAATGTGTGTGTGGTACTTTACATGAATTTGCCCATGCACATTGCACCTGCTATAAATTCATTCTGTTCCTCTACTAGCACCAGAACGGCACAAAAGCCTCCAAGTCCTGGTAACTGTCTCCACAGAAACCCAGAGCGGAGGAATTCATATCCCTTTATAAAACGACTCGATGTATCAAGATGCTTGAATGAGAATGAATGTGCTGTTAACTATGCATTTACATGAATGTGTCTCACTGTGCCTTCCGAATCTTGCTGGATTGTATACTTAGAGGGACACGGTAAAAACTGCAAGAAGTCCTAGTACTGTACAACCAGAAAAATATTTTCTACCCACAGCAATAATATACAATCAATATCCTCATCTAAATATGGCACTAGGGGCAAAAAAATACTGTAAATGCATTGTCAAAAATCTGCACCATGATGCTTTAGTGCAAGAACCATGATCAAAATGTTGAAGCGCTTTCAAAGCCAAGTCAAGCAATACCTTTACATGGCCAGTCTGTTCCTTCGTTACTGAGAAATCAGAGTTTGAATTAATATGCAAATGAAGCTGAAAGGCTAAGGTAGATCTGAAGCATCTGTCACTCCAGCTCTAGTGCCTGCCCAGAGCCACCTCTTCCTGCTTGACTTATGGCTACATTACCTGAAGTCAGACAGCATAAAGGTGGTCAGTCAAGCAAGACGAGGCGGCACAGGGGGGAGGGAACAGAGCCAAAGTAATAAAGGTTTCAGACCTACCATAGCCTCATTTGCATATCAATGTAAATGCTACATTTTCAGTAACAGAAGATTGAACTAGCCCTGTAAATGTATTGCTGGCCTTGTCTTTGAAAGAGAAGATGAACAAGAAGACGACAGAAGACTGATGATGAAAGAGAAGACTGAAGACGAACGAGAAGACTGAAGATGAACGTTAACACGAACGAGAAGACTGAAGACGAACAAGAAGCCTGAAGACAAACGAGAAGACTGAAGACGAATGAGAAGACTGAAGACGAACGAGAAGACTGAAGACGAACGAGAAGACTGAAGACGAACGAGAAGACTGAAGAAGAACAAGAAAACTGAAGATGAACGAGAAGACTGAAGACGAACGAGAAGACTGAAGATGAACGTGAAGACGAACGAGAAGACTGAAGAAGAACAAGAAAACTGAAGATGAACGAGAAAACTGAAGACGAACGAGAAGACTGAAGACGAACGAGAAGACTGAAAAGGAAAGAGAAGACTGAAGACAAAAAAGAAGACTGAAGATGAACGAGAAGACTGAAGACAAACGAGAAGGCTGAAGACAAATGAGAAGACTGCAGACGTTCTGAAGATGAATGAGAAGGCTTAAGATGAACGAGAAGGCTGAAGACGAACGAGAAGGCTGAAGACAAAAAAGAAGACTAAAGACAAACAAGAAGGCTGAAGACGAACGTGAAGGTGGAAAACGAAAGAAAAGACTGAAAACGCAGACCGAAGACAAAAGAGAAGGCTGTAGACGAGAGAGAAGATTGAAGACAAAAGAGAAGGCTGAAAATAAAAGAGAAGGCAGAAGATGAGAAAGAAGACTGAAGATGAATGAGAAGACTGAAAATGAATGAGTAGGCTTGAGATGAAAAAGAAAAAGCTGTAGATAGAGAAGACAAGATGAACGAGAAGACTGAAGATAAACGAGAAGACTGAAGATGAACAAGAAGACTAAAGATGAACGAGAAGGCTGGAGACGAAAGATAAGATGAGAGAGAAGACTGAAGACTAAAAAGAAGACTGAGTTGGAGAGACAAGGTGAACCAATGGAGGACCCGGAGGGGATCTTCCACAGCAAGAGGCATGAGAAGCAAGGCAAGTATAATTTTTAACCCACTTTTTACTATAATCTGGTGTCTGCAAAGACCTTAGATCATAATAAATGGCTTTTACCAGTAATTTAATTTGCACTGAATAAATCTGATACAAATCAAATTTCCTAGTCTAAATTTGAAGGAATCTGGAGAATTGAAAACCATTTATCTTGAGTTATAACCTATTATGTCCTGCAGGGGGTCAATGCTATGTGAGAGAGCAAGAGAGAACCGAGCAAGTTAGCCAAAAATTACTCCTTGTGGATACCAGGATTTTTCTTTTATCTGCCCTTTAGTCCACCAGGACCAAAATACAAACAAACAAAAAAAATTCTAATAACAATAAATGACAAAACACTTTGTATATACGCTCCAACGAAGGAGAAAACTTGCCTAAAAGTTGGGCTTCTCTTTAAATAATTAAAAGCAAATTCTTCAAGCCTCAAGAGGATTTTCCGAACACCTGTTTAGCATCCTACATAGGCACGTCTGCCGGTCACTCGAATATAATACCGTATAACACAAGCTGTTAGCGTCTTTAATTCTGTGATCAGATGTCACCTGTCATGGACTAGTATCTGGTACAAGTCAAAATATGCCAGATCTCTCTCCGTTTATTTGAAAACTACACCACCGGGGTATGGTTAGGTTCTTCCAAACACCAGGCTCTTAAAATGTCCACACACCTAAGAGGAAACCTCTGTTTTTTTTTTTTGTTTTTTGTTTTTTTTCCCTCCTTCTTCTACTTTTGCCTTCGAAACAAATTAGGTTCTTTTTGAGGCTTTAGATATAAATTACCACCTTGCGGCCTTAGGCTGTAGAAATATGAAACTTTTTCTTTTTTTTTTTAATACGATAATAAAATGGCATTCCTATGACATAGCCTTTAATCAAAAACGCTAAATCATTTCCAGTTCATTGTAAGAATTTCTAGTCGCTAGTAAAATTTCATTCGGGCCAAATTTAAACAATATGTGGAGCCCATTGAGTAGAAGTCTCTTCCTTACCCCCACCACACACAAGCAGGCTAACAGGTTACATCTGTACTATGGCGCGTTTGTACCACACAACACTTTAAATCCTTTTTTTGTAAAAGCCTGTAATTTACTTCAGGTCTACCTATGGAAATCGCAGCTTGACCCCCCACCCC
Source organism: Ranitomeya imitator (assembly GCF_032444005.1). Lineage (NCBI taxonomy): Eukaryota > Metazoa > Chordata > Amphibia > Anura > Dendrobatidae > Ranitomeya > Ranitomeya imitator. Next base: position 27,886,219 of record NC_091285.1, read on the forward strand.
CATCTCCAACCCAATCTACACCATATGTCCCATCCACTAGGATATGACACAGTACATAAAAAAGAAAAATTTTATCCATTTTTGTGCCATAAAATTGAACGCCCGTTGTCGAAATGTAAATTTTTTGTCTTCGGCGATGAATGCCGATAATTGATGGATTATATAATAAAAGTGACACGGAACATATGTTGGGGAATATTAACACATTAAGCCCTTTTAAATCCGATCGGAGCGGGACAGTTGTGCCGAAATAAAACAGTTATTAAACAATGGGGCTTTTGTGCCGGGGAGGCCACAACTGGAAAACATTTTCGATGTTCTGGAGTAAATGAGAGGAAAGATTTCTACTCGGTTCAATTACAAAAAAAAAGCGTCTTTTCTTCGACCTTTGCTTTGAAAATTGGAAGAAAGGTTTGACCTTTTGCACTGTTAAACTTGCTTGGGGAGGGGGGGAAATTTTCACTGAATTACCTAAAATATGTAGATTCCAGAATTCTTCATTTTAGAAGATTACCGTATTTAGATTTTTGTTTTAAGATCTCTCTAGATGTTATGGGTAAAACATGACCAAAAATGTTATACCACATAGAGGTAGGTGTAACCATGGCTATTGATGCCGCATAGAGGTAGGTCTAACCATGGCTAATAGTGAGACATACAGGTAGGTCTAACCATGGCTAATAGTGAGACATACAGGTAGGTCCAACCATGGCTAATAGTGAGACATACAGGTAGGTCTAACCATGGCTATTACTGCCACATACAGGTAAGTCTAACCATGACTAATAGTGTGACATACAGGTAGATCTAACCATGGCTAATAGTGAGACATACAGATAGGTCTAACCATGGCTATTAGAGTGACATACAAGTAGGTCTAACCATGGCTAATAGTGTGACATACAGGTAGGTCTAACCATGGCTAATAGTGTGACATACAGGTAGGTCTAACCATGGCTAATAGTGTGACATACAGGTAGGTGTAACCATGGCTATTACTGCCACATACAGGTAGGTCTAACCATGGCTATTACTGCCACATACAGGTAGGTCTAACCATGGCTATTGATGCCGCATAGAGGTAGGTCTAACCATGGCTAATAGTGAGACATAGAGGTAGGTCTAACCATGACTAATAGTGAGACATACAGGTAGGTCTAACCATGGCTAATAGTGTGACATACAGGTAGGTCTAACCATGGCTAATAGTGAGACATACAGGTAGGTCTAACCATGGCTAATAGTGAGACATACAGGTAGGTCTAACCATGACTAATATTGAGACATACAGGTAGGTCTAACCATGGCTAATAGTGAGACATACAGGTAGGTCTAACCATGGCTAATAGTGTGACATACAGGTAGGTCTAACCATGGCTAATAGTGTGACATACAGGTAGGTGTAACCATGGCTAATAGTGTGACATACAGGTAGGTCTAACCATGGCTAATAGTGTGACATACAGGTAGGTCTAACCATGGCTAATAGTGAGACATACAGGTAGGTCTAACCATGGCTAATAGTGTGGCATACAGGTAGGTCTAACCATGGCTAATAGTGTGACATACAGGTAGGTCTAACCATGGCTAATAGTGTGACATACAGGTAGGTCTAACCATGGCTAATAGTGTGACATACAGGTAGGTGTAACCATGGCTAATAGTGAGACATACAGGTAGGTCTAACCATGACTAATAGTGTGACATACAGGTAGGTCTAACCATGGCTAATAGTGAGACATACAGGTAGGTCTAACCATGACTAATAGTGAGACATACAGGTAGGTCTAACCATGGCTAATAGTGAGACATACAGGTAGGTCTAACCATGACTAATAGTGAGACATACAGGTAGGTCTAACCATGGCTAATAGTGAGACATACAGGTAGGTCCAACCATGGCTAATAGTGAGACATACAGGTAGGTGTAACCATGGCTAATAGTGAGACATACAGGTAGGTGTAACCATGGCTAATAGTGAGACATACAGGTAGGTCTAACCTTGGCTAATAGTGAGACATACAGGTAGGTCTAACCATGGCTATTACTGCCACATACAGGTAAGTCTAACCATGACTAATAGTGTGACATACAGGTAGATCTAACCATGGCTAATAGTGAGACATACAGATAGGTCTAACCATGGCTATTAGAGTGACATACAAGTAGGTCTAACCATGGCTATTACTGCCACATACAGGTAGGTGTAACCATGGCTATTACTGCCACATACAGGTAGGTCTAACCATGGCTATTACTGCCACATACAGATAGGACTAACCATGGCTAATAGTGCGACATAGAGGTAGGTGTAACCATGGCTATTACTGCCACATACAGGTAGGTGTAACCATGGCTAATAGTGAGACCTAGAGGTACTGTAGGTATAACCATGGCTAATACTGCCACATACAGATAGGTCTAACCATGGCTATTACTGCCACATACAGGTAGGTGTAACCATGGCTAATAGTTAGACATACAGGTAGGTGTAACCATGGCTATTACTGCCACATACAGGTAGGTCTAACCATGGCTATTACTGCCACATACAGGTAGGTGTAACCATGGCTATTACTGCCACATACAAGTAGGTCTAACCATGGCTATTACTGCCACATACAAGTAGGTCTAACCATGGCTATTACTGCCTCATAGAGTAAGCCTAACTGGCTAGTGATACAACATAGAGGTGTAACCATGGCTATTACTGCCACATACAGGTAGGTCTAACCATGGCTATTACTGCCACATACAGGTAGGTCTAACCATGGCTAATAGTGTGACATACAGGTAGGTCTAACCATGGCTAATAGTGTGACATACAGGTAGGTGTAACCATGGCTAATAGTGTGACATACAGGTAGGTGTAACCATGGCTAATAGTGAGACATACAGGTAGGTGTAACCATGGCTAATAGTGTGACATACAGGTAGGTCTAACCATGACTAATAGTGTGACATACAGGTAGATCTAACCATGGCTAATAGTGAGACATACAGGTAGGTCTAACCATGGCTAATAGTGTGACATACAGGTAGGTCTAACCATGGCTAATAGTGAGACATAGAGGTAGGTGTAACCATGGCTATTACTGCCACATACAGGTAGGTGTAACCATGGCTAATAGTGAGACATACAGGTAGGTCTAACCATGGCTAATAGTGAGACATACAGGTAGGTCTAACCATGGCTAATAGTGAGACATACAGGTAGGTCTAACCATGGCTAATAGTGAGACATACAGGTAGGTCTAACCATGGCTAATAGTGAGACATACAGGTAGGTCTAACCATGGCTAATAGTGAGACATACAGGTAGGTCTAACCATGGCTAATAGTGAGACATACAGGTAGGTCTAACCATGACTAATAGTGAGACATACAGGTAGGTCTAACCATGGCTAATAGTGAGACATACAGGTAGGTCTAACCATGACTAATAGTGTGACATACAGGTAGGTCTAACCATGGCTAATAGTGAGACATACAGGTAGGTCTAACCATGACTATTAGAGTGACATACAAGTAGGTCTAACCATGGCTATTACTGCCACATACAGGTAGGTGTAACCATGGCTATTACTGCCACATACAGGTAGGTCTAACCATGACTAATAGTGAGACATACAGGTAGGTCTAACCATGGCTAATAGTGAGACATACAGGTAGGTCTAACCATGGCTAATAGTGAGACATACAGGTAGGTCTAACCATGGCTAATAGTGAGACATACAGGTAGGTCTAACCATGGCTAATAGTGAGACATACAGGTAGGTCTAACCATGACTAATAGTGAGACATACAGGTAGGTCTAACCATGGCTAATAGTGAGACATACAGGTAGGTCTAACCATGACTAATAGTGTGACATACAGGTAGGTCTAACCATGGCTAATAGTGAGACATACAGGTAGGTCTAACCATGACTATTAGAGTGACATACAAGTAGGTCTAACCATGGCTATTACTGCCACATACAGGTAGGTGTAACCATGGCTATTACTGCCACATACAGGTAGGTCTAACCATGGCTATTACTGCCACATACAGATAGGACTAACCATGGCTAATAGTGCGACATAGAGGTAGGTGTAACCATGGCTATTACTGCCACATACAGGTAGGTGTAACCATGGCTAATAGTGAGACCTAGAGGTACTGTAGGTATAACCATGGCTAATACTGCCACATACAGGTAGGTGTAACCATGGCTAATAGTTAGACATACAGGTAGGTGTAACCATGGCTATTACTGCCACATACAGGTAGGTCTAACCATGGCTATTACTGCCACATACAGGTAGGTGTAACCATGGCTATTACTGCCACATACAAGTAGGTGTAACCATGGCTATTACTGCCACATACAAGTAGGTCTAACCATGGCTATTACTGCCTCATAGAGTAAGCCTAACTGGCTAGTGATACAACATAGAGGTGTAACCATGGCTATTACTGCCACATACAGGTAGGTGTAACCATGGCTATTACTGCCACATACAGGTAGGTGTAACCATGGCTATTACTGCCACATACAGGTAGGTGTAACCATGGCTAATAGTGAGACATACAGGTAGGTGTAACCATGGCTATTACTGCCACATACAGGTAGGTGTAACCATGGCTAATAGTGCCACATACAGGTAGGTCTAACCATGGCTATGAGTGCCACATAGAGTAAGCCTAACTGGCTAGTGATACAACATAGAGGTGTAACCATGGCTATTACTGCCACATACAGGTAGGTGTAACCATGGCTATTACTGCCACATACAGGTAGGTGTAACCATGGCTATTACTGCCACATACAGGTAGGTGTAACCATGGCTAATAGTGAGACATACAGGTAGGTGTAACCATGGCTATTACTGCCACATACAGGTAGGTGTAACCATGGCTATTACTGCCACATACAGGTAGGTGTAACCATGGCTAATAGTGCCACATACAGGTAGGTCTAACCATGGCTATGAGTGCCACATAGAGTAAGCCTAACTGGCTAGTGATACAACATAGAGGTCTAACCATGGTTATTGATGCCACATATAGTAGGCCTAACCACGCCAACTGATGCCACATAGGGGAGACTTAACTATGGCTATTGTTTCCACATACAGTAGTCCTAATAGTGCCAACTGAAGCTACATACAGATGCTTCTCACTAAATTAGAATATCATCAAAAAGGTAATTCATTTCACTTCTTCAACACAAAAAGTAAAGCTCATATATTATATAGAGTCATTACACAGAGTGATCCATTTCAAGTGTCTATTTCTGTTAATGAAGATTATTTTTTTTACAGCCAATGAAAACCCAACAGTCATTATCTCAGTAAATTAGAATAATTAACAAAAAAACACCTGCAAAGACTTCCTAAGCTTTTAACCTCTTAACAACCAGAGGTATTTTTGGTTTTGCATTTTAATTTTGTGCTCCCCTTCTTCCCAGAGCCATAACTTTTTTATTTTTTTTGTCAAAATGGCCATGTGAGGGCTTGTTTTTTGCGGGATGAGTAGTACTTTTGGACGTCTCCATTGGCTGCTGTGTTTTGGCAGAATGTTAGAGGAGGCTGGGTTTTCATAAAGCTGGGAAATATCCATCACCTGGCCTTTCCTAATGATGACTGTGAACAAACCATAATTAAAGTCTAATTATGGCTAATTAATTATGGCTAATTCAGGCTAATTGAAGTCTGAAACCTTGGTCAAAATGATCTGAGCACACAAATCTCCAAGGGTGCAAAAACGTTTACATCAGCCCATTTTTCTTTTTGTAATTTTTAAAAAGTAAAAGATGAAAAAATCTATATTTTTTTTACTAAAATGTAATGGAATTGTGTCATCTTTAATTTTAGACCTTTTAGAAATCATTTCATCTTCAACTTGCTTAATCGTTCACAATAACAGTAATTTTGAAGAAGGGGAGCCCAAACTTTTATATGCTACTGTTATGGCAGATATAGTCAATTTCTATGGAATATTTTGACAATCTAATATCGATGGAAAGTCAAAGACAGGAGAACAGTTGTATCCCACCAAAATGTCTAACGCCATCTTAACTGGATTGTCTATGGAGAGGTAGCGATGGTGTATTGCTAGAATCTGTTATTTTTGTCTGGTCAGTGGGGAACCAATTAAACTCAAGGCTAATATGTAAGCTTGGTTTTGCATGGTTGTTTCATGATTGTCCTAATAAGTGGTCGGCCATGATGGTGCCTAAAGAAACCCACCTTAGACAACCACTTTAAGTGTTTGACAAAGCATGATGTTACTGGGGTCTTCTGCCTTGTCTTCTTGTCCCGAGACTGTGGCAGCCCAATCCTTGTGCTATGGACTGACTTGGTTGGAGTAGTGATGTTGCAACCACTAGTGGCAGCACCAGCAGGTAGCGTAGTCTGGGATAGCCAAGGAGTCGGTACACAGGAACAGCAATGCAGTTTGAAGGAATAAGCGGGAATCATAGTAAGGAAGCCAGAGGTCGCTTACCAGGAGCAGCAATGTCATTTGAAGGAATAAGCAGGAATTGTAGTCAAGGAAGCCAGAAGTTGTTTATCAGGAGAAGCAGTGTCTTTTGAGGGAACAGCATGTGGAAGGAAGCTTGATTAGAGGCAGGTAGCTCAATAGTCATGCAAGGAAATGAGAGCAAGCCCAGGTTTCAATAGGGTGTGCAATCAGGATGAGCCAGTCAGGAACTCAGGGTGGAAACCAACAGGAAACTCAGGGAGGAGACATCAGCAACAACATAGGTACAAGTATTTGGGTTAGCACAGAACTGTTCAGCGAGCTGAATAGCTCAGAAGGAAGAGCTGCCGTCTGGTGCACAGGAGCTGCTAGGCTCGAATCCTGACACCTTGTTTGCATTGTCACCATGGATGACGCAATATAACTGCGGCCAGAGTTTGGTTGCTTGGGTCACGTGTCCATGGATGAAATTACAAGTCGCATTCATAGAAATCTGGGGTCCCTATAATGAAGGTCCAAATTGGGGTCCACCCCAAGTAAACCTGGCTGCCATTAAATAACTACATTGTGAAGGACCAATGGGGGTTACAAAGTAGTTTTCATGGCATCTAATGGGTCAAGCTGCTACAATCAAAGCTACTCTGTGTAAAAGAGCTGGTACTCATCGATTATGGAGCGGGATCAGCGTGCTCCACATAGATGTTCCCAACTTCTGCTGTACATGTAAGGAGGATGTTGAACGACGTAGGCAGATGACAGGCATCGGGTTGGGCTGTTCGTTACTGGACCTCTTCTACTCAGTTGGCCGACAACTACTGTTGACATGCCTCTACCCAATGCCGTACAACGACAACAAGACTTTGGGAAACTCTTGTCCCTCATGGACCAAATTGACTATGGTCAAGAAGCAACAGGTCACCTAGTTAAGGCTTTTGGGTCGATTTTGGGCAACCATCAAGTTAAAAAAAAGAAACATCCTGCATCTTTATCTAATAGGGCCCCCAACGACCATACTGGTGCCATAAGCCCATATCAGTTGCTGGCCTCCAGGTGGGACGGCCACCTCTGCACCTCTCATAGCTGCACCCAAGGGTGCTGCATTGTACAACAGGGCACATTACAAAGACAAGCTTCTATTTCTGACTGACAGAAACAGTAGGGAGTGCCCAGCGCATGAGAGCTTCCATCAATATAAAAATAAATCTCTTATCACTTGTGGTATGTGCAGCATGAGAAGTGTCTCAGTAAGTGAAGGTATGTCTGATTGATGACATTTTTTTTTACAGCCACCCCATGTTTATTGATTGTTACAGCCATTCAGGTTCACCAGGGATAATTTCCGCTTCTATCCTCCCCTTCTTTGGCTTCATGCTTTGGTTGAGAACAAAGTTAAGTCTTTGGGAACCAATTTGCTGTGCTCCGATAACCTTAAAGGCTAGACATATTTTATCAACAGGGACCCTAATGGATGTTTTAATGTTACATATCAGATAGATTGATTGATAACAGATAGATACTAGATAGATAATAGATAGATAATAGATAATAGCTAACTAGCTAGATAATAGATAGAAGATAGATAGATAGATCTGTGAATTTATTTTGAAAAACTGCATACATTATTAAATTTACTTCTCAGACCTGATGAAGCTGGATTGCTTACTTTGAAAATTCTTGACAGAATGGCTGTTTAACTATCTTTAATAACTTAAACACAGTCTCCACCTAACTAGTCTATTGACAGCTCCTCGGTGTCCCCCTTCCCTGCAGGTGAATATCCACCAACCTACAGTGGCTTGCAAAAGTATTCAGCCCCTTGGCTTTTTACCTATTTTGTTACATTACAGCCTATGTTTAAATATTTCTGTAATCAGCTTTGTATGTGATGAAATCAAATAACTAAAAATTGGCATGTTCATATGTAGTCATCCCTTTAGCTATGAAGCCCCTAAAAATTACTGGTGCAAGCAATTATCTTCATAAGTCACATGCTTAGTGTCAGGAAGTCTACCTGTGTGCAATCTAAGTGTCTGTCAGTACATACACTTTACCTTTTCTGAAAGGCCTCAGAGGCTGCAACACCATTAACAAGAGGCCCCACTAACCATAAAACACCATGAAGACCAAGGAGATCTCCAAACAACACTATGAAGACCAAGGAGATCTCCAAACAATACCATGAAGACCAAGGAGATCTCCAAACAACACGATGAAGACCAAGGAGATCTCCAAACAATACCATGAAGGCCAAGGAGATCTCCAAACAACACTATGAAGGCCACGGAGATCTCCAAACAACACCATGAAGACCAAGGAGATCTCTAAACAACACTATGAAGACCTAGGAGATCTCCAAACAATACCATGAAGACCAAGGAGATCTCCAAACAATACCATGAAGACCAAGGAGAAATCCAAACAACATGAAGACTAAGGAGACCTCCAAACAAGTCAGGCACCAAGTTTTTGAGATGTACAAGTCAGAGTTTAGTAATAAAATAATATCCAAATCTCTGATGATTCCCCGGAGAACCATCAAATCCATTATCATCCAAATGGAAAGAACATGGTGCCACAACAAACCTGCCAAGAGAAGGCCATCCCCCAAAACTCTCAGCCTGGGCAAGGAGGGTATTCATCAGAGAGGCAACACAGAGACTAAAAGTAACCCTGAAGGAGCTGCAGAGTTCAGTTCCCAAGCAGATATTGGAGAATCTGTCTTTACGACCACAAAAAGCTGTACACTCCATAGAGGTGGCCTTTATGGAAGACTGGGCAGAAAAAAAGCCTTTACTGACATATAAAAATTGTAAAGCTAATTTTCAGTTTGCCAAAAGACGTGTGGGAGACTCCCCAAATGTTTGAAGGAAGGTGTTGTGGTCAGATGAGACCAAAATTGAACTTTTTGGCCACCAAGTTAAATGCCAAACCAACATAGCTCATAACCACAAGAACACCATCCACACAGTGAAACATGGTGGTGGCAGTATCATGCTGTGGGTATGTTTTTCGACAGCAAAGGCAAGTAAAATGGTCCTCATTCACAGTTCCTAAATTTCCTCCTCCCTGCTGAGATCTCAAACTACTCAGTATAAGCTGGGTGGGTGGGGACTGAATACACTTGGACTCATGTGCACTCTCACTCATTAGGTAGACTAAGAAGTAAGAAGACTCATAAAAAAGGCAAGTCAAGGAAATGAAAGAAAAAAAGAAAAAATATTTTTCTGGGACATCCATGCCCCTATCCACCACTGTTGTTCTGACAGTGTCTACCAGACCGCGTCCGTTGGTGTCATAATCACCAATCACCTGAACGCTGTGCTCACTGATTGGCTGTAGGATCAGGAAACTGGAGGTCCAGTCCAGTGGAGACCATCAACAAAGGTCATCAATACCCCTGAGACATGAACCTGAAATGCGTCAGTGCCACCACTCCAGCACGTGGTGGAAACAGTGCCCTTTTAGGAATGTGACTGTGTCTGGTACTGCAGCTCGGCCCGATTCACATGAATGGAGTGAGCCGCAGTACGAGGCACCGCCACCTTAGTAAGGGTACAACAGGCGGAATAAACGTGCAGTACGTTTCGCTGCAGGAATCATACACTGACAACTTGTTCTAATGAAAAATCATCAATGCAGCAATATCTAGGAAACCCTCTTTAACATTCATTCATATATTACAGGAATTTATATTTTTTGAAAATTAGATCATTCATTGTCCACGCTCCCCCAACATGTTCCAACACACACAGAAAAATGTACTACCGCCTTATGTAAATTCACTCCATATGCGTTCAATATGCCAGTCTCCGCATTAATATGCAGCATTGTTATTTATCAAACCTATCACAGAGACTTCCCATGCTGTATCCTGCGGATGAATAAAACATATGTGACCTGGAGTGTACTGTTCTGCAGCGGAAGGAGGGAGGATCGCAGTGCAGGTCGATTTGGAAGCATTACCAAGTCATTTTATGAAGCCAAATAAGTTAAAGGGGATGTTGGTTTAGATATAAAACATCTAAACTGTCTAAAATAATAAAATATGTACTATTAATAGAGTGGCTGCCTCAATATCAGTCAGATCTAGGAGTATCTCCTACTTTGGAGGACCCAAAACATGTAATACTTCACTTCTACTGTGGGGGCGCTGCTGGAGAATTGAATACTTTAAACTAGATACTTCTACAGATTACAGAAGATGGGCTCAACAGTAGGTCACCCTATAATCAGACTAAAAAACCAAAAAAAAGGAAAGGGGTTTGTTTTCGAAATACCCAATTTTGAAATTTAGAATTATGAGACAGGGTCTCCTGATTGGGACTATTAGTTTGAGTCAGATGTGTGGGTTGTACATTTTTTAGGACTCAGCACATATGATACTTAATTTTTTACTGTAGTGGTGACGCAGGAGAATTGAACAATTGAATCTATATCTCTCCACATATTACTGATGATCACTAGTGGACTCGTGAGTGGGACACCTAGTAATCACCGTATCTTCAGAGGATCCGTCAAACAAAAAGGGATAATTAAAATATGAGAACCACTTTAATATTTATTACACAATAAATATTTAGCTTGTAAGTCAAATCTCCCACGTTGGAGGACTCAACATATGCAGTACCTCATTTCTCCTGTGGGGCTGCTGTGGGAGAACTGAATACTTGAGGCTACATTCCTCCACAGCTCATTACTGGGGGACAGTACAGTAGGACACCCTTAAATCAGCCTATTTTTAGCGGACCCTTCAAACAAAAAGGGATTGATAAAAGAGAAGACCAACTTTAAGAATTATTATAAGGGTTACAAAGGGTTATAGGAAATCAGGAAAAAAAAATGTCTGTTTATATTCATGAAAATGTGCCAATCTGACCATAACCTATGCCCAGGACTGCTACTTAGCATTTTCCAAGTGAATGGTGCTAAGCTGTAATACCAGACACAACCTACGTACTAGAGTGGCGCTGTTTCTTGAACAGAATCAGAGCTTTCTCATTTTCTAATAAAAGGTTGCCCAGAAATGATGACTTTTTTATCATCCAGAAATGTTATCACTTTTCTCCCCTCTATCCCCTTTGAAGCTGATTCCAAGTGATTTATTCATTGGGGGCACTAAAAAACAAGGACAAAAACTCCTCCAGAACATGTAAAATTTTAATCATCATGGATTGATTCGCTCATATCTAATAGTCATTGTTAGAAATTAAATGAGAAAATGTCCTGCAGCTCACACTCCTGATGATCTTTGGCAGAACGCAGTAGCAGGTGTTCAATTTCTCTACGGCACCTCCGCAGGAGAAATGAAGCATTACAGTGTTCTCAGTGGCGTAACTAGAGTCTGATGGGCCCCAGTGCAAGATTTGGACTGGGTCCCCCCAATCCTGAATAGGTATGCCCCCCATCCTCCATCCTGGTATATATGTCCCTCATCCTGGTATATTTTTCCCTCTCATCCTGGCCCCATTCTGGTATATATCGCCCATTCTGCTATATGTCCCTTATCCTGGGCCCCAACCTGGTATATATATCCCCCATCTTGGTATATGTCCCCCATTCTGCTGCTGTTCTTTAATGTATAGAAAAAAATAAACCATTATAACTCATCAGGTGCTCCATGAAAGAAGTTTAATGCAACCCCCATAGTCATCCATATAGAATAATACACTCCCATAGTCCTCCATAAAGTATAATGCACCCCCATAGTCATCCATATAGTATAATGCTCTCCCCATAGTTCTCCATAAAGTATAATGCACTCCCCATAGTCCTCCATAAAGTATAATGCACTCCCCATAGTCATCCATAAAGTATAATGCACTCCCCATAGTCATCCATATAGAATAATACACTCCCATAGTCCTCCATAAAGTATAATGCACTCCCCATAGTCATCCATATAGAATAATACACTCCCATAGTCCTCCATAAAGTATAATGCACCCCCATAGTCATCCATATAGTATAATGCACTCCCATAGTCCTCCATAAAGTATAATGCACTCCTCATAGTCCTCCATAAAGTATAATGCACCCCCATAGTCATCCATATAGTATAATGCACTCCCCATAGTCCTCCATAAAGTATAATGCACTCCTCATAGTCCTCCATATAGTATAATGCACCCACATAGTCCTCCATATAGTATAATGCACTCCCCATAGTCCTCCATAAAGTATAATGAATTCCCCATAGTCCTCCATAAAGTATAATGCACTCCCCATAGTCATCCATAAAGTATAATGAACCCCATAGACCTCCATATAGAATAATACACTCCCATAGTCCTCCATAAAGTATAATGCACTCCCCATAGTCATCCATAAAGTATAATGAACCCCATAGACCTCCATATAGAATAATACACTCCCATAGTCATCCATAAAGTATCATGCATCCCCATAGTCATCCATAAAGTATAATGCACCTCCATAGTCATCCATAAAGTAGAATGTACCTCATGGTCATCCAGAAAGTATAATGCACCCCCATAGTCATTTTCATAAAGTATAACGCACCCCATAGTTTTCCACAAAGTATAATGCACCCCATAGTTATCCATAAAGTATAATGCACCCTTATCGTCATCCATAAAGTATAATGCACCCCATAGTCATCCATAAAGTATAATGCACCCCTATAGTCATCCATAAAGTATAATGCACCCCATAGTCATCCATAAAGTATAATGCACCCCTATAGTCATCCATAAAGTATAATGCACCCCATAGTCATCCATAAAGTATAATGCACCCCTATAGTCATCCATAAAGTATAATGGACCCCATAGTCATCTGTAAAGTAGAATGTACCTCATAGTCATACATAAAGTATAAAGCACCCCTAAAGTCATCCATAAAGTATAATGTACCCCATAGTCATACATAAAGTATAATGCACCCCATAGTCGTCCATAAAGTAGAATGTACCTCATAGTCATCCATAAAGTATAATGCACCCCATAGCCATCCATATAGTATAATGCACCCCAATAGTCATACATAAAGTATAATGCACCCCATATAGTCATTCATGTACTAGTATGGCCATTTTTTTTTGTTTTTGTTTTAAATAAATATTCTCATTTCCTCCACCACGCGCATCCTTTTGTGGAGCCAGCAGCTGACTTTGGCGAGGGACTGCCATGCATCCTGTCATGTGCATGTCGACGTCAGCTGCTGGCCTCACATTGACCGGCAGAGTGTATTGTGTCATGCACACCCGATGTGTCTGTGCGCTGCAATAGACTTCAACTGGATGTGTGCCCGAGGACGCACATCCAGTTGAAATTTCTGCTGGCATTGGGGGGCCCCTGACCCACTGGGCCCGGTCGCAGCGGGTCATTATTATTATTATTATTTATTATTATAGCGCCATTTGTTCCATGGCGCTTTACATGTGAGGAGGGGTATACATAATAAAACAAGTACAATAATCTTGAACAATACAAGTCACAACTGGTACAGGAGGAGAGAGGACCCTGCCCACGAGGGCTCACAATCTACAAGAGATGGGTGAGGATACAGTAGGTGAGGGTAGAGCTGGCCGTGCAGCGGTTTGGTCAATCGGTGGTTACTGCAGGTTGTAGGCTTGTCGGAAGAGGTGGGTCTTCAGGTTCTTTTTGAAGGTTTCGATGGTAGGCGAGAGTCTGAAATGTTGTGGTAGAGAATTCCAGAGTAGGGGGGATGCACGAGAGAAATCTTGTATGCGATTGTGCGAAGAGGAGATAAGAGGGGAGTAGAGAAGGAGATCTTGTGAGGATCGGAGGTTGCGTGCAGGAAAGTACCGAGAGACGAGGTCACAGATGTATGGAGGAGACAGGTTGTGGATGGCTTTGTATGTCATGGTTAGGCTTTTGTACTGGAGTCTCTGGGTAATGGGGAGCCAGTGAAGGGATTGACAGAGGGGAGAGGCCGGGGAATAGCGGGGGGACAGGTGGATTAGTTGGGCAGCAGAGTTTAGAATAGATTGGAGGGGTGCAAGAGTGTTCGAGGGGAGGCCACAGAGCAGGAGGTTACAGTAGTCAAGCCGGGAGATGATGAGGGCATGGACTAGGGTCTTTGCAGATTCTTGGTTTAGGAATGTGCGGATCCGTGAAATATTTTTGAGTTGAAGGCGGCAGGAAGTGGAAAGGGTTTGGATATGTGGTTTAAAGGAGAGATCAGTGTCAAGGATTACCCCAAGACAGCGGGCTTGTGGGACTGGGGAGAGTGGGCAGCCGTTTACTGTAATGGATAGGTTCGTTGGGGAGGTCGTGTGAGATGGGGGAAAGATGATGAATTCTGTTTTGTCCATGTTAAGTTTTAGAAATCTAGTGGAGAAGAAGGATGAAATAGCAGACAGACATTGAGGGATTCTGGTTAGTAGGGAGGTGATATCTGGTCCAGAGATGTAGATCTGTGTGTCATCAGCGTAGAGATGATACTGAAAGCCGTGAGATTCTATGAGCTGTCCCAGGCCAAAGGTGTAAATGGAGAAGAGCAGGGGTCCTAGAACTGAACCTTGCGGGACTCCGACAGATAGGGGGCGAGGTGAGGAGGTGGTGTGTGAGTGGGAGACGCTGAATGTACGGTCTGTTAGGTATGATGAGATCCAGGATAGGGCCAATTCTGTGATTCCAAGGGATGAGAGGGTCTGCAGCAGCAGGGAATGGTCCACTGTGTCAAAGGCAGAGGACAGGTCCAGGAGGAGGAGGATAGAGTAGTGTCGCTTGCTCTTGGCGGTTAATAGGTCATTGGTGACCTTAGTTAGGGCAGTTTCAGTGGAGTGGTGTGACCGGAAGCCTGATTGAAAGCGGTCGAAGAAGGAGCAGGAAGATAGATGGGAGGACAGTTCAAGATGGACATGTTGTTCCAGTAGTTTTGAGGCAAAGGGGAGAAGTGATATAGGGCGATAGCTAGATACAGAGGATGGGTCAAGAGAGGGCTTTTTGAGGATAGGTGTGATTGAGGCATGTGTGACCGAGCCAAATTTTTGAAATCTGACCAGTGTCACTTTATGTGGTAATAACTCTGCAACGCTTCAACAAATCCCAGTGATTTTGAGATTGTTTTTTCGTGACACATTATACTTTATGATAATGGTAAATTTTGTACAACATTTTTTGTGTTTATTTATAAAAAATATCAAAAATTTGAGAAAAATGTTAAAAAATTAGCAATTTTCTAAATTTGAATGATTATCCCTTTAATCCAGATAGTCATACCACAGCAAACCATTAATAAATAACATTTCCCACATGTCTGCTTTACATCAGCACCATTTGTAAAATATTATTTTATTTTGTTAGCAGTTTAGGAGGTTTAAAAATGTAGCAGCAATTTTTCATTTTTTCAAAGAAATTTACAAAATTTATTTTTTTAGGGACTTATCCATGTTTGAAGTGACTTTAGGGGTCCCATATATTGGGAAACCCACAAACATGATACCATTTTAAAAACAGCACCCCCTGACATATCAAAAACTGCAGTCAGGTAGTTTATTAACTCTTCAGGTGCTTTACAGGAATTAATGCAAAGTGGTATGACAGAAATGAAAATGTGTATTTTTACCACCTAAATGTCTCTAACTTCTAAACAGATTACTACAGCCGTCAGACTCTAAGGCCGCTATTTGGCCATGAATTGCCATGGCAAACATCAGGACAACAAAATCATGATATGAGGGCACCAATTGGGTCAAAGAAGAAGCCCTCACACTCTGTTAACCATTTATAATGATGTAGTCACTATTGACAGCAGCATCTAAGGGGTTAAACAGATTTAGATGGTGCAAATACTAATCGTGGTTGGTACAGCAAGTTGTCAGCTATAGTGCACAACCGACAGATGCTGGATTGTTATCTGTATGGGGAGGCTATTCTCTTATATCTCAGGTCAGTTAAAAGACGTATTGGCGGTCATTAAGGGGTTAAAGCTTGAGGGGAAAATGCCAGTTGTTAGTGATAGGTTGAAGAGATGGGTTAGGGTTGGGATGAAGACTGTGGTGAGGTTTGGGATGAAGTGGGATGGGAGTGGGTCAAGTGCACAGGTGGTGAGATGCGATCTTGAGAGTAGAATGGAGAGTCCGTCTTCTGTAATGGTGGAGAAGTTGGTTATGGAGGTGGAGGGCTGGGTAGTTGGGAGGAAGGGTTCTGGGGGTTGTTTACTAAAACTGTCTCTGATGTTCTCAATTTTCTGCTTGAAAAATGAGGCAAAGTCTTCAGCTGAGATGAGTGGGGAGGGAGGAGGTGCTGGGGGACGGAGGAGAGAGTTGAAGGTGTTGAATAACTGTTTGGGGTTGTGAGACAGGGAGGATATGAGAGATGAGAAGTAGGTTTGTTTTGCTGTGGCGAGCGTTGTTTTGAAAGTAGTGAGGGACTGTTTGAATGCGATGAAGTGCTCGTTGGAGTGGGATCTTTTCCATCTGCGCTCAGCAGCTCTGGAAGCTCGCCTCACTTCTTTGGTAATGCTGGTGTGCCAGGGTTGTCTGTTGATTTTGCGAGCTTTGGTATGTGTGAGAGGGGCAAGAGATTCCAAAGCTGCAGCTATTGTGGTGTTATATAGAGCGGCAGCATCATCCACATTGTGTAGGGAGCTTATGTCTGTGAGAGGGAGGAGGGATTCAGAGAGTGAGTGAAGATCAAGGTGTTTAAGATTTCTGCGAGGGTGTGAGAGTTTGTGGGGTGGGGGTTGTAGACAAGGAGTGGAAAGGGAAGAGAATGTAAGTAGGTTGTGGTCAGAAAGAGGAAGAGGTGAGTTTGAGAGGTTAGATAGGGAGCAGAGGCGGGTGAAAATGAGGTCCAGTGTGTGACCATCTTTGTGGGTGGCTGTAGAAGACCATTGAGTGAGGCCAAAGGAGGAAGTGAGAGATAAAAGTTTAGCGGCAACTGAGAGGGAAGTGTCAATGGGGATGTTGAAGTCGCCCATGATGATAGTGGGGATGTCAGCGGCGAGGAAATGGAGTAGCCAGGTGGTGAAGTGGTCAAAGAAGGTGGTGGCTGGCCCTGGGGGACGGTAGATGACAGCCAGTTGGAGGTTGGAGGGGGAGTAGGTGTGCACAGAGTGCACCTCAAAGGAAGGGAGGGTAACAGAGGGTGGCAGTGGGATTGGGGTGAAGGAGCAGTTATCTGACAGGAGAAAACCAACTCCTCCGCCATGCTCGCTGCTGGGGCGGGGTGTGTGAGAAAGGTGGAAGCCACCGTAAGAGAGTGCCGCAGGGGAGGCTGTGTCAGAAGGGGTGAGCCAGGTTTCAGTGATGCCGAGGAAGGAGAGTTTGTTATTGATAAAGAGGTCATGGATAAATGAAAGTTTATTGCAGACAGAGCGTGCGTTCCATAGTGCTCCAGATATGGAAATTGGGGGAGTGGGGATGGGAATGGGTATGAGGTTACTGTGGTTGCGAGGACGTGTAGAGGATTGTGGCAGGGGATTAGAAATGAGTGTGGGAATGTGGTGAGGAGGGCCAGGATTTGGGGATATGTCGCCAGCAATGAGGAGCAGCAGACTGAGCGTTAGAAGGTGGGAGCAGGATAGGACATGCTGTGGCCGTGTGTGCCTGGAGAGAAAGGATTGTATGTGGAGGAATAGTTCTGTGGAGGAGGTGAGGTGGCTGGGGAGGATGGAGGAAGAAATGACTAGTTCCTTACTGGGTGGAGGGACTACAGGAGATAGGAAGAAATAAAGTAGTATGGGGGTGAATGTTAAAAGAAACCGAAACATTATAGTGGTTTTTTTATTCCTTTACCTTCCTTACCTTTCAAGTCCAATTCTAGTCTAATTCATAGCAATTAAAAAACTGCAATTTAAAAATGAAATTTCTAAGATGGTCAGACATGTCTGGTCAGACTCATGGCTTTGAATTTATGGGCACCTAAGGGCTCACAGCTGAGAGAGGGGATGTGGGCGTGTGTGTCCAGAGCACATGTTCACAGTTAAGCCAGGTCATAAAGAGGGGGTGGGGTAGATGGCTACTCAGGTATGCAAGGAAGAAGCAAGAGGAATGAAGTACATATGGAAAGAAAATAATGGGTAAGGAAAGCATACCAGGTGGGAATTATATGCACTTCATATACACAGAAAGCAGGAAAGCTGGGTGAAGCATACCAGGTGGGAATTATATGCACTTCATATACACAGAAAGCAGGAAAGCTGGGTGAAGCATACCTGTGGGTAGACAAAACAAATGGATTAGATGATACAGGTGGTGATGAGAATGATGAAAGTACAGCAGTGATGAATGGTCAAATGCCCCATGGAATTCTAGTCTAATTCATAGCAATTAAAAAACTGCAATTTAAAAATGCAATTTCTAAGATGGTCAGACACGTCTGGTCAGACTCGTGGCTTTGAATTTATGAAAGCATACCAGGTGGGAATGTGGTATGCTTCCTTTATGAAATTATGCCGCTGATTGTTCTGATTAAAACTAATAGGCTTCCAGTGTAATATTCTGCCTTTCTGGATACTCCAGACTCTCTTTGCAGCTGGTCTCTAGTCTCCTAAATGAATAAGATGACATTTTTTTTAATACCCTTTAATAATATCAAACTAGAACCCCTGAGGAAGCAAGATCTAAACACGCGAAACGTGAGTTGAGGATTTTTTTTGTGGTAACCTTGCCGATTGCATCACAATATAGATAAGAGCATTTTTGCATGTATGACTATATGTGTAACAAATGTTTTAACCACTGTGTCTGTTATTTCAAGTTTTATATCATTGTACTTATCTTTTTTATTATTATTATTATTATATCTTTACAATGCGACATGCACTGATCTGGTGTCCATCTCTTGGCTATTTTCTTCTTTTATGTTTTTTTAAATACTATTTATACATGTACAGTATATTCAATAAATAACATATTTTTAAGCTAAAAACTTAATTTTCTTGTTAGTGTATAAATCATTAATATATTAATATCTATTTTGAATGAATGAGCTTTTGTTCCTGAGGCACAGGGTGTGCGTGAGCTGGCATAGGCTTGTCATGAGCGCTCTACTTTCCCTCTATTTGTAAATGTTCAATATGTTATTATTCATTGATAAAGTCCATCAAGGCTGATTATAAACCGGTTGATATGGATACAACCCATTCTGAATCACTGTTGGACCGTCCACCTGTTTGCACAGAATGAAGTGTTCACGAAGCCGGAATGTTCTAATCAGAATCTCAACATTGGAATCCTTCACCTCCATCCAGGGGAACACCTACATCCCAAATATTGAGACATCACACAAAATCAGGGGAGGGTTGTTACTGCCAAGAAATGGCTGATTTTCGGTGGAAAAGACAACAAGGGTTATACTCAGCTCTGGCTAACAGCCTTCATATACATTAGATGAAAGCCGGCCAAAAACACATTTTTCGATAGGACCAGATGATCATCTCACTTGGATGGGGGAAGGCCTCCCGATTTCAATGGCCAGTCCAGGCCTTTGGGATTTCAACAGTCGATGCATTTGTTTTCGAGAGAGATAAGCCACTGCCAAAGATGTCTGGCGGCGGCTTTTTTTCTTTCTTACTTTGGAAAACACGTGAATGCTCATGCATGGGGGAGTTGGAAGATATAGCTTTTCGCTGAACGAACTACAGATAGCTATCTCATGTCTATGGCCAGCTCTAGGATGGGTCCAAGACAAACACAGAAGATCAGAATTTCCCCCTGATATGGAAAAAAGTGATTGATATCAGGGACATAAAGTATATAATAAATACGGTAAAATAAAAATCGACCCAATGCATGACAGTTATCCCATACTTGCAAACTTTCAGGAGGCCACTTTTTTCAGGACATGCCCCATTATTCCTTCTCCTGAATGTGCGTGGACTCAGAGGCTCTGTCTCATGATGGAGCATCCTGACGTCATGTCTAAAAAAACTTCCAGAAGGGCCTCTATCCAGGAGGTTTCGATCGAGCCCAAGGCATTTGTCAGTTCTTCGAGTGTGCCATTACTTGCCCTTGAACGTGTGTGGACACCAGAGATCCATCTGATGATGGAACACCCTGGTGACATGCATGAGAAACCTTTTCGAAGCACTACTTTCCGAGAGGCATTGACTACCTCAATAAGATTTGTCAATTCTTCTCGGGGTCTTGTAGGTTTCTCCTATTTCTGTAAACCACATATTGTCTTGATTCAGTCCTCATATTTTAGTTAAGAGGAATTTTATAACTGGTCTTGATTTAAAAAAAAAAAAACGACCACAATTTTGTGTAGACAGCTCCGATGCGGATCTATGAATTTCTACAGTTACAGACTACAAATACACGCTTTGTGTAGTCTGGTCCGCCCCCTGCAATCAGGAGTATTTCATACTAACTGCAGCTTGTTTGCCAATCTACAGAATAAAGCAGACCCATATATTTTAGAGAGCTGTTGGCCAAACGATGGTTTGGGAGACTGTTCCGCTTGGTTTCGGCCAACGCAAATCTAACGTGCATGAGGACCTTAACATCGGACTCTGCATGGTTTACCACAAGCACAATTAGTTTGTGGTTATAGCTGAAATATTTTTGGGGGGTTATGCTTTGCCTTTTTGATGACCTTTACATATATTATACATATTCCCCAACATTTTGACATCCTGCATTGGTCATGACTGAACAGCGCCACCAAGTGGCCAGATGATCATGAAAAATGTACAGTCCAAGTCATATATTAAAGGGAACCTGTCACCTGAATTTGGCGGGACTGGTTTTGGGTCATATGGGCGGAGTTTTCGGGTGTTTGATTCACCCTTTCCTTACCCAAAACCAGTCCCGCCAAATTCAGGTGACAGAGTCCCTTTAAATGTATTGCTATCAGCCAAGCAAAATTTATAAAAGGAATTACCGGAGACAAGAAAAAAAAAAACCTGGCTGTATTTTTTTTTTTCTAAAAAGGAATGCCACACACAGGTTGTCTACGAATATAAGCTGAAATACCAGACACAACCCATGCGCAGGTATGGCGCTGTTTTTAGAACAAAGCACCCATTTTTTTTCAATCCCCTGATAACTGCTTTAATCCTAATATTTTGACAAATATTCAGGATCACATAGTTATTCTTGTGATTGTGTCTCCGTGCCTCGGAGCAAACACTTGCCCCATACACGTCCAGTGTGCATAGTTTCTCACATGAATGACTTGTTAGGTATGCTAACACTATGAGGCAGTGGAAAGTAATCTTGAATGAACTTATCCCAGGCTTGCCTTCAGCTTGGGCTATTTCTGTGTGCGCTAACAAGCAGTGGCTCTTCCTCCGGGTCATATATTATCTTCTGAGGAATTCTGGAGTCAAACAATGTTCATCATGCAATGGCATTATGAAAATGATTATAATTGTGTACCTGCAGCCATAATGGAGCCTATGGTGGGAAGGGAACACAAGCAAAGCCCCAATGGAATGATAATAAACATGACACAAAGACCACCTGACTCGTATTGTGTAGGTCCCTCCTGTGCCACAAAAACATCTCTGGCATGGACCCCACAAGATCTTGGAAAGCGTCTGGTGGTATCTGGCTACGAGATGTTACCAACAGGTCCTTTAGGTCCCGAAATTTGTGAGTCTTCGTGCTCTAGTTCTTACAGATTTTCGACCGGATCGAGATCTGGAGAACTTTGGACTCTGACATGTTCCTCAAAACATTCCTGGACACTTTTTGCTCTTTGGAAGGGGCATTATCCTGCTAAGAGAGGGCACTGTCATTAGGGAATACTACTGCCATCAATTGGGGTAATATTTACCCCAATTGATAGCTCGTAGCTGTCACATCCACATGATTTCAGGACAAAAGCTTTCTCGGTGGAACATTATCCATGTATCACAATGGCTCAGCCGGCTTCCTGGTTTCAGCCTTTTTTGGATAAGTGACGCACCCACACATGATGTAAAAAATGCATAACTTATTAGATCAGGGCATCTTCCTTTAATTGCACGGTCCATTTCTGATGTTAAGCTGCTTCTCCTAAAGAACGTTAATGGAGGTGGAATACGGACATTGAAGTCCAATCTCCCAGTCCCACCTTGGATGATCCTCATTCTTTCTGGGAATGTAACCATGACCTCATCGGGGTTGGCCACTTCGAGCAGGACTTTCATAAACCCCATTGCAATTCTACCTTGGACAGCCCAAACTGAGATGGACTGGTCTTGAGGAATTAGGACAGTGCTATCAAATCATTGTGGTGGTTGACAATGGTCAATATAGGAGCTCTGACTAGTTTGTGGCTACGTGACCCCTATGGAGCAAAGTTTCAGTCATCATAGCCAACAATATGTGCTACAGTAGCCCTTCTGCGAGATTGGACTAGATACCCAAGCCTTTACTCCCAACACACATCAATTACTTTGTCGCCATTTCACCTAAAATGCTTACTTGGTCCACTTTGAAAAGAACTAACAAGAGAAGAGTGGATCGATTCACAGGACTCTTGTCCAGCTACTGTAGTTGGGAGGCTGGAAAATCTCTTACATTTTGGTGTTCCCAGGGTGACTTTTGATTCATCACGACTGGCTAGACATCGTGCCAGCCCTGGTAAACCAAAGGTCACTCTGAGAACACCAAGGCTGAGGAAGCCAGAAGGTAAAAGATTCACGTGTCTCCCATCTAGCTGCCAGGTAACACTGGACGCTGGACTGGAGTTACGCAAATCAATCAGCTCATCTCTAGTAAAAACCATTGCATACTGGAGAGACCCCAAAAAAGCGGCCATTTTGAATTTATTCTGACCCAGTCATCTAGCCACCACAATTTTGCCCTTGTCTGATCCTTTACTGTTACACATTTTTCTTGCTCCCAACACATCAGCTGCCTGTACGTAACTACACTTCTAAATACTTTTTGATAGCACATTGTACTGGAATGAATGACTTCCACGAGCTATAGAGAATAGAAGAGCATAAACTACAAAAAACTGCAGCAACTTTGACAGCAATAGTTATGTATCAGCATTTATTAATTTTGTGGTGTCCTCTGCAATTACAGCTGTAATAAAACCGATATAAGTTCATTGTGAACGAGCCAAATAAAAACTCAATTTCAGCCCAATAAGCCCACAGAGCTAAAGACCTTGATCTTATTATAGTGATTTATGAATAAAAGTCTTTAACATTAATGAGATTTCTGAATCAAAGAAAAAAAAAATTACTAGAATCACAATCACTCTACAAGTAATAGTCAGGGACTAATGAAAAATAATAATGTGGATTTAAACCTTTAAATTAGGGCATCTATCGGATTGACATCTGAACTTCCTGGGCGATCCCCTCCGGGGTGGTACCCTTTTTTGACCACTTGGAAGGGATGAATAAATTGCTGTTCACGCAAGAATTATTAACACTTTGGTACCCCCCTTCCTCATAAAGGGGTGTCTATTTTATTACTAGGATGTGCCATCACTTTATGACTGTAAGGAGCCGACATCTGGGAACCCAGTGATCAAGGATGAAGAGGCCACAGTACTACTCTAGTTTTCCATGCCCAGGGTGACTCCTGGCCACCAGATTGAGAACAGAGTGCAGGGAACCTTATCAGACACCATTCACTTGAATGGGGTTGTTCTGCATGGGCAACGGATAGGAACTGATGAGCAGAGAAAAACTTAATAGGATTTTGTGCAAGAGCCATACTGCAACCATTACATCCTCAGGATCCGAGCAGTTTATAGAGGTTGGACCACCACCAATCATAAGGTGAAGCGATATGCTAGTAACATGATTAGGGTAGTTTACGTCCCGCCTCCATCCACATCTCTCTCTAAAAAAAATTACACTTTTGGGTGGGATATACAGAAACCCCATGCTCCTATTGGCCAAGCTGTCTCTAGAAAGTCCGAGACAGTTGTCAACTATTTCGAGATAAGTTGCTAATTTGCAACATGGAAACACCCCTTTAACTGAAGTGTCCCAAAAATGTCTGCTCCTTTAACTCTCTCTAATCATGTTCATCATTTGTCGCGTATGGGTGCTGTTCTATACTTGACACCACCAGCCTATAATTGTAACGACAGGCAAAAATGCCAATTAAAAGAGCGTAACCCCTTTAGATGCCAAGGGCTAAAGTGACCGTAGCATCAAAGTGGTTGAAAGGGGAGGAGATTTTTTTTCTATTTTTTTTTCTTTAACCTAGTAAAAACATAAAATAAACTCTATAAATTTGGTATCGCCGAATTCGCACTGACCGCCAGAATAAAGTTACCGGGTCATTCTTATTGCACCATAAAAAACATTACAAATAAAACCTGGTCGAAATCATATCCCAAGCCCACAGAAATTTTTTTTTTTTCGTTTTTTTCACTATATTATATTGCAAATTTAATAGTGACACTCAAAACTGCAAGTCCCCAAAAAAAGCCTATATGGCACCAAAAAAAAATTATGCCTTGAGAGGTTGTGATGGAAAAACGAAAAGTAATAAAAAAAATAACAAAAACAAACGGCCGAAGAAATAAGGGGTTAATCAATAGACAACAATCAAATGCACAACTCAATGACAAAACGGTAGCTGAAAATGTGATGAAATGTGGAGGTATTTCACTTTTCACCTTTTCTTTTTTTTTGTACTCGAATTATCCCTTTGAAAATGTGAACAAACTCTGCTTGACAACACAAAGGAATTTTCCCATGGATCAACTAAAAGCTGACTCACATGAAGACTTGCCCAAAGTGGTCATGCCCTGTAAGCAAATAATACAGGCAGAAGGAACACTGTACTTGGACTATTAGCAGTTTTGGAATTCCACAGACCCAACCTTAAAGGTGGCGGCTTATTGGATAAGACCAAGGTCCACTACCGGGGGGTCTGACCAATCGGCTCCTCTATTTGCTCCTGTGGCACATCTATGTCTTAGTGAGCGCTGTCCCAGCATGTTGTACAGACACTTCCTGTACAGCGCACTAATCACACAATGTCATTCAGGACTGTTTGCTCAGGCAGGTAGCAGAGCTGCGGTGCAACATCTCCACTCAAAGTCCACACAAATGCAAGCCAAATATATAAAATCTTCTATATAACTGCTGCATTTTCTTGCATGTGACCTTGTGATACCTAACGTAATCAGATCAAAAAAGGACCAGAAAAATATTTAGTGAAATCGCTAATTTAAAAAAAATCCTCGACTTGCCCCGATTCGGCTGCTTTTTTCCTTTTTGTGCTGCGTCGCTCCATTGCAGAGATATTCACGTTTTACTTTTGGATCAAAGCATGGGAAATCTCTGCGTGCTGCCCAACTGGGCGTTTCTTCAGAGTCTTCTCTGGGGGCGTGTGTACTTTATCCCCTCCCTCCCAGTCTCTGCCAATCACAGCTCAGCAGTTGATGTATCAGTTTCAGATGCTGACGAGAATTCCCTCTTTTCCTTCTTGGAAAAATGGTAGGTAGGATAGTAGACCCAAAACCTAAGGTGGTCCAAAAACTGATTAACAGTAACCGAACCAATCAAAAGGAAAGTAAAGGAAGGAAGTTCCAGCTCCTATAGTTCTGAAAGAAAGCACTCTTAAAAACGGTGGACTCCAAGTAACAGAGCATGATATTCGAACAGTTTTATCTTCTTGTGGGGCTCAGGGCAGCAAAATGAGTCTTTTTTACGGGTTTTATATGCAATTATGTGTTTTAAAAAGTACATAAAGGACTGTACAATGGAACAGTAGGCGAAACGGAAGGGGTTAACACTTGGATGTTATATATCTAGATTGATCGTGGTGATTGTCACACGCGGGCGGTGATATAATACCGTCACACACTGCACTTTACCCAGGACCAACAATTTACAGGAGCAATCAGGCTCTTTTATAGTGGGGAACATCTGCTGCTATAAACATATAGTGGGCTTTTCACAACTGAAACTGCTTAAAGGGCAACTCCACTTTCAATAAAAAAATTTTTAGAAAATTTCCCATTTTTTCTTCTCCATTCAGTGGGCAACTGTTTCTCATTGGAGTCCTATATGTAGAGGTAATCTAGCACCATAAGAGATTTTTAAGATGCCCATACACCTTGGATGGCTGTGGACCCTTAGCTATTCCTTCATCCCACCCATCCATAGCTTGGCTCGACCGCCATGAGTAAGTCTCAAAAGACTCCTGACACCCCTGTATAGATGATTGCCACATGCTGGTGGGTTCATCTAATGTGCATGGCCAACCTTTAGACCACCGGACTGTCAGATTCCGTGTCAAAACCAGCAAAATTCTACTTCATTTTTTTAAATTGTTTTGATTTACAACAAATTTTCTTCATCAAAGTTTGAGGCTGCAGATGTAAAAAAAATAAAGTCATGCATTTCTTTTAATAAAGCTTTTACTGAAACACAAATTTAAATTTTTTACTGAAAAACTATTTAATCCCTACTAAATAATGGACTTTTGAGTCCAGTGGGCAGTCCTACAGGCAAATCTTTTCTCTGGGCAGTCCTACAGGCAACTCCACCCTCTGGGCAGTCCTACAGGCAACTCCGCCCACTGGGCAGTCCAATAGACAACTCCGCCCACTGCACAGTCCTACAGGCAACTCCGCCCACTGGGCAGTCCCACAGGCAACTCCGCCCACTGGGCAGTCCAATAGGCAACTCCGCCCACTGGGCAGTCCAATAGACAACTCCGCCCACTGCACAGTCCTACAGGCAACTCCGCCCACTGGGCAGTCCAATAGACAACTCCGCCCACTGCACAGTCCTACAGGCAACTCCGCCTTCTGGGCAGTCCCACAGGCAACTCCGCCCACTGGGCAGTCCTAAAAGCAACTCCGCCTTCAGGGCAGTCCTATAGGCAACTCCTCCCTCTGGGCAGTCCTATAGGCAATGCCACCCAGTGGGCAGTCCTACAGGCAACTCCGCCCTCTGGGCAGTCCTACAGGGAACTGCTCCCTCTGGGCAGTCCTATAGGCAACTCCACCCACTGGGCAGTCCTATAGACAATGCCACCCACTGGGCAGTCCTATAGACAATGCCACCCACTGGGCAGTCCTATAGACAATGCCACCCACTAGGCAGTACTATAGGCAACTCCACCCACTGGACTGTCCTATAGGCAACTCCACCCACTGAACTGGAATAAATGATAAGCAATGATGAATATTTCCCATCAAAACTATATATTAATCCACACAGCTCCTTCTAGTCTGTAGGTAGGAGGACACCGTGTTCAATTTAAAGGGCTCCCTTTAAAGGGATGATCTTATCAAACCCAACCCTTTTTAGTCTGAAGAACAGCCAGATATTTCCCTTATGGCAGATACATGGGCGTAATCTTACATGGGGGTAATACAAAAAAATATATGTCACCAGATTCATAGAAGGGGACCCCCTGCCTTTACAATTTGCCAGCTGGGATTATACAAAAATTTTAAGATAGTCAAAGGGGCAGGGTTTATGAAAACGCTACCAAAAAGTGGGTGTTCCTTTACCAAATGGAGCATTCCCTGATGTGACATGGGGCGGAATCTAAACATCCCTTAGTATTCCTCAAGGATGGACATCTAATTCTTCTAATTCATGATAACGGACTTCCAAGTCTAGTAGGCAGTCTTATAGTCAACTCCGTCCACTGGGCAGTCCTACAGGCGACTCCGCCCACTGGACTCATAATTCTCCCAATGTGGAGGGATGTCAATGAATAAATGCTAAGCAACAATGAATATTCTCTACCAAAACTCTATATCAATCGGCTCAGCTCCTTCTAGTCTGTAGGTAGGAGGACACTGTGCTCGACATAACAGGCTCCCTTTAAAGGGATGATCTTATCAGACCCAACCCTTATTATTATGGCGAACAGCCGGATATTTCCCTTCCGGCAGAATTCTAATCTTACGTGACAATAATACAAATGAATATCCGTCCCCAGTCTCCTGGAAGGGGGCACCCCCTCTACAATTTGCCAGCTGTCCAAAAATTTTTAACAGATTTTGACAGATGTAGTCCATCCCATGTTAAAGGGGCAGGGTTTTGTAAACTCTGCCCAAAATTGGGTGTCACCTTCTAGATCTGAGGGTGGGATTTAAACATCCTTTAGGTGCGTGACCTAAATATGGTCTAGCGGGGGCATACCGGTATTCCTCACGTGACAACCCCTTTAATGCTAGTCCTTAAAGCACTTTCTATGGACATAATGTATGTCTTGATCCCACTATTTTGTAAGAGAAATCAATGGAGAAAAAAAGTAATAGAGTAGAAAAGAAGTAATAAAGTCGAGGATGTCCTACTGCAGGTCCGCGCTCATGCGCCGTCTCTTTAAGGCCGGGTCACGGACCGCATGCAGCAGATACAGATCACACTGTATGAAAATCCAATACACTGGGATCCTAATTCTTTTGCTCAGTGTTTTACTTGTTGTGAGCCGAGCTCCTAGGTTACTGCCTGTGTAGGCAGATTATGATGTAACAGACATACCATGGGAAACTTATTTGGCTCGATAAACCTGGAATGTCACGAAGAATTTACAGTGGAAGGCTCAGGTCTCACAAATCCCCCCCAACCCCTACACATTTATAAAATCCCCCCAATTTGGCCCCTACAGCGTCCATTTACACAAGGAAGTCTGGAGGCTGAGCTCTCCACAAAAAAAGAATAGGGTACATTATTAATGGGGAGAAAATCTCTTAAAGGGACGGTACACCGGATAAAAAGAAATCTGTCCTGCTTCTCGTCTGTTCAGTAGAAGAATAGAAACACTCACTTTCTGTTCGTGGCGTCGAGAGAAGGTTTATAGTTAATTTGAAGCCAGTAGGGGCTGCTGTTAAGTCACTTTCTGATGAGCTTAGCTTAAAGGGAATGTGTCATCAGAAAAAAGATTATTGTTCAAATCAGGTTTTTATGGTAAATGTATTTTTAAAAAATATTTGACTTTTTTTTTTTAATTTTCCAAATCACTATCTATATAAAACAAAATCAGAAATATTGCATTTTTTAAAATTCGACAATACGTCTTATACTAGAATAATATTTCCTGTTCTGTACAGATGACTTTTCAGCAGATTCATTATCGTCACAGACAAGGTTACAATTAAAAGGTAACACCTCTATATAAAGTAGATTACACAGGAACCACCATTCACAATAGGTGATGTCACAGCTCACCTCCTCCTCCTGTACAATGACTGATAACACCTCTATATTAGTACATAACACAAGATCCACCATTCACAATAGGTGATATCACAGCTCACCTCCTCCTCCTGTACAATGACTGATAACACCTCTATATTAGTACATAACACAAGATCCACCATTCACAATAGGTGATATCACAGCTCACCTCCTCCTCCTGTACAATGACTGATAACACCTCTATATGCAGCATATAACACAGGATCCACCATTCACAATAGATGATGTCACAGCTCACCTCCTCCTCCTCCTGTACAATGACTGATAACAACTCTATCTACAGTAGATAACACAGGATCCACAATTCAAAATAAGTGATGTCACAGCTCACCTCCTCCTCCTGTACAATGACTGATAACATCTCTATATACAGTAGATAACACAGGATCCACCATTCACAATATGTGATGTCACAGCTCACCTTCTCCTCCTGTACAATGACTGATAACATCTCTATATACAGTAGATAACACAGGATCCACCATTCACAATAGGTGATGTCACAGCTCACCTCCTCCTCCTGTACAATGACTGATAACACCTCTATATTCAGTAGACAACACAGGATCCATCATTCACAATAGGTGATGTCACAGCTCACCTCCTCCTCCTGTACAATGACTGATAACACCTCGATATACAGTAGATAACACAGGATCCGCTATTCACAATAGGTGATGTCACAGCTCAGCTCCTCCTCCTGTACAATGACTGATAACACCTCTATATACAGTAGATAACACAGGATCCACCATTCACAATAGGTGATGTCACAGCTCACCTCCTCCTCCTGTACAATGACTGATAACACCTCTATATACAGTAGATAACACAGGATCCACCATTCACAATAGGTGATGTCACAGCTCACCTCCTCCTCCTGTACAATGACTGATAACACCTCTATATACAGTAGATAACACAGGATCCACCATTCACAATAGGTGATGTCACAGCTCACCTCCTCCTCCTGTACAATGACTGATAACACCTCTATATACAGTAGATAACACAGGATCCACCATTCACAATAGGTGATATCACAGCTCACCTCCTCCTCTTGTACAATGACTGATAATAGCTCTATATACAGTAGATAACACAGGATCCACCATTCACAATAGGTGATGTCACAGCTCACCTCCTCCTCCTGTACAATGACTGATATCACCTCTATATACAGTAGATAACACAGGATCCGCCATTCACAATAGGTGATGTCACAGCTCACCTCCTCCTCCTGTACAATGACTGATAACACCTCTATATACAGTAGATAACACAGGATCCACCATTCACAATAAGTGATGTCACAGCTCACCTCCTCCTCCTGTGCAATGACTGATAACACCTCTATATACAGTATATAACACAGGATCACAGGATTATTGAAGAATCTGAATGATAGTAATAAGCCTCTTCCTTCAGGTGACTAGTGGGGTCTAAGCACTCATACCTCCACTGATCACAACTTCTGACATATCAAATCCATTACGCAACTACAAATGACCCTTTAAAGGGACACTGACCCTAAAAAATGTTCTAAATAGGTGAAAACATCAATCTTGTTGTATTTGCAGTTGAAGAACAATGGGAGAAGATTTCCAATCAGCCAGCTGTCTCCCAGATAGAGTTTGGTCTAATCTGAGCCACTGACATTCTTTGGGGTCCGGATGCTGGGACTGAGAATGGAGGGTCCAAAGTTCCCTGAGTGAAAATAGTAGTAGTGAGCACCACATCTACTGTATTAGTGATCAGAATAATGATCACACATGCTCATCATCACTCCATTCACACAGGAGAACTTTATAATTTCCATTCTTGTAAATGATGGCTGTCCCTGCAGTCAGATCTCCAGCCACTAAACTGGGTGTCAAAAGAGGTGGTATTTAGGCAAATATGCTTCAAAATAGAGCATTTTGGGGTAGATTGAGGTAGGTCTTAGAAAAAAACCTACAACTTGCCACAAATATGTTTTTTTTGCCTAATGTTAATGCCCCTGTTCTCCTGAATCCAGCAATGTTTTTCTTTTGTTCCTGCGCCTTTCCATACCCAAGATACGACCTCTTCTTCTCTGTATAGAAATATTGTCTTATTAGTCAAGAACACACCCACAGAAGACATTAGGGCCACACCCACTTTGCTAACACAACTTGATTTACATACAGAGAAGAAAAGGCCGTATCTCAAGAACGGAGAGGAGCAGGAAGAAAAGAAAAACAATGTCGGGTTCAGGAAAACAGCGGCATTTAGAACAGGTTAAACAATTACAAATTTATTAAGAGTGACGGATCCCCTTTAAATGTAATTTAAATGATTTTGTATGGATATTTTCTTCTAAATACAGATTGTAAGTTGTTTGACAATTTCAATGGCATTAAGTTGTAATGTCGGACACAACATATAGACAGGTGTGGCCCATTTTTTGGGAAAAAAAATAAAAGTACATATTTTTATATGCCTATTTTAAAATGTGTTGCAAATAGAGACTCAAGTGTTGCTATGTACAATGATACCTGGAGTGTCCAAAATGTGATATGACACAGCAGAAAGGGAGGGGAACTAATTAATCCAATAAATGGCCACCCACTGAGGTTAAAGAAGAAAAAAAAACAGTTTCTGAACTTTTTGGACTCATCCAAGGTCATTCAGAAACTGATGAATACCTACTCTACCCAACACCCACACCGACCCATGTCCTGGAGCTATAACAAGCTGAACTCTTCTCGCACCCTATAAGTCATGACATTTCATATCCCGACGCTGACTGGAGTGTTATGTTAATATGCTGTATATTATATTACTGTATTGTTAATGCTAATCCTATTTAACAATGTACATGAACAGTAGTTAATAACAGCAGCAGGTTTCTAGAGAAACAATTTTTTGGACAAACTTGAAACATTTTCCGAGACAGGCTTTTGTGGGGCTGACGTGATGAGGTCCCACTGACCTGAGCCGTGGGTGTGTTAAAAAATGTTTGTAGTGAATCCAATAAAATTGGGGTCACCTGCTACTCGGTGAGCAGCAACGCTCTCATTGTTTTTTGTTTTGTGAAGAATGAAGCAGGTTTGATGATAATAAATATTACTCTTGAAATAAAGTATTTATAATTATACCGCAGCTATTTCAAATCCATTGTCATGTAATAATGCGGACTCGTTCATGTATACAATGCGCTGGGATTAAAGGAGAACTACCGAAACCATTGGGCGAAGGTCGATGTGCTACACAATGAAGACTACGGAGAATTTCTTTTGTTTAGTGTTAATTGAATCTCTAGTGGATATATATTCTATATATTTTGGAGATCAGAGATCACTGGGACATCACTTCCAGGTTGATTAAGTTGTCCAAGATGAGGAAAATATGATGGTCTACTTCCAGAAGAAGAAAGATGACATAACATAGTTCATGATCGGTTGGACAAATGTTGGTTCCTAAAAAATGGCCCGTGAAACCAAGTTCACCCATGAAATGTTGGTTCCCAAACAATGGCCCATGTAACCAAGTCCACCCATGAAATTTTGGTTCTCAAAAAATGGCCCGTGTAACCAAGTCCACCTATGAAATGTTGGTTCCCAAAAAATGGCCCGTGTAACCATATGTCTACCGATGAAATGTTGGATCTCAAACAATGGTCCATGTAACCAAGTCCACCCATGAGATGTTGATTCCCCAAAAATGGCCCACGTAACCAAGTCCTCCGATGAAATGAGGGTTCTTAAACAATGGCCCATGTAACCTTGTCCGTCGATGAAAGAAAATAATAAAATTATATCAAAATACAGTTTCAATGTGAACTGGGTTGATCGAAAGCCGATTGACTAGCTATATCGTTGAAGGGACATTTCGTGTTGTCATATGAAACCATTATAAACCACCATAATCTACAAATTTTCAAGATCCCTCAAGCTGGCCATACACATGAGCATTCGACTCTACAGGAGAGAGAGAGGACCCCGCTGACCATAAGAGCTTACACTCTACAGGAGAGAGAGGACCCCACTGACCATAAGAGCTTACACTCTACATAAGAGTCTTACCCAGTGAATCTTGAGATGGAGAACGACTCTACTGTGCAAACTGTGTTCCGCTGGGAGCTGCTCATCTGTGATGGCCCCAGTACTGACACTACGGTACAAGGTATGATAATCTGCTAGATGTCAAAGCTGCAGGGCATTATGGAGAAGCCTGCGTGGCCAAGCAAACTATGAAAGGTTACTCAAAGGGTTCAAATTTATGTGAAACTGGAAATTTGGCTGGAACTTGACCCTACATAGATCGATCTTCTTATCTCTAGTTGTCACCATTGGACAACCCTTTAGATTTAGCCATCAGAAGCTAATTTGCGAAGGGTTGACCAGTTTACATTATTTTTCAATCGAGCTATAGTTTCCTGCTGGATGAGTGGCGCTGCCAGAGGTCAAACCCCGACAGATCACAAGGTGGTGGCTTCGATGACTATAGATAAAAAGGCAAAAGAACAAGTTCATAGAGCTGCCACTTCTTTACTTCAAGGACTCAACAAAAGAGGACTCATTCTAAGAAATTTATTTTATAAGGAGTAACCATCATCGAAAATTATGGAATCACATGCTAAGAAATTTTTCTACTACGGGAAGTTCTCCTTTAGGTAAAAGCATTGTTCAGGAGACTTGAACTTTTGGAACTCTGGAAGAGGAAGTCCAGAGGAGCAAGTGTTTTTTCACCTGCCCCAAGAACAGCAGGTGTGGGCAACACATGCTACAAGGATCATCTGATCAACAGACACAGGGAGACCTATTACTGATTAAGCCAGTCAGCTGGTTGTCCAACCTCTGTCCTTGCCCAGGGTATCAACATCACAGGCGAGCCGCCTTCCTTCATAGAGACTTAAAAGTACAGTAGCTATCTTAACTTCCCGGCTTATCACTCCCAGCGGCAATAACTGAACTATTCAAAGCAGCAAGGACAGAGCAGAGGCAGAACAGAGATAATGGACTACAGACATCACAAGAACAGAGCGGGGACATTTGGAGGAGACACCTATAGACGGGCTGAGTTGCAACATTAGTCATGTCCTTATCGCTCGTGGGCACCACGGTGTGTTGTCTTATGCTATTAGTTTAATGGGGAAGTTGGTTATTAACTGGTAAAAACAAATGAGTCACATTTTCCTTAAAGCGCACACATTGCTGACGCATGGACGCAGCAATGACCACTAAGAGACGGCAGAAAATTAAGACAAAATGCACCGGCAAATGGTCCGCGTACCACGTTGGGTTTTGGCTTACGTTGTTGAATCTGTCCCAGGCTATTTCTTGTAGACGTTGTAAGGTTACTGCCAATCATTCAACTTCACCCCTTCTGGCAGTAGGCTGGAGTTTACAAATGCCCACGACATGCAGCGTGCTGCAGTATAGGGCTCAATCTGTCCCCTCTCCTGGGCCTTACACTACTAAATTGCCAGCATGATGCAGAAGACAAAATCAACTTAAAGCTCATTTTGGCGAGACAGTAATTGGTGATGGAACATTCTTCCTGACTATTAAACATTACCCCTGCCTGCAGTGGGCTGGAGTTTACAAATGACCACGAGATGCAGTGTGCTGTTGCAAAGGGCGCAGCCCGTCACCTCTCCTGGGTCTTAATCTTCTAAACTGTCAGCATGATGCTGAAAAGCCAGAGATAGAATCAATCTAATGCCCATTTTGACAATACAGTAATTGGTGAATCACTGTTCTTTCTGATTATTCAACTGTGTTGCTTCCTGCAGTGGGCTGGAATTTACAAAATGCCCACAACATGTAGTGTGCTGCTGCACAGAACTCAGTCTGTCGCCTCTCCTGGGCTTTAGACTTTTAAATTAGCAGAATGACACTGAAGAGCCAAACACAGAATCAACCTAATGCCCAGTTAGATGAGACAGTAATTGGTGACAGAACATTATTCCTGACTATTAAACTTTGCCCCCCATTGCAGTGGGCTGGAGTTTACAAAAGCCCAGAAGATGCAGTGTGCTGCTCCAAAGGGTTCAGTCCGTCACCTCTCCTGTGCCTTAGACTTCAAATCTGTCATCATGATGCTGAAAGGTCACAGACAGAATCAATCTAATGCCCATTTCGACGAGACAGTAATTGGTGAATCACCGTTCATCCTGACTATTCAACTGTGCCGCTTCCTGCAGTGGGCTGGAATTTACAAAATGCCCACAATATGTAGTGTGCTGCTGCATGTCGCCTCTCCAGGGCTTTAGATTTCTAAATTAACACATGACACTGAAGAGCCAAACACAGAATCAACCTAATGCCCACTTAGATGAGACAGTACTTGGGAATGGAACATTATTCCTTAATCTAAAACTTTGCCCCTCCCTGCAGTGGGCTGGAGTTTACAAATGCCCACAAGATGCAGTGTGCTGCTGCAAAGGGTTCAGTCCGTCACCTCTCCTGTGCCTTAGACATCAAATCTGTCATCATGATGCTGAAAAGCCACAGATAGAATCAATCTAATGCCCATTTCGACGAGACAGTAATTGGTGAATCACCGTTCTTTCCAACTGTGTTGCTTCCTGCAGTGGGCTGGAATTTACAAAATGCCCACAACATGTAGTGTGCTGCTGCACAGAACTCTGTCGCCTCTCCTGGGCTTTAGACTTTTAAATTAGCAGAATTACACTGAAGAGCCAAACACAGAATCAACCTAATGCCCAGTTAGATGAGACAGTAATTGGCGACGGAACATTATTCCTGACTATTAAACTTTGCCCCTCCCTGCAGTGGGCTGGAGTTTACAAATGCCCACAAGATGCAGTGTGCTGCTCCAAAGGGTTCAGTCCGTCACCTCTCCTGTGCCTTAGACTTCAAATCTGTCATCATGATGCTGAAAAGTCACAGATAGAATCAATCTAATGCCCATTTCGACGAGACAGTAATTGGTGAATCACCGTTCTTTCCAACTGTGTTGCTTCCTGCAGTGGGCTGAAATTTACTAAAATACCCACAACA
The DNA here is from genome assembly GCF_032444005.1 of Ranitomeya imitator. NCBI lineage: Eukaryota > Metazoa > Chordata > Amphibia > Anura > Dendrobatidae > Ranitomeya > Ranitomeya imitator. The sequence goes on from NC_091285.1 coordinate 27,922,741, forward strand.
TGTAGTGTGCTGCTGCACAGAACTCTGTCGCCTCTCCTGGGCTTTAGACTTTTAAATTAGCAGAATGACACTGAAGAGCCAAACACAGAATCAACCTAATGCCCAGTTAGATGAGACAGTAATTGGTGACAGAACATTATTCCTGACTATTAAACTTTGCCCCCCATTGCAGTGGGCTGGAGTTTACAAAAGCCCAGAAGATGCAGTGTGCTGCTCCAAAGGGTTCAGTCCGTCACCTCTCCTGTGCCTTAGACTTCAAATCTGTCATCATGATGCTGAAAGGTCACAGACAGAATCAATCTAATGCCCATTTCGACGAGACAGTAATTGGTGAATCACCGTTCATCCTGACTATTCAACTGTGCCGCTTCCTGCAGTGGGCTGGAATTTACAAAATGCCCACAATATGTAGTGTGCTGCTGCATGTCGCCTCTCCAGGGCTTTAGATTTCTAAATTAACACATGACACTGAAGAGCCAAACACAGAATCAACCTAATGCCCACTTAGATGAGACAGTACTTGGGAATGGAACATTATTCCTTAATCTAAAACTTTGCCCCTCCCTGCAGTGGGCTGGAGTTTACAAATGCCCACAAGATGCAGTGTGCTGCTGCAAAGGGTTCAGTCCGTCACCTCTCCTGTGCCTTAGACATCAAATCTGTCATCATGATGCTGAAAAGCCACAGATAGAATCAATCTAATGCCCATTTCGACGAGACAGTAATTGGTGAATCACCGTTCTTTCCAACTGTGTTGCTTCCTGCAGTGGGCTGGAATTTACAAAATGCCCACAACATGTAGTGTGCTGCTGCACAGAACTCTGTCGCCTCTCCTGGGCTTTAGACTTTTAAATTAGCAGAATTACACTGAAGAGCCAAACACAGAATCAACCTAATGCCCAGTTAGATGAGACAGTAATTGGCGACGGAACATTATTCCTGACTATTAAACTTTGCCCCTCCCTGCAGTGGGCTGGAGTTTACAAATGCCCACAAGATGCAGTGTGCTGCTCCAAAGGGTTCAGTCCGTCACCTCTCCTGTGCCTTAGACTTCAAATCTGTCATCATGATGCTGAAAAGTCACAGATAGAATCAATCTAATGCCCATTTCGACGAGACAGTAATTGGTGAATCACCGTTCTTTCCAACTGTGTTGCTTCCTGCAGTGGGCTGAAATTTACTAAAATACCCACAACATGTAGTGTGCCGTGCTGCTGCACAGAACTCATTCTCTTGCCTCTCCTGTGCCTAAAGCTGGCTATACGCATTACATGGATGTCAGATGAACAATGCTTCAGCTGATCGGTCAGCCGAAAGCCATCTCAGCAGATTCTTTCAAACACAGTAGCTCTTGTTTGGCCGAGCGCTCCTGTGCTCCCTATGAGAAAGCCGCCAACTCAAACATTAGCATGATATTCTATTATAGGAACATCTAAAGAGGCCATAAGGCCCAGCACCGGCAACAAGGTGCCTTGTGCAGCAGCACGCCGCATGACACAGGCAGCAGAATATTCCAGCCTACTGCAGCAAAACTATAACATCTGACAGATATGATCTGGCTCCACCTGCCTATGGGAGGTCTAAGGAAGGAATCATAAGCAGTTACCAGAGCTCCTACTAGGATATATAATGATTCTTGAAAATCAAGATGGAGCATAGAAGGTGAGCTATTTTATTTCAAAAGCTAATAATAGTTGGCATTAGGGGAATAGAAAACATATAATGTGGGGTCTGCCGGTCTGACTTTGTGTTTCTTCTTGAATAAACCTACCACCAGATTTCACAAAATAAATTCCATACATTATTGGACCTGATGAGACTTATATACTTACTTTGAAAATCCATGTCAAACTACCTGTATCGGTTTTCAAACCTGATATTAAAGAGAGAGCATTGTTTCCTGAACTCCAGTCCTCACGGCCCTATAACGTATCATGTTTTTAGCATTGGAATTACTATGAAGGTTTCAGCAATTGCCCCAGGTTCTGTCACCTGTGAAATACTAAGGAAATCCTAAAAAACATGATCTGTTGGAGATGCCGTGACACTGGAGTTAGAGCTTTCAAAATTATAATTTATAATGCACCGTACAGCCATTCTGATTCATATTTTCAAAGTAAGTACACCAGGCTGGTCAGGTCTAATAGATCTATTTAATAATGTATGCGGTTGATACTGTGAAATCTGGTGACATATCTGCTTTAATATATTGCATGTTGCATTGTGTTTAAAAGAAAATTGTCACCGTTCACAAAATGTACGCTACTCCATCTGGAAGCAGCGAAAACTAAGGACCGAGACCCTGATTCTAACACTGGGTCACATGCTGGGCTGCTTGCTGTAGTTTTGATAACACATATCCTCTGCTGCAGCTCAGCTAGTCCTCTCAGTGATGAGCTCCTTTTATGTAGTTCTTCATATTGAGGTCCCGTTATCCCCAACCCCTAGCACTGATTGAAAGCTTTCTGCCTATGCACTGTGCATGCAAAAAGCTGTCAATCAGTGGTGTGCATAGAATTTGTCAGAGCTCAACATCAGGGGCGTACATAGAAATCATGGGGTATCTTAGCAGAAGTCCTGATTTGGCCACCTCACCCCCTCTGTCCTAAAAATCTTTGTGACGGAGTAGGTGGGGTCATGACACATTGGCATAGCCAAAGAAGGGCATAGCTCCCAACTTTTAAAGACAGAGAGGGACATGCATTTTGGTACTTTCAAATAAATGTTGCTCTATTGCAAGTCCTTAGAATCCCACGGACAGAACTCACCGAAGTACCATTCACGACCACAGGAGGGAGCTCGACAACAGAATTCACAACACACAATATGATGATCCACCACAGTCCCACAACACAGAATGATGGCCCTTTACAGACCAACAACACAGAAGGATGGCCCTTCACAGTCCAACAACACAGTATGATGGCCCTTCACAGTCCAACAACACAGTATGATGGCCCTTCACAGTCCAACAACACAGAATGATGGCCCTTCACAGTCCAACAACACAGAATGATGGCCCTTCACAGTCCAACAACACAGTATGATGGCCCTTCACAGGCCAACAACACAGTATGATGACCATCACAGTCCAACAACATAGTATGATGGCCTTCTACGGTCCAACAACACAGTATGATGATCCCCCACAGTCCAACAACACAGCATGATGCTCCCCCACAGTCCAACAACACAGTATGATGATCCCCCACAGTCCAACAACACAGTATGATGATCCCCCACAGTCCAACAACACAGTATGATGGCCCTTCACAGTCCAACAACACAGAATGATGGCCCTTCACAGGCCAACAACACAGAATGATGGCCCTTCACAGTCCAACAACACAGAATGATGGCCCTTCACAGTCCAACAACACAGAATGATGGCCCTTCACAGTCCAACAACACAGAATGATGGCCCTTCACAGGCCAACAACACAGTATGATGACCATCACAGTCCAACAACATAGTATGATGGCCTTCCACGGTCCAACAACACAGTATGATGATCCCCCACAGTCCAACAACACAGCATGATGCTCCCCCACAGTCCAACAACACAGTATGATGATCCCCCACAGTCCAACAACACAGTATGATGATCCCCCACAGTCCAACAACACAGTATGATGATTCCCCCACAGTCCAACAACACAGTATGATGATCCCCCACAGTCCAACAACACAGTATGATGATCCCCCACAGTCCAACTACACAGTATGATAATCCCCCACAGTCCAGCAACACAGTATGATGATCCCCCACAGTACACCAACACAGTATGATGATCCCCCACAGTCCAACAACACAGTATGATAATCCCCCACAGTCCAGCAACACAGTATGATGATCCCCCACAGTACACCAACACAGTATGATGATCCCCCACAGTCTAACAACACAGTATGATGATCCCCCACAGTCCAGCAACACAGTATGATGATCCCCCACAGTCCAACAACACAGTATGATAATCCCCCACAGTCCAGCAACACAGTATGATGATCCCCCACAGTACACCAACACAGTATGATGATCCCCCACAGTCTAACAACACAGTATGATGAGTCCCCACAGTCCAGCAACACAGTATGATGATCCCCCACAGTCCAACAACACAGTATGATAATCCCCCACAGTCCCACAACACAGTATGATGATCCCCCACAGTCCCACAACACAGTATGATGATCCCCCACAGTCCAACAACACAGTATGATGATCCCCCACAGCCAACAACACAGTATGATGATCCCCCACAGGCAACAACAGTATGATGATCCCCCACAGTCCCACAACACAGTATGATGATCCCTCACAGTCCCACAACACAGTATGATGATCCCCCACAGCCAACAACACAGTATGATGATCCCCCACAGCCAACAACAGTATGATGATCCCCCACAGTCCCACAACACAGTATGATGATCCCCCACAGTCCCACAACACAGTATGATGATCCCCCACAGTCCCACAACACAGTATGATGATCCCCCACAGTCCCACAACACAGAATGATGATCCCCCACAGCCAACAACAGTATGATGATCCCCCACAGTCCCACAACACAGTATGATGATCCCCCACAGTCCAAAAACACAGTATGATGATCCCCCACAGCCAACAACACAGTATGATGATCCCCCACAGCCAATAACACAGTATGATGATAACCCACAGTCCAGCAACACAGCATGATGATCCCCCACAATCCCACAACACAGTATGATGATCCCCCACAGTCCCACAACACAGAATGATGGCAGGCACAGTCCTTACACTCCCGGACAGTCCCATAGGTAATGAATGAAGTGGTCCAAGCCTTTCACCTCATGGAAGTACTAGCGAGGCACACACCACTTCTACAGATTAAATCGCTGGTGTATTCTCTATATGTCATATTGAATCCGTAATCCCCACTCAAGAAAACATTCACACTGCAATGTATATTGTTATTTCTGACAGCTTGCGGATGGTGCAGAATGTCAGCAAAGTCAGCTTCTAAAAGGAACATTCTCAGCAAAAAATATCATATACTGGTGTTCCGCCATCCTACGTTTCGTCCATCTAGCTGGCAAATCACTCATTCCATTCCCTATAGGAAGAAACAAAGATTCTGGTTCTTAGGGGGTGGTACTAAAGTAGCTAGCTTCTTTCCTAGGCAATAGTATAGCAGCTGTTTTCTTGCCAATAGAGGGCAGTATTATTGTAATTTGGTTTTTGTACTTAACTGTATTATAGTAGTTTGCTTCTTTCACATAGAGGTCAGTATACTAGTAGCTAGCTTCTTTTCCACAGAGGACAGTAATATTTTAGATAGCTTCTTGCACATACAGGACAGTATTATAGTTGTTTTTAGTATAGTAGCTTATTTCCAGAGGAGAGCAGTGTTATAGTGTAGGTCAGCATACATTATGACAGCTTTATAATAGATACTTGCAGTACTAAAGTAGCTAACTTCTTGCTCACAAAGAGCATTATTATAATAGCTAGCGTCTGAACCTATAACCTAGAGAGGACATCATAGTAGCTAGCTTCTTTCCATTACAGGATTTCATAGTAGCTAGCTTCTTTTCACAGAGGACATCATAGTAGGTAACTTAGTACTTACAGAGGACCTCATAGTAGCTAGCTTCTTGTCTACAAATGGTATAATAGCTAGCTTCTTTCCCTTAGAGGGTATCAAGGTAGCCAGCTTATTGCCAATAGACAACAGTATTAAAGTAGCTTGTTTCTTACAATTAGAAGGGAGTATTACAGGAACTAACTGCTTACTCCGAGAGGCTATCATAGTAGCCATCTTATTTCCACCCAGGGCATCATAGTGGCTAGTTTCTTTCCCAAAAATAGCATCATGGCAGCTAGTTTCATGCCCACAAAGGGTTATGATCATTTATAACTTCTTACCCTTTAGGTTAACATAATAGCAGATACTCTATGGCCCATAGACGGCAAGTTTATAGTACACAGATTCTTGTCTATACAGAGCAGTATTACAGTAAATGGGATGATACTAGTATTATTATACAGTATTACAGCAGACCTATTCTTGTCTCATTACAGAAATGTTAATTATTTTACTATTAAATGTAAATATTTTTTAGGTCTAGGCTACAAATAAAGCCGCTCTCTCTCCCTCTCTCCCAGCAGGAAGTCACAGCACAATGTGAAACACCACTGATCAGCGTCGGCCATGATTACTGGATGGGACAACTTACGGGTAGTCTTTACCTTCTACTCTCAAGTGTCTATATCTAGCGCTTCTCCAATTTTCTTCAACATTTTCTTTACATCAAATAATTGATTAAAGCTGCATAAAACTACAATGTAATTGCAGAGAAAGGAAATCACGGGCACGGTGTAACATGGGGGAAAGGATAATGACTGGAACGCTGCCGTTTCATGCCCTCTGTTAAATCATTTTCCTATGAGAAGCACAATCCTGCTGAGATTCGAGCAATGACTCCATAGATTCACGGCTCTATTTATAGTCATTAGTGGAAACCATTTGGCACAAGTCTCTTAATGATTCATGCAGGAAGTCATAAAAAAAGCAAACATGCTTAATTTTCAAGTCATTTCCCCTGTAAGACAATAGGAGTTTAGAGATTGATGCACAATAATAGCAGTTAACGCTAAACAAAATGGGGAGGGGCGCCAGGAACGACTTCCTTGTTTCCTCCGAAGCGGCAGATCCTTCTCTGTACAGCTGCTTTTATGTATACAAAACTGTACAAGTAGGAAAAAATGTTATTTAACCCTCCATGTGCACGGGATCCTCATATTTACAGAAGAGGTGTAGTAAAGGAAAAAGAGGACAGTATCAGGGATGGGAAGGGGTATGATTGCCCCATCACCATTGTTTATTGGGGCACAATAAATGAAGTCCTCGTACATTGTGCAGTGCACGTGGTTTAATAAGGTCTTCACTCATTACTAATAGCTGTTTTTATATTTTACATTTTATCGAATCCTAACTAGGGTTAGAGTTAGGGATTGATTTCGCGATAGACAGGGCTAGGGATAGACTTTGGACAATTTAGGCGAGGGTTAAGACTTTTTAGGCAAGGGTTAAGACTTTTTGGGTTAGAGTTTGACTTTTTGGGCTAAGGTTAAACATTTTGGGCGATCGTTATACTTTTTGGGCAAGGGTTAAGACTTTTTTTGGCTAGGGTTAGACTTTTTTTGGCTAGGGTTAGACTTTTTGGGCTAGGGATAGACTTTTTGGGCTAGGGATAGACTTTTTTGGCTAGGGTTAGACTTTTTGGGCTAGGGTTAAGATTTTTTGGGTTAGAGTTGGACTTTGTGGGCTAAGGTTAAACATTTTGGGCGATGGTTATACTTTTTGGGCAAGGGTTAAGACTTTTTGGGCGAGGGTTAAGACTTTTTGGGCAAGGGTTAAGACTTTTTGGGCGAGGGTTAGACTTTTTGGGCTAGGGTTAGACTTTCTGGGCGAGGGCTAGACATTTTGGGCTAGGTTTAGATTTTTTGTGCTAGTGTTGGACTTTTTGGGCTAGGTTTAGATTTTTGGGCTAGAGTTACACTTGTGGGCTATGGTTACGGCCAGGGTTAGACTTAGGGCTAGGGTTAGACTTAGGGCCAGGGATCGGGTTACGATTAGGTTTACAGCTTGGGTTAGTTTTAGGGCTAGACTTCAGGTTACAGTAATAAAATTGTTAACTAAAAATAACAATTTTTTTATATTGAAAATTTTAGCAAGAAGCAGAAAAAAATCTAAGAAGTCAAAGCACAAACTATAATTATCTAAGTACGGTATTTTCATTATTTTTTAATATATGTGCTTGGGAGATTAGGGTTGAATATTGAGCTGGTGGAAGGGGCTCAGTGAGTGCTAAAAGTCCACAAATTAGGGGGTGTGGGCAAAATACTTGCTTTGCCAGAGGGCTAGAAACCCATTCTACACCATTGGGGGGGGGGGGTGGTCACAGTGGCATTTTTCCTGGATAAAAAATTCTTAGTGGTGTAAAATTTAGCAGTGAAGGCCATTTTGAATGTGTGTGTGCCACTTTGAACTGTATCGGCGTCAATATTATGCTGATACAGTTGGATCTTACGTTAGCACATGGAGCCATACCACGATTTGCTCTGTAGGCTGCTGTGAGTTTGCAGCCAACATCGGTGTCTCGGCATAATGCAATGCCTGTGCCAGCTCACTTTGTGTTCTGTTGACTTTAATTTTAATTTTTGTTTTTTTGTGGGGCATGGCACATAGTTGACTGACTGGCAGTATCATTTTTTGAAGGCTCACTCTCAAGGTATCATTACTTTTTTATGGGGGCACTACAGAGGCATGAATAGTTTCTAAAGGGGCATTATTTTTATACGAAAGTACTCAGGGGACATTTTGACTGTGTTCGTGGGCTCAACACTAGAATTGTCCTGGCCACTGGCAACCCACACTTTGCCACTGCTATAGAGAGAGACTTTTCTATTGGGCTCTTGGAGAAAGGGTCTAAGTAATGGATGTTGTTATCAAAGAAGGGGATGAAGAATTGGCCCAAGAGTCTTGGAAAGAGAGTGATGTAGGGAGATTCAAACATGGAGCTCATGATGCTCCTTAGAGATCAGTACGGCTTCCGGTGATCATAGACTTGTGGAAAACCCCTTTAAGATGAGATTATGATTCACATGTTTGGAGTATTGTAAAAAATTGCATGAGGGTAAGGAAATGCAAAATGCATAAGGAATGCAAAAAATAACCCAGTAACCTCAATAACCTCCAAAAAGGCTATTCTCAGTTCTTGGTCTCCTTGGAACCCAGCTGTGGCTACCTTTACAACAGAGATCAGTACTGTAGTTCACAGAGAATTTTTTGGTAGTTGTTCTTTCTTATTAAAACGCTTGAAAATTACAGTCTGTAATAACCCCACTAAAATAAAAAAAATAAAAAAACAATAAAAAACAATAGAAACACTCCAGTAACTTACCAACAATAGGAGATGACCCCATTTCTAGTCTGGATATGCTTCAAAGATCTGGAATAGAATATATTATGAACATTTTCAGAAGTACAAAAAGGAAAATAATTTTAAAAAAAGTAACAAAGACACAGTGACAATGACAACTTCTTAAAAATCTACTAAGAACGTAAAAGTAAAGTCCCTTAAATGCTAAAGTTGGCCGAACTTGGCGATATCGGCAGTATTGGTTGACCATCTAATGTGTATGAGGGGTCTCCAAACTATCCCCCAGACACATGATATTGGGGGAAATAAGGATCCAGCATGATGGATTTCCAATGACAGATCCATATTCTCCGGGGAAGATAGGTTGCCGACGAAGGAGTCTGGCAACGTCTCTTTCACAGAAAACAAAGGATCCACACATTGTGCATGGGAACGTCAGGAGAGACTGCTGTCCACTATCTAATGTGTATGGGGGGAATAAGAAACCGTTCACCTAGGTAATGAATATTCAGCAAAAATTGCCAGCAAGGACCCTCCTAGTGCTAGTTTTGACCACTACACTCCTTGTTGAGTAGGTCTTCACACTTGAGTCACAATGGTGACAAGTCTTCAAGGCTCATTCTAGATTTCAGGAACAAGTAAGACCTTTGTCAAAAGTAGATGTTGGAAACGTTCCCCCTGCTCCAGTAGGAAGGGCTTATAAGCCCTGAATGTGACAATCAAAATGTTAGTAGGTATGGCCTGGAATGTTTCAGACTACCCAAGAGGAACAGAAGTGGGGCAAGCATGAGCTGGAACCTTCTCGTCCCCATGGGCCAAAATATTTTAAGAAAGCGTTCATCAAAGCGATGTACATTCACCAAAACAGCCACCAAGGACCCTCCTAGTGCTAGTTTTGACCATCACACTCCTTGTTGAGTAGGTCTTCACACTCGTGCCACAAGGGTGGCATGTCTTGAAGGCTCAGTCTAGATTTCAGGAAAAAGTAAACCTTGGTCAAAAGTAGATGTTGGAAATGTCCCACCTGTTCCAGTAGGAAGGGCTTATATGCCCTGAATGTGACAATCAAAATATTGGTAAGCATGGCCTGGAATGTTTCAGACTACCCATGAAGAATGGAAGTGGGACAACCATGAGCTGGAGACTTCTTGTCCCCATGGATAAATATAGGTTTACTCTATTAAAGGGAACCTGTCACCCCGAAAATCGCGGGTGAGGTAATCCCACCGGCATCAGGGGCTTATCTGCAGCATTCTGTAATGCTGTAGATAAGCACCCGATGTTACCTGAAAAAGGAGAAAAAGACGTTATATTATACTTACCCAGGGGCGGTCCCGCTGCTGGTCAGGTCGGATGGGCGTCTCCAGTCCGCTCCGGCGCCTCCTATCTTCTTTCCATGACGTCCTCTTCTGATCTTCAGCCACGGCTCCGGCGCAGGCGTACTTTGCTCTGCCCTGTTGAGGGCAGACAAAGTACTGCAGTGCGCAGGCGCCGGGCCTCTGACCTTTCCGGCGCCTGCGCACTGCAGTACTATCCTCTGCCCTCAAGAGGGCAGAGCAAAGTACGCCTGCGCCGGAGCAGGGGTGACAGGTTCCCTTTAAAGATCAAAAGGTTTATGGGCCAGTTGAGTCTCATGTAATATATTACTGGGGAGATTGACTTTGTTTTGTTTTTTTTTTTAATTTAAAATATATTTTTTATTTTTCCATTCATTATATATTGATTTTCAAAACCAACCAACCATCCAAAAAAAGACATTTTTATTTATTTATTTTTATATTGTGGTTCAAATAGAAACTTTAATTCCAGAACGTTTTTTGGTTTATAAGTCTATGTCATGAGGGACTCTTCTGGTCACAACCAAATTCAGTTATATAGGATGGTTACCTGCCCCTTTAAATAAAGCAAGCGGACACAAATAGAGACTGTCGTTGGGGAAACTTTACAGCTTTATCGTCAAGGTTTATATCGGTTTTGTGGTGGTATTTCTAAGAAGAAGATGATATATGGCAAAATGTGGAAGGAAGCTTTAGAATTGGTAACGTTCTATTTAAAGGATGGACGGAGCCACTTTTATAATTAAGTCAAAGAGAAAATGGAAACTCAAAGTAAAAACTTTTCAAAAACAGTATTGAACCATGGTTAAAATTTGAAAAATTGTAATTCTTTTGCTTGGGTTCTAAGGGGTAACATTTCTCCTCGTGGAGAGTGACATGCTTGACATGCCAAGGTCGGAGACTTATAGGTCTCCTCTGGGAAAGTAAATATGCAAATAGCCTCTTCAGAGGAGACTTGAACTCTAGTGCCACCTACTGGAAGTAGCAATCCTAAACGTTAATATCAACCCTTTAATCAACCTTGCCACATGACTTAGGATAGAAGCCAAACTAGAATCTCAATTTGCAGAAAAGTGTTTTGGAGTGTTGCCACTCCTCGGTGCAAAGCATGAGATCTGATTTCGCTGCGTGTGAGGCCTCTGACTGTAGTCTACGGGACAATGTTTCTCCTTGTGGAGATTAACATACCTGAGATATCAAGGTAAGGAGACTTATAGGCCATGCAACGCTCCTCTGGGAAATTAAAAATGGAAATTGCCTACCTCCAATAGGTGACATTAGCGTTCGAGTCCTTTTCCTCTCTGAAGAGACAATGTCCATATTTACTTTCCCAGAAGTGCATTGCACGGCCTATAAGTCTCCATACACCAGCATGTCACTCTCTACAAGGAGAACAGTTACCTCTTAGACCTTAGAAACATGTTTTGTGGGGTTTTTTTTTCAATATCTCTTGGTCCTACAAGAAGATTTCAACATTTGATCATATGATTGCATGGGTAATACACTACACTACTAATGTAGTGCAGTGCAGTACCATGTGTCCTTTCACTATAAGACAGCCAGGTAGCCTATTAGACCCAGTCAGAGGTGTGATCTGGTAGACTGTAGTGTATGGATGACCTGGAGGCTATTGTCAGGCCTCTGGGTGAAATATCAACCCATTGACAGCCAGTCTTTATCAATAATGGTATATCCGCGCTAGAGATAATCCCCCTTTTTTCTTAATATAAAGCAATAGTCAAAGAAAGGGCCCCTCTTATTTAGGTTATCAGATAATCCTAGTTGTATATAGGATTTTACCTTATAGACACAGTGAGGACCTTCAACTTTTCCTGCACCCACTAGACTCTCAGCAGTGTAAATGTCATCAAAGAATAGATACTAAGGAATAAACGTATAAAATATCATTCAATAGTGTGAGGGCGCATAGACTAATGTAAAAAAGTATAAAACCGCATGGAAGACACATATACATTTTTAGGGGAAGTCCTGAGGTATTGCTAGGAAGACATTACCTCATATGACCCGGTATGCTCCTCCACTCGTTGGTTCTTATAGTGATTATCCGTGTGATAGATCAAATATCCAAGTGGGTTTGTTGCCAAAAATAGTGCGGATAGTGAGCGCTGCCCCGGCCGGTGGCAGAACTCACCAGAAGCCGTCACTTGTGGTCAGTAGCGTGGAGTAGATGCGCGCTGTATTGAATAGCCGCTCGGTCTCCTGGCAATGCAGGACCTTGCGTGACGTCATGGTCATGTGATAGCACACGTGACTGGCTACGGATAGCGCAATGGACCAATTCCAACGCGTTTCAGAATAAGCGTATTCCTTCCTCAGGGAAGCCTTTATCAATGGCCCATTCCTCTTCATCAGCATTCTACCAGCACAATAGGAGCTAAAACTCTTACCCTCAATTTAGAGCAAGCACTGCTTCTGCAATTGTCAAATGAATTGACTGAATTGAATGCTTCTCAGTCTGTTATACCTTTATGCAATTTGACAAATAAGAGGGAGATAAAGACCAACGCCCACTTCCTGTAGAGACAAAGACCTGCTCCAACTTCATGTTGAGGGGCAAGACCCATCCCTACTTCCTGTAGAGGGGCAAGAGTCACCCCACTTTCTGTTGATAGACATCCTACAGAATGACAAAGACTGAGCCCCACTTAATGTAGAGTGGCAAAGACCTCACCTCACTTCCTGTTGAGAGATATAGACCCGCCCTCGCTTACTGTTGAGAAATACAGACACGCCCTCTCTTCCTGTTGAGAAATACAGACACGCCCTCTCTTGCTGTTGAAAAATATAGACACGTCCACACTTGCTGTTGAGAGATATAGATTCGCCCTCACTTCCTATAGAGAGATACAAAGACTCGCCCCCACTTCCTGTAGAGGGTCAAAGATCTGCACTCACTTCCTGTTGAGATATAGACCCATCCTCACTTCCGATAGACATAGACTTGACCCCACTTACTGTAGAGGGGCATAGACCCGCCCTCACTTTTTTTGAGAGAAAGACCAGTCCTAACTTACTATAGAGATATAGACCCACCCTCACTTCCTGTAGAAAGACAAAGACTCCTCACACTTCCTGTAGAGGGGCAAAGACCCATCCTCAGTTCCTGTTGAGAAATATAGACCCGCCTTCACAAAGACTTGACCCCACTTCCTGTAGAGGGGCATATACCTGCCCTCACTTTCTTTTGAGAGAAAGTCCCGCCCGAACTTACTACAGACATATAGACCCACCCTCGCTTTCTGTAGAGAGACAAAGAATCCCCCCACTTCCTGTAGAGGGGCAAAGATCTTCCCTCATTTCCTGTTAAAAGACCTGCTTTCACTTCCTATAGACGTACACAAAGACTTGACCCCACTTCCTGTAGAGGGGCATAGACCCACCCTCACATTATGTTGAAATACCTGCCCTTACTGCCTGTTGATAGACAAAGACCTGCCCCCACTTCCTTTAAAGGGAACCTTACTGCTAGAGAAGGTTTACACTTGGCAGAAGGCAGAGGGGAGAAAGTTTCCGAGATGAGAGTCACCTACTGGCTGTCACTTTGGAGTCATTTTTTCTAGGGTCAGACAACACAATTTGCAAATAAAATGATTTGGAGATAGATAATGTGACAAATAGACAATCAAATGAGATCAAGATATCTGAAAGTTCAATGCTACTTAACACATGCTGCCTGGTTCCATGTTCGTTTACAGCTGATCACTGGGATTCTCAACAACGGGTCAACAAAAGTGGACAATCCCTTTAAGTTTATCCACATGTATACCTTTTATAAGTGATTTGTATTACATGAATGTATTATTGACCGCCAAAGGGTTTTTTTTGTCTCCAGTCTCCACAAAAGAGAGGTAGAATAAATTTCAAAGTGAGAGTGTGAATTTCTTCTGGTAGTAGGACATGTTGTAACTCCACATTGCACATATTAGTATCCACATGTAATGACTACACCCAGCTTTTATTTCTTAATACACGTAACATAACATGCTAAATATTCCATGCCAACTATGAACACAAACAAAGAAATGGGCAGTGCTAGAAAAAGTCGGTCTACAGCAAAGTGAGGTCTCAGGTAGACGAAATCTACATCCATGTTGGGTTTACTTTGTTACAGGCGTTTTGGTATTGGAACCATCTAAGAAGTAGTAATTGTCCAAGGTGGAGAACTCTTTAAGATCCTGTCCCTAAAACAGTACTTCAACAAAATTGGTTCTCAAAAGTAAGAAAACTATGTAGAACAACATCCCTCCTCTAAAAACAAAAGACAAGGCGACAAAAAAATGGAGAAACCCTCGTAGACTGCTACAATAGAAAGTTCTCACATCACCGAGACAGGTAAGAAACTTTTGAAGATCTGCTTGGAAAGGTGACTTTATGAATCAAGATGGTCCTCACATGGGCCTGTTATTGGGCCTAGCAAACGCTCATTGATTCCTTATAAGTCAGAGGCCACAAGATTAAATTGTACATCATTCTAGCATTTAGGTTGGTTTTATTCATTTTTTTGTCCTACACATCTCACACAATTGCTTTAGATGGTTGTTATTATTAAAATACAGGCAGGAAACCTGAAATTTACTCCAAAAACATTGGTCAAATAGGCTTCAGCTATAATTAAGGATATTTGGGCAGTTAGACAAATCCAATGTCAACATATCTCATGGTGGTTGGCATGATCATCTCAGTATCCAGTATACTCCACTTTTTTTTTAGGCAGAATGGCCCAATATTTTCCACTTGCTCCATCCCAAAAAAGTGGCATTACCTTCTGATTGTTCCCCAATCATTGTTTAGCAGCTGATTAAAACAAAATAGAGCCCTATGCAGATGTATACAACCTATGGGAAAGGATGAATCCAACTTGTGCAAGAGGATGGACCTAACCTGCGCTAGAGGATGGAACAAACGTGAACTAGAAGATGAACCAAATGTGCACTAGAGGATGGACCAAACATGCGTTAGAGGATGGACCTGACCTCTGTTAGAGGATGGGTCTGACCTGCACTAGAGGATGGACCTAAAGTACCCTAAAGCATGGATCGAATCTGCTTTAGAGGATGGACCAAACATGAGCTAGAGGATGGACCTCTCCTGAGCTAGAGGATGGGCCTAACCTCTGCTAGAGGATGGATCTAACCTGTGTTAGTGGATGGATCAAACATGAGCTAGAAGATGGACCTAACTTTCACTAGAGGATGGAACAAACGTGAACTAGAAGATGAACCAATTGTGCGCTAGAGGATGGGCCAAATGTGCGCTAGAGGACAGACCTGACGTGCGTTAGGGGATGGTCCTAACCTCTGTTAGAGGATGGTCCTGACCTGTGTGTTAGAGGATGGTCCTAACCTCTGTTAGAGGATGGGCCTGACCTGCACTAGAGGATGGACCTAAAGTACCCTAAAGAATGGACCGAATCTGCTTTAGAGGATGGGCCAAATATGAGCTAAAGAATGGACCTATCCTGTGCTAGAGGATGAGCCTAACCTCTGCTAGAAGATGGATCTAACCTGCGTTAGAGGATGGACCAAACGCGCTAGAAGATGAAGATGAACTAAATGTGCGCTAGAGGATGGATCTGACGTGAGTTAAAAGATGAGCCTAACCTCTGTTAGAGGAAAGGCCTGACCTGCACTATAGGATGGACCTAAAGTACCCTAAAGCATGGACCGAATCTGCTTTAGAGGATGCTCCAAACATGAGCTAGAGGATGGACCTATCCTGCACTAGAGGATGAGCCTAACCTCTGCTACAGGATGGAACTAACCTGCTCCAAGCTGATGTTCATGGGTGACATTGCAAGAGTATGGTCACATTGGTGCTATAGGTACTGTGGGAACTACATTACAATTAACTAGTTAATTATCTATGACAGTTGTTAATGCCTCTGCTTTTAGAATTATCTAGGCATTATACAAGGTTTTAAAGCTGGATGGAAACGCCAGACTAAGTGTCTATGAGAAGTGAGCTCAGCACGTCTCCAGCGCCCGACTTCAGCCTCGTCTTCCTATTCTGAAGATAAGAACATAGGGAAATGTGAGAAGGATACGACTTTTGTTGCGAAATGTCTCAGAGTGCTTGTCGGAACTTTCTTGCTGATGAAGACATGGAGATTTGATTGAGATTATATTTTCAGATGACTTCAAACATTTCCCATCTGGATCAGCTGTCTACAGCTGCTCTCCTAGCTGAGAGGGTGGGAGGAAGAGGATGATGGTGATCCTTAGAAATGTCACTCTCTTGTGTCCTTGTCTGACCTTGTCAGAATAGTATGACTGCTGCATACAATTTGAAGAGGTTGATTTTTTCCTTCCCTTCCCTGTTGTCTAGGTTTCAGCAGAACAGTTGAATCAGTTGCGAGGGATAGATTGTCAAACAACTGCATCTTTTTAGGTTCTTCAGGTAATACATCCATTGCAACCAAGTTGATCTCAGAATGCTCACGTCTTCAGTTTAAGGTCAGATTGATGATGTGAACAGAAAATGGTTGGGGCAAGATCTATCTGAATATGTAAGGAATTTCCATTTCCGAGTGAGAAAACGACATCAATGCTGTCAAGTGAGAACTCAATAGATGCCCCGAAGGAAGAGGCCACCAAGTTCAATACTAGCCAAATCTCCAAGGTCATTGGATTTTTCTGAAAAGGGTTCCAGGATGAGAAAAACATGGCTGCTTTCTTCCAAAGCCAGTGCTATACCCACCCATGAGTTGTGTCTTGTATTGTACAGTTGGTGCAATGGACTTGGTCTATCGGTCATATCCGTAATCTGTGGTCACTGGGCTAGAACAGCCTTCTTCTGGCATCTGTGGATGTCACATCACAAGTGCGTAATTCTAGGCCAGTTATTAAAAAAGAGCTGCAGATGCTGCCTGGTAAGAGATGGTTCTCCAAGCTCCAGTCCAGCAACCACAGTTTACTGACATGGCCAATGGACCAGGTCCATCACACCAACTCCACGATACCAGCATTGATTTTCACCAACTCTATTTCTTAGCAAAGATGACTATGGTGCAATATCACACATGACCTGTGACCAGGTTTGGAGTTGTTCTTGGAAGAAGAAAAACTAATGTTATTCTTATCTCAATTAACCTCTTTAACTTGAATAAAGCCACATATTATTGCAATATCGTACAGAATTTTTTTTTATCTTTAAGGGCATCATCAGAACTTGTAGCCGAATGAAAACTTATGGCAATTTGGTATCAAATAAACAAAAATCACGAAAAAAAAACCCATCACAATCAAATGGATGTTTCCTCCTCAATAAACCCACATAAAAAAAAAACATTTCTTAGAAACAGTAGAGAAGTTTCCACGAACAGGATGGAAATTAATTTTATACTGGGGATCTGTACGTTCTCAATAATTTCGAGAAGACATCACACAACTGTATTTGACATTGTGACTATTATTTTATGAACAAGAAGAAAAAACTTCCTTTCGGAAGGCCACGAGTTTTATATAGATGTCATCCAAACCCATCAATTAAACCTGAGTCGGACGTGCAAGTATTTCGAAAGCGAAGAGTGGAGTAAGGCGCGGCCTTACACCTCCGAAAGGGGAATTACTTTCTTAAGAACAAAAACATTGGCCATGATGAAACTCAGTGGCCTTGTCCGTCTTTCCCTCGATAATCACCATCATTGTTGGAAATTCAGAGCACCTCCATACACATTAATGGGCAGCCATTCCCACCAAAACTGATTAGTTTGGACAACCAATGATCTTAAAAAATTATCTAAGGTTTTACATTTTTTGGGCTAATTCACATGAGATATAAAATCAGGTTACTGCATATATTACCCTGTTACAAGTGGCAATATAAAGTTGGTCAACATGGGCAATGGAAGGGTGGTGTTATGGACCAGGATATTGGAACTTTTGGGGTTCAAACATTTTGTATTGAGGGAATTGATGCCTTACCCCATTAGTAAAATCTTCAATTAATAAGGGGCTAGCTGGACCTAAGAACATTTAAGAACTAAAGTGAAATTAGAGGTAATGAAGAGAGATGAGATGATCACTCTGCGTGTCCCCAGTCCATGGTCAAGGTCAGTAGTATCTGCTCTTTGCAGGGGCTGCATGAATTTCCTTACTCCAGGGGATCCCAGGTTTGACGATAATGAGCCGAGCCCACAGATAATGTTGCGCCAGGCTGGTGAATCAAACACCATGCCAGGGAATCCGGAAGCTCAGTAAATCTGTGCAGCTCCTGTCCATGACCAGCTTCTGATCTGGACCATGGACCAGGGTTGTGCAAATTTATCTGCTCATCTCTGGTAATGGACATATATTATGTGAATCGGGTTGAATCACTGGCATAAAAGAATCAGTGATAATGCAAAAGCGAATTTTTTTTTTGTGCTTAGAAAATATTCAAATTGCATCTTAGGAAAAGAAGTGGACAAGAAACCTAGTGCCACCTTCCCTAAAAGTAAATGTAGAACCTTTTAAAAAGGTCCTTGCCACCACATGACTTAGGATAAGAAGTCAAACCTTAAGCTTCATTTGCAGACTTATGTTTCAGGGTGTTTACCACTCATCAGTGCAAAGCAAGAGTTTTCGTTTGGCTAGGTGAGATGACTTTAACAGGGGGCATAAGTTTCTCCTTATATAGAGTGCCAAATCTGTGTAGGGAGACTTATAGGCAATGCAATGCTCCCATGGGAATCTAAATATGCAAGTAGACACTACAGAAGGAAAAGAACAGGAACCCTAGTGCCACCAAATAGAAGTAGCCATCCTAAAAGTCAATATCAACTTTTTAAATTTCCAGCGGAACATTGCTTGGCCTATAAGTCTCCCTACACCTATTTGGTGCTCTTCACAAGGAGAAATTTTACCCCTTTGAAGTACATTGATGAATGTTTTCAACTACTTTGTCCTCCAGGAATGCACTTTATAAAGCTCAGAATCATAACGTGATTTTATGATGAGTTTGAGAATTTGTTCTGGTTATGGTACTATGATCAACCATTTATTTTCTTTTGTTTAGAAAAATGAATTGACTTGTACTCAGATACCCTGCCAAAAATGAAATATTTACTCTTCATCAGGCCCACCAGACTGGACTGGTTCCTTAAAGTAGCAGAGGGGCATAAATGTTCTGCAGAAGAACAAATTTTGGAGACAGTCGTGGCCATTAGAGCAGAAGACCTTCCAAATTAGGAGAAATGATGTTGTGGGGATGGAGGGGAGACAGATGTTGAATTTTAAAGCCTTATCCTTTTGTTCTCTCCGGTGTGATGTTAGTGGTGTCTGATGTCCCATACCTTAGTTCTCCTCATTGAGAACACATTGCTTAGCGAAGATGAGTTTGCTTGTTTATGGGGGGGTCGGAAGAGACAGCTATCGAGCAAACAAGTCTTCAGATGCTAGTCAGCAAAGGTGTATAGATCTTAAGGAACCCAACAATGGAAAAGTCGTTACACAATGGTACAAACCTATTTGAGTTCCTGATTAGCACACAATGAGAAATACTCAATTAGGGAGTGTGAAGAATTCTCAAATTAGTAATACAATAGGAAACTCTGTTTTTTTTTCCTTTTAAAATCGACCTCTGGGCATTTTTCTTCAGTCCCATCATCCTGTTTTCCCGGAGGGAGAACAGGATATGTACTTTGTACATAATTACATATCCTCTTATAAACTCGCCTTTGCTTGGGTTCCACTGATCTTTGGCTATCTGATAGTATGGTGACCACCGCTGTTCTTTGGACTGCAGTGGTGGCATTCTTAGTAGGTCAATCTTTGTCCATGTTGGGTATATTTCCTTACAAGAACCATCATGGACACCTTCATCATCGGGAAGAATCCTGTTCCTATAAAACTGTAAACTATTTTGTCTAAGCAAAAGTCAAAAAAATGTAGATGTTACGTAAAGTGATTGTTCCCAGTAAGTGTCCCGGCATCTGATATTAGCTTTGTAATGCTGACACATCGGCAGTCAATCAGGGAGTTCAGCAGCTCTGCCCATTTAGATGGACTGCTATCGAAGTGACAGCGGTGCTGTAGCCAATGCCAGTGTAACGGGTCTACCAAGCTGGGGTACCTCTTTCAGTACCACCCCGTGTTTCAGGAGGTCCACTCTGCTTTGGCTGGTAACAGCCAGGAACAGGAGATGTAGCCGAGACTGGTCAATGGACTCGAGGTCTAAGAAGGAACAACCCTTTTATCTACCAACATTACAAGGAATGGGCGACACCTCCATTTTCCAACTGTGGAGATCCAGTGTTGTCACCAGGTACAGTATATTGGAAAACGGTGGTGTCACCTATGGATACTATCACCAGTGTATTTGGTGACAGTAGAAGAACATGTCCACCAAACCCAGTCCTGAAGTGATGGTTTCCTTCTGTTCCACATATTTCATTAAGGTAACCAGTCAGCAGGTTTTACCTCTGTAAGCCTACCATCCTACCACCATTCGCAACGTTAAAAAAAAAATCCATCGTCAAGTGTCTGCTTGGCGTTTCCGGATCCTCTAAGTAAGGGTCCCCAACTCCAGTCCTCAAGGCCCACCAACATGTCATGTTTTCAGGATTTCCTTAGCTGTGCCCAGGTAATAATTGCATCACCTGTGCAATGCAAAGGAAATCCTGAAAACATGACCTGTTGGTGGGCCTTGAGGACTGGAATTGGGGACCCCTGCTCTAAGTGTCCTGGTAAATCTTGGTCAAGGGGAGGAGTCCGATCACATAAATTTTAAATAAATGTCACTCAAAATGGTAAAATATTTAGAATTGAGAGTCCTCAGTGGTTGATACCTTTTTATGGAACTCAAAATGGTGTAAAATAAGAAAAGTGATACTTGACTGATCCCCCTCTTCTCCGATTCCAACGTTCTCCACAGTTCCTGCCAGTCTATGTTCTTTCAGATATGTGGAGCGCCCCCAGACACAGGGCCACAGGTTACTCGGTATCGGTCCCCTCTGTCTCAGTTCTGGGGTTGTCACTGTGGCGGGACCTGGTCCGTGACCCTGCTAAGGGGCGTCCAATGAAAGGGTTGATGGTAGTTTGTCAAGGTTCGTGACGCCACCTGTGGTGTTCGGTCAGGGCGACCGACGCTGCTTCGGGGTCCGCTGGGGTGATGGAATGGCAGCTAGATGGTATACCTTCCCACAGGTGAAGTATATCCCCAGGGCTTCCCAGTAGTGTAGGTGGCGATGGTGTGAGGCGCAGTTAATAATGAGGACACAGGGTTGCAGTCTCTTTACCTCTTTACTGGTGACTTCAGGATCCTCAATCCGGAGCACTGTTAACTGGGCTGTCTGAGACTGGCCGGTCCGAAGGCACATCCAGAGTTCCCTTTGCAGGTGGAAATCGTTGCCTACCAACTAGCACCTGTGTGTTGCAGTCCTTCCCTGCTGAGCATTCGGGATAGTCCTCACAACTGTCATTTCTATTCTGATGTTCTGCTTCTTCCCCCAGTTTGTTATGGCTAGGACGCACCCGTTTGACGGGAAGGCTCGGAGCTATTCTGGGACCCTAGAGACGCCCCTCTCCACGTTTGCCTCCTATGTCTTCTTAGGTGTTGTATGTTAGACAGCCAACCTGTAATCAACTGTCCTGCCTCTGTTTGAAGTAATGCTTGGAGTCAGTTACTTCGTCGGCGTTCTGGCCACCGGCTACGCGCCTCAGTAGGATGTTGCCGATCTCGGGGCACAACTCCTACTGGTTCTCCTTTGTGCTTTGATCTCGTTTCTCACTTCTCCACAATATCCTTCGCTTCGTGTCCTTTCTTTAGATACCGCCGCAAGGTAGTGCAGGCGCGGCTCTGTAACAATCTGTCCTTGTCGCTAAGTCACTGCCAGGTTCCCACGCCTGACAGGGACCCCTCTGAGTCTTCCCCGCAACACCCCCTGCCACGGGATGTTGCCTGGACAAAACCCAGCCAGCTTCTGACTAACTTTCTATCCAACCCCCAGTATTACCAAAGTGTGAGGAGTGGCCTAATAAATAGAACCTTTTGCTCCCCCTGGTGGCCGGAGTGTGAAATGTAGTGTGTGACTGTGATACCTGGTCAGGTGAACTCCTTTAGTGCCATCAGACGTACCATCACTCCCCTTAGTGGCAGAGCGACATTACTGCAACAACCAGATCTCTGGGGCGCTGCATATGTACCGACCAGCATATGACCTGCTCCATCTAGATAGACTTCTGACCGCTGTAGTCAATCACTGTTCACAGGAGTGATATGTGCGTCAAGGGTGCAGAAATCGACTAGCTGCAGTGGTCACAAGGTAGCAAGAAGTACAACAGTAGAGTGGAAGGAGATCTCAGAATAGTTGGAAATGACGCAGCAGGGGATAGGTAAAGTGAGTATTGTTTCTTTTATTATTATACACCGAGTCATACTTGACAAGATGTCTTACTTTACCAGGACTATCTTGAGATCCTGACTTTAACAGAAGCCGATCTTAGGTAAACCATGCCCAAAAGAGGGAATTTTGAGTGGGTTCTTGGGAACGGTGCTTAAATGCCCTGATTTTTATATTGTGAATGTAGATGCATAATCAGCTGTCAGGATGCCTCCAGACTTTACAGTATATTAAAGAGGATCTGTCAGTAGATCAAAAAGTAAGTGTGTGCTCTTATTTTATCTCTGCTGATCCCCTGAGTATTCTGCTGTTTGTTTTTTTAAAATCCGCCATACGGTTCCAAAGATATGGGAATTTTATTTAAAAGTGGGAGTGGCTCACAGGTTATTAATGCAGAGGATCCTAAAGACACGCCCACGAGGATCCTGTTAGTATAAAAAGACCCTTAGCTCTGGAACCATATGGCAGATTTATAAAAAATAAAAAAAAAACATACTCAGGGGAGCAGCGGGAGTAACATAAGAGCAAAAACTGGACACTTTTCACCTGATAACAGGTTCTCTTTAAATCTAAGCAAAGATGCAACTGAATAAAATGGCACTAAAAACATATCCCAAATTATGTCACCGATTTTTGCATCTATCGTACCTAACCAAACTCTTCCTAGAAATTGCCGTCAGTTTTCTTTATTGAGACTTTGACATTAACTGTATTTTCTGCTCCTCTAAATTCCACATACATTTCTGCTTTCCGCCACTTATGTGTTTGTATGCATGCACTGTACAGGCAGGGCTGCCCTCCCATACATGCGGAGCAGCTCCAGGAAGATGACATAACCTGATCTGTCTGTGAACAAAAATGAAAGGAAAATTAATTCCTTTCACATTTTTTCGCTCTAATATGGGAAGAGACGCGGCTTTGTGCGGCCTTTAGTTATGCAATGATGTCATGATCGCCCTCTAGTGGTCCACAGAGGAAAACACTCTGCTAAGAAAAAACTGGTCAGGGTGTTCCATGCAATGTGCAATAAGCAATCAAAAGTGTAAAGAAAAATCCACAACAGCCTCTCCCGGACATAAGTAAGAAATATCACTGCACCCTTTATACATTGAAATTATTTATACATTTGTGGATCGGGGAAATTCTCAAACTTTCTAACACAAATAAATCAGCAGAGCCAACAGGGGAGAAAAATAAATGGAAAGGGACATAACAGGAGGACAAAGAAGGGAAGTGTGCCATGATGCAGAAGGAAGTAGAGTGAAGCCAAAAGTGAGAACCTAACTTTCCATGTGAAATTTGCTAAATTTATAGAGTCTACCGTCCAGTGTCATAAACAGAATCATTTGTGCCCGGGTGAAAAATTTGTACTGTGGCCCCACCAGCATGCTGGACAGATCTATGGGCTCCTGTAGTAATGTCCTCAATCCTGGGCCCCTTCCTGTAATAATGTCCCCCTTCCTGGGCAAATTCCTGCTATAATGTTCTCGATACTGTAATGTTTCTCATCATGGCTCCTTCCTGTAATAATGTCCCCAATTATGGGCCCCTCCCTATAATAATGACCCCTTCCTGGGCACCTTCCTGTTATAATATTCTCGATACTGTACTGTTTCTCATCATGGTTCTTTTCTGTGGTATTGTCCCCCATCCTGGGCCCCTTCCTGTAATAATGTCCCCTATCCTGGGCCCCTTCCTATAATAATGTCCCCCTTCCTGGGCACCTTCCTGTTATAATGTTCTCAATACTGTAATGTTTCTCATCATGGCTCCTTCCTGTAATAATGTCCCCTATCCTGTGCTCCTTCCTGTAATAATGTCCCCAATTATGGGCCCTTTCCTATAATAATGACCCCTTCCTGTTATAATGTTCTCGATACTGTAATGTTTCTCATCATGGCTCCTTCCTGTGGTATTGTCCTCCATCCTGTGCCCCTTCCTGTAATAATGTCCCCTATCCTGGGCCCCTTCCTGTAATAATGTCCCCTATCCTGGGCCCCTTCCTGTAATAATGTCCCCTATCCTGGGCCCCTTCTTGTAATAATGTCCCCCTTTCTGGACACCTTCCTGTTATAATGTTCTCGATACTGTAATGTTTCTCATCATGGCTCCTTCCTGTGGTATTGTCCTCCATCCTGGGCCCCTTCCTGTAATAATGTTCTACATACACTTCCCGGATTAATGTCCTTTATCCTGTAATAATGTCCCCCCTCGGTAATAATGTCCACCATAATGTAATAATATCCCCCATCCTGGGCCCCTTTCTGTAATAATGTTCCCCATCTTGGGTCCCTTCCTGTAATAATGTTCTCCATCCTGTAATAATGCCCCCCATCTTCTAACAATGTCCACCACAATGTAATAATTTCCCCCATCCTGGGCTCCATTTTGTAACAATGTTTCTATCCTGGGCCCCTATCCTGTTGTAATGTTTCCAATCCCGTAATAATGTCCATCCTGGCCCCTTCCCGTAATAATGTCCTCCATCCTGTAAGAAAATCCCTCATCCTGGGCCCTAAATGTAATGATGTTTCCTCTCTTGGCACTTCCCTCAAACATATTTAATCACAAAAACAAACAATTCTCACCTTTCCTCGCTCCGGTGGCGAGCAGCACCCTCTTCCTCATCCATAGCCAGGACAAAAGGGCAGGCAGCGCATGGCAGCGACGTAACGTGCAGCCAACGGGGATAAGCCAACGGCCACTATAACTATTGTGGTGCAGGGAGAGATAGATAGATAATAGATAGATAATAGATGATAGATAGATAATAGATAGATAGATAGATAGATAGATAGATAATAGATAGATAATAGATAGATAGATGATAGATAGATAGATAGATAGATAGATAGATAGATAGATAGATAGATAGATAGATGATAGATAGATAATAGATAGATGATAATAGATAGATAATAGATAGATAATAGATAGATGATAGATAATAGATAGATAATAAATAGATAATAGATAGATAGATAATAGATCGATAATAGATAGATAATAGATGATAGATAGATAGATAGATAATAGATAGATAATAAATAGATAATAGATAGATAGATAATAGATAGATAATAGATAGATAATTAGGTAAATTGATATAGATAGATTGATATAGATAGATAGATAATAGATAGATGATAGATGATAGATAGATAATAGATAGATTATAGATAATAGATAGATAATAGATGATAGATAGATAGATAGATAATAGATGATAGATAGATAGATAGATAGATAATAGATAGATAATAGATAGATAATAGATGATAGATAGATAATAGATAGATAGATAATAGATAGATAATAGATAGATAATAGATGATAGATAGATAATAGATAGATAATAGAGAGATAGATGATAATAGATATATAGATAATATATAGATAATAGATGATAGATAGATAATAGATAATAGATAGATAGATAATAGATAGATGATAATAGATATATAGATAATAGATAGATAATAGATAGATGATAGATAATACATAGATGATAGATAGATAGATAATAGATAGATAGATAATAGATAGATAGATAATAGATAGGTTATAGATAGATAAAGAATAGATAGATTATAGATAGATTATAGATTTGATACAAGAATAAATGAATCGTTTTCAGCTTGTGCACAGGACTGCTGTGTCATGGCGAGTACTACTGCCACCCACTGGTAGATCCGCATACAGCAGGTAGAATTATTACCATTCTTACTAGTGATGGGTATTACTTAGCATTTACATGTGAAGTTGAAGCTGATGAAATCCTAATACATTGTTAGAAACCTCAGCTCCACTGAAATGGTTGTTTTCATCCCCTTTGGGATAAGACAGAATCTTGGAGAAACATTTTCTTAAAACTCTGCATTGTGGAATTTCTTTTATTACTAGGGAGGTAATTCGGAGAGCTTATGACCCACGCATGAAGATGTTAAACTAAACGGCTTCCTTTGCCCATTTTTTAATTTGGCCAATTAGATACAGCACGCATCCCCAGCTGCCATATCTTATAATTGACCTTTAAATATAAAAGTTTTACCAAGCATAGAGAACTACTATCAATGTGATTTATTCTGCTTATACTAATGACCTTTATTTGATTACAGCACAAATCTTGGCAATCTGCATAAAAGAATTTCAGATATTTTTTCCACCGTGATGATTGTTTTGCATCTTGAGATATTTAAGAAGCTGTTGCAACAGGTTGAAAACTTGGCAGATTTTCTTTGGGTGGATACAAATAATAGGTTTGAGTTAAAATATAAAAAAACATTTATTGTTTCGTTGTCAATCAACGTCACCCAATTTTAGACTGTTTTTTTCCATTAATTGTTGCATTTCAGATTCTTTATTAGGATTAATTGTGTAACTGTTAACCCCTTATGTAATTGTTAGACAGCTGTTCATCGGGATTACCCTTTTCCATATTCCCTATTATGGCTGTCAGAGCGGTCGACCCCTCTATGAGCCAGAGAAGAGCGCTGATAATGAGCACAGTCTCTGACCATTCATGAGTTACATTGTTGCCATCATCTAATGGAAATGTCTGGCTGTCCGCAGCTTTGCCCCACTCTCTATCAGGGTTCGTAGGAGCTACGTTGTCCCAAATGAGAGATGAGGACCCTTCTCTAAACCTGAATCCAATACCACAAAGTCCTCCTCTGTACCTCCTCTAAGCACTGATACAAGTGTTTATAAACACATTTGTTTTATGTATGACCATACATCAATAATGTAAAAGAAAAAAAAAAAAACGTCGTCTACATACCGCCCACGTCCTCGAGGATTTTTCCATGTCATATTTGGTATAATTAAATTGATAGAAACATGCCCAATCAGTAAGAATAACATGTTCTACTGACATGAACTTGGACTAGAAAATCTTACATAGGTCAATTTTACCAAATTATAGACATGTGTACATAGCTAAAAGGCATTAATTAAAGTGGTACACTGTGCCAAGAAACAAAGCAGCCTAATATTAGCATAAGATTTTTGTATAATTCCATGTCAGAACGAGATTTAATTTCTGCCAGTTGCGAAATGATGGTAGGGAACATCTACATGGTGGTTCTCTCAATTCTAAATTATTGATGTTTACCTAAACATTCCTAATAAATATCCATTTTTGAATATATTTCACCCTGGATCCAATGAACAATGAGCAATAACACCATAGAATAACTCTTGGTTGTACATTATCCATTAATTTTTAGGTAACCACCAAGCACACAAACAGTATCCTCTGTGCTGTGGAGCCACAACTATCCATTGAAGGGGTAATCAGGCTTCACTCAGTTCCACATCGGGAGGTGGGTGAAACTGGGGATGTAATGTCTATAGAACCTGTCCTATGTGAAGATGTTTGAAGATGTGACGTCACTGGCCATGTTCACCTTCCAATGTGGGAGTGAGTAGAACAGAATTACCCATTTAAAGGGAAGTGGTCATTAAATTCATGCTGCTTGAACTACAGGCAGCACGAATCGAAGCCTGGCTCTATTATTGCAGCCAGGCATGTGTTATTATGAATTATGCAAATTGCCTCTTTAGAGAGAAAGAGGACTAGAACTCTAGTGCCGCATACTGGAAGTAGCGATCCTAAAAGCCTTGATACATGACTTGGGATAAAAGCCAAAAACAGAATCTCTATTTGCAGAAACATGTTTCGGGGTGTTTGCCCCTCCTCAGTACAATGCAAGGATTTGATTTGGCTCTAGGAGAGGTCTCTGACTGGGGTCTAAGGGGGTAATGTATCTACTTGTGGCATGCCAGTGTAAGGACATCAAACAAGGTGGCTGGCAGCACTCACTGTGTAGGATGCACATCTATATTGGCCAAGGAACCCACTAGGTAATATATGAAGCAAACGAAAAAAAATTGGGGTCGAAACGTTGTATTTATGTTTGCTCCGGGGGAAAAAACTTCAACTTTTTTTTTTTTTTTAAATGTCACATTGGACTGGAAGATGCTAGTGTAAGGAGTCTTATAGGCCATGTAATGCTCCTCTGAGAAATTAAATATGCAAATTGCCTCTTGAAAAATTGTTACTTCCAGTAGGAGGCACTAGCAAATACGTACTCTTCCTCCCAGGCAATTTACATATTTATTTTTCCAGAGGAGCATTGCATGGCCAATAAGTCTCCTTACATTGGCATGTCAGGCATGTTACTCTCCACAAGGAAAAATGTCACCACTTAGACCTAACCTAAAAACTGAACAATAGGTTCCCTGCAACCCCCAGGGCAAAGGAGGCAACCACAATGAGTTAGATATTGCACAACTTTTTTTTTTTGCATTTTGTACTTTCTTTTGATTTCTTTCCAGTATATGATTTTCACAAACAATGACAATTCCATTGAAATACAGGAAATCTATTTTAGATTGGAATGTTTGGATCCTGTGTCTGATTTCTTTTAGATTACAGCGTGTCATTGCTCCAGGATATGGTTTCAGAATACCAGTCCCGTATATAAAGGTAAACTTATGATATGGTTCTTTTTTTGTAAAAATATGAAAGAAAAGGACAAACAGAAATGCAGTTGTATCACAGTGAATAAATCCTAATGGCTCATATAGATCACAAAGAAGGCATATTTTGAGCTCACAAAACATTGTTGATATCACTAAGGCTGTTCGATAGCCACCACACATGCAGAGATTGCCTGACAATACATTCTATGAGATCACTATGAGCCAGTGACATCACTGAGGACACATTCTATGAGATCACTATGAGCCAGTGACGTCACTGAGGATAACATTCTATGAGATCACTATGAGCCAGTGACATCACTGAGGACACATTCTATGAGATCACTATGACCCAGTGACATCACTGAGGACACATTCTATGAGATCACTATGACCCAGTGACATCACTGAGGACACATTCTATGAGATCACTATGAGCCAGTGACATCACTGAGGACACATTCTATGAGATCACTATGGGTCAGTGACATCACTGAGGACACATTCTATGAGATCACTATGGCCCAGTGACATCACTGAGGACACATTCTATGAGATCACTATGGGTCAGTGACATCACTGAGGATAACATTCTATGAGATCACTACGAGCCAGTGACTTCACTAAGGATACATTCTATGAGATCACTATGACCCAGTGACATCACTGAGGATAACATTCTATGAGATCACTATGAGCCAGTGACATCACTGAGGATACATTCTATGAGATCACTATGACCCAGTGACATCACTGAGGATAACATTCTATGAGATCACTATGAGCCAGTGACATCACTGAGGATACATTCTATGAGATCACTATGGGTCAGTGACATCACTGAGGATAACATTCTATGAGATCACTACGAGCCAGTGACTTCACTAAGGATACATTCTATGAGATCACTATGACCCAGTGACATCACTGAGGATAACATTCTATGAGATCACTATGAGCCAGTGACATCACTGAGGATACATTCTATGAGATCACTATGACCCAGTGACATCACTGAGGATAACATTCTATGAGATCACTATGAGCCAGTGACATCACTGAGGATACATTCTATGAGATCACTATGACCCAGTGACATCACTGAGGATAACATTCTATGAGATCACTATGAGCCAGTGACATCACTGAGGATAACATTCTATGAGATCACTATGGGTCAGTGACATCACTGAGGACACATTCTATGAGATCACTATGGCCCAGTGACATCACTGAGGACACATTCTATGAGATCACTATGAGCCAGTGACATCACTGAGGATAACATTCTATGAGATCACTACGAGCCAGTGACATCACTGAGGATACATTCTATGAGATCACTATGACCCAGTGACATCACTGAGGATAACATTCTATGAGATCACTATGAGCCAGTGACATCACTGAGGATACATTCTATGAGATCACTATGGGTCAGTGACATCACTGAGGATAACATTCTATGAGATCACTATGAGCCAGTGAAATCACTGAGGATACATTCTATGAGATCACTATGGGTCAGTGACATCACTGAGGACACATTCTATGAGATCACTATGAGCCAGTGACATCACTGAGGATACATTCTATGAGATCACTATGAGCCAGTGACATCACTGAGGATAACAGTCTATGAGATCACTATGAGCCAGTGACATCACTGAGGATAACATTCTATGAGATCACTATGGCCCAGTGACATCACTGAGGATAACATTCTATGAGATCACTATGAGCCAGTGACATCACTGAGGACACATTCTATGAGATCACTATGAGCCAGTGACATCACTGAGGATAACATTCTATGAGATCACTATGAGCCAGTGACATCACTGAGGACACATTCTATGAGATCACTATGAGCCAGTGACATCACTGAGGATAACATTCTATGAGATCACTATGAGCCAGTGACATCACTGAGGACACATTCTATGAGATCACTATGAGCCAGTGAAATCACTGAGGATACATTCTACGAGATCACTATGAGCCAGTGACATCACTGAGGACACATTCTATGTGATCACTATGAGCCAGTGACATCACTGAGGACACATTCTATGAGATCACTATGAGCCAGTGACATCACTGAGGATACATTCTATGAGATCACTATGAGCCAGTGACATCACTGAGGATACATTCTATGAGATCACTATGAGCCAGTGACATCACTGAGGATAACATTCTATGAGATCACTATGAGCCAGTGACATCACTGAGGATAACATTCTATGAGATCACTATGAGCCAGTGACATCACTGAGGACACATTCTATGAGATCACTATGAGCCGGTGACATCACTGAGGACACATTCTATGAGATCACTATGAGCCAGTGACATCACTGAGGATAACATTCTATGAGATCACTATGAGCCAGTGACATCACTGAGGACACATTCTATGAGATCACTATGAGCCAGTGACATCACTGAGGACACATTCTATGAGATCACTATGAGCCAGTGACATCACTGAGGACACATTCTATGAGATCACTATGAGCCAGTGACATCACTGAGGATACGGTGTCTAGTTTTGGACACCGGTGCTCAGGAAGGATATAATGGAACTAGAGAGAGTACAAAGGAGGGCAACAAAATTAATAAAGGGGATGGGAGAACTACAATACCCAGATAGATTAGCGAAATTAGGATTATTTAGTCTAGAAAAAAGACGACTGAGGGGCGATCTAATAACCATGTATAAGTATATAAGGGGACAATACAAATATCTCGCTGAGGATCTGTTTATACCAAGGAAGGTGACGGGCACAAGGGGGCATTCTTTGCGTCTGGAGGAGAGAAGGTTTTTCCACCAACATAGAAGAGGATTCTTTACTGTTAGGGCAGTGAGAATCTGGAATTGCTTGCCTGAGGAGGTGGTGATGGCGAACTCAGTCGAGGGGTTCAAGAGAGGCCTGGATGTCTTCCTGGAGCAGAACAATATTGTATCATACAATTATTAGGTTCTGTAGAAGGACGTAGATCTGGGGATTTATTATGATGGAATATAGGCTGAACTGGATGGACAAATGTCTTTTTTCGGCCTTACTAATTATGTTACTATGTTACATTCTATGTGATCACTATGAGCCAGTAACATCACAGACGATACATTCTATGAGATCACTATGAGCCAGTGACATCACTGAGGACACATTCTATGACATCACTGAGCCAGTGACATCACAGAGGATACATTCTATGAGATCACTATGAGCCAGTGACATCACTGAGGATAACATTCTATGAGATCACTATGAGCCAGTGACATCACTGAGGATAACATTCTATGAGATCACTATGAGCCAGTGACATCACTGAGGATAAATTCCATGAGAACACTATGAGCCTGTGACATCACTGAGGACAGCATTCTATGTGATCACTATGAGCCAGTGACATCACTGAGGATACATTCTATGAGATCACTATGAGCCAGTGACATCACTGAGGACACATTCTTTGAGATCACTATGAGCCAGTGACATCACTGAGGATAACATTCTATGAGATCACTATGAGCCAGTGACATCACTGAGGACACATTCTATGAGATCACTATGAGCCAGTGACATCACAGAGGATACATTCTATGAGATCACTATGAGCCAGAGACATCACTGAGGATAACATTCTATGAGATCACTATGAGCCAGTGACATCACTGAGGATAAATTCTATGAGATCACTATGAGCCTGTGACATCACTGAGGACACATTTTATGAGATCACTATGAGCCAGTGACATCACTGAGGATAACATTCTATGAGATCACTATGAGCCAGTGACATCACTGAGGACACATTCTATGAGATCACTATGAGCCAGTGAAATCACTGAGGATACATTCTACGAGATCACTATGAGCCAGTGACATCACTGAGGACACATTCTATGTGATCACTATGAGCCAGTGACATCACTGAGGATACATTCTATGAGATCACTATGAGCCAGTGACATCACTGAGGACACATTCTATGAGATCACTATGAGCCAGTGACATCACTGAGGATACATTCTACGAGATCACTATGAGCCAGTGACATCACTGAGGATAACATTCTATGAGATCACTATGAGCCAGTGACATCACTGAGGATAACATTCTATGAGATCACTATGAGCCAGTGACATCACTGAGGATAAATTCCATGAGAACACTATGAGCCTGTGACATCACTGAGGACAACATTCTATGTGATCACTATGAGCCAGTGACATCACTGAGGACACATTCTATGAGATCACTATGAGCCAGTGACATCACTGAGGACAACATTCTATGAGATCACTATGAGCCAGTGACATCACTGAGGACACATTCTATGAGATCACTAATAGCCAGTGACATCACTGAGGACACATTCTTTGAGATCACTATGAGCCAGTGACATCACTGAGGATAACATTCTATGAGATCACTATGTGCCAGTGACATCACTGAGGACACATTCTATGAGATCACTGTGAGCCAGTGACATCACTGAGGATAACATTCTATGAGATCACTATGTGCCAGTGACATCACTGAGGACACATTCTATGAGATCACTGTGAGCCAGTGACATCACTGAGGATACATTCTATGAGATCACTATGAGCCAGTGACATCACTGAGGACACATTCTTTGAGATCACTATGAGCCAGTGACATCACTGAGGACACATTCTATGAGATCACTATGAGCCAGTGACATCACTGAGGACACATTCTTTGAGATCACTATGAGCCAGTGACATCACTGAGGACACATTCTATGAGATCACTATGAGCCAGTGACATCACTGAGGACACATTCTATGAGATCACTATGAGCCAGTGACATCACTGAGGATACATTCTATGAGATCACTATGAGCCAGTGACATCACTGAGGATAACATTCTATGAGATCACTATGAGCCAGTGACATCACTGAGGACACATTCTTTGAGATCACTATGAGCCAGTGACATCACTGAGGATAACATTCAATGTGATCACTATGATCCAGTGACATCACTGAGGATAACATTCTATGAGATCACTATGCGCCAGTGACATCACTGAGGACACATTCTATGAGATCACTATGAGCCAGTGACATCACTGAGGATAACATTCAATGTGATCACTATGATCCAGTGACATCACTGAGGATAACATTCTATGAGATCACTATGAGCCAGTGACTTCACTGAGGACACATTCTATGAGATCACTATGAGCCTGTGACATCACTGAGGACACATTCTATGAGATCACTATGAGCCAGTGACATCACATCACTGGGGACATATTCTATGAGATCACTATGAGCCAGTGACATCACTGAGGATAACATTCTATGTGATCACTATGAGCCAGTGACATCACTGAGGATACATTCTATGAGATCACTAT
Organism: Ranitomeya imitator; assembly: GCF_032444005.1. Classification (NCBI taxonomy): domain Eukaryota; kingdom Metazoa; phylum Chordata; class Amphibia; order Anura; family Dendrobatidae; genus Ranitomeya; species Ranitomeya imitator. The sequence goes on from NC_091285.1 coordinate 27,957,248, forward strand.
GAGCCAGTGACTTCACTGAGGACACATTCTATGAGATCACTATGAGCCAGTGACATCACTGAGGATAACATTCTATGAGATCACTATGAGCCAGTGACATCACTGAGGACACATTCTATGTGATCACTATGAGCCAGTGACATCACTGAGGATACATTCTATGAGATCACTATGAGCCAGTGACTTCACTGAGGACACATTCTATGAGATCACTATGAGCCAGTGACATTACTGAGGATAACATTCTATGTGATCACTATGAGCCAGTGACATCACTGAGGATAACATTCTATGAGATCACTATGAGCCAGTGACATCACTGAGGATAACATTCTATGAGATCACTATGAGCCAGTGACATCACTGAGGACACATTCTATGAGATCACTATGAGCCAGTGACATCACTGAGGATACATTCTATGAGATCACTATGAGCCAGTGACATCACTGAGGATAACATTCTATGAGATCACTATGAGCCAGTGACATCACTGAGGATAACATTCTATGAGATCACTATGAGCCAGTGACATCACTGAGGACACATTCTATGAGATCACTATGAGCCAGTGACATCACTGAGGACACATTCTATGAGATCACTATGAGCCAGTGACATTACTGAGGATAACATTCTATGTGATCACTATGAGCCAGTGACATCACTGAGGATACATTCTATGAGATCACTATGAGCCAGTGACATCACTGAGGACACATTCTATGAGATCACTAATAGCCAGTGACATCACTGAGGACACATTCTTTGAGATCACTATGAGCCAGTGACATCACTGAGGATAACATTCTATGAGATCACTATGAGCCAGTGACATCACTGAGGACACATTCTATGTGATCACTATGATCCAGTGACATCACTGAGGATAACATTCTATGAGATCACTATGTGCCAGTGACATCACTGAGGACACATTCTATGAGATCACTGTGAGCCAGTGAAATCACTGAGGACACATTCTTTGAGATCACTATGAGCCAGTGACATCACTGAGGACACATTCTATGAGATCACTATGAGCCAGTGACATCACTGAGGATACATTCTATGAGATCACTATGAGCCAGTGACATCACTGAGGATAACATTCTATGAGATCACTATGAGCCAGTGACATCACTGAGGACACATTCTTTGAGATCACTATGAGCCAGTGACATCACTGAGGATAACATTCAATGTGATCACTATGATCCAGTGACATCACTGAGGATAACATTCTATGAGATCACTATGCGCCAGTGACATCACTGAGGACACATTCTATGAGATCACTATGAGCCTGTGACATCACTGAGGACACATTCTATGAGATCACTATGAGCCAGTGACATCACTGAGGATAACATTCAATGTGATCACTATGATCCAGTGACATCACTGAGGATAACATTCTATGAGATCACTATGAGCCAGTGACTTCACTGAGGACACATTCTATGAGATCACTATGAGCCTGTGACATCACTGAGGACACATTCTATGAGATCACTATGAGCCAGTGACATCACATCACTGGGGACATATTCTATGAGATCACTATGAGCCAGTGACATCACTGAGGATAACATTCTATGTGATCACTATGAGCCAGTGACATCACTGAGGATACATTCTATGAGATCACGATGAGCCAGTGACTTCACTGAGGACACATTCTATGAGATCACTATGAGCCAGTGACATTACTGAGGATAACATTCTATGAGATCACTATGAGCCAGTGACATCACTGAGGATAACATTCTATGAGATCACTATGAGCCAGTGACATCACTGAGGACACATTCTATGTGATCACTATGAGCCAGTGACATCACTGAGGATACATTCTATGAGATCACTATGAGCCAGTGACTTCACTGAGGACACATTCTATGAGATCACTATGAGCCAGTGACATCACTGAGGATAACATTCTATGAGATCACTATGAGCCAGTGACATCACTGAGGATACATTCTATGAGATCACTATGAGCCAGTGACATTACTGAGGATAACATTCTATGTGATCACTATGAGCCAGTGACATCACTGAGGATACATTCTATGAGATCACTATGAGCCAGTGACATCACTGAGGATAACATTCTATGAGATCACTATGAGCCAGTGACATCACTGAGGATAACATTCTATGAGATCACTATGAGCCAGTGACATCACTGAGGACACATTCTATGAGATCACTATGAGCCAGTGACATCACTGAGGACACATTCTATGAGATCACTATGAGCCAGTGACATTACTGAGGATAACATTCTATGTGATCACTATGAGCCAGTGACATCACTGAGGATACATTCTATGTGATCACTATGAGCCAGTGACATCACTGAGGATACATTCTATGTGATCACTATGAGCCAGTGACATCACTGAGGATACATTCTATGAGATCACTATGAGCCAGTGACTTCACTGAGGACACATTCTATGAGATCACTATGAGCCAGTGACATCACTGAGGATACATTCTATGAGATCACTATGAGCCAGTGACATCACTGAGGATAACATTCTATGTGATCACTATGAGCCAGTGACATCACTGAGGATACATTCTATGAGATCACTATGAGCCAGTGACATCACTGAGGATAACATTCTATGTGATCACTATGAGCCAGTGACATCACTGAGGATACATTCTATGAGATCACTATGAGCCAGTGACTTCACTGAGGAAAGTGATGATACATTCTATGAGATCACTATGAGCCAGTGACATCACTGAGGACACATTCTATGAGATCACTATGGGTCAGTGACATCACTGAGGATACATTCTATGAGATCACTATGAGCCAGTGACATCACTTAGGACACATTCTATGAGATCACTATGAGCCAGTGACATCACTGAGGATAACATTCAATGTGATCACTATGATCCAGTGACATCACTGAGGATAACATTCTATGAGATCACTATGAGCCAGTGACATCACTGAGGATAACATTCTATGAGATCACTATGAGCCAGTGACATCACAGAGGATAACATTCTATGAGATCACTATGAGCCAGTGACATCACTGAGGACACATTCTATGTGATCACTATGAACCAGTGACATCACTGAGGACACATTCTATGAGATCACAATGAGCCAGTGACATCACTGAGGATAACATTCTATGAGATCACTATGAGCCAGTGACATCACAGAGGATACATTCTATGAGATCACTATGAGCCAGTGACATCACTGAGGATAACATTCTATGTGATCACTATGAGTCAGTGACATCACTGAGGATACATTCTATGAGATCACTATGAGCCAGTGACATCACTGAGGATACATTCTGTGAGATCACTATGAGCCAGTGACTTCACTGAGGAAAGTGATGATACATTCTATGAGATCACTATGAGCCAGTGACATCACTGAGGACACATTCTATGAGATCACTATGAGCCAGTGACATCACTGAGGATACATTCTATGAGATCACTATGGGTTAGTGACATCACTGAGGATACATTCTATGAGATCACTATGAGCCAGTGACATCACTGAGGACACTTTCTATGAGATCACTATGAGCCAGTGACATCACTGAGGATAACATTCTATGAGATCACTATGAGCCAGTGACATCACAGAGGATACATTCTATGAGATCACTATGAGCCAATGACATCACTGAGGACACATTCTATGAGATCACTATGAGCCAGTGACATCACTGAGGATAACATTCTATGGGATCACTATGAGCCAGTGACATCACTGAGGATAACATTCTGTGAGATCACTATGAGCCAGTGACATCACTGAGGATACATTCTATGAGATCACTATGAGCCAGTGACATCACTGAGGATAACATTCTGTGAGATCACTATGAGCCAGTAACATCACTGAGGATACATTCTATGAGATCACTATGAGACAGTGACATCACTGAGGATAACATTCTATGTGATCACTATGAGCCAGTGACTTCACTGAGGATACATTCTATGAGATCACTATGAGCCAGTGACATCACTGAGGAAAGTGATGATACATTCTATGAGATCACTATGCGCCAGTGACATCACTGAGGAAAGTGATGATACATTCTATGAGATCACTATGAGCCAGTGACATCACTGAGGATAACATTCTATGAGATCACTATGAGCCAGTGACATCACAGAGGACACATTCTATGAGATCACTATGAGCCAGTGACATCACTGAGGATACATTCTATAAGATCACTATGGGTCAGTGACATCACTGAGGATACATTCTATGAGATCACTATGAGCCAGTGACATCACTGAGGATAACATTCTATGAGATCACTATGAGCCAGTGACATCACAGAGGACACATTCTATGAGATCACTATGAGCCAGTGACATCACTGAGGATACATTCTATGAGATCACTATGAGCCGGTGACATCACTGAGGATACATTCTATGAGATCACTATGAGCCAGTGACATCACTGAGGATACATTCTATGTGATCACTATGAGCCAGTGACATCACTGAGGATAACATTCTATGTGATCACTATGAGCCAGTGACATCACAGAGGACACATTCTATGAGATCACTATGAGCCAGTGACATCACTGAGGATACATTCTATGAGATCACTATGGGTCAGTGACATCACTGAGGATACATTCTATGAGATCACTATGAGCCGGTGACATCACTGATGATACATTCTATGAGATCACTATGAGCCAGTGACATCACTGAGGATAACATTCTATGAGATCACTATGAGCCAGTGACATCACTGAGGATACATTCTATGAGATCACTATGGGTCAGTGACATCACTGAGGAAAGTGATGATACATTCTATGAGATCACTATGAGCCAGTGACATCACTGAGGATAACATTCTATGAAATCACTATGAGCCAGTGACATCACTGAGGAAAGTGATGATACATTCTATGAGATCACTATGAGCCAGTGACATCACTGAGGACACATTCTATGAGATCACTATGAGCCAGTGACATCACTGAGGATACATTCTATGAGATCACTATGGGTCAGTGACATCACTGAGGATACATTCTATGAGATCACTATGAGCCAGTGACATCACTGAGGACACATTCTATGAGATCACTATGAGCCAGTGACATCACTGAGGATAACATTCTATGAGATCACTATGAGCCAGTGACATCACAGAGGATACATTCTATGAGATCACTATGAGCCAGTGACATCACTGAGGACACATTCTATGAGATCACTATGAGCCAGTGACATCACTGAGGATAACATTCTATGAGATCACTATGAACCAGTGACATCACTGAGGACACATTCTATGAGATCACTATGAGCCAGTGACATCACTGAGGATAACATTCTATGAGATCACTATGAGCCAGTGACATCACAGAGGATACATTCTATGAGATCACTATGAGCCAGTGACATCACTGAGGACACATTCTATGAGATCACTATGAGCCAGTGACATCACAGAGGATACATTCTATGAGATCACTATGAGCCAGTGACATCACTGAGGATAACATTCTATGAGATCACTATGAGCCAGTGACATCACTGAGGATAACATTCTGTGAGATCACTATGAGCCAGTGACATCACTAAGGATACATTCTATGAGATCACTATGAGCCAGTGACATCAATGAGGATAACATTCTGTGAGATCACTATGAGCCAGTGACTTCACTGAGGATAACATTCTATGAGATCACTATGAGCCAGTGACATCACTGAGGATAACATTCTGTGAGATCACTATGAGCCAGTGACATCACTAAGGATACATTCTATGAGATCACTATGAGCCAGTGACATCAATGAGGATAACATTCTGTGAGATCACTATGAGCCAGTGACTTCACTGAGGATAACATTCTGTGAGATCACTATGAGCCAGTGACTTCACTGAGGATAACATTCTATGAGATCACTATGAGCCAGTGACATCACTGAGGACACATTCTATGAGATCACTATGAGCCAGTGACATCACTGAGGAAAGTGATGATACATTCCATGAGATCACTATGAGCCAGTGACATCACTGAGGATAACATTCTATGTGATCACTATGAGCCAGTGACATCACAGAGGTCACATTCTATGAGATCACTATGAGCCAGTGACATCACTGAGGATACATTCTATGAGATCACTATGGGTCAGTGACATCACTGAGGATACATTCTATGAGATCACTATGAGCCAGTGACATCACTGAGGATAACATTCTATGTGATCACTATGAGCCAGTGACATCACTGAGGATACATTCTATGAGATCACTATGAGCCAGTGACTTCACTGAGGAAAGTGATGATACATTCTATGAGATCACTATGAGCCAGTGACATCACTGAGGACACATTCTATGAGATCACTATGAGCCAGTGACATCACTGAGGATACATTCTATGAGATCACTATGGGTCAGTGACATCACTGAGGATACATTCTATGAGATCACTATGAGCCAGTGACATCACTGAGGATAACATTCAATGTGATCACTATGATCCAGTGACATCACTGAGGATAACATTCTATGAGATCACTATGAGCCAGTGACATCACTGAGGATAACATTCTATGAGATCACTATGAGCCAGTGACATCACAGAGGATAACATTCTATGAGATCACTATGAGCCAGTGACATCACTGAGGACACATTCTATGTGATCACTATGAACCAGTGACATCACTGAGGACACATTCTATGAGATCACTATGAGCCAGTGACATCACTGAGGATAACATTCTATGAGATCACTATGAGCCAGTGACATCACTGAGGATAACATTCTATGAGATCACTATGAGCCAGTGACATCACTGAGGAAAGTGATGATACATTCTATGAGATCACTATGCGCCAGTGACATCACTGAGGAAAGTGATGATACATTCTATGAGATCACTATGAGCCAGTGACATCACTGAGGACACATTCTATGTGATCACTATGAACCAGTGACATCACTGAGGACACATTCTATGAGATCACTATGAGCCAGTGACATCACTGAGGATAACATTCTATGAGATCACTATGAGCCAGTGACATCACAGAGGACACATTCTATGAGATGACTATGAGCCAGTGACATCACTGAGGATACATTCTATAAGATCACTATGGGTCAGTGACATCACTGAGGATACATTCTATGAGATCACTATGAGCCAGTGACATCACTGAGGATACATTCTATAAGATCACTATGGGTCAGTGACATCACTGAGGATACATTCTATGAGATCACTATGAGCCGGTGACATCACTGAGGATACATTCTATGAGATCACTATGAGCCAGTGACATCACTGAGGATACATTCTATGTGATCACTATGAGCCAGTGACATCACTGAGGATAACATTCTATGTGATCACTATGAGCCAGTGACATCACTGAGGATACATTCTATGAGATCACTATGGGTCAGTGACATCACTGAGGATACATTCTATGAGATCACTATGAGCCGGTGACATCACTGATGATACATTCTATGAGATCACTATGAGCCAGTGACATCACTGAGGATAACATTCTATGAGATCACTATGAGCCAGTGACATCACTGAGGATACATTCTATGAGATCACTATGGGTCAGTGACATCACTGAGGAAAGTGATGATACATTCTATGAGATCACTATGAGCCAGTGACATCACTGAGGACACATTCTATGAGATCACTATGAGCCAGTGACATCACTGAGGATAACATTCTATGAAATCACTATGAGCCAGTGACATCACTGAGGAAAGTGATGATACATTCTATGAGATCACTATGAGCCAGTGACATCACTGGGGACACATTCTATGAGATCACTATGAGCCAGTGACATCACTGAGGATACATTCTATGAGATCACTATGGGTCAGTGACATCACTGAGGATACATTCTATGAGATCACTATGAGCCAGTGACATCACTGAGGACACATTCTATGAGATCACTATGAGCCAGTGACATCACTGAGGATAACATTCTATGAGATCACTATGAGCCAGTGACATCACTGAGGACACATTCTATGTGATCACTATGAACCAGTGACATCACTGAGGACACATTCTATGAGATCACTATGAGCCAGTGACATCACTGAGGATAACATTCTATGAGATCACTATGAGCCAGTGACATCACAGAGGATACATTCTATGAGATCACTATGAGCCAGTGACATCACTGAGGACACATTCTATGAGATCACTATGAGCCAGTGACATCACTGAGGATAACATTCTATGAGATCACTATGAGCCAGTGACATCACTGAGGATACATTCTATGAGATCACTATGAGCCAGTGACATCACTGAGGATAACATTCTATGTGATCACTATGAGCCAGTGACATCACTGAGGATACATTCTATGAGATCACTATGAGCCAGTGACATCACTGAGGACACATTCTATGAGATCACTATGAGCCAGTGACATCACTGAGGATAACATTCTATGTGATCACTATGAGCCAGTGACATCACTGAGGATACATTCTATGAGATCACTATGTGCCAGTGACATCACTGAGGATACATTCTATGTGATCACTATGAGCCAGTGACATCACTGAGGATACATTCTATGAGATCACTATGAGCCAGTGACATCACTGAGGATAACATTCTGTGAGATCACTATGAGCCAGTGACATCACTGAGGATAACATTCTATGAGATCACTATGTGCCAGTGACATCACTGAGGATACATTCTATGAGATCACTATGAGCCAGTGACATCACTGAGGATAACATTCTATGTGATCACTATGAGCCAGTGACATCACTGAGGATACATTCTATGAGATCACTATGAGCCAGTGACATCACTGAGGACACATTCTATGAGATCACTATGAGCCAGTGACATCACTGAGGATAACATTCTATGTGATCACTATGAGCCAGTGACATCACTGAGGATACATTCTATGAGATCACTATGTGCCAGTGACATCACTGAGGATACATTCTATGTGATCACTATGAGCCAGTGACATCACTGAGGATACATTCTATGAGATCACTATGAGCCAGTGACATCACTGAGGATAACATTCTGTGAGATCACTATGAGCCAGTGACATCACTGAGGATACATTCTATGAGATCACTATGAGCCAGTGACATCACTGAGGATAACATTCTATGTGATCACTATGAGCCAGTGACATCACTGAGGATACATTCTGTGAGATCACTATGAGCCAGTGACTTCACTGAGGATAACATTCTATGTGATCACTATGAGCCAGTGACATCACTGAGGATACATTCTATGAGATCACTATGAGCCAGTGACATCACTGAGGACACATTCTATGAGATGACTATGGGTCAGTGACATCACTGAGGATACATTCTATGAGATCACTATGAGCCAGTGACATCACTGAGGAAAGTGATGATACATTCCATGAGATCACTATGAGCCAGTGACATCACTGAGGATAACATTCTATGTGATCACTATGAGCCAGTGACATCACAGAGGTCACATTCTATGAGATCACTATGAGCCAGTGACATCACTGAGGATACATTCTATGAGATCACTATGGGTCAGTGACATCACTGAGGATACATTCTATGAGATCACTATGAGCCAGTGACATCACTGAGGACACATTCTATGAGATCACTATGAGCCAGTGACATCACTGAGGATACATTCTATGAGATCACTATGGGTCAGTGACATCACTGAGGATAACATTCTATGAGATCACTATGGGTCAGTGACATCACTGAGGATACATTCTATGAGATCACTATGAGCCAGTGACATCACTGAGGACACATTCTATGAGATCACTATGAGCCGGTGACATCACTGAGGATACATTCTATGAGATCACTATGAGCCGGTGCCATCACTGAGGATACATTCTATGAGATCACTATGGGTCAGTGACATCACTGAGGATACATTCTATGAGATCACTATGAGCCAGTGACATCACTGAGGATACATTCTATGAGATCACTATGAGCCAGTGACATCACTGAGGATAACATTCTATGAGATCACTATGAGCCAGTGACATAACTGAGGATAACATTCTGTGAGATCACTCTGAGCCAGTGACATCACTGAGGACACATTCTATGAGATCACTATGAGCCAGTGACATCACTGAGCATAACATTCTATAAGATCACTATGAGCCAGTGACATCACATACGATACATTCTATGAGATCACTATGAGCCAGTGACATCACTGAGGATAACATTCTATGAGATCACTATGAGCCAGTGACATCACATACGATACATTCTATGAGATCACTATGAGCCAGTGACATCACTGAGGACACATTCTATGAGATCACTATGAGCCAGTGACATCACTGAGGATAACATTCTGTGAGATCACTATAAGCCAGTGACATCACTGAGGACACATTCTATGAGATCACTATGAGCCAGTGACATCACTGAGGATACATTCTATGAGATCACTATGGGTCAGTGACATCACTGAGGACACATTCTATGAGATCACTATGAGCCAGTGACATCACTGAGGATACATTCTACGAGATCACTATGAGCCGGTGACTTCACTGAGGATACATTCTATGAGATCACTATGAGCCAGTGACATCACTGAGGATAACATTCTATGAGATCTCTATGAGCCAGTGACATCACAGAGGACACATTCTATGAGATCACTATGAGCCAGTGACATCACTGAGGATAACATTCTATGAGATCACTATGAGCCAGTGACATCACTGAGGATAACATTCTATGAGATCACTATGAGCCAGTGACATCACTGAGGATAACATTCTGTGAGATCACTATGAGCCAGTGACATCACTGAGGATAACATTCTATGAGATCACTATGAGCCAGTGACATAACTGAGGATAACATTCTATGAGATCACTATGAGCCAGTGACATCACTGAGGATACATTCTATGAGATCACTATGAGCCAGTGACATCACTGAGGAGACATTCTATGAGATCACTATGAGCCAGTGAAATCACTGAGGATACATTCTACGAGATCACTATGAGCCAGTGACATCACTGAGGATACATTCTATGAGATCACTATGAGCCAGTGACATCACTGAGGATAACATTCTATGAGATCACTATGAGCCAGTGACATCACTGAGGATACATTCTATGAGATCACTATGAGCCAGTGACATCACTGAGGATAACATTCTATGAGATCACTATGAGCCAGTGACATCACTGAGGATAACATTCTGTGAGATCACTATGAGCCAGTGACATCACTGAGGATAACATTCTGTGAGATCACTATGAGCCAGTGACATCACTGAGGATAACATTCTATGAGATCACTATGAGCCAGTGACATAACTGAGGATAACATTCTATGAGATCACTATGGCCCAGTGACATCACTGAGGATAACATTCTATGAGATCACTATGAGCCAGTGACATCACTGAGGATACATTCTATGAGATCACTATGAGCCAGTGACATCACTGAGGATAACATTCTATGAGATCACTATGAGCCAGTGATATAACTGAGGATAACATTCTGTGAGATCACTCTGAGCCAGTGACATCACTGAGGACACATTCTATGAGATCACTATGAGCCAGTGACATCACTGAGCATAACATTCTATGACATCACTATGAGCCAGTGACATCACATACGATACATTCTATGAGATCACTATGAGCCAGTGACATCACTGAGCATAACATTCTATAAGATCACTATGAGCCAGTGACATCACATACGATACATTCTATGAGATCACTATGAGCCAGTGACATCACTGAGGATAACATTCTATGAGATCACTATGAGCCAGTGACATCACATACGATACATTCTATGAGATCACTATGAGCCAGTGACATCACTGAGGACACATTCTATGAGATCACTATGAGCCAGTGACATCACTGAGGATAACATTCTGTGAGATCACTATAAGCCAGTGACATCACTGAGGACACATTCTATGAGATCACTATGAGCCAGTGACATCACTGAGGATACATTCTATGAGATCACTATGGGTCAGTGACATCACTGAGGACACATTCTATGAGATCACTATGAGCCAGTGACATCACTGAGGATACATTCTATGAGATCACTATGGGTCAGTGACATCACTGAGGACACATTCTATGAGATCACTATGAGCCAGTGACATCACTGAGGATACATTCTACGAGATCACTATGAGCCGGTGACTTCACTGAGGATACATTCTATGAGATCACTATGAGCCAGTGACATCACTGAGGATAACATTCTATGAGATCACTATGAGCCAGTGACATCACAGAGGACACATTCTATGAGATCACTATGAGCCAGTGACATCACTGAGGATAACATTCTATGAGATCACTATGAGCCAGTGACATCACTGAGGATAACATTCTATGAGATCACTATGAGCCAGTGACATCACTGAGGATAACATTCTGTGAGATCACTATGAGCCAGTGACATCACTGAGGATAACATTCTATGAGATCACTATGAGCCAGTGACATAACTGAGGATAACATTCTATGAGATCACTATGGCCCAGTGACATCACTGAGGATAACATTCTATGAGATCACTATGAGCCAGTGACATCACTGAGGATACATTCTATGAGATCACTATGAGCCAGTGACATCACTGAGGAGACATTCTATGAGATCACTATGAGCCAGTGAAATCACTGAGGATACATTCTACGAGATCACTATGAGCCAGTGACATCACTGAGGATACATTCTATGAGATCACTATGAGCCAGTGACATCACTGAGGATAACATTCTATGAGATCACTATGAGCCAGTGACATCACTGAGGATACATTCTATGAGATCACTATGAGCCAGTGACATCACTGAGGATAACATTCTATGAGATCACTATGAGCCAGTGACATCACTGAGGATAACATTCTGTGAGATCACTATGAGCTAGTGACATCACTGAGGATAACATTCTGTGAGATCTCTATGAGCCAGTGACATCACTGAGGATAACATTCTATGAGATCACTATGAGCCAGTGACATAACTGAGGATAACATTCTATGAGATCACTATGGCCCAGTGACATCACTGAGGATAACATTCTATGAGATCACTATGAGCCAGTGACATCACTGAGGATACATTCTATGAGATCACTATGAGCCAGTGACATCACTGAGGATAACATTCTATGAGATCACTATGAGCCAGTGACATAACTGAGGATAACATTCTGTGAGATCACTCTGAGCCAGTGACATCACTGAGGACACATTCTATGAGATCACTATGAGCCAGTGACATCACTGAGCATAACATTCTATGAGATCACTATGAGCCAGTGACATCACATACGATACATTCTATGAGATCACTATGAGCCAGTGACATCACTGAGGATAACATTCTATGAGATCACTATGAAACAGTGACATCACTGAGGATACATTCTATGAGATCACTATGAAACAGTGAAATCACTGAGGATACATTCTATGAGATCACTATGAGCCAGTGACATCACTGAGGATACATTCTATGTGATCACTATGAGCCAGTGACATCACTGAGGATAAATTCTATGAGATCACTATGAGCCAGTGACCTCACTGAGGATAACATTCTATGAGATCACTATGAGCCAGTGACATCACAGAGGATAACATTCTATGTGATCACTATGAGCCAGTGACATCACTGAGGATAACATTCTATGAGATCACTATGAGCCAGTGACATCACTGAGGATAAATTCTATGAGATCACTATGAGCCAGTGACATCACTGAGGACACATTCTATGAGATCACTATGAGCCGGTGACATCACTGAGGATACATTCTATGAGATCACTATGAGCCAGTGACCTCACTGAGGATAACATTCTATGAGATCACTATGAGCCAGTGACATCACTGAGGATAACATTCTATGAGATCACTATGAGCCAGTGACATCACAGAGGATAACATTCTATGAGATCACTATGAGCCAGTGACATCACTGAGGACACATTCTATGAGATCACTATGAGCCAGTGACATCACAGAGGATACATTCTATGAGATCACTATGAGCCAGTGACATCACTGAGGACACATTATATGAGATCACTATGAGCCAGTGACCTCACGGAGGATAACATTCTATGAGATCACTATGAGCCAGTGACATCACAGAGGATAACATTCTATGTGATCACTATGAGCCAGTGACATCACTGAGGACACATTCTATGAGATCACTATGAGCCAGTGACATCACTGAGGATAATATTCTATGAGATCACTATGAGCCAGTGACATCACAGAGGATACATTCTATGAGATCACTATGAGCCAGTGACATCACTGAGGACACATTATATGAGATCACTATGAGCCAGTGACCTCACTGAGGATAACATTCTATGAGATCACTATGAGCCAGTGACATCACAGAGGATAACATTCTATGAGATCACTATGAGCCAGTGACATCACTGAGGATAACATTCTATGAGATCACTATGAGCCAGTGACATCACTGAGGATAACATTCTGTGAGATCACTATGAGCCAGTGACATCACTGAGGATACATTCTATGAGGTCACTATGAGCCAGTGACATCACTGAGGATAACATTCTATGAGATCACTATGAGCCAGTGACATCACTGAGGATAACATTCTGTGAGATCACTATGAGCCAGTGACTTCACTGAGGACACATTCTATGAGATCACTATGAGCCAGTGACATCACTGAGGATAACATTCTATGAGATCACTATGAGCCAGTGACATCACAGAGGATACATTCTATGAGATCACTATGAGCCAGTGACATCACTGAGGACACATTATATGAGATCACTATGAGCCAGTGACCTCACTGAGGATAACATTCTATGAGATCACTATGAGCCAGTGACATCACAGAGGATAACATTCTATGAGATCACTATGAGCCAGTGACATCACTGAGGATAACATTCTATGAGATCACTATGAGCCAGTGACATCACTGAGGATAACATTCTGTGAGATCACTATGAGCCAGTGACTTCACTGAGGATAACATTCTATGAGATCACTATGAGCCAGTGACATCACTGAGGATAACATTCTATGAGATCACTATGAGCCAGTGACATCACTGAGGATAACATTCTGTGAGATCACTATGAGCCAGTGACATCACTGAGGATACATTCTATGAGATCACTATGAGCCAGTGACATCACTGAGGATAACATTCTATGAGATCACTATGAGCCAGTGACATCACTGAGGATAACATTCTGTGAGATCACTATGAGCCAGTGACTTCACTGAGGATAACATTCTATGTGATCACTATGAGCCAGTGACATCACTGAGGATACATTCTATGAGATCACTATGAGCCAGTGACATCACTGAGGATACATTCTATGAGATCACTATGAGCCAGTGACATCACTGAGGATACATTCTACGAGATCACTATGGGTCAGTGACATCACTGAGGATACATTCTATGAGATCACTATGAGCCAGTGACATCACTGAGGACACATTCTATGAGATCACTATGAGCCGGTGACATCACTGAGGATACACTCTATGAGATCACTATGAGCCAGTGACATCACTGAGGATAACATTCTATGAGATCACTATGAGCCAGTGACATCACAGAGGACACATTCTATGAGATCACTATGAGCCAGTGACATCACTGAGGATAACATTCTATGAGATCAGTATGAGCCAGTGACATCACTGAGGATACATTCTATGAGATCACTATGGGTCAGTGACATCACTGAGGATACATTCTATGAGATCACTATGAGCCAGTGACATCACTGAGGACACATTCTATGAGATCACTATGAGCCGGTGACATCACTGAGGATACATTCTTTGAGATCACTATGAGCCAGTGACATCACTGAGGATAACATTCTATGAGATCACTATGAGCCAGTGACATCACAGAGGACACATTCTATGAGATCACTATGAGCCAGTGACATCACTGAGGATAACATTCTATGAGATCACTATGAGCCAGTGAAATCACTGAGGATACATTCTATGAGATCACTATGGGTCAGTGACATCACTGAGGATACATTCTATGAGATCACTATGAGCCAGTGACATCACTGAGGACACATTCTATGAGATCACTATGAGCCAGTGACATCACAGAGGACACATTCTATGAGATCACTATGAGCCAGTGACATCACTGAGGATACATTCTAAGAGATCACTATGAGCCAGTGACATAACATACGATACATTCTATGAGATCACTATGAGCCAGTGACATCACTGAGGATAACATTCTATGAGATCACTATGAGCCAGTGACATCACAGAGGACACATTCTATGAGATCACTATGAGCCAGTGACATCACATACGATACATTCTATGAGATCACTATGAGCCAGTGACATCACTGAGGATAACATTCTATGAGATCACTATGAGCCAGTGACATCACTGAGGATACATTCTATGAGATCACTATGAGCCAGTGACATCACTGAGGATAACATTCTGTGAGATCACTATAAGCCAGTGACATCACTGAGGAAAGTGATGATACATTCTATGAGATCACTATGAGCCAGTGACATCACAGAGGACACATTCTATGAGATCACTATGGGTCAGTGACATCACAGAGGACACATTCTATGAGATCACTATGGGTCAGTGACATCACAGAGGACACATTCTATGAGATCACTATGAGCCAGTGACATCACAGAGGACACATTCTATGTGATCACTATGAGCCAGTGACATCACTGAGGATACATTCTAAGAGATCACTATGAGCCAGTGACATCACATACGATACATTCTATGAGATCACTATGAGCCAGTGACATCACAGAGGACACATTCTATGTGATCACTATGAGCCAGTGACATCACTGAGGATACATTCTATGAGATCACTATGAGCCAGTGACATCACTGAGGATAACATTCTATGAGATCACTATGAGCCAGTGACATAACTGAGGATAACATTCTGTGAGATCACTCTGAGCCAGTGACATCACTGAGCATAACATTCTATGAGATCACTATGAGCCAGTGACATCACAAACGATACATTCTATGAGATCACTATGAGCCAGTGACATCACTGAGAATAACATTCTATGAGATCACTATGAGCCAGTGACATCACATACGATACATTCTATGAGATCACTATGAGCCAGTGACATCACTGAGGATAACATTCTATGAGATCACTATGAGCCAGTGACATCACTGAGGATACATTCTATGAGATCACTATGAGCCAGTGACATCACTGAGGACACATTATATGAGATCACTATGAGCCAGTGACATCACTGAGGATAACATTCTATGAGATCACTATGAGCCAGTGACATCACTGAGCATAACCTTCTATGAGATCACTATGAGCCAGTGACATCACATACGATACATTCTATGAGATCACTATGAGCCAGTGACATCACAGAGGACACATTCTATGTGATCACTATGAGCCAGTGACATCACTGAGGATACATTCTATGAGATCACTATGAGCCAGTGACATCACTGAGGATAACATTCTATGAGATCACTATGAGCCAGTGACATAACTGAGGATAACATTCTGTGAGATCACTCTGAGCCAGTGACATCACTGAGCATAACATTCTATGAGATCACTATGAGCCAGTGACATCACAAACGATACATTCTATGAGATCACTATGAGCCAGTGACATCACTGAGAATAACATTCTATGAGATCACTATGAGCCAGTGACATCACATACGATACATTCTATGAGATCACTATGAGCCAGTGACATCACTGAGGATAACATTCTATGAGATCACTATGAGCCAGTGACATCACTGAGGATACATTCTATGAGATCACTATGAGCCAGTGACATCACTGAGGACACATTCTATGAGATCACTATGAGCCAGTGACATCACTGAGGATAACATTCTATGAGATCACTATGAGCCAGTGACATCACATACGATACATTCTGTGAGATCACTATAAGCCAGTGACATCACTGAGGAAAGTGATGATACATTCTATGAGATCACTATGAGCCAGTGACATCACAGAGGACACATTCTATGAGATCACTATGGGTCAGTGACATCACAGAGGACACATTCTATGAGATCACTATGGGTCAGTGACATCACAGAGGACACATTCTATGAGATCACTATGAGCCAGTGACATCACAGAGGACACATTCTATGTGATCACTATGAGCCAGTGACATCACTGAGGATACATTCTATGAGATCACTATGGGTCAGTGACATCACTGAGGACACATTCTATGAGATCACTATGAGCCAGTGACATCACTGAGGATAACAGTCTATGAGATCACTATGGGTCAGTGACATCACTGAGGACACATTCTATGAGATCACTATGAGCCGGTGACTTCACTGAGGATACATTCTATGAGATCACTATGGGTCAGTGACATCACCGAGGACACATTCTATGAGATCACTATGAGCCAGTGACATCACTGAGGATAACATTCTATGAGATCACTATGGGTCAGTGACATCACTGAGGACACATTCTATGAGATCACTATGAGCCGGTGACTTCACTGAGGATACATTCTATGAGATCACTATGAGCCAGTGACATCACTGAGGATAACATTCTATGAGATCACTATGAGCCAGTGACATCACATAGGACACATTCTATGAGATCACTATGAGCCAGTGACATCACTGAGGACACATTCTATGAGATCACTATGAGCCAGTGACATCACTGAGGATAACATTCTATGAGATCACTATGAGCCAGTGACATAACTGAGGATAACATTCTGTGAGATCACTCTGAGCCAGTGACATCACTGAGGACACATTCTATGAGATCACTATGAGCCAGTGACATCACTGAGGATACATTCTATGAGATCACTATGAGCCAGTGACATCACTGAGGATACATTCGATGAGATCACTATGAGCCAGTGACATCACTGAGCATAACATTCTATGAGATCACTATGAGCCAGTGACATCACATACGATACATTCTATGAGATCACTATGAGCCAGTGACATCACTGAGGATAACATTCTATGAGATCACTATGAGCCAGTGACATCACATACGATACATTCTATGAGATCACTATGAGCCAGTGACATCACATACGATACATTCTATGAGATCACTATGAGCCAGTGACATCACTGAGGATAACATTCTATGAGATCACTATGAGCCAGTGACATCACTGAGGATAACATTCTGTGAGATCACTATGAGCCAGTGACATCACTGAGGATAACATTCTATGAGATCACTATAAGCCAGTGACATCACTGAGGACACATTCTATGAGATCACTATGAGCCAGTGACATCACTGAGGATAACATTCTATGAGATCACTATGAGCCAGTGACATCACTGAGGATAACATTCTATGAGATCACTATGAGCCAGTGACATCACTGAGGATAACATTCTATGAGATCACTATGAGCCAGTGACATCACTGAGCATAACCTTCTATGAGATCACTATGAGCCAGTGACATCACTGAGAACACATTCTATGAGATCACTATGAGCCAGTGACATCACTGAGGATAACATTCTATGAGATCACTATGAGCCAGTGACATCACTGACGATACATTCTATGAGATCACTATGAGCCAGTGACATCACTGAGGATAACATTCTATGTGATCACTATGAGCCAGTGACATCACTGAGGACACATTCTATGAGATCACTATGAGCCAGTGACATCACTGATGATACATTCTAGGAGATCACTATGAGCCAGTGACATCACTGAGGATAACATTCTATGAGATCACTATGAGCCAGTGACATCACTGAGGATACATTATATGAGATCACTATGAGCCAGTGACATCACTGAGGATAACATTCTATGAGATCACTATGAGCCAGCGACATCACTGAGGATACATTCTATGAGATCACTATGAGCCAGTGACATCACTGAGGACACATTCTATGAGATCACTATGAGCCAGTGACATCACAGAGGACACATTCTATGAGATCACTATGAGCCAGTGACATCACAGAGGATAACATTCTATGAGATCACTATGAGCCAGTGACATCACTGACGATACATTCTATGAGATCACTATAAGTCAGTGACATCACAGAGGACACATTCGATGAGATCACTATGAGCCAGTGACATCACTGAGGACACATTCTATGAGATCACTAGGAGCCAGTGACATCACTGAGGACACATTCTAGGAGATCACTATGAGCCAGTGACATCACTGAGGACACATTCTATGAGATCACTATGAGCCAGTGACATCATGGAGGACACATTCTATGAGATCACTATGAGCCAGTGACATCACTGAGGACACATTCTATGTGATCACTATGAGCCAGTGACATCATGGAGGACACATTCTATGAGATCACTATGAGCCAGTGACATCACTGAGGACACATTCTATGAGATCACTATGAGCCAGTTCCGTCACTGAGGACACATTCTATGAGATCGCAAAGAACCCAGTGGAGCACAAGCCATCAGTTCAGTAGATGACAGTCCCCAACTCCAACATGGGCATGTGAAACTTTACATTGGGCACCTAGACACCCGCAACCCACCATGAACCCCCAACCAACTAATGTCCGTTGTTCTCCCCCGACTAAAAGACAGTCACCCATATGTCCTACCACGCGAAGTCCCATAGGCAATAAGTGAAGCATCAAAATTACCAAAAGTTTCGGTGAAGACCTGGATGCCTATAAATGCGTGGTTTTAATACCATGGTCTTCAGGCACAGGGTTGATTATTTTCAGGTACCGAAATTAACGGTTGAGGAAATCTGAACTTTTCATTTCACCTTTGTTTTTTTAATAATGGAATGAATATCTAGCAAACTAATTAAGACGAGGCAGATATGTATCCGAAGCTCACAGGCTCGGCTTGTTGCATTCGTAAGCCCTGACTCAGACGTTCAGCCTGGGTATGAAAAAGGTCTAGTGTATAGAGCACGAAGTGGCAACCATAGGTTGTATTTGCATGCTACATCCCGGTGCCAGAAAGCCTGACTTGTAATTCTCAGTAATCTCGGAGAAATGCAGCAATTATGAAGGGACACAGTATGTCTCGGGCTGATGCCTCCTGTATCTGGGTTCATATTATGATAGCTCCGAGTGAAACCAAGATTAATGACTCGGTGTAAACTTTCCAAAGTCCTACAAAACTATGAAACCTTACAGCAGCGTTAACCTTTTAATCGTGGCATTTCCATAAGATGCATTCATCTGAATTGCAACTTTATCAAATTTCCTATGACAGCTTTGACGCATTTGGTAAACTTCCACTAACATTGGTCTCCGCTTCTCCTCTTTAGACAATCCCGTTTTTACAGAAAAGTCCCCTTATAATTGATCACAGCCTGTCTTCCTGCTGGGTCCTCCAGCGATCTGCTATATTTTGCATGGGATTAGATGTTACATTTTCCCAGCAGCGCCTCCGCAGGGGAAATTAAGTATTACAATTGTCATTATAATTAATTGGCTGGCCATGTAATGCACAGGGGTAGTGGGTCCTCCATACTGAGCAATACTCTTTATTGGCATTCCCACTCTGAGGCAAGTGTCCTAAGTAGGATAGCCTCATCTACAAAGGGGAATCTATCACTACGGAAAACTCTATTTACCTGCATATATAGGGTTAATATGCAAGTGAATTGCACTACAATGCTGGCAAGCTACCGAACTGAGTATGGCACCAGGGAGAAAATAAACTTATTTCCACTAGTGAGCCGCCGGCTTTCAGTCATGGGGAGTGCCTGATGTGGCTACAGCTCAACGCTAACGTTTTTATCATTTATAGCAATTTTGCAGTTCATACATTCATTAATCGCAGTGTGCGGACGCATTGTGTTTGTAAAAGTTCAGGAGAAAAAAGTCAAGGCAAGCACTGCACAGAAGTAACATGGTGCCTCAAATATATACTTGCAAACCTTTTGAGGTTGATGTCCCGTATGAAATACATTTTCTGTGTTGACACGTCCCATTTCCTCATCCACATCTCCTAAATGACAACTTTTTAGACTGTAATGTTCATTTCGTTAATGTCAATGTCTTTTGGAAACCTACTTTCCTGGAGGTTTTGGGAGGCCTTGGTGGCACACAGGAGATGCGGTATTGCAGTTCTGAAAGCCTGCAGCCTCCTAGACATTCTGGGAGTGCTTTCAATCGTGCTTAAATAGCAAGTTCTCAGGAAGGAAGGGTGGACACATCTCCATACTCATAGGTTAATTGGGTTTTACAAAATGTAGGTGTGTCTAAATCCCTCCATTCATTGTACATAGCTTTTGGCCAAACGAAGGTTCAGCTGACCAGTATGTCTCCCAACTCCCTCATACCCAGAAACACTCAACTCAACCAAGCTCCTGTGTTCTCCATGGGAGAGCCCCCGTCAGAGCCAGTTATCTCAGGAAAGAACAAAAGAATCAGCTATAGGATATCCAAAGTGTTGGATGCTTCTCTCCCTCAACATCATCTATGAGGAGAGAGTCAGGAGACCCCATACACATTAGATGGTCAAATAATCATCCCATAAATATTGGTGGGTTGTTAGCCAAGGTCAACCCAATGCAGTAGATATTGGTGGAATTTTAGCCAAAGTCAACCAATCCAGTAGATATCGTTGGGTTGTTAGCTAAGGTCAACCAATCCAGTAGATATTGGTGGGTTGTTAGCCAAGGTCAATTAATTCAGTAGATATTCGAGGATTGTTAGTCACCATGGTCAACCAATCCAGTAGATATTGGTGGGTTGTTAGCCAGGGTCAATTAATTCAGTAGATATTCGAGGATTGTTAGCCACCATGGTCAACCAATCCAGTAGATATTGGTGGGTTGTTAGCCAAGGTCAATTAATTCAGTAGATATTGGAGGATTGTTAGCCACCACGGTCAACCAATCCAGTAGATATCGAATGATTGTCAACCAAACCAGTAGATATCGGAGGATTGTTAACCAAGGTCAACCAAACCAGTAGATATCGGAGGACTGTTAGCCAAGGTCAACCAAACCAGTAGATATCGGAGGATTGTTAACCAAGGTCAACCAAACCAGTAGATATCGGAGGACTGTTAGCCAAGGTCAACAAATCCAGTAGATATCGGAGGACTGTTAGCCAGGGTGAGGTGAGGGATTATAGGAAGAGGAAATGAATATACACTATTGACAATAATGATAAAACAAAAAGCGCATGGCCTCATTTCTTTCAAAAAGGCAATGGTTGCAAAAAGACAAATGAATTAAAAGGCATATTTAAAAAAAACGTTTTCATGAAATGTCGAATTCACCACACTGGGAGCATGAAATCAAACGAGTTGCTTTTTAATTCTAAAATGCGGCTCCAGTCCGAGATGAAAGCTGACATTCTTGGAGATGTGTCTCGAAAACTGTCAGGCTTAGGAGCATCAATTTGGCTCTTATTCCACCATGATGTCAATAACTGCTGCCCCGACATGCACAGAAAAGAAAAAGAAAAACCTGTCACAAAATAGGTTTTCTATTGGAAACCAGGCCATGAAAGATGCTCAAATTCTTTTTCTTAAAAAAGAAAAAAAAAAAATATCGCTCGGTGAGAGAGTTCTTCACGCTTGGAAATGAGGACGCTCCAGTCCAATTGTACCGCGCTGTCATGTGAACAGATGGGAGCAGAAGATCTCAGCTTTCACCATGGCTGGGTTAAAGGTCTAGAGCCTTAAAAGATGGGCCAGACAGGACTCCACAGCGGGACATCTCTGTGCTATGACATTGAAGAACCTAAGAGGCCTGTTGAGGCCGTTCTCCGCTACCAATCCCTCAGCTGTTTCCCAGCAGACCGGCACCAGCGAGATCCCAGACTTGTATAGAGGCTTGAAATCTGAACGCATATCTAATCCAATCACAAGCAGATTGGAAACTATCTGTATACCTCCCATATAGCATATTCATGTTGGCTTAAACCAAGCTTTCTGTTGTTTTCCCTATGAAGTCTGTACAGCCAGCGAAACCCCCCAACCCCACCCAACTTGGACCCTCACATTTAATCCTATTTCTCCGCTCCATCAATTTAACAGCTTTAAATATTCACATTTTTCAAAGCGACACAAGGAAATGCGTTACCCACACTTGGTAACAGCCGGGAAAGAGACCGCCGTCTGGAGACAAATGAAACTGGCTGGCTGCATCTGTAATGAGGAATTAATTGAGTATGTATATATACAGTATTTATATGAAAAGGGCCATTTTCAGGAACTACAAAGCCGCCGATTCATTAGTATGACCTGATTCCTTTCCTATGTCACACATATAGATTAGGATTGGCTAAAAATATATATATGAAAAGGAATTTTACTTGCCCCCCAAAATGGGCAACACTTTATTTTTATGTTCTGGAGATATCAGATTTTTTTTTTAAATTATTCCAGTCGCCCTTTTTGCAAAATAATAATAATCCATGGAAAGAAAGGGGCTCAATGGTAACTCTAATCGTTTACATTCCCGAGAAGTGTTGTCATGTTCTCGCTAGAGAACAGCTAATTAAATTAGTTACAAATATCCTATGAGATTTGGATTTAGCTGGACGGAAAAGGCTTTGGGTTTTGTTGAGGAACGGAGTTAAAATAATAAAACATCTTTATACTCACCCTTCCACACCCATTCTCATAGAGCCTCCACCTCTGCCGCAGTGCCCTGGTTTTATCGCTTGGCTCACTGTATTCTGATGCTTATGGCAATTGACAGGCCGGAGTTTGGCCTAAGCATCAGAATGGAGAGAGTAGTGCAATGGAATAACGGGAACTGCAGCAGTGTCGGAGAAGATGAAGATTGTGTAAGAACAAGTGATTATCAGTCTTGTGAGGCCAACCACAGTCGCTGGAAGACCAAGGAGCTCCAGTAGTGAAATAGGAGATGGAGGCGATGTAAAAACAGATAACATTTGGTCATGTGGGGTCAATCGCAAGTTTTCCGTGGGTCTTCGTGCAGGACTGGAAAGAATTGAGTAATGGAAGAATGGAAGATCAGGGAGCTGCGAAGGTGGCGGATGAGATGGAGGCAGCATAGAAACAGTTGAAGAAAAGGCTTCAGGTTGGCCTCAGTGCCGGAATGGATGAGAAGAGCAATAGAAGAATGGAAGATCAGGGAGCTACGAAGGTTGCACAGGGAATGGAGGAAGTGTACGAAAAGATAGTATTCTGTTACATGGGGTCAATTATAGGTTTTAGGTTGGCCTTAGTGCTGGACTGGAAAGAGTTGAGTAATGGAAGAACGGAAGACCAGGGAGCTGCAAAGGTGGCAGATGAGATGGAGGCAGCATATAAACAGTTGAAGAAAAGACTTCAGGTTCGTTTCAATGCCGGACTGGATGAGAAGGGTAATAGAAGAATGGAAGATCAGGGAGCTACGTAGGTTGCAGAGGAGATGGAGGCCATATACGAAGAGATAATATTCTGTTACGTGGGGTGATTAATAGGCTTTAGGTTGGCCTTAGTGCTGGACTGGAAAAAGTTGAGTAATGGAAGAACGGAAGACCAGGGAACTGTGAAGGTGGTGGAGGAGATGGAGGCAGCATACTAACAGTTGAAAAAAAAGTTGGATTAGTATAAATCTTTTTTTATTACTATTTTTCAACTTCTTTTTAGCCACATCAATTGGAGCAATTTTTATTCACACCAAATCGAATATTCTGGCTTAAATTCGAGCAAAACTTTCCACAAAAATTTTTGGGGAGATTCGTTCATCCCTACCAATCGTTCAAAGGAAAGGGTTTGCCTATTTTCGACCAAACATTACATTAAAGCCTGTCATGAAACACCATGCTATCATGTCCATCAAAAAATACAAACACTGCCGGAAAGGAGGTCACATGGAGTCCAAACTTTCATATTTTAGATTTTATTTGCCTCACTCAAGTCAATAGCCATGTAGAGGCAACACCTGCATACAATTTTCTTGGCTATCTAGATGAAAGCCCCCGATGGAATACTGAGCAGGGAAAATAATGTGGTGTGAATCCAGTCTTTTTTTGTGGCATTTTAAACCTAGCAGTTTTTTCCCCCAAAATGTAGCATGCTGCAAGTATAGCAGTTTTCCCCAAACAGCGGGGAAAACATATAGACGTTGTTACAAACAGTCCCAAAACACTATGAGATTTGTGTGTTTTTGTAGCGTTTTACCAATACTTGGAAAAAAGTGTGTGCGAACAAGTCTCATAAACAGCTCGTATAGATAAACGGGAAAATATATATATATATCAGAATGAAGAAATGGAGCGCACTCGCTAGTCATCCAGTGCAGGTAACTTTATTCAAACACTGTGAAAAACATCTTCACGACCAGGGGTGCTGTACAAAGAGTGCGGCAAAGCTAGACGACGGCCGTTTCGCGCCTGGCTGGCGCTTCAACGGGTCAGTGACCCGTTGAAGCGCCAGCCAGGCACGAAACGGCCGTCGTTTAGCTTTGCCGCACTCTTTGTACAGCACCCCCGGTCGTGAAGATGTTTTTCACAGTGTTTGAATAAAGTTACCTGCACCGGATGACTAGCGAGTGCGCTCCATTTCTTCATTCTGAGACTTTCACATGGTTTTATCCAGCGGAGCACTGCACCCAGGATCAGACACCTTGGCCCATGAGACACAGGTGAGCGGTTCCCACTATATCCTTTCAGGCGGTAGTGCCGTCCGGCTGTATTCTTTACGTTTGTGTATATATATATATATATATATATATATATATATATAAAATAAAACTTACAATCCACCAATAAGTACCAATAAGAGCAAGTAAAAAGGTATAATTAATACAAAAAAAGTCACAATAATAAAAAAAATAAAATATTTTAACCCTCATTACCAAATCAACACATACAGTTAGGATGTATTACTATTTTTAATGATCGATGTGCACAAAATAAGCAAAAAGTATAACAGGGTTTCTAAAATCAAATAGAAAATAAAATAAAAATGAATGAAATAATCAGTGTATAAGATATTCTATAACACAAAATTCAGGATTATCAAGTAGTTCGCTCCGAAAAGAACAACCTGAACTATTGAATACCAGCTGTAAATAAAAATGGTGTAGTAACTTGAACTGTGAGAGAAGGTAAAAAAAAGTTACAGAAACGTTAGGGCACATGGTACAAAATGGGACATATGGTCAGCCACAAAAATAACCGTATCATTATGAAAACCTAACACCTTGGTAAAGTTTCCACGTAAATACAGACAGATTCCAAGAAGCTGCAGCCATCACTGTTTATTAGGAAACAGGGAAGTGGTTAGACTACTTGTCCCGACTAGAATTTTTTTTAATAAGAACAATAGTAACATATATGAAAAATTGAGTAATTTAGAGGGCAAATTCAGATAGAGCTGATATCAAAGGTAAGAGTATACTAAAGATTCAATAATCGTATGGTAACAAAACATTTTTTAAAAAGCTGATCTTTTTTTTCTTTTTTAAAAAGTGTAATTGTCATTGCAGGAAAACTTGCAGTAGAATGCCTGTATCTGCCTCTCGCTCCTCCCTAAAATGCCTGTTTCGGCCTCTCGCTCCTCCCTAGAATGTCTGTATCTGCCTCTAGCTCATCCCTAGAATGTCTGTCTGCCTCTAGCTCCTCCCTAGAATGTCTGTGTCTGCCATAAGCTCCTCCCTAGAATGTCTGTGTCTGCCTCTAGCTCCTCCCTAGAATGTCTGTGTCTGCCTCTAGCTCCTCCCTAGAATGTCTGTGTCTGCCTCTAAATCCTCCCTAGAATGTCTGTCTGCCTCTAGCTCCTCCCTACAATGTCTGTGTCTGCCTCTAGCTCCTCCCTAAAATGCCTGTATCTGCCTCTAGCTCCTCCCTAAAATGCCTGTATCTGCCTCTAGCTCCTCCCTAGAATGTCTGTGTCTGCCTCTAGCTCCTCCCTAGAATGCCTGTGTCTGCCTCTAGCTCCTCCCTAGAATGTCTGTGTCTGCCTCTACCTCCTCCCTAGAATGCCTGTATCTGCCTCTCGCTCCTCCCTAAAATGCCTGTTTCGGCCTATCGCTCCTCCCTAGAATGTCTGTATCTGCCTCTAGCTCATCCCTAGAATGTCTGTCTGCCTCTAGCTCCTCCCTAGAATGTCTGTGTCTGCCATAAGCTCCTCCCTAGAATGTCTGTGTCTGCCTCTAGCTCCTCCCTAGAATGTCTGTGTCTGCCTCTAGCTCCTCCCTAGAATGCCTGTGTCTGCCTCTAGCTCCTCCCTAGAATGTCTGTGTCTGCCTCTAGCTCCTCCCTAGAATGTCTGTGTCTGCCTCTAGCTCCTCCCTAGAATGTCTGTGTCTGCCTCTAGCTCCTCCCTAGAATGTCTGTGTCTGCCTCTAGCTCCTCCCTAGAATGTCTGTGTCTGCCTCTAGCTCCTCCCTAGAATGTCTGTGTCTGCCTCTAGCTCCTCCCTAGAATGTATGTGTCTGCCTCTAGCTCCTCCCTAGAATGTCTGTGTCTGCCTCTAGCTCCTCCCTAGAATGTCTGTTTCTGCCTCTAGCTCCTCTCTAGAATGTCTGTGTCTGCCTCTAGCTCCTCCCTAGAATGTCTGTTTCTGCCTCTAGCTCCTCTCTAGAATGTCTGTGTCTGCCTCTAGCTCCTCCCTAGAATGTCTGTTTCTGCCTCTAGCTCCTCCCTAGAATGTCTGTGTCTGCCTCTAGCTCCTCCCTAGAATGTCTGTGTCTGCCTCTAGCTCCTCCCTAGAATGTCTGTGTCTGCCTCTAGCTCCTCCCTAGAATGTCTGTGTCTGCCTCTGGCTCCTCCCTAGAATGTCTGTTTCTGCCTCTAGCTCCTCTCTAGAATGTCTGTGTCTGCCTCTAGCTCCTCCCTAGAATGTCTGTGTCTGCCTCTAGCTCCTCCCTAGAATGTCAGTTTCTGCCTCTAGCTCATCCCTAGAATGTATGTGTCTGCCTCTAGCTCCTCCCTAGAATGTCTGTGTCTGCCTCTAGCTCCTCCCTAGAATGTATGTGTATGCCTCTAGCTCCTCCCTAGAATGTCTGTGTCTGCCTCTAGCTCCTCCCTAGAATGTATGTGTCTGCCTCTAGCTCCTCCCTAGAATGTCTGTCTGTCTCTAGCTCCTCCCTAGAATGTCTGTATCTGTCTCTAGCTCCTCCCTAGAATGTCTGTGTCTGCCTCTAGCTCCTCCCTAGAATGTCAGTTTCTGCCTCTAGCTCATCCCTAGAATGTATGTGTCTGCCTCTAGCTCCTCCCTAGAATGTCTGTGTCTGCCTCTAGCTCCTCCCTAGAATGTATGTGTCTGCCTCTAGCTCCTCCCTAGAATGTCTGTGTCTGCCTCTAGCTCCTCCCTAGAATGTATGTGTCTGCCTCTAGCTCCTCCCTAGAATGTCTGTCTGTCTCTAGCTCCTCTCT
This sequence comes from Ranitomeya imitator, assembly GCF_032444005.1. Lineage (NCBI taxonomy): Eukaryota > Metazoa > Chordata > Amphibia > Anura > Dendrobatidae > Ranitomeya > Ranitomeya imitator. Next base: position 27,986,752 of record NC_091285.1, read on the forward strand.
AGAATGTCTGTGTCTGCCTCTAGCTCCTCCCTAGAATGTCTGTTTCTGCCTCTAGCTCATCCCTAGAATGTCTGTGTCTGCCTCTAGCTCCTCCCTAGAATGTCTGTGTCTGCCTCTAGCTCCTCCCTAGAATGTCTGTGTCTGCCTCTAGCTCCTCCCTAGAATGTCTGTGTCTGCCTCTAGCTCCTCCCTAGAATGTCTGTTTCTGCCTCTAGCTCCTCTCTAGAATGTCTGTGTCTGCCTCTAGCTCCTCCCTAGAATGTCTGTTTCTGCCTCTAGCTCATCCCTAGAATGTCTGTGTCTGCCTCTAGCTCCTCCCTAGAATGTCTGTGTCTGCCTCTAGCTCCTCCCTAGAATGTCTGTGTCTGCCTCTAGCTCCTCCCTAGAATGTCTGTGTCTGCCTCTAGCTCCTCCCTAGAATGTCTGTGTCTGTCTCTAGCTCCTCCCTAGAATGTCTGTGTCTGCCTCTAGCTCCTCCCTAGAATGTCTGTGTCCGCCTCTAGCTCCTCCCTAGAATGTCTGTGTCTGCCTCTAGCTCCTCCCTAGAATGTCAGTTTCTGCCTCTAGCTCATCCCTAGAATGTATGTGTCTGCCTCTAGCTCCTCCCTAGAATGTCTGTGTCTGTCTCTAGCTCCTCCCTAGAATGTATGTGTCTGCCTCTAGCTCCTCCCTAGAATGTCTGTCTGTCTCTAGCTCCTCCCTAGAATGTCTGTGTCTGCCTCTAGCTCCTCCCTAGAATGTCTGTGTCTGCCTCTAGCTCCTCCCTAGAATGTCTGTTTCTGCCTCTAGCTCCTCTCTAGAATGTCTGTGTCTGCCTCTAGCTCCTCCCTAGAATGTCTGTTTCTGCCTCTAGCTCCTCCCTAGAATGTCTGTGTCTGCCTCTAGCTCCTCCCTAGAATGTCTGTGTCTGCCTCTAGCTCCTCCCTAGAATGTCTGTGTCTGCCTCTAGCTCCTCCCTAGAATGTCTGTGTCTGCCTCTGGCTCCTCCCTAGAATGTCTGTTTCTGCCTCTAGCTCCTCTCTAGAATGTCTGTGTCTGCCTCTAGCTCCTCCCTAGAATGTCTGTGTCTGCCTCTAGCTCCTCCCTAGAATGTCAGTTTCTGCCTCTAGCTCATCCCTAGAATGTATGTGTCTGCCTCTAGCTCCTCCCTAGAATGTCTGTGTCTGCCTCTAGCTCCTCCCTAGAATGTATGTGTATGCCTCTAGCTCCTCCCTAGAATGTCTGTGTCTGCCTCTAGCTCCTCCCTAGAATGTATGTGTCTGCCTCTAGCTCCTCCCTAGAATGTCTGTCTGTCTCTAGCTCCTCCCTAGAATGTCTGTATCTGTCTCTAGCTCCTCCCTAGAATGTCTGTGTCTGCCTCTAGCTCCTCCCTAGAATGTCAGTTTCTGCCTCTAGCTCATCCCTAGAATGTATGTGTCTGCCTCTAGCTCCTCCCTAGAATGTCTGTGTCTGCCTCTAGCTCCTCCCTAGAATGTATGTGTCTGCCTCTAGCTCCTCCCTAGAATGTCTGTGTCTGCCTCTAGCTCCTCCCTAGAATGTATGTGTCTGCCTCTAGCTCCTCCCTAGAATGTCTGTCTGTCTCTAGCTCCTCTCTAGAATGTCTGTGTCTGCCTCTAGCTCCTCCCTAGAATGTCTGTTTCTGCCTCTAGCTCATCCCTAGAATGTCTGTGTCTGCCTCTAGCTCCTCCCTAGAATGTCTGTGTCTGCCTCTAGCTCCTCCCTAGAATGTCTGTGTCTGCCTCTAGCTCCTCCCTAGAATGTCTGTGTCTGCCTCTAGCTCCTCCCTAGAATGTCTGTTTCTGCCTCTAGCTCCTCTCTAGAATGTCTGTGTCTGCCTCTAGCTCCTCCCTAGAATGTCTGTTTCTGCCTCTAGCTCATCCCTAGAATGTCTGTGTCTGCCTCTAGCTCCTCCCTAGAATGTCTGTGTCTGCCTCTAGCTCCTCCCTAGAATGTATGTGTCTGCCTCTAGCTCCTCCCTAGAATGTCTGTGTCTGCCTCTAGCTCCTCCCTAGAATGTATGTGTCTGCCTCTAGCTCCTCCCTAGAATGTCTGTCTGTCTCTAGCTCCTCCCTAGAATGTCTGTATCTGTCTCTAGCTCCTCCCTAGAATGTCTTTGTCTGCCTCTAGCTCCTCCCTCTTCCTTTCTCCTTCCATCTCCATGGAACCTTATAAGCACCAACTGTCATCTCCTATCTCAGTAATGGGAAAATGTGTCTTCACTGAATACAGAATTTACCCCTGAATTGAGAGAGGAGAAGAAAGAAGCAGATTCCTCTGATAAGATATATTGCAAAATTGATAATTTTCATGTGTACTATTGATTTATAAAATAACAATTAAGATAACGGTCACACTTTAAGTTCACACCAATCAGAACTCATGATGGAGCAAAGGTTTCAAACAATGGGAGGAGCTTTCTTACATGCTCTCTGCTGCCCTCTGCTGGGAATACAAATGGTATGACTAGTCAAAGCAGGTAGGGGAGGCAAACAATTTCCTGAGCAGTAGTTATCATGCCTAATGCACTTTCATATTTCCTCTTTATATCTTCCTAGGCCTCTTCCCACATCTGCTTAAAAAAACATGTGTGAGATAGTCGGTTTTTACTATCCGTGTGGTTTTCTGTTGGCAGTCCGTGTGCACTATCCGCATGTACCATCGGCGTGACAACAGATTTTTATGTGTTAACGATGTGCAAAGATAATAGATAAATAAGTGGATAGATAGAGATATATAATCAGTGCCTTGTGTGTGTAGCTTACTGTTCATCTATTAAACTAATAAATGAAGAAATGATTAAAAAACAACTTGAGGCTCCCCCCATTTTTGGTAACCAGCAAAAATAAAGCAGATAGCTGCAGGCTGATATTATCAGGCTGTGAACGTTCCTAGGCATTGGACCCTTCCCAGCATAAAAATACCGCAGCCACCCCAGAAGTGGCACATCACATTAGATGCTCCAATTCTGGCGGTTTGCCCGGCTCTTCCCCATTGCCCTGGTGCAGTGGCAATCGAAGTAGTGGTAGTTGGGGTTGATGCCAGCTGTGAAGAGTCCAAACACACAGCTGACATGAGGCCTTGGTGTTAGAAATGGAGAGGAGTCTATTAGGCACCCCCATGGCTAAACTCAGGGGAAAAAAGAATAACACACAAAAAATACTTATTTAAATGAACACTCTCCCACATTTCCCCTTGTTTTCCAATAACCAAGGACTACAGATGGGCGAACCGGAACAGTAAAGTTCGGCGTCCGTACCGAACACCTACTGTGCAGGCACGGACACCAAACATGGACTTCCCCAGGAAGTCTGCATTACTGTTCGGGTTCGGCCCCCCGAACATCGGGTGTTTGTCATGCTTCCATGTGCATGATAGCGAGTAAAATCATCACCGTCGGTCAGACAGCCAAGGTTCCCACTCTGTCAAATGAGAGCATGAGCCCACAGTTGTAATCATAGGTATAATGTTTACCTCCGGTCACTGGTGTCAGCTGATGGGACTACTGCTCCCATCAGCCGATGCCTGCTGCCACTAATAAGAGTGAGAGCAGGAGCCGCTGATGGGAGTATTCATCAGCCGGCTCCTGCGCTCTTAATAAATAATTTTTAAAAAACGGTGTAGGTTCCCCTGTATTTTTGATAACCAGCCAGACAAAACTCACAGCTGGGGCTGCAACCCTCAGCTGTCAGCTTTAGCAAGGCTAGTTATCAAGAATAGAGGGGTCTACACTCTGATTTTTTTAATTATTAAAAAAACAACATGGTGTCCAACATGGGGGCTGGTAAACTCATGCTAGTAAGGGGCCATGGATGTTGCCTAAAAATAGCAGCCTTCAGCAGCCCAGAAAAGGTACATCTATTAGATACTCCAATTCTGGCACTTTCCCCAGCTCTTCCCACTTGCCCTGTAGAGGTGGCAAGTGGGGTTTACATTTGCACAGAAAGTCCATCTCTCTGTTATACTTGTATGCAATTAAATGAACAAGAGTACAGAAGCAGAGAGAACAAGACCCACCACATTAACTGTAGAGAGACAAAGACGTGCCCCAACTTCCTGTAAAGAAACAAAGGCACACCCCATTTCCTGTAGTAACACAAAGAACTGGCTCTGCTTCTTTTGCAAAGACAAAGATCCGTCATCATTTCCTGTAAAGAGAAAAAGACCTGCTCTCACTTCCTGTAGAAGCAAAATCCCACCCCACTCCCTGTAGAGAGACCCACTATCTGTAGAGACAAAGATCCCCCCACACTTTCAGTAGGGAGACAAACACCCACCCCTACTTCCTGTAGAAAGACAAAGACCCATATCTATTTCCGTAAAGAGACAAAGACCTGTAACCACTTCCTGTAGAGAGACAAAGACCTGTAACCACTTCCTGAAGAGACAAAGACCTGTAACCACTTCCTGTAGAAAGACAAAGACCCATATCTACTTCCTGTAGAGAGACATAGACCTGTAACCACTTCCTGTAGAGAGAAAAAGACCTGTAACCACTTCCTGAAGAAAGACAAAGACCCATATCTACTTCCTGTAGAGAAACAAAGACCTGTAACCACTTCCTGTAGAGAAACAAAGACCTGTAACCACTTCCTGTAGAGAGACAAAGACCTGTAACCACTTCCTGAAGAGACAAAGACCTGTAACCACTTCCTGTAGAAAGACAAAGACCCATATCTACTTCCTGTAGAGAGACATAGACCAGTAACCACTTCCTGTAGGGAAACAAAGACCTGTAACCACTTCCTGTAGAAAGACAAAGACCCATATCTACTTCCTGTAGAGAGACATAGACCAGTAACCACTTCCTGTAGAGAAACAAAGACCTGTAACCACTTCTTGTACAGAGACAAAGACCTGTAACCACTTCCTGAAGAAAGACAAAGACCCATATCTACTTCCTGTAGAGAAACAAAGACCTGTAACCACTTCCTGTAGAGAAACAAAGACCTGTAACCACTTCCTGTAGAGAAACAAAGACCTGCAATTACTTCCTGTACAGAGACAAAGACCTGTAACCACTTCCTGTAGAGACACAAAGTCCCACCCCCACTTCCTGTAGAGAGACAAAGCCATGCCCCCACTTCCTGTAGAGACAAAACTCCGCCTCCACTTCCTGTAGAGAGACAAAGACCTGTAACCACTTCCTGAAGAGACAAAGACCTGTAACCACTTCCTGTAGAAAGACAAAGACCCATATCTACTTCCTGTAGAGAGACATAGACCAGTAACCACTTCCTGTAGAGAAACAAAGACCTGTAACCACTTCTTGTACAGAGACAAAGACCTGTAACCACTTCCTGAAGAAAGACAAAGACCCATATCTACTTCCTGTAGAGAAACAAAGACCTGTAACCACTTCCTATAGAGAAACAAAGACCTGTAACCACTTCCTGTAGAGAAACAAAGACCTGCAACCACTTCCTGTACAGAGACAAAGACCTGTAACCACTTCCTGTAGAGACACAAAGTCCCACCCCCACTTCCTGTAGAGAGACAAAGCCATGCCCCCACTTCCTGTAGAGACAAAACTCCGCCTCCACTTCCTGTAGAGAGACAAAGACCTGTAAACACTTCCTGTAGAGAGACAAAGACCTGTAAACACTTCCTGTAGAGAAACAAAGACCTGTAACCACTTCCTGAAGAAAGACAAAGACCTGTAACCACTTCCTGTAGAGACACAAAGTCCCACCCCCACTTCCTGTAGAGAGTCAACATCCCGCCCCCACTTCCTTTAATCTCAGTATCTTTCTTTATGTATCAAATGAGAAAAAGTTGTCTGAAAGAGCAGAGACCTTATAAAAGTCTACTTTTTTTCTGATGTAAAATTTTGGTAAACATTAAAAAAAAAACTAATAGAAACATCCAGTCTGATTATCGATTCATAAAGTTATTCTGAACGCGGCTTAAAGCAACACCGTCCTTTCCAGTCTACTTAACATTTTCACGTAAAAGACAATATTTTCCTGACTGCTCTTTTCTTGTTGGCAATTAATAGTCTAGGAATTTCCAGAAATCTAAATCAAGAGCAGCTGCCAACAGCTGTTAGTGTTAAAGACTAATTAAACGGCATTTAGCCTCTAGTCGGAATAATCTCTCCATGAAGGAGCATTACCTGGCCTGAGATGCCCCTGCAGCTCTGTGAACGGGAGTGTGGGAATTATTGGCCGGGTAATTCCCTGTGATCATTAATTAGGGCAATCATCTATAAATATCTATGTCAGCAGTTCCCGACCTAAAAAATTCACATATACAGTAGTCAAACACAGGAGATGAGAAATATACACAACATCCCATCCCAATGTTCAGAGAACATCCAAGCCTGGGCAGATGTATTTTTTTTTTCTAAACACTCAACTTATCCTTATATAGATGCAACAGTCTGGACCGATTTTTTTTATATATATATCTTTAAAGTGCTCGGAGATTCTTTTTTTCTGATACAAAGCTCCAAATCATAAAAATATAGCTGAATCATATGATTTTTTTGCTGTCTACAGCCACCACTAGGGGGAGCTGAAGAGTTTACTGCATACAGTTTTAGTATTGAGTTCTATGTATAATCAGTATGCAGCAAACTCCCCCTAGTGGTGGCTGTAGGCAGCAAGAATGTTGTCGCTTATTTTTATGTAGGAGATCACTAGGTCTGTATGAGACACCCCAATTTATATAAATTAAAGAAAACTGAATTTTAATCTGAGGCTTAAAGGTGTTGTCCTGGGTTATATTATATTGGCCCTAAGATAGGGAATGTTATGCGGTGATGACATTCCAGCAGTCACCTGATCAATAAAGTTAATAACCGGTCAATTGTTGAAAGAGCTATTGTCAACGCTGCAGACGGTGATTGGCTACAGTAGTCAGGTGGAAGATGGAGAGTATGTCATCATTTCTGTTACCAGCGGGACGCACAAGATTGACAGCGCTAGAAAGACCAGGGATTCAAGCCAGATTGATTGGTTGATTATATGGTGACTGCAATAAAAAAATAGTGTTGTCTTTGTGATCTAGTCTCTATAAGATGAAGTACTGGTTCCATATTCTGGTTTTTTTACTCACCAGTCCCAGTGCTAGTGCCGGGTCTGCCATTCTTCTGATATCCGACCTGTACGTCAGAGGATACATGCTTGCTGGCTACTATCTTGGACTTAAGTTCCAATAATCTTGACTACTAGTGAGTCCCTGACATACCCAGCTCTGCTGTGCCACTGGGCTCTGCTACATCACCACAAGTGAGTCTCCTGACATACGCAGCTCTGCTGTGCCACTGGGCTCTGCTACATCACTACAAGTGAGTCTCCTGACATACCCAGCTCTGCTGTGCCACTGGGCTCTGCTATATCACTACAAGTGAGTCTTCTGACATACCCAGCTCTGCTGTGCCACTGGGCTCTGCTACATCACTACAAGTGAGTCCCTGACATACCCAGCTCTGCTGTACCACTGGGCTCTGCTACATCACTACAAGTGAGTCCCTGACATACCCAGCTCTGCTGTGCCACTGGGCTCTGCTACATCACTACAAGTGAGTCTCCTGACATACCCAGCTCTACAGTGACACTAGGCTCTGCTACATCACTACAAGGGAGTCTTCTGACATACCCAGCTCTACAGTGACACTAGGCTCTGCTACATCACTACAAGTGAATCTCCTGACATACCCAGCTCTGCTGTGCCACTGGGCTCTGCTACATCACTACAAGCGAGTCTCCTGACATACCCAGCTCTACAGTGACACTAGGGTCTGCTACATCACTACAAGTGAGTCTCCTGACATACCCAGCTCTACAGTGACACTAGGCTCTGCTACATCACTACAAGTGAATCTCCTGACATACCCAGCTCTGCTGTGCCACTGGGCTCTGCTACATCACTACAAGTGAGTCCCTGACATACCCAGCTCTACAGTGACACTAGGGCTCTGCTACAACACTACAACTGAATTACCAGGATCTGCTACGCTGCTGGACTCTGCTACATCACTCAATTCTGCCACATAGCTATTGCGCGTCTCCTCCACACTCAGGTCCGCGTGATGAGTCTACGCCACTGTGCCGTTATGCCGAGTCTGGGTCTTGGGTCTGCCTCCGCGGAGTCCCCGGCTTCTCGGAGCTCCACTACTTCAGCCCGTCCACCTTGCTGCGCCAACGCCATCTGCCCATTCTGTTCAACCAGGGCTCGGCGCCTCCGCCTCACCAGACGAGACTTCTCTATGACTCACCGTCGCCCTCTATTGATGCGCCTAAATAGGGAACAGCAGCCATGAAAACTTTTTGAAAAAAAAAAAAATCATTTCCAGTAATACCCACTTAATTAATGCTGCCCCCCCTGGACCAGAATAAATAAGAAGTTAAAATAGGGCACGATTAACTTCCTTAATCTCTGTCCTCGGTATGAAACCTGGAGAATGTTCCATTTTGCTAAATATTCCTGCAAACTCAGCCCCGGCTGCCACAGTGTTTAAGGCCTGTATTAAAGGAGATTAATTTCATTTTTATTTACAAAATGCTTCGCTGCGGCGGCAGAATATCCTCCTGTACCGCACCCAAGAAACTGTCACCAAAAATGTATTAGCACAAATACTGCGGCATTTACACCCATTTTTTTTTTTACATTTTTTTTACATTTTTTTCTGATTTGCCGGCCATTTTGCAATAGGAAGATTCACCCCCATTGGCTGTCTGTATTTGTATTAGCAACTTCATCATATAACATATAACTTGGTCACTTGTTGAAATGAGAGATGAACATCAGTTCATGAAAAATGGCCGACGCGACAAAACAGAAAAAAAAAAGCCAATAAAAATATTTTCAATAGCCAAAGTCTAGTTACTTCAACTTTTGAAAGTTTTTGGGATGAAACCCCCCTTTAATTTTGTACTTAAGAATTGAAATAGTTGTCCTGCCACGAAGAATTAAAAAAAAAAAAAAAAAAACTTCTTGGAATGTGGTAAAAATGAAATAAGGAACACTCATCTTACCAATCTCCAATAGCGTCCCTTTAAATGCTTCCTAGTTCCCCGTCGGTCTCTGTACCTCCTCCTCCTAATCAATTTTTTATCCTCTTAATATATTGCAGTCATCACATTATATAGTACTGTGTACTTACAATTGCTCATTTTGCCTTTCTACCCAGCTAATTCTTCTCTTTTCCATTAGGTCTATGACATCGCATGATTGAAAGCTAACTAGCTGAATCCTTCTAAGCTCTATGTAGAAAAAGGAGGTCAATTTTCTCCGCACAAGTCATGAGTCCCTGCAAAAGTGTATGGTAGGGACAGGAGGGAGCAGCTGGGTCAGGAGGTGAAGATGGGGAATGATTTATGCAGGGAAAAGAGACTTCCTGTTTCTGCATAGAGGAGGGTAGAAAGACAAAATGAGCAATTGTAAGTTCACAGTGCTGTATAATATGACGATTGCAATATATTAAGAAGATAAAATCTTTGATGGGAGGAGGAGGAAGAAGAGGAGGAGGAGGAAGAGAAAAAGGAGGAGGAAGAGGAGGAGGAGAGCTGATTTAAGGGAATAGGTGGATGGCAATACGAGAACAGTTAGAATGTAAGCCCGCAAGGGCAGGGTCCTCGCCCCTCTGTATCAGTCTGTCATTGTTAGTTTGTTTACTGTATGTGATATTTGTAACTTGTATGTAACCCCTTCTCATGTACAGCACCATGGAATCAATGGTGCTATATAAATAAATAATAATAATAATAGTTATCAAACTTCAGTTTTGAAAAATGAAGGCTAAGGCGATTACAATGCACAAATATTTGAGGGGATCTGTATTATGACCTTTTCACACCTAGGCCTGAAATGGTGACAAGTGCGCATCTATTATGTCTAGAGGAAGGAAAGTTTAATCATCACAGTTGGCAATTCTTTAATGTGTGAGCAGTGAGATTAAGGATTCTTTACTGTTAAAGCAGTGAGAATATGGCTGAGAATATGGATCCTTTACTGTATGGGTAATTAGACTATAGATTTTTTACTATACAAGCAGTGAGATTATAGTTTCTTTACTGTATGAGCAGTGAAGCTGTGGATTCTTTACTATACGATTAGTGAGATTGACTGTAAGAGCAGTGAGACTATGGATTCATTAATGCACAAGTAGTGAGACTGGATTATTTACTGTACGAGCAGTGAGACCATGGCTTCTTTACTTTACGAGCAATGAGACTATGGATTCTATACTACACGAGCAGTGAGGCTATGGATTCTTTACTTTTCGAGCAGTAAGACTATAGATTCTATACTATACGAGCAGTGAGACTATGGATTCTTTACTGTGCGAGCAGTGAGACTATGGAGTCTATACTTTACAAGCAATGAGACTATGTATTCTATACTATACAAGCAGTGAGACTATGGATTCTTTACTGTGCGAGCAGTGAGACTATGGATTCTATACTATACGAGCAGTGAGACTATGGATTCTCTACTTTACGAGCAATGAGACTACGGATTCTATACTATACGAGCAGTGAGGCTATGGATTCTTTACTTTACGAGCAGTGAGACTATGGATTCTATACTATACGAGCAGTGAGACTATGAATTCTTTACTATATGAGCAGTGACACTATGAATTCTTTACTGTATGAGCAGTGAGACTATGAATTCTTTACTGTACAAACAGCAAGACTATGGATTCTATACTGTATGAGTAGTGAGACTATGGATTCTTTTCTGTACGATCAGTGAGACTATGATTCTTTACTGTACGAGCAGTGAGACTATGGATTCTCTATTGAACGAGCAATAAGACTATGAATTCTTTACTGTACGAGCAGTGAGACTATGGATTCTATATTGTACGAGCAGTGAGACTATGAATGCTTTACTGTATGAGCAGTGAGAATATGGATTCTTTACTGTAAGAGCAGTTAGACTATGAATTCTTTACTTTACGAGCAGTGAGACTATGGATTCTATACTATACGAGAAGTGAGAGTATGGATTATTTACTTTATGAGCAATGAGACTATGGATTCTATACTGTACGAGCATTGAGACTATGAATTCTTTACTATATGAGCAGTGAGACTATGGATTCTTTACTTTATGAGCAATGAGACTATGGATTCTATACTATACAAGCAGTGAGACTATGAATTCTTTACTATATGAGCAGTGAGACTATGGATTCTTTACTGTATGAGCAGTGAGACTATGAATTCTTTACTATATGAGCAGTGAGAGTATGAATTCTTTACTGTACAAACAGCAAGACTATGGATTCTATACTATATGAGCAGTGAGACTATGGATTCCTTACTGTACAAGCATTGAAACTATGGATTCTTTTCTGTACGATCAGTGAGACTATGGATTTTTTACTGTACGAGCAGTGACTATGGATTCTCTATTGAACGAGCAGTGAGACTATGAATTATTTACTGTACGAGCAGTGAGACTATGGATTCTATATTGCACGAGCAGTGAGACTATGGATTCTATATTGTACGAGCAGTGAGACTATGGATTCTATACTGTACAAGCAGTGAGACTATGGATTCTATACTGTACGAACAGTGAGACTATGGATTCTTTACTGTACGAGTAGTGAGACTATGGAATATTTTCTGTACGATCAGTGAGACTATGGATTCTTTACTGTACGAGCAGTGAGACTATGGATTCTATATTGTACGAGCAGTGAGACTATGAATTCTTTACAGTCGAGCAGTGAGACTATGGATTCTATATTGTACGAGCAGTGAGACTATGAATTCTATACTGTACAAGCAGTGAGACTATGGATTCTATACTGTACGAGCAGTGAGACTATGGATTCTATACTGTACGAGCAGTGAGACTATGGATTCTTTTCTGTACGAGCAGTGAGACTATGGATTCTATATTGCACGAGCAGTGAGACTATGGATTCTATATTGTACGAGCAGTGAGACTATGGATTCTATATTGCACGAGCAGTGAGACTATGGATTCTATATTGTACGAGCAGTGAGACTATGGATTCTATACTGTACAAGCAGTGAGACTATGGATTCTATACTGTACGAACAGTGAGACTATGGATTCTTTACTGTACGAGTAGTGAGACTATGGAATATTTTCTGTACGATCAGTGAGACTATGGATTCGTTACTGTATGAGCAGTGAGACTATGGATTCTATATTGTACGAGCAGTGAGACTATGAATTCTTTACAGTCGAGCAGTGAGACTATGGATTCTATATTGTACAAGCAGTGAGACTATGAATTCTATACTGTACAAGCAGTGAGACTATGGATTCTATACTGTACGAGCAGTGAGACTATGGATTCTATACTGTACCAGTAGTGAGACTATGGATTATTTTCTGTACGATCAGTGAGACTATGGATTCTTTACAGTACGAGCAGTGAGACTATGGATTCTATATTGTACAAGCAGTGAGACTATGGATTCCTTACTGTACAAGCATTGAAACTATGGATTCTTTTCTGTACGATCAGTGAGACTATGGATTCTTTACTGTACGAGCAGTGACTATGGATTCTCTATTGAACGAGCAGTGAGACTATGAATTATTTACTGTACGAGCAGTGAGACTATGGATTCTATATTGTACGAGCAGTGAGACTATGGATTCTATATTGTACGAGCAGTGAGACTATGGATTCTATATTGTACGAGCAGTGAGACTATAGATTCTATATTGTACGAGCAGTGAGACTATGAATTCTATACTGTACAAGCAGTGAGACTATGGATTCTAGACTGTACAAACAGTGAGACTATGGATTCTTTACTGTACGAGTAGTGAGACTATGGATTATTTTCTGTACGATCAGTGAGACTATGGATTCTTTACTGTACGAGCAGTGAGACTATGGATTCTATATTGTACGAGCAGTGAGACTATGAATTCTTTACAGACGAACAGTGAGACTATGGATTCTATATTGTACGAGCAGTGAGACTATGAATTCTATACTGTACAAGCAGTGAGACTATGGATTCTGTTGTGAATTCTGCTCTTGGGCTCCCTCCGGTGGTTGTTGATGGTAATGCAGTTATTCCTGAGCAGCAGTCTTGGACAGGTGTTTCTGCTAATTGCAATTCTGACTGGGGTATTTAGCTGTGCAGGACTCATTAGTCCTTGCCAGTAGTCAATGTTCCTTTGGAAGTGTTGGTCCTCTGCCTGGCCTCTCCTGCTTGCTGCCAATTCAGCAAAGATAAGTGTTTGCTTCATTTTTTTAGACACACTGCTGTGTGTTTATTTTCTGTGCTTATCTTGTTTCTATTTTGTTCCTGCTAGACTGTGCCTGATGTTTTTCTCAGTCTAGTTGGACTCGCTGGAGTCGCAGATATACTCTCCACATCTTTAGTTAGGTGGTGGAGTTTTTGTATTTTTCTGCTGTGGATATTTTGTAGTGTTTTATGCTGACCGCATAGTATCCTGTACTATCCTTTCCTATCTAGGTAGAAGTGGCCTCCTTTGCTTATCCCTGTTTTCTGTCTGCGTGCGTCTTTTCCTCTCCTACTCACAGTCATTATTTGTGGGGGGCTACCTATCCTTTGGGGATCTACTCTGAGGCAAGAGAGTTTTCCTATTTCCATCTTTAGGGATATTTAGTCCTTCGGCTGTGTCGAGGTGTCTAGGTCTGGTTAGGCACACCCCACGGCTACTTCTAGTTGCGGTGCTAGGATCAGGGTTTGCGGTCAGTAAAGTTACCACTGCTCCAGCGAAGGTCATTTCATGCTGCTCCAAGGCCACCTGATCATAACAGGATTCTATACTGTACGAGCAGTGAGACTATGGATTCTTTACTGTACGAGTAGTGAGACTATGGATTATTTTCTGTACGATCAGTGAGACTATGGATTCTTTACAGTACGAGCAGTGAGACTATGGATTCTATATTGTACAAGCAGTGAGACTATGGATTCCTCACTGTACAAGCATTGAAACTATGGATTCTTTTCTGTACGATCAGTGAGACTATGGATTCTTTACTGTACGAGCAGTGACTATGGTTTCTGTATTGAACGAGCAGTGAGACTATGAATTATTTACTGTACGAGCAGTGAGACTATGGATTCTATATTGTACGAGCAGTGAGACTATGGATTCTATATTGTACGAGCAGTGAGACTATGGATTCTATATTGTACGAGCAGTGAGACTATGGATTCTATACTGTACAAGCAGTGAGACTATGGATTCTATACTGTACGAACAGTGAGACTATGGATTCTTTACTGTACGAGTAGTGAGACTATGAATTATTTTCTGTACGATCAGTGAGACTATGGATTCTATATTGTACGAGCAGCGAGACTATGAATTCTCTACTGTACGAGCAGTGAGACTATGGATTCTATACTGTACGAGCAGTGAGTTTACGTACTCTATACTGTACACTCAGTGAGACTTCTTTACTGCGCGAGCAGTGAGATTGTAGAACTTTGCAACAACACTAAAGAAAAAGTTTAAGGAGGGCCCGGCTGCCTTACTTGATAAATATATCACAGGTTACTAGACTCTGTAATGGGAAATAGTCTGATTGCCAACTATGTTGTCGGAGAGGAGTATTTCCCTTAATATTGGGCAATTAGCCTCTGCCTCATGGGCTTTTGCCTTCCTCTGGATCAACATGCTAGGTTATAGGGTGAACTCAATGGACTTGTGCCTTTGATCAGCACTAGGAATCAGTAGTGACAGTGACGGCCAATGAATCCACATGGTCTAAACAAGCAAAGGAAACGAGTCTTGATAGAGAATAATTTTTGATATTCTGGATAGTCACTTGCGTATCGAAGAGATTTTCATTTGCAGATCTTAGTTGTGGGTTCTTTAGCCTAAATGGTTTTATTCTTCTTTTTATATTTTTTTAATATAACATGTGGCCCCTTTAAGAGACCAAGGGCCACAAACCCGGCCTATAAAATGTAATTCTGCCACAGCTATTAATCTTCCGTATCGTATACCATATTGATCTAATGAAATCCATCTTTACCAATGAATTCCAAAAACAAAAGATATAAAATCCGTGATGCAAAAAAGGGATCTCCGCAGTATTTTACTCTGCCCAGACACTCAATGCAACCCCAGGCTCAGGCAGCCAAAACAATTTGTTAAAAAGCCATTTTCTCTTGGAAAAACTACATCGTAAAACGAAAAAAAAAGTGCATGGAATTGGCCTGAAGCCTTGAAAAGCATTTTAAATAAGAGGTAAGGATATTAAAATAACCATAAGTGTAAAGTAAAAAAATACTTATTGTCTTAAAGCAAATTACATTTTTTTTCCATTGGATAATATAGAAAGTCTCTTCTTTTTTAATATTTATATTAAACTAGGAATTAGGCAATCTGCATGAATATGTATTTAAACAGAATTGATAATGCAAAAAATAAACAATATGCAAATCACTTTATTTACTAAATGATATCTTGTCTCACCCAAGACATCACTCCAAAGTGTCAGCTATTATTTTTTTCCCTCCTGTGTAATTTTCTGTTCACTGACTGTTGTTAAGTGTAATCTGTCTCTAGTAGCAGAGAAGCTGAGAAGGAATACAGAAAGTGGGGCTGGTCTTCGTCCTTCTGCAGGAAGTGGGGAGGGGGTGTTTTGTCTCTATTCAGGAAGTTGGGGCAGGTCTTTGTCCTTCTGCATGAAGTGTGGACGTTTTGTCCCTCTAGAAGAAATGGGTTGGCTCTTTGTCGAACTACAAGCAGGAGGTGGGTCTTTATCTCCACAGAAAGTGGGTGTGTTTACTTTGTATCTCTACAGGAAGTGGGGGAGGGTTTTTGTCTCTCTATAGTAAGTAGGGATGGGTCGTTATCTCCCTATAGTAACTAGGGATGGGTCTTTGTCTCTCTATAGTAAGTAGGAATGGGTCTTTGTCTCTCTATAGTAAGTAGGGATGGGTCTTTGTCTCTCTATAGTAAGTAGGGGATGGGTCTTTGTCTCCCTATATTAACTAGGGATGGGTCTTTGTCTCTCTATAGTAAGTAGGGATGGGTCTTTGTCTCTCTATAGTAACTAGGGATGGGTCTTTGTCTTTATAGTAACTAGGGGTGGGTCTTTGTCTCTCTATAGTAACTAAGGATGGGTCTTTGTCTCTCTATAGTAAGTAGGGATGGGTCTTTGTCTCACTATAGAGAGACAAAGACCCATCCCTACTTACTATAGAGAGACAACGACCCATCCCTACTTACTATAGAGAGACAAAGACCCATCCCTACTTACTATAGAAAGTAGGGATGGGTCGTTGTCTCTCTATAGTAAGTAGGGATGGGTCTTTGTCTCTCTATAGTAAGTAGGGATGGGTCGTTGTCTCTCTATAGTAAGTAGGGATGGGTCTTTGTCTCTCTATAGTAAGTAGGGATGGGTCTTTGTCTCTCTATAGTAAGTGGGGATGGGTCTTTGTCTCTCCATAGTAACTAGGGATGGGTCTTTGTCTCTCTATAGTAAGTGGGGATGGGTCGTTGTCTCTCTATAGTAAGTAGGGATGGGATTTTGTCTCTCTATAGTAAGTGGGGATGGGTCGTTGTCTCTCTATAGTAAGTAGGGATGGGTCTTTGTCTCTATAGTAAGTGGGGGAGGGTCTTTGTCTCCCTATAGTAACTAGGGATGGGTCTTAGTCTCTCTATAGTAAGTAGGGATGGGTCATTGTCTCTCTATAGTAAGTAGGGATGGGTCTTTGTCTCTCTATAGTAAGTAGGGATGGGTCATTGTCGCTCTATAGTAAGTAGGGATGGGTCTTTGTCTCTATAGTAACTAGGGATGGGTCTTTGTCTCTCTATAGTAAGTGGGGATGGGTCGTTGTCTCTCTATAGTAAGTAGGGATGGGTCTTTGTCTCTATAGTAAGTGGGGGAGGGTCTTTGTCTCCCTATAGTAACTAGGGATGGGTCTTTGTCTCTCTATAGTAAGTAGGGATGGGTCATTGTCTCTCTACAGTAAGTAGGGATGGGTCTTTGTCTCTCTATAGTAAGTAGGGATGGGTCATTGTCTCTCTATAGTAAGCAGGGATGGGTCTTTGTCTCTCTATAGTAAGTGGGGATGGGTCGTTGTCTCGCTATAGTAAGTAGGGATGGGTCTTTGTCTCGATAGTAACTAGGGATGGGTCTTTGTCTCTCTATAGTAAGTGGGGATGGGTCGTTGTCTCTCTATAGTAAGTAGGGATGGGTCTTTGTCTCTCTATAGTAAGTGGGGATGGGTCGTTGTCTCTCTATAGTAAGTAGAGATGAGTCTTTGTCTCTCTATAGTAAGTGGGGATGGGTCGTTGTCTCTCTATAGTAAGTGGGGATGGGTCGTTGTCTCTCTATAGTAAGTAGAGATGAGTCTTTGTCTCTCTATAGTAAGTGGGGATGGGTCGTTGTCTCTCTATAGTAAGTGGGGATGGGTCGTTGTCTCTCTATAGTAAGTAGGGATGGGTCTTTGTCTCTCTATAGTAAGTGGGGATGGGTCGTTGTCTCTCTATAGTAAGTAGGGATGAGTCTTTGTCTCTCTATAGTAAGTAGGGATGGGTTTTTGTCTCTCTATAGTAAGTAGGGATGGGTCATTGTCTCTCTATAGTAAGTAGGGATGGGTCTTTGTCTCTCTATAGTAAGTAGGGATGGGTCATTGTCTCTATAGTAACTAGGGATGGGTCTTTGTCTCTCTATAGTAAGTGGGGATGGGTCGTTGTCTCTCTATAGTAAGTAGGGATGGGATTTTGTCTCTCTATAGTAAGTGGGGGAGGGTCTTTGTCTCTCCATAGTAAGTGGGGGAGGGTCTTTGTCCTATAGTGAGTGAGGGTCTTTGTCTCCCTATAGTAAGTGGGGATGGGTCTTTGCCTCTCTATGGTAAGTGGGGAGGGTCTTTGACTCTCTATAGTAAGTGGGGGAAGGTCTTTGTCCTTCTATAGTAAGTGGGGGAGGGTCTCTGTCCTTCTATAGTAAGTGGGGGAGGGTCTCTGTCCTTCTATAGTAAGTGGGGGAGGGTCTTTGTCCTTCTATAGTAAGTGGGGAGGGTCTTTGTCTCTCTATAGTAAGTGGGGGAGGGTCTTTGTCTCTATAGTACATGTGGAAGGGTCTTTGTCTCTATATAGTAAGTGGGGGAGGGTCTTTGTCTCTATAATATGTGTGGAAGGGTCTTTGTCTCTATATAGTAAGTGGGAGAGGGTCTTTGTCTCTATAAAAAGTGGGGATGGGTCTTTGTCTCTTTATATTAAGTGGGGGAGGGTCTTTGTCTCTATAGTAAGTGGGGAAGGGTTTTAGTCTCTCTATAGTAAGTGGGGGAGAGTCTTAGTCTTTCTATTGCAATTGGGGGAGGGTCTTTGTGTCTCTATAGTGAGTGGAGGTAGATCTTTGTATCTCTACAAGAAGTGGGTCTTTGTGTCTTTATAGGAAGTAGGGGCGGATCCTGTGCAGATTGTAAAAAAACGGGTGCACTGGGCCCCTTTTTCTGATGGACTTGTCGCGGCTATGTGCACCTGTTGTGTATGCGTCTTCACAGCGGTTTTTCGCTGCGAAAACACATACACAACACAACCCAGGTTTAAAAAAAAAAAAAAAAAAAATCGCAATATTCTTACCTTCCGGCGTCCCGTTCAGCGTTAGCGATGCTCCCGGAGGATGGCGTTCCCAGTAATGCCTTGCGTACAATGACCTCTGATGATGTCATCGGGTCATTTCACAATGCATTACTGGGAACTCTAGCTGCCGGGAGCATCGGTAACGATGAACGGGACGCCGGAAGGTAAGAATATAGCGATTTTTTTTTTTTTTTTAAATAAAGGAAAGCCAACCGTCATGATCCGCCATTAATACAAGTCTATGGGAAAAAACAGGATCCAGCAGAAAAAATTGCTGGATCCTGTTTTTTTCAAAAATCGACGGATTTCGATGGGAGCTCAAAGATGGAAGTGTGAAAGAGGCATAAGGGAAGTGAGGGCGTGTCTATGTCTTTACAGGAAGTGCTGGTGGGTCTTTGTATCTTTACAGGAAGTGGAGCGGGTCTACGGATCACCGTGGTCATATTGACCTGGATAAATCATGATGCGAGGTCATTTATAATGTACATTTAAAGTCATAAAAACAAAATCCAAAAAAACTAAAACATTTACGCACACTACAACTCCTGTTCCGCTAATATTGGAATTCTGAATAACTTTTTTTTCTTTACTTTGGGACAATTTTTATATTATCATGTTTATAGTGATAAATGTAAATCATTCATTAAGGCCACCCACTTGACTGTTTAACCCACAATGAATTACAATGAATACAAATTATACGGATTTCCCATAAATCTACAATCTGTTCAGCTTCATAACATTCTTCTTATAGAATTTACAAACTGATAGGTTCCCTTTAAAAAAAATAAAGCATCAAGATATTGAAGGAGCAACTATTGTTTTAATATTTCTATCAGAATTCAATAGGACATGTGAAAATAAGAAACGTTGTAATATATCTTATTGGAGAAATATCATTCTTTCTCCTCCTGGACTGATCTTACATACTCAATTCAGGGGTAAAATCTGTATTCAGTGAAGATAGATTTCCCAATTACTGAAACAGGAGATGACAATTGGTGCTTATAAAGTTCTATAGAGAGAGAGGAGCTAGACACAGACATTCTAGGGAGGAGCTAGAGGCAGACACAGGCATTCTAGGGAGGAGCTAGAGGTAGACAGACATTCTAGAGAGGAGCTAGAGGCAGACACAGACATTCTAGGGAGGAGCTAGAGGCAGACACAGACATTCTAGGGAGGAGCTAGAGGCAGACACAGACATTCTAGGGAGGAGCTAGAGGCAGACAGACATTCTAGGGAGGAGCTAGAGGCAGACACAGACATTCTAGGGAGGAGCTAGAGGCAGACACAGACATTCTAGGGAGGAGCTAGAGGCAGACACAGACATTCTAGGGAGGAGCTAGAGACAGACACAGACATTCTAGGGAGGAGCTAGAGGAGACACAGACATTCTAGGGAGGAGCTAGAGGCAGACACAGACATTCTAGGGAGGAGCTAGAGGCAGACAGACATTCTAGGGAGGAGCTAGAGACAGACATTCTAGGGAGGAGCTAGAGGCAGACAGACATTCTAGGGAGGAGCTAGAGACAGACATTCTAGGGAGGAGCTAGAGGCAGACACAGACATTCTAGGGAGGAGCTAAAGGAGACACATACATTCTAGGGAGGAGCTAGAGACAGACACAGACATTCTAGGGAGGAGCTAGAGGCAGACACAGACATTCTAGGGAGGAGCTAGAGGCAGACACAGACATTCTAGGGAGGAGCTAGAGACAGACACAGACATTCTAGGGAGGAGCTAGAGGCAGACACAGAAATTCTAGGGAGGAGCTAGAGGAAGACACAGACATTCTAGGGAGGAGCTAGAGGCAGACACAGACATTCTAGGGAGGAGCTAGAGGCAGAGACAGACATTCCATGGAGGAACTAGAGACAGACACAGACATTCTAGGGAGGAGCTAGAGGCAGACACAGACATTCTAGGGAGGAGCTAGAGGCAGACACAGACATTCTAGGGAGGAGCTAGAGGAGACACAGACATTCTAAGGAGGAGTTAGAGGCAGACACAGACATTCTAGGGAGGAGCTAGAGGCAGACACAGACATTCTAGGGAGGAGCAGAAACACATGGGCTACTTGCACATTGAACAAGTCTGTAGGAACCTGTTCACACACCACCAAGAAACTTGAAGATACAAAAGGGAGGAGAAAGAGGCAGACACAGACATTCTAAGGAGGAGCTAGAGGCAGATGCAGACATTCTAGGGAAGAGCTAGAGGCAGATGCAGACATTCTAGGGAGGAGCTAGAGGCAGATGCAGACATTCTAGGGAGGAGCTAGAGGCAGACACAGACATTCTAGGGAGGAGCTAGAGGCAGAAACAGACATTCTAGGGAGGAGCTAGAGGCAGACACAGACATTCTAGGGAGGAGCTAGAGGCAGACACAGACATTCTAGGGAAGAGCTAGAGGCAGACACAAACATTATATTTAGGAGCTAGAGGCAGACAGACATTCTAGGGAGGAGCTAGAGGCAGACACAGACATTCTAGGAAGGAGCTAGAGGCAGACACAGGCGTTCTAGGGAGGAGCTAGAGGCAGACACAGACATTCTAGGGAGGAGCTAGAGGCAGACACAGACATTCTAGGGAGGAGCTAGAGGCAGACACAGACATTCTAGGGAAGAGCTAGAGGCAGCCACAACCATTATATGGAGGAGCTAGAGGCAGACACAGACATTCTAGGGAGGAGCTAGAGGCAGACACAGACATTCTAGGGAGGAGCTAGAGGCAGACAGACATTCTAGGAAGGAGCTAGAGGCAGACACAGACATTCTAGGGAGAAGCTAGAGGCAGACGTAGACATTCTAGGGAGGAGCTAGAGGCAGACGCAGACATTCTAGGGAGGAGCTAGAAGCAGACACAGACATTCTAGGGAGGAGCTAGAGGCAGACACATACATTCCGCTGCAAATTCCATAGAACTTCAAGAGCACCAACTATTTATTATTTCAGCAATGGCAAAGTCTGTATTCACTGAAGACAGATTTTACCCATGAATTGAACATTTTGAGGACGAAAGATCAGTCTAGGAGGAGAAAGAAGCAAAATATATATATATATACATATATATATATATTTTATATTAGAAAGTTTCTCATTTTCATGTGTACTATTGATTTATGGAAAAAATGAAATAAAATGAGGGTAATTTTTTAAAATGCTAGTCCAAGCTTTCATCTTCCATTCAGGTCTTCAACAAAGCCCCAATTTTGAATACTCAACTCTTATCTACCCCCCCCCAATAATAGATGTAAGAGGGATTAAATCATCAACGTCATGACCATTTATGCCATTTGCTTAGGATGGGAGACTATTACCCTATAAAAAAAATATTTTGCATTACACATGAATACAAAAATAGTATAAAAGGGAAAGTTATAAAATTGCGCTAAAACTTTTGTCACATGTAGTACCACTTCTTACCATGACCAGGGCACTTTTTTTGCATAGAAAATAATGCAATAGCGCCCCCTTAACTACGTATAGTTCATATTCTGTGGTTTGTGATGTATTCTGCCCCCCTATTGGTGGAGGATAGATTGTCTTTTCCCCATTGTATATACAGTATATATTGAACAACTTTATTTCTATACTAGTATTAAACTTGATTTCTTTCATTCTGTTTTGACATTTGAGAAGACATTCACTCATTGCTCCATTTTTCACTGCGCCCTGACAGGCATCGACTCGCAAGTGAGAAATGATCCCATTGTCTAGAATACAGGCGCATAAGTTAGATTTTCTTACCCATAATATCATTTCAGGTTTTGGTACTTGGAAAAAGAACAGAATTTCTCAAGTTAGCAGCAAATTGTCTTGGAATGATTAAATAATTCTTACTATTTATTCCGTGTATATGCGCAGATGGATGGAAACATATTTCTGGAGTCTTTTTTCCAACAGCCAGCAGACATGAAGTAACCTACAGCCAGCAAGTGGGCGAGATACTCCTGGAGCTTATACAACAACTGGCTTAAAGGACCCATGGACCAAAGAAAGAAAAATAGCTTAAAATGGAAAATGGGTTGGCGTCATATAGCTGGCATCTGCTGGGATCTGGAGAAAGATGGAGCTTCTGTAACCCATCCTAATTTTCATTATTCGTTGGTCAATGTGTCATCAAAAGTAGACCCAATCTTAGGAATATCATGATGGAGGAGTGTGACACACCTGTCCCGGGCATCCCAGGCTCTGCTCCCTTCACCTTGGTCTGCTGCCCTCTGTTGCGCTCCACGTCAGGTTTTGCAGATTGCCGGACGAGGTTCAGTGACCATGTCCCTAGGCATTGGTTAGTCTAAAGACCAAGATTCCTTTATACCCGTGATCTCCAATCTCATACTCTCCAGTTGTCCAACTCTTAGCTTGTCCTGAAAGAGCCACTGGTTGGGTATCAATTTATGCCAGTGCCAATTCAATGACAGCACAAGTTTGCAGAAAAAGAGGACACCCTTTCATTAGGTTTTGACAGGTCCCCTTCTAGGAGTATTTTGAGAAAAGTGCCATTGACCAAGGCTGTGGAGTCGGAGTCGTGGAGTCGGAGCCCATTTTGGTGGAGTCGGAGTCATGGAAATTGAGAGGTCAAAATTGGAGGTTTGTCTTGTCATGGAGTCGCAGCCCGTTTTGGTGGAGTCGGAGTCGGTGACATGGAAATTGAGGAGTCGGAGTCAGAGGTTTGGCTTACCGACTCCACAGCCCTGCCATTGACCACTTCTATGTTACACACCTGTCCCGGATCCAGCCTTTGCTTCACTCACCCCAGTTCGCTAAACTCTGTTGTGCTCCATGTTGGGCTTTGCAGATGGCCAGGAGTGCTTCCATGTGATTATCTGCCTGGGTTCATATAATTGTCTTCATATTAATTGAAACTGTTAGTTTGTCTTTGTGCAGTTCCTGGTCTGTGTTCTCCAGAACATCTCCTGGATGCCTGAAGCTTCCAGTACCTCAGTTACCTATCTGCCTGCGGCTTCCAGTACCTCTACTATCTGTCTGCAGCTTCCAGTATCTCTGCTATCTATTTCCAGGGTGGCCCATGGCATGTGTACCCACCCGGACCCTTTGGATTGGAGGATCCACTTCATCAGGAGAGCCTAACATTCTATATGTATTACATATTCAACCACTCATATAAGTCCAAACAATACAATCACTGATGGATGGCTAGTGAGACATAATAGGGTGTCCTCTGGTTTACTACTGGAGAGTATGAGGCCTATATACTGGTCTTTGGTGGATGCCCACTGCTATCTATGCCTTTCCTATGGATGTGCACTATAATAAAGGGATATACCATTTTAGACAAGGTCATGTTAGTTATTGGGTGCCCTACAGCTCCTTTCGTTACATAAAAGGTATGGGAAGGTCCACACATTCTGGAGCAAGCAGATACAGTATTGCTGCGGATTTTTCTGCTGCAGATTTGATCTTTCTCACATAGGTAGAATCCACAGTGGATAATTCTGTCTCTTTGTATTCTTCATTCATACAAATACACCTGGATTATGAAATCTCAAAAAAGATTTAAAAGGTTAGTTTACCCTTTAACTCATACTTGTCAAATCTTCAGGAAAGTCCTGGAAAAAGAAGAGGCCAACTGGACTCATGGACTGTCTGAAATCGCCTGAAATTAGCAATTCCAGGTGGATTCTTGAGCCCTGGATTCTTAGGGGAGGTGAAACATGGACGGATAATTTTGCTGCTGCAGGTGTCTGTCAGTTCTTTATCTAGCTGAATGATCTGCAAAATTGTTGCAAAACCATCAGAGATCCTGCCAGCTTTCTCTGCTCTCACCTCTCTTCTCTCAGTGCTAGAGATATCAGCACAGAGGGGATTTTACAAAGATTTCCAGTGTGGAGAGGGAAGAAAGGATCTCTATTCTCTGGGAGGGCAGAGAAAACAGGCTGTAAATAAGGAGGAACAAACTAAAAGAGGAAATATGTCAATACACATACACATCCAGACTATATTACATGAAAAGACACTCCCAAAAGAGAAAAATCTGAAACTTGGATTGGAGAGTCTGAAAGAATGAAGATTGCAGCATGAAACTTGGTGGTTAATAAAACTGCACTAACATATGTCAACATTTTTTTTGCTAGCCAAAATTGTCTACAACCTTTAACTGACAAGGTTACTTTCTGCTAGACTCAACGACTGTCACAACTCCAATTAATAAAGGGGTCTCAAACCAAGTTGAGGAGGAAAATAGACCTCAGATATTGCTGACCTGTCCCTGAGATATGTCAAAAATATTAATTTGGTGGTGGTGGTTCAACACCCAACCTGTCTTGGGAACTGCAGCTCAGATCACATTCACTTCAATAGGAGGTGGACTGCAGTAACCCTGAATGGCCACTATACAGTGTGTGGCGCTATTGTGTTCAGCTTTGCTACATCAGCAGAACAAAGCTAATTCACAGATTGGAAAAAGTATTTCTGGCTGCACTGCAGGTAATTTGTGATAGGGCGATGTTTATACTATATAAAACAGGTCGGCGTTCGGGAATAATCTGCTCCAGATTAAAACTTAATTTCAATTTCCAGCTGCAGCAGAACAGAGAGTTTTCCTGAAATAACTGTCCTTGTCTAACGTCCCTGAGCTCATGGTCTTGGCAGTTTATCATTGCTTACATCCCAACATTTCTGAGACTTGCCTCTGTCAATCCAATGACCTAATTCTTTTGAAGACCCGTGAGGCTTCAGCCACTGTAAGGGGATCGATCTCACAGTGTTATCTCTTAAAAGTGTGTATGTGCACAGCCGGGTATAGGTATCAAAGCTGCGCAAAGAGGAGGTCCGACTGTCAGCACCCCATCCATCCAGGCTAAATTACAGCCATTATTATACTCCAGAGCTGCACTCACTATTCTGCTGGTGCAGTCACTGTGTACATACATTACATTACTGATCCTGAGTTACATCCTGTATTATACTCCAGAGCTGCACTCACTATTCTGCTGGTGCAGTCACTGTGTACATACATTACATTACTGATCCTGAGATACATCCTGTATTATACCCCAGAGCAGCATTCACTATTCTGCTGGTGCAGTCACTGTGTACATACATTACATTACTGATCCTGAGTTACATCCTGTATTATACTCCAGAGCTGCACTCACTATTCTGCTGGTGCAGTCACTGTGTACATACATTACATTACTGATCCTGAGATACATCCTGTATTATACCCCAGAGCAGCATTCACTATTCTGCTGGTGCAGTCACTGTGTACATACATTACATTACTGATCCTGAGTTACATCCTGTATTATACTCCAGAGCTGCACTCACTATTCTGCTGGTGCAGTCACTGTGTACATACATTACTGATCCTGAGTTACCTCCTGTATTATACTCCAGAGCTGCACTCACTATTCTGCTGGTGCAGTCACTGTGTACATACATTACTGATCCTGAGTTACCTCCTGTATTATACTCCAGAGCTGCACTCACTATTCTGCTGGTGCAGTCACTGTGTACATACATTACATTACTGATCCTGAGTTACCTCCTGTATTATGCTCCAGAGCTGCACTCACTATTCTGCTGGTTCAGTCACTGTGTACATACATTACATTACTGATCCTGAGTTACATCCTGTATTATACTCCAGAGCTGCACTCACTATTCTGCTGGTGCAGTCACTGTACACATGACATTAATTTGCCATCATGCATGGAGGTCAGACACATTTGTCGTAGTTTTGCTCCTATCACACAGGGTGCTGTTTCCTTCTCTTACGTTAGTTAACTAGCAAGGAGATTTTTGCTCTGAGGTCTGCAGAATGGCGAATGCAGCCTCAGACTATAGCACGGCCTCTAACTCCGGATCAGTACTAGTAATGCATTTACATTATTAATAATATGAACCGGAATAAAGTGGATAAATTCATTGTGGTAGAAGTTGGACTATGGGTTGGACCTGCGGGGTGTGACGGCCGGTGGTCCAGACGTCGGTCTTGGTGTCATCGGTGGAAGTTATTCACTTCCATATTAGAGGCCAAGTCAAGCTGCCATCTGTTCCCTGACATGTGCGGCCGATCTCAAATGGCCATTTTCAAGGGCTTCAGAAGACATTGATTGTCCTTCTGATGAGCCGCTTCTCCCTCCGGAGGACTCTGCACTTTCCAGCCACGGCTTCGAGCAGCGGGTGTGAATATCTCCTTCATTAGGTTACCGCCTGGAGTATACGGTTACTGGGCAGCTACATCTGGACCAGGAGTCAGATATTTGGAGGCCATTTTTAGGTCCTGGTTTGCGGCTTTCTACACGGCTTTCTATCAGCCATAGTCATATACACATTTTAAGTCTTTAAAGGGATTGTCCATCTTTTAATTGTCAGCGTCTGAGTATTTGTAGAAATAATCCTTCCAGACTATCGCTCGCTGTAAGCATGCTGGCAATCACCGGATGAGCGAGCAAGCACTTGTTCGTCAAGTGCAATGATATTTATGCTGGCATCAAAATAATGATTCTTGG
This sequence comes from Ranitomeya imitator, assembly GCF_032444005.1. Taxonomy (NCBI): domain Eukaryota; kingdom Metazoa; phylum Chordata; class Amphibia; order Anura; family Dendrobatidae; genus Ranitomeya; species Ranitomeya imitator. The sequence continues at coordinate 28,013,761 of NC_091285.1, forward strand.
CAACATATTACCCTGTGTTAAAAGGATACAGTCATGGCCGTAGGTATTGGCACCCTTTCAATTATTCCAGAAAATTATTGCTATTACACATGTTTTGTTATACACATGTTTATTTCCTTTGTGTCTATTGGAACAACTCAAAAAAAAACAAGGCAAATTGGACATAATTTCAAGTAAAAATGTGCAGGACAAAATTGTTGGCTCCTTTACAAACTTTGTTTCAAGCATGTGATGCTCGTTCAAACTCACCTGTGGCAAGTAACAAGTGTGGGAAATATGAAAATGACACCTGAAACCAAATAAGGCCAAAAGAAGCAGGAGAATCGCCAACAGGAGAAGTCAGACGCCAGAGATCGGCGTCGGGCAGAGCAGCAACTTCTTGCCTGTAAGATCTTAGCCTCATAAGAAAAAAAAAAAAATAAGCAAAATCCTTGATGACCCCTTTAAGTCCTTACAACAGATAAATGGCTGACTTCTTGGTGACGATACGCTCCAACCCATGGGTCACTTTGGAGTGTCCGCCTATATCGGTTGTCTGCTTCGTACAAAAGGTTCTAGAACTTTCCTGGACTTTGTCCACTGATAGAATATTAGCACATTGTCCAACTGGCCAGAAGTTTTTGTACTTTGCGATTAACATGATGATTATCTTGTGCAATTTGTTCTTTCTGCATCTGCAGTAAGTGATACATTCCATGTGTGATGGATGAGCCGCTCCTCTGGGACTCCGGGAAATATAGATACCGGGCAAATCGGAGATATTAGATGAAAAGTGAGACAACAGAACCGAGAAATGAACGTTCATATCAAACCTCTTGCCTGGACTGCCCACTATAACCCTAGCTATGACCCCTCCATACCACCCACCCCATGAATTATCACGGACCTGTCCCTTGTGGTGAGAGGTCCGCCGTGACTTCATGACCTTTACCCAGGTTGCTTCTCTAACTGCCTTGTTTAGAACATTTCACATCCCAGTAATGGTCGCTGTAGACCAACAACGTTCGCGCTAGCCACCTCATCCATCCAAACTTTGTGACAACCCGTAGCCCCAAACTACTCTCCCTTGTGGTGAGAGGTTCACCGTGACTTCATTACCTTTACCCAGGTTGTTTCTCTAACTGCCTTGTTTAGAACATTTCCCATCTCAGTAATGGTCGCTGTAGACCAACAACGTTCGCGCTACCCCCTCATCCATCCAAACTTTGTGACAACCTGTAGTCCCAAACTACTATCCATGATGTTGTCATCTCATGAACATTACTTGTCCATAGTTGAATTCATCGGGAAGAACGATTCTTTAAAAGGCTGGTCAGCTGGGGACAACCCATCTAAAAAGTAGGTTCGTTAGGAGTTTTAGCTAACAGTCCGTTAATTCTCCCATGTCAACCATAAACAGAACGAAGGACTGGGCATGCGGAAATCAAACATGCCTGATCCTTCTTTCCCTGAAAATACTATGGAGCCCTGGCTAGCTCAGATATGCAGTAGATAGTCGAGCCATCACAATTGTCAGATTAAGCCTTGAAGGTACAGTCACAGCTCAGTGTTACAGGGATTTGGTTGTGGAACCAGTGGTCCGGCCATTTCTCTAGGGTCCCCCAAGCTGCTCAACACAACCACACCCAACACCAGTCCGCATGTGGCCTTAACTTCCTCCCACGTCCTACAGCGTCGCAGGACTTGTCTCCCATCGAGCACATCTGGGTCCTCATTGGTCGGTGATTACACAAGGAGCTGCCAGCAGCGGATCTTGATGATTTGCCCAAGAACGACAGAATATTTTTCAGGCAACCATTAATAAGCTCATCAGTAGAAGCCGAGGCTGTAAGTGCCGGGATTTCTGCACATGGCTCATACTCCAGAATGAATTAATCGAGATGCTTTGAAAATGTTTAAATGTTTTACATAATTTGAAAATCGATAACTCATCTATCCATCCTGTGATTTCCACAATCAACGACTTTTCTTTTTTGGCGTTGCAATTTCGATCTTGAGGAGTGTATGACTTCAGGGACTCTCAAGCAGAATAGTGAGTGCAGCTCTGGAGTACAATACAGGATGTAACTCAGGATCAGTAATGTAATGTATGTACACAGTGACTGCACCAGCAGAATAGTGAGTGCAGCTCTGGGGTATAATACAGGATGTAACTCAGGACCAGTAATATAATGTAATATAATGTATGTACACAGTGACTGCACCAGCAGAATAGTGAGTGCAGCTCTGGGGTATAATATAGGATGTAACTCAGGATCAGTAATGTAATGTATGTACATAGTGACTGCACCAGCAGAATAGTGAGTGCAGCTCTGGGGTATAATACAGGATGTAACTCGGGGTCAGTAATGTAATGTATGTACACAGTGACTGCACCAGCAAAATAGTGAGTGCAGCTCTGGGGTATAATACAGGATGTAACTCAGGATCAGTAATGTAATGTATGTACACAGTGACTGCACCAGCAGAATAGTGAGTGCAGCTCTGGGGTATAATACAGGATGTAACTCAGGACCAGTAATGTAATGTATGTACACAGTGACTGCACCAGCAGAATAGGGAGTGCAGCTCTGGAATATAATACAGGATGTAACTCAGGATCAGTAATGTAATGTATGTACACAGTGACTGCACCGGCAGAATAGTGAGTGCAGCTCTGGAGTACAATACAGGATGTAACTCAGGACCAGTAATGTAATGTATGTACACAGTGACTGCACCAGCAGAATAGTGAGTGCAGCTCTGGGGTATAATACAGGATGTAACTCAGGATCAGTAATGTAATGTATGTACACAGTGACTGCACCAGCAGAATAGGGAGTGCAGCTCTGGAATATAATACAGGATGTAACTCAGGATCAGTAATGTAATGTATGTACACAGTGACTGCACCGGCAGAATAGTGAGTGCAGCTCTGGAGTACAATACAGGATGTAACTCAGGATCAGTATATTATTATTATTTATTATTATAGCGCCATTTATTCCATGTCGTTTTACATCTGAAAAGGGGTATACATAATGAAAACAAGTACAGTAATCTTAAACCCTTAACCACCGACGATGCGCCTTTTAACAGCGGCAGTTAAGGGTACTTATTCCTCAGCGCCGCTTTTAACGGAGCTGGGAAATAAGGTTATAGTGCCCCCCCGCCGTCAGAAATTCTCCAGGGTCCCAGGTACTGGGGGTAGCGGAGACCCTGGAGAACATGATTCGGGACGGCTTTTACCGTACTCAGTGTTGCAATCACCGTTACACAAAAGTCAGATTTCGCATTTATTTCTCTCTCCTTATATAATCTAGAACATCAGAGGAGAGAGAAATGGGGCCCCCTGAGCCCCCCAATACTTCCGGCACCTCCTGCATCCCCCCATGATGTCCCTCAGCCCTTGGCATCTTCTTCCGGGAAGAAAATGGCGGGCGCATGCGCAGTGCGCCCGGCGAGATCTGCTGTCCAGCACCGACAATGATCCGAGACTCTTGCAGATCTACTGTGAGAACTTTCTACGATCAAACAATGAATATTAATAAAGTTTATATCATTTCCGGAGCCGGATGATGGATGAGCTTGGTCTGGTTAATATCTATAGATTTATGACATATTTGAAATGTAATCTTATCATGAAAGCGAATGAATCCTAAATCTGAGCTCTGCCAACTTGCACTTACTGAACGTATCATGTGAACCTAATCCTGCTGCGAGTGTTTCTGTTGGGTAGTAAATAAGGCACCGGGCCGTGATCTGGAAGCCAGGGGTCAGATGTCGGGCCTCGCGGGTCAAAAAAAAGGTGACAATTGGCCCATGCCCATCTGGCAGTTTGTCGAAAGAAATCAAATATGGTCACATTTCAAAAGACTTTGTACCCCCAGATAAGTTACTGGGAGAAGGGTATTATTTCAAGACCACCCATCTCCAAGTTTAAGAACCATAAGGTTACTCTCCGAGGACATAAACACGGAAGACATCACGTCAGGTCTTCACAACTTCATACTATTACACTGCAATCTTTAGGGAGCCATTTTACTAGTTTAAAGAACGTTCTTAAATTAAAGGGACTGTCCAGTTTGTCATAATTCCTATATTTGGTATAAGTGAGAGATCTTTAATTATTGGCCAAAATGGATAAAAGTTCAATCAAGGATCATCTTTTTGATCTGGAGGACCTGACCTGTCCCGATTTCAATGGAACACTGTGTAATACCCAATTCCTCCTGTGGAGGCACTGCAGAGAAATTGAACACTTAGGGCTAGGTTCCTCCAAAGATTACAGCTGATCGCCCGAAGTCCCAGCAGGACGACAGAGTGTGATCACCTTAATATCAGGGGACAAATGTAGGGATTGTCCAAAAATTGAGAAATTACGAACGCAAAGAGTGACTGCCATCTTAATTTTTATTTAATAAATTAATTGTACACCTTAAAATAATCAACTTTGTGATTTATCTTATCAGAGAAATCTGCTTCTTTCTCCTCCTGGACTGATCGTTCATTTTCAATTCATGGGCAAAATCTGTCAAATTTGTATTAATTCAAGACAGACTTTCCCATTACTGTGATAGATGATGACAGTCGGTGCTTATAAAATTCTACAGAGAAGGGGAGGAGCGATAGGATACACAGACATTCTACTGCAAGGTCTCCTGAAACGATAGTTACGGTTTTCCATAGAACTTTATGAGCACCAATTGGCATTTCTTATTTCAGTAATGGAAAAATATGAAATAACTTAAGACAGATTTTATCCATGAATTGAGAATTTTGAGAGTGAAAGATCAGTCCAGGAGGAGAAAAAAGCATATTTTTTTCTGATAAGCAATACTACAAAGTTCCCTATTTTCATGTGCACTATTGATTTATGAAAAAAATATATATAGATCAAAAGATGGTTACTCTTTAACAATACTTGGCAACACTCCCAGGAATATCCACGGCTTCTAAAAAAAAAAGGTAGATGTCTCAAATTTCTGGAAGAAGCCTTATGGAACCCCAGAGGAAGCCTTATGGAACCCCATGAGAAACCTTATGGAACCCCAGGGGAAGCCTTACGGAACTCTAGGGGAAGCATTAAAGAACCCCAGAGGAAGCCTTACAGAACCCCAGGAAAAGCCTTACTGAACCCCAGAGGAAGCCTTACGGAAACCCAGGGAAGCCTTATGGAGCCCCATGAGAAACCTTATGGAACCCCAGGGGAAGCCTTACGGAACTCTAGGGGAAGCTTCACATAACCCCAGAGGAAGCCTTATAGAACACCAGGAAAATCCTTACAGAACCCCAGTGGAAGCCATACAGAACCCCAGGAAAAGCCTTACTGAACCCCAGGGGAAGCCTTACAGAGCCCCAGGAAAAGCCTTACTGAACCCCAGAGGAAGCCTTACAGATCCCCAGGAAAAGCCTTACTGAACCCCAGAGGAAGCATTACAGAACCCCAAGAAAAGCCTTACTGAACCCCAGAGGAAGCCTTACGGATCCCCAGGAAAAGCCTTACTGAACCCCAGAGGAAGCCTTTAGGAACCCCAGAGGAAGCCTTATGGAACCCCAGGGGAAGCCTTACGGAAACCCAGGGAAGCCTTATGGAGCCCCATGAGAAACCTTATGGAACCCCAGGGGAAGCCTTTTGGAACTCTAGGGGAAGCTTTACAGAACCCCAGAGGAAGCATTACAGAAACCCAGGAAAAGCCTTACTAAACCCCAGAGGAAGCCTTACAGAACCCCAGGAAAAGCCTTACTAAACCCCAGGGGAAGCCTTACGGAACCCCAGGTAAGCCTTATGGAACCCCATGAGAAACCTTATGGAACCCCAGGGGAAGCCTTACGGAACTCTAGGGGAAGCTTTACAGAACCCCAGAGGAAGCCTTATAGAACACCAGGAAAATCCTTACAGAACCCCAGAGGAAGCCGTACAGAACCCCAGGAAAAGCCTTACTGAACCCCAGGGGAAGCCTTACAGAACCCCAGGAAATGCTTTACTTAACCCCAGAGGAAGCCTTACAGATCCCCAGGAAAAGCCTTACTGAACCCCAGAGGAAGCCTTACAGAACCCCAGGGGAAGCCTTACAGAACCCTAGGAAAAGCTTTACTTGACCCCAGAGGAAACCTTACGGAACCCCAGGAAAAGCATTACTGAACCCCAGAGGAAGCCTTACAGAACCCCAGGGGAAGCCTTACAGAACCCCACAGGACCCCATATGGAACCCCACGGGAAGCCTTATAGAACCCCAGAGGAAGCCTTACAGAACCCCAGAGGAAGTCTGATGGAACCCCAGAGGAAGCATCGCTCTTGGAACTTTTTCTCTCCATTGTGTCGGAATGTTAGACTGAATCCTTACATGGAGACGCACATTCAGTTGGCATTGAATGGGACATACATTAGGCACATTTAATTTACCAACCCAGTGGGAGTCATCACCGGGGCAAATTTCAGCAGAATGCATTGTATTTCTGAGTCTCCTACAAAGTTATTTCAAAAAGTTTGACCGTTATTAATAAACTAGGAGACTATTTTACTTTTCTGATGTCTGGTGGGTTTAAAAATGCCTATTTAGAAAATACACGTAAGATTTTGTGTCCCTTTAAGAAAAGAAAACAGACCGTACTGAGATACTGATAAGCATGAGCGCATCCATTAAAACTTTTTCGGAAACTTTTTGGTCTCCTGTTAAGCCACTTACATGAGTAACAGTTATTTTTTGTCTTGTCTGCAATCAAAGTTTTCACTTAAGTTTGTACATCGCAAGAGTGTAAAAAAAAAAAACGTAACCACAGTATTCTGCCGGCAGGGCTGACATGATGTATCATAAACTAGAACTGTACATGAGCAAGTCTCTGCAGGAGTATACATGGGTGTGTATCTGTACTCAGGGATATACAGTCGTTTTGGATTTTTTTCCATAGCCATCTTCTGTGGATAGACGCCAGCAGCTCCTAATCTGGAAGGAAACAGCCACAAAGGAAACTGATATCTCAATGCTAGAGATGAGTAAATCGAAGCAGGACCCCGATCCCGGCCTCTGGACGGGAGCCCCGTTGTCCGCCTCCTACCTGACGGCTCCTCTTGTGATTAGCCGGCCGCTTATAATGTAGTAAAATCTAGAGATCTCTCGACATAGCGGCACATTGTGCCTGTAAAGAAGATAATCAATAAGGCTTTTAAACTGATAAAATCTTCTCATAGACAACAGTTGAGCATGAGGCTCACTGTTAGAGTTTCTGCCCACCATACTATATAGGTCCTAAGTTTAAGACGGGATAAAATAGGAATCTGAGAATTTATTAAGCGGATTCTGTTTTCCGGTGACTTTGCCTGTAGTGGAAAGATACAAAATCAGCAAAGTCAAATATTGCTGCTGTCATAATCTGATCGGTAACATGGAGGTCTATTCGTACCTTCCCTTAAAGGAGAGAAGAAAGGAGAAAGCTTTGGTTTATTTTCCTTGAAATTGAGGATTGGTAGGCCCCCAGACACATCAGATGGTGTACCTTACGGTTTGCCTATGAATCATCTTTTTCCACATCTTTTACACTGTGTTGGAGTATTATTTAGGCACCGTATGGTGGTATTAATTGAAAAAGCCTTATGGAACCCTAGAGGAAGCCCTAAAGAAGCCCCAGAGGAAGCCTTTTAGAACCCCATGGGAAGCCTGTTGTGAATTCTGTGGCAGAGTTCACTCCTGTGGTCACAAGTGGTACTTCGGCTGATTCTCTCTGGGAGCTTCCGTTTGTGGAGGAAAGTGGTACTGCAGCTTCTGAGTTTCCTCCCTCAGGTGATCTGGTGAGGTCGTTAGCTGCTTCTCTACTTAACTCCACCTGATGCTTTGATCCATGCTTCCTGTCAATGTTCCAGTGTTGGACTTGTGTTTCTCTGGATCATTCCTGTGGCCTGCTGCTCTGCATAGCTAAGTGCTTCTTTGCTATTTGTTGCTATTTTTTCTGTCCAGCTTGTCTATTTGTTTTGCTGGAAGCTCTGGGACGCAAAGGGTGTACCTCCGTGCCGTTAGTTCGGTACGGAGGGTCTTTTTGCCCCCTTCGCGTGGTTTTCTTTAGGGTTTTTGTGTAGACCGCAAAGTTATCTTTCCTATCCTCGTTCTGTCTAGAATATCGGGCCTCACTTTGCTGAATCTATTTCATCCCTACGTTTGTCTTTTCATCTTACTCACAGTCATTATATGTGGGGGGCTGCCTTTTCCTTTGGGGAATTTCTCTGAGGCAAGGTAGGCTTATTTTTCTATCTTCAGGCTAGTTAGTTTCTCAGGCTGTGCCGAGTTGCATAGGGAGCGTTAGGCGCAATCCACAGCTGCCTCTAGTTGTGTTTGGAGAGGATCAGGAATTGCGGTCTACAGAGTTTCCACGTCTCAGAGCTCGTTCTATTATTTTGGGTTATTGTCAGATCACTGTATGTGCTCTGATCGCTATGTACATTGTGTTTCTGAATTGCCTGTCATAACAGTACAGGAAGCCAAAAGTACTAATGATTCTCAATAGAGGGAAAAAAGAAGTTCTGAGACCATTTTTTTTCCTTTGCACTGTGATTTGTCTTTTTTTTCCCCTAGACATTTGGGTGGTTCAGGACACAGGTGTTACAATGGACATTAAAGGTCTGTCTTCATGTGCAGATCAGCTCACGGCAAGAGTTCAAGATATTCAAAATTTTGTGGTTCAGAATTCTTTGTTAGAACCGAGAATTCCTATTCCAGATTTGTTTTTTGGAGATAGAACTAAATTTCTGAGTTTCAAGAATAATTGTAAACTGTTTCTGGCTTTGAAACCTCGCTCCTCTGGTGACCCAGTTCAACAGGTTAGGATCGTCATTTCTTTTTTGCGTGGCGACCCTCAGGACTGGGCATTTTCTCTTGCGTCAGGAGATCCTGCATTGAGTGATATCGATGCGTTTTTCCTGGCGCTTGGATTGCTGTACGATGAGCCTAATTCAGTAGATCAGGCAGAAAAAAATTTGCTGGCTCTTTGTCAGGCTCAGGATGAGATAGAGCTATATTGCCAGAAATTTAGAAAATGGTCCGTGCTCACTCAATGGAATGAATCTGCGCTTGCAGCCATTTTCAGAAAGGGTCTCTCTGAAGCCATTAAGGATGTCATGGTGGGATTTCCTATGCCCGCTGGTTTGAATGAGTCTATGTCTTTGGCCATTCAGATCGGTCGACGCTTGTGTGAGCGTAAATCTGTGTACCATTTGGCGGTATTACCTGAGATTAAACCTGAGCCTATGCAGTGCGATAGGACTTTGACCAGAGTTGAACGGCAAGAACATAGACGTCTGAATGGTCTGTGTTTCTACTGTGGTGATTCCACTCATGCTATCTCTGATTGTCCTAAGCGCACTAAGCGGTTCGCTAGGTCTGCCACCATTGGTACTGTACAGTCAAAATTTCTTCTGTCCGTTACCTTGATATGCTCCTTGTCGTCGTATTCTGTCATGGCGTTTGTGGATTCAGGCGCTGCCCTGAATTTGATGGACTTGGATTATGCTAAACGTTGTGGGTTTTTATTGGAGCCCTTGCAGTGTCCTATTCCATTGAGAGGAATTGATGCTACACCTTTGGCCAAGAATAAGCCTCAATACTGGACCCAGCTGACCATGTGCATGGCTCCTGCACATCAGGAGGTTATTCGCTTTCTGGTGTTGCATAATCTGCATGATGTGGTCGTGTTGGGGTTGCCATGGCTGCAAGCCCATAATCCAGTATTGGATTGGAATTCCATGTTGGTGTCCAGCTGGGGTTGTCAGGGGGTACATGGTGATGTTCCATTTCTGTCAATTTCGTCATCCACCCCTTCTGAGGTTCCAGAGTTCTTGTCTGATTACCGGGATGTATTTGATGAGCCCAAGTCTGATGCCCTGCCTCCGCATAGGGATTGTGATTGTGCTATCAATTTGATTCCTGGTATTAAATTCCCAAAAGGTCGACTGTTTAATTTATCCGTGCCTGAGCACACCGCTATGCGCAGTTATGTGAAGGAATCCCTGGAGAAGGGGCATATTCGCCCGTCATCATCGCCATTAGGAGCAGGGTTCTTTTTTGTAGCCAAGAAGGATGGTTCGTTGAGACTGTGTATAGATTACCGCCTTCTTAATAAGATCAATGTTAAACTTCAGTACCCCTTGCCATTGTTATCTGATTTGTTTGCTCGGATTAAGGGGGCTAGTTGGTTCACTAAGATTGATCTTCGTGGTGCGTATAATCTGGTGAGAATCAGGCAAGGCGATGAATGGAAAACTGCATTTAATACGCCCGAGGGTCATTTTGAGTATCTAGTGATGCCGTTCGGACTTGCCAATGCTCCATCAGTGTTTCAATCCTTTATGCATGACATCTTCCGTGAGTACCTGGATAAATTCCTGATTGTGTACTTGGATGACATTTTGATCTTCTCGGATGATTGGGAGTCTCATGTGAAGCAGGTCAGAACGGTTTTTCAGGTCCTGCGTGCTAATTCTTTGTTTGTGAAGGGATCAAAGTGTCTCTTTGGTGTGCAGAAGGTTTCATTTTTGGGGTTCATCTTTTCCCCTTCTACTATCGAGATGGATCCGGTTAAGGTCCAAGCCATCCATGATTGGACTCAGCCGACATCTCTGAAAAGTCTGCAAAAGTTCCTGGGCTTTGCTAATTTTTATCGTCACTTCATCTGCAATTTTTCTAGTGTTGCCAAACCATTGACCGATTTGACCAAGAAGGGTGCTGATTTGGTCAATTGGTCTTCTGCTGCTGTGGAAGCTTTTCAAGAGTTGAAGCGTCGTTTTTCTTCTGCCCCTGTGTTGTGTCAACCAGATGTTTCTCTTCCGTTCCAGGTCGAGGTTGATGCTTCTGAGATTGGAGCAGGGGCTGTTTTGTCACAGAGAGGTTCTGGTTGCTCAGTGATGAAACCATGCGCTTTCTTTTCCAGGAAGTTTTCGCCTGCTGAGCGAAATTATGATGTGGGCAACCGACAGTTGCTGGCCATGAAGTGGGCATTCGAGGAGTGGCGTCATTGGCTTGAAGGAGCTAAGCATCGCGTGGTGGTATTGACTGATCATAAGAACTTGACTTATCTCGAGTCTGCCAAGCGCTTGAATCCTAGACAGGCTCGTTGGTCGTTGTTTTTTGCCCGTTTTGACTTTGTGATTTCGTACCTTCCGGGCTCTAAAAATGTGAAGGCGGATGCTCTGTCTAGGAGTTTTGTGCCCGACTCTCCGGGTTTATCTGAGCCGGCGGGTATCCTCAAGGAAGGAGTAATTGTGTCTGCCATCTCACCTGATTTGCGGCGGGTGCTGCAAAAATTTCAGGCTAATAAACCTGATCGTTGCCCAGCGGAGAAACTGTTTGTCCCTGATAGGTGGACGAATAGAGTTATCTCTGAACTTCATTGTTCGGTGTTGGCTGGTCATCCTGGAATCTTTGGTACCAGAGAGTTAGTGGCTAGATCCTTTTGGTAGCCCTCTCTGTCGCGGGATGTGCGTACTTTTGTGCAGTCCTGTGGGATTTGTGCTCGGGCTAAGCCCTGCTGTTCTCGTGCCAGTGGGTTGCTTTTGCCCTTGCCGGTCCCGAAGAGGCCTTGGACACATATCTCTATGGATTTTATTTCTGACCTTCCCGTTTCTCAAAAGATGTCAGTCATTTGGGTGGTCTGTGATCGCTTTTCTAAGATGGTCCATCTGGTACCCTTGTCTAAATTGCCTTCCTCCTCTGATTTGGTGCCTTTGTTCTTCCAGCATGTGGTTCGTTTGCATGGCATTCCAGAGAATATTGTTTCTGACAGAGGTTCCCAGTTTGTTTCGAGGTTTTGGCGAGCCTTTTGTGGTAGGATGGGCATTGACTTGTCTTTTTCCTCGGCTTTCCATCCTCAGACTAATGGCCAGACCGAACGAACCAATCAGATCTTGGAAACATATCTGAGATGCTTTGTTTCTGCTGATCAGGATGACTGGGTGTCCTTTTTGCCTTTGGCTGAGTTCGCCCTTAATAATCGGGCCAGCTCGGCTACCTTGGTTTCGCCGTTTTTCTGCAATTCTGGGTTCCATCCTCGTTTCTCTTCAGGACAGGTTGAGTCTTCGGACTGTCCTGGTGTGGATACTGTGGTGGACAGGTTGCAGCAGATTTGGACTCAGGTAGTGGACAATTTGACCTTGTCCCAGGAGAAGGCTCAACTTTTTGCTAATCGCAGACGCCGTGTGGGTCCCCGACTTCGTGTTGGGGATCTGGTTTGGTTATCTTCTCATCATATTCCTATGAAGGTTTCCTCTCCTAAGTTTAAACCTCGTTTTATTGGTCCGTATAGGATTTCTGAGGTTCTTAATCCTGTGTCTTTTCGTCTGACCCTTCCAGATTCTTTTTCCATACATAACGTATTCCATAGGTCATTGTTGCGGAGATACGTGGCACCTATGGTCCCATCTGTTGAGCCTCCTGCCCCGGTTTTGGTGGAGGGGGAATTGGAGTATATTGTGGAGAAGATTTTGGATTCTCGTGTTTCAAGACGGAAACTCCAGTATCTGGTTAAATGGAAGGGTTATGCTCAGGAAGATAATTCCTGGGTTTTTGCCTCTGATGTCCATGCTCCCGATCTTGTTCGTGCCTTTCATGTGGCTCATCCTGGTCGGCCTGGGGGCTCTGGTGAGGGTTCGGTGACCCCTCCTCAAGGGGGGGTACTGTTGTGAATTCTGTGGCAGAGCTTCCTCCTGTTGTCACAAGTGGTACTTCGGCTGATTCTCTCTGGGAGCTTCCGTTTGTGGAGGAAAGTGGTACTGCAGCTTCTGAGTTTCCTCCCTCAGGTGATCTGGTGAGGTCGTTAGCTGCTTCTCTACTTAACTCCACCTGATGCTTTGATCCATGCTTCCTGTCAATGTTCCAGTGTTGGACTTGTGTTTCTCTGGATCATTCCTGTGGCCTGCTGCTCTGCATAGCTAAGTGCTTCTTTGCTATTTGTTGCTATTTTTTCTGTCCAGCTTGTCTATTTGTTTTGCTGGAAGCTCTGGGACGCAAAGGGTGTACCTCCGTGCCGTTAGTTCGGTACGGAGGGTCTTTTTGCCCCCTTTGCGTGGTTTTCTTTAGGGTTTTTGTGTAGACCGCAAAGTTATCTTTCCTATCCTCGTTCTGTCTAGAATATCGGGCCTCACTTTGCTGAATCTATTTCATCCCTACGTTTGTCTTTTCATCTTACTCACAGTCATTATATGTGGGGGGCTGCCTTTTCCTTTGGGGTATTTCTCTGAGGCAAGGTAGGCTTATTTTTCTATCTTCAGGCTAGTTAGTTTCTCAGGCTGTGCCGAGTTGCATAGGGAGCGTTAGGCGCAATCCACAGCTGCCTCTAGTTGTGTTTGGAGAGGATCAGGAATTGCGGTCTACAGAGTTTCCACGTCTCAGAGCTCGTTCTATTATTTTGGGTTATTGTCAGATCACTGTATGTGCTCTGATCGCTATGTACATTGTGTTTCTGAATTGCCTGTCATAACAGAAGCCTTAAGGAACCCCCCAGGAAACCTTACGGAACCCCTCAGAAAGCCTTACGGAACCTCAGGGGAAGCCTTACGGAACCCCACAGGAAACCTTATGGAACCCCACGGAAAGCCTTATGGAACCCCAGGGGAAACCTTATGGAACCCAGAGGAAGCCTTACGGAACCTCATGGAAAACCTTATGGAACCCCAGGGGAAACCTTCCGGAACCCAGGGGAAGCCTTACGGAACCCCAGGGGAAGCCTTACGGAATTCCAGGGAAAGCCTTACAGAACCCCAGAGGAAGCCTTACAAAACCCCAAAAAACGCATTATGGAACCCCACTGGAAGCATTACGGAACCCCAGGAAAAGCCTTACGGAACCCCACAGGAAACTTTACGGAACCCCACAGAAAACCTTACGGAACCCCAGGGGAAGCCTTACGGAATTCCAGGGAAAGCCTTACAGAACCCCAGAGGAAGCCTTACAAAACCCCAAAAAACGCATTATGGAACCCCACTGGAAGCCTTACGGAACCCCAGGAAAAGCCTTACGGAACCCCACAGGAAACTTTACGGAACCCCACAGAAAACCTTACGGAACCCCAGGGGAAACCTTTCAGAACCCAGGGGAAGCCTTACGGAACCCCAGGGGAAGCCTTACGGAATTCCAGGAAAAGCTTTACAGAACCCCAGAGGAAGCCTTACAAAACCCCAGGAAAAGCCTTACAGAACCCCAGAGGAAGCCTTACAAAACTCAAGGAAAAGCCTTATGGAACCCCAGGGGAAGCCTTACGGAACACCTGGTGAAATGTTACATAACCTCAGGGGAAGCCTTACAGAACTCCAGAGGAAGCCTTACAGAACCCTAGAGTAATTCTGAATGGCAGTATTCTTTGACCAATATATGGCACTTTCTTGAGGGCGTTATATTTTTGTATCATGGGCATATTGCTTAGCGGTATTATTTGAACAGTGAATGGCAGTATTTTCTGAGCATTATATATGGCACTGAATTGAGGGCTTTATAGATTTGTATCTTTTGGATATTGCGTGGAAGTATTAATTGGACACTGAATGGCAGTATTTTTTGAGAAATATATGTGGCACCGATTTGTGGGTGTTATAGACAAGGCGCTATTATTTTGACACTGAATGGCAGTATTTTCTGAGCAAAATACATGGCACTGAATTGAGGGCGCTATAGATTTTTATCATGGGGATATTATTTGGCGATATTTTTGGACACTGAATGGCAGTATTGTCTGACCAAAATACGGCACCTTCATCAAGGTGTATTATTTTAATATCATGGGAATATTGTTTGGCGGTATTATTTAGACACTGAATAGAAGTATTCCCTGAGCAATATATGGCACTTTCATTAGGGAGGGTATATTTTTTATATCATGGGGATATTGTTTAGTGGTACTATTTGGACTCTGGAAAGTGGTATTTTTGGAGCAATCTACTGTATATGGCACTGTAATGAGGGTGTTATAGGTTTTTATAATTGGGATATTATTTTGCGGTATTATTTGGGCACTGAATGGCAGTATTGTTTAAGCAATATATGGCACTGCCATGAAGGTACTATATGTCTGCATCATTTGGATATTGTTTGGTTGCATTAATTGGACATTGCATAATTTTATTAAGACACAGAATGGCAGTATTATTTAAGCGATATATGGCAGGTCCTGAGGGCGCTATATGCTTTTATCATTTGGTGGCATTATTTAAACAATGATTAGCAGTATTATTTGGACACTCAATGGCAGTATCGTCTGACCAACAGAAGGCATTTTCATGAGGGTGTTATATGTTTATATCATGGGGATATTGTTTGACGGTATTATTTGGACACTGAATGGTAGTAGTTTCTCAGCAATAAACATGCCATCGTTATGAGGACACTATATGTCTGCATCATCTGGATAATGTTTGTCAGAATTACTTGGACAATGCATGATTTTATGTCGACACAGAATTGCAGTATTATATAAAATATATAGTACGGTCATGAGGACTTTATATGGTTGGATTATTCGTATATTGTATGGCATCAGTAATTGGACACAACGTGGTAGCTTTATTTGGACACAGAACGGCAGTATTATATGCGCTATATATGGCACTGTAATGAGAGCGTTATAGGTTTATATAATCAGGATATTGTTTAGCGGTATTATTTGGACATAGAATGGCAGCATTATATGAGAAATATATATTATGATCATGGGAGCTTTATATGGTTGTATCATTTGAATACTGTATAGCAGCAATAATTGGACATAACACTGTAGTTTTCTTTGGACACAGAATGGCAGTAATATGTAAGTAATATGTGTCACTAATGATGGCGATATAGGTCTGCATAATTGGTGGTATTATTCTGACACTGATGGAAGTATTACGTAACCAATATATGGCAAGGTCATGGGGGTAGTATACGCTTTTAACATTTGGATATAGCTTGGCGACATTATTTGAACAATGAACAGCAGTATTTTGTGAGCAATATATGGCAGTGTCATCAAGGCATTATATGGCTGTATAATTTGGATATTGCATGGCATTTTTTTTATTCTATAGTCCCCTCTATAATTTGTAAAGCGCTGCGGAATATGTTGGCGCTATATAAATAAAAATTATTATTATCCTATAGTTTGGCGTGTATCTGTACGTGCCGCAACTTATAAAGAAAGTAGTTAAAAAAATTCACAGATACATTGACATATATTAAAGGCTCGGAACTGCAATATATTACAGGTGCACAGAAATTAATAATACTGCCATGAGTAGGGGAAAGGCAGTAAGACAGAAGGGGTTAATTGGGAACACCATATCTCCTTAAAGGGTATTCCCATCTCCAAGATCCTATCCCAATAGTAGGTGTAATAGTAATAATAATATTAGCAAATACCTCCAATTAGAAATGTAGTATAGTTCTTCTGATTAGCTGTGTCTCTTTCCTCATGTGCAGGCATTGCAGGACCTTAGGTATCCATGGTTACAGCCACTGATATAGTGACAGCTAGTTGATAGTGGATACCTAAGGTCCTGCAATGCCTGCACATGAGGAAAGAAACATAGTGAATCAGAAGAACTATACTACATTTCTAATTGGAGGTATTTGCTAATATATTATTATTATTACACCTACTACATATTGGGATAGGATCTTGGAGATGGGAATACCCCTTTAGTGAGCACAACAGGATTAGACGATTTATATCCCATGGCAACGTTGATACACATTAGAGAATCCGATCCGCATTACTGAATTAATTAGAAAATCCTTTAACCACATCATTAGTGTCATATTTTTATGAGCGTTGAGTGTCGGTATTTTTTGGCGAGTCGCACTCGTTATTTTGTTGTTTTTTTTTTTTCAGATTTCCGGTTGTCAGTTGCGATGGTTCAAAACTATAGTTAGTGAATTAACAGCAGTAGAATGAAACCGAAATAATGGGACGGCTCTGATCATCAAAAGCGTAGAGGAATTTATAGATTATTTACTGTAGGTAACTATTATATCACTCATTTACATGGAAATAATTAGTCAGCGGCTGTTTTTTTTCTTTTTTTAAAACTAGCAAAACTCAACAGTGCCACCTGCAGGACAACACAGCAATTACACACAGAAATCTGACAGCGATCGATCATCAAATCTGATTTTGCTGGGGTGAGATGCAACAAGCTGCTCATTTCTTCTGTAGCGGCCACTACAGGTGATAGGCGGTATTACACGATCCATGTAATATCACGTATGTGGCTTGGGTCAGCCAGAGTGGAGGACCCCTTTCTATTATATTCACATACCCTGATTGGGCATAATATATATATATATATATATATATATATATATAGATATATATATATATATATATATATCTATATATATATATATAGATAGATATATATATATATATTTTTTTTTTTTTATTATTATTTTTTTTTATTTATATTTAATTTTTTCTATTTTTTATTTTGCTTCCTACTTGTAAATGGCTTCTCTTCTTTCACATTAATTAACCAGATTTACATTTCATTCCGTAGTATGTATTCCGAGACATGGCTATATGGTCAATTCCTGATAAAATTATCGACCCCTAATCATGACCCATTCCTCAATCTTAAAGTGATGGTTTCTCCTGCTAAGATCGGAAAGCCCCGCAAAAGGGGTTGTGCAACTTTGAAAAATGGCTAAAAATGGCATTAGAGTTGAGCAAAAAGATCGCTTTATGATTATGGACTTGAAGAAGGAAGAAGAAAGACCTAATGGAGACGGGAAATAGTTGACATGGAAGTGGTGGTGATCCGGCACGGTGAGAATCAGAGTTGAGCAAAAAGATTTTCTGCCGCCCTGGTCCACCGTCCAGTCTCCGTGGGAGCTGGATCAGGGTTCTTTTCACTTCTGTAGCCGGAATCCTTGGCGCCTCTACTGCTTACTAGACTATGAGGAGCCAGGTAAAGACCATAGGTGGCCAGGATGCTGAAGACTGCAGTGGTCTGGTAGTCGTGGAGAACCGGACAGCATGTCAGACCAAGGTAACTTTGTGCTCAACTTTAATACTCATCATAGCGGTTCAACACCATTTCCATACCGACTGTTTTCGGTCTCCGAAACGTCTCTGTTCTTCTTGTTCCGTGTCCATAAACATGTCACCACTGCAGCCCATCAGTGACTGACCACAGGTCCTTGTTGGCATTTTCTGTCCAGCTGGAAAAATAACATTGGTGGGATCGGAATTTGGTAAGTCTAACTTTTTTATTTTTTTATCTTAATTAATGTAGTCTACTCTAAGCCACGTTCAAAACAATCCCTTTAAGAAATCAGCAACCAATTGTGGACCTCTTTAAATAAAAAAATAATAAATATATTCAACGACTACTCCAAATTTTGAGCTTGTATTGTTAGCATCAAGGAAGCTAAAAAGCAAAATTGCTATTCTGAGGCACAGCCTTGTCCTTGGTCGTGAGGTACTGTAGGTTTTCTACGATCTTTTTGTAACTTCTGAGGTTTTATTGGTTTCCTAACAAGTTTCCTAGAAATAGCAGCGGAACGAGCAGATAAATATATATATATATATATGATTGTCTCTGCACATGATATTAACGACAATAGTGACACCTACTGAAACTCGCCGTGTTCAGAGAACACGAAACTTCCACTTGACCTCACTTTTCATCATCAGCTTATTGGTGTCACGAATTTCAGGGTTACCTGAATTTTTCTTTTTAATTTAATTTTCTTTTTTAAGCCGTTGTTCGCGCAGATAATTTTTGTTTTGCCCCCCTTTTGTAAAGAGTCATTGACTCAATTATACAAAATAGGTCTGCTAAATAAATAAAAATATTTGAAACATTTCAGAGAAGAGATGAGCGAATCTACCGATTAAACAAATTTGGCAAATCGTTGAAAAATTCAATTTGCACCGAATTTATTTGGTGCCAATTCGAATCTGCCAGGAAGAGTTAAAAAAAAACAAAACACCTATTGTCACCCCTACTTAGTCCTCCCCATACCTCTCACACTGCTGCCGATCCTCCAATCGGCTCCTCCGATTTCCCTCTTCTTCCACTTGATGTTCTTCACTAGTTTGATATGATGGCACTTTACTCTCTTATGTGATCCTTAAAGTCTTGCCTCCAGTTGCCAGTATACCCTAACCCTGGTTCTGTCCTTATACGTCTGCTGTCTGATCCTATGTGCTATTCCCTTGTTGACCTCAGATTGTTTTGACCTTTGCCTTACGATTCTGACTTTGGCTCTGATCACATTTATACGAACCTTTTCTGCCAGCCGACTACACCAGCCAGCAGCCACTCCATTAACCCAACCCACTGACCCCTAGATCAGTCCAGATTCTTATAAAGGGGTAAAGTGTGAAGACCTCGGATCCAAACTGAATGGAGTGGCTTGCACAAAATTTATCCAAAGAAGTCCGATGAAAAGCTGCCAGTCTACTACAAACAGAGCTAATTCAAAGGACCGAGAAGAAGGCAGTAAAACATTTTTTTTTTCTTAACTGACTGGTCCACTGAATCCAGCAAAATGTCAGCCATCTGTCTTTCATTTTGCTGGAGTTCACAAACTCAGATTATGAAGAATCCAAATTTTTCATAAAATTTTCAACAAATTTGATTTGTTACTAATCCATACACTCATGTTCTTATAGGAGATTAGATGTCTCCAGCCTATCTAAGAAGTAGCGGATTTAAGTGAGGCCAACATATTTTGCCATTTTTTTTTAGACCCCTCCAGTCATTATACTTTGGGGTTTGCAGAGACCACAGGACATACTAAACTTTTCGGAGACTTTCGTTTCAGATCAATTTGACTCAGACGAAAACAAATTTGCCAGCCGACTAGAAAGAATCTTCTAAAATGAATTTCATGTTTCTTTTTTATTTTATTTTACAGAATTACCAGTCTGTGGGAAAATGTACACCTCCTTTAAACCGTTTGATTGATTAACACAAACGCTAACCATGGGCCGATTAATGTATTTCCCCAACAGGGGTCACTGACTCAAAAGCCGAATTGTTGGATGACAGTTGAAGAAAACCTTTCCCTGGATTAATTATTTAAACTGAGTTCCTTCTCCAATTGGTGCTGCTCCTCTGACTCCAGAACAGTTTATTTTTTACTTCTCCGTTATAAAGTTATGCCCCCTGGTTATAAGGCTGCAAATTTTCCCTTCAACTGACCGAATGAGTACCATAGAACTCCTCGGGGGTGTGGCCATGTTTTGATTGGCCAGCATCAGAGCATATGCCCCCGAGAAGTACACTATAGCATACACTAACAAATTTATATTTTTATTACCGGGGGGTGGGGCACAACGTTGTAAAAAAAAGGGTTATAGAAGAAAAAAGCAGAATTGGCAACCGGAGGAGATACTAAATTACAATAATCCAGTGAAGTGTCCTCCTTAGGGAGCAAATTATGGAAAGCCACCACAGGGGCCTATCCTCTAAGTCTCGCCAACCTAACGATTGGTCTTTCTTTTCCCTCGTACTTCTTTGGTTTTGATTATATAAGTAAAGTAAATTTATGTTTTTCTTCGCCAGGCTTGAAGTTGACACAAAAACACTTAGATTTTACGCACCACTTACTGAGCTTAATGCAACAAAAATGTCTAAACAATCACAGACTTACAAGCCTAAAAAAAAGTCACCACAGAATGAACTGTTTGTGGGTGATCTTTGATTTTAGGAACAGGACAAACATGACTCATCCATTAATTGGGAGAACCAGGACGTTTGTGAATGAAAAACATTTGGATAAGAACTTAGTAGATTCTTCTATACCACCTGGAATTCATCTAGGATCAGCTGCAGAAAACCCCGGTTTGAGGGCCCAGACAAAAGCTACAGTGCCCCCCTCCGCTCAAGAACTAAGCAATATGGTGTTCCCTTTTCTTAGATGAACTTTGTCTTAAAACCAGAGATCAGAAACTTGGCATGAGCGCGCTGCAAAGGCCTGTGGGTGTCTGTGTAGATGTCTGCAGAAGATCAGTGATTGAAACCATTCAAGGATTTCGCTTCGGGAATGAAGCTACAGATCCGGCAATGAAAGGACCGAGACTTGTTGATTTTGCAAACTAGAGCTGAGCTTCTACCAAACGCCAAGATGCCAAAAGACAAGAAGAATACGGTATATGGAATTGACCAACTTGGTAATTACTTGAGATCACTTGATGTTTAAACAGTCATCATGGTCCAACATGTGCAAAGGGGCGTTGTTTTTGTTAAGTGGATGTATTTGTAGCTAAATATCATTTTAGTAATTGGGTTTCATTAAAAAAGTTGCCCCTTAAACCCTCTGTGTTGCACTGTCTATTGCTTACTGCAGAATGGATTCACTGAGAATCTGTCAGTGAGCTCGTTATGATGGTCCAACGGAAGAGTGTGCAACTCTTATCTCACTGTCTTTTTCTCACCTCCTCCTGTACAATGACTGATATCACCTCTATATACAGTAAATAGCACAGGATCCACCATTCACAATAGGTGATGTCACAGCTCACCTCCTCCTCCTGTACAATGACTGATAACACCTCTATATACAGTAAATAGCACAGGATCCACCATTCACAATAGGTGATGTCACAGATCACCTCCTCCTCCTCCTGTACAATGACTGATATCACCTCTATATACAGTAGATAACACAGGATCCACCATTCACAATAGTGATATCACAGCTCACCTCCTCCTCCTGTACAATGACTGATAACACCTCTATATACAGTATATAACACAGGATCCACCATTCACAATAGGTGATATCACAGCTCACCTCCTCCTCCTGTACAATGACTGATAACACCTCTATATACAGTAGATAACACAGGATCCACCATTCACAATAGGGGATATCACAGCTCCCCTCCTCCTCCTGTACAATGACTGATAACACCTCTATATACAGTAGATAACACAGGATTCACCATTCACAATAGGAGATATCACAGCTCACCTCCTCCTCCTGTACAATAACGGATAACACCTCTATATACAGTAGATAACACAGGATCCACCGCTCACAATAGGTGATATCACAGCTCACCTCCTCCTCCTGTACAATGACTGATAACACCTCTATATACAGTATATAACACAGGATCCACCATTCACAATAGGTGATGTCACAGCTCACCTCCTCCTCCTGCACAATGACTGATAACACCTCTATATACAGTAGATTACACAGGATCCACCGCTCACAATAGGTGATGTCACAGCTCGCCTCCTCCCCCATCCCTGAACCCTTGCCTTGATGAGAGCATGCTTATTAAAGAAGCACTCCTTCTCTGATCAAAGGGTTTATCCTCTTAATATATCACAGTCATCATATTATACAGCACTGTGTACTTACAATTGCTCATTTTGCCATTCTACCCAGCTAATTCTTCTCTTTTATCTGCTCTATCTACAAACAGAAAGTCTCTTGTCACTGCATCCTGACCCAACTGCTCCCTCCTCCCCTCTGACAGGGACTTTTGCAGTGACTTATGAGTCAGGCAGGGAAAATTGACCTCCTGTTTCTACATAGAGCTTAGAAGGATTCAGTTAGTCTGTTTTTAATCATGTGACGTCATAGACCTAATGGAAAAGAGAAGAATTAGCTGGGCAGAAAGGCAAATTGAGCAATTGTAAGTACACAGTGCTATATAATATGATGACTGCAATATATTAAGAGGATGAATACTTTGATGGGAGGAAGAGGAGGACAAGGGGGAAGAGGAGCAGGAGGAAGAGGAGGAGGAGGGCTACTTTAAGTAGTTCTATATAATGTAGTAGGGTCTGTGTAAGCCTTTTGTTGCTAATGTCCATGTAGCCAACAGGAATTAGGAGTCGAATATTAGGCTTAGTGGCATAAAAAACTTCTTTGAGAAAATCAACCTCATATCCAGACAACATTTTCAGTTCTACCATGTATTATGTATATTGGTCATCTTTTTTGACAAGACCAAGAACTTTTTAATGCAATTTTATGTGATAACCTTAAAGAGTTTTCACTGTAAATATTAAAAAAAAATCCAAATTAATTTTTTGACTTTCGTTTTACCTAATAAATGAATTCATGAAAAGGACAAATTGAATAATTTTTCTTCATTTACAACTTTGAAATGATGTGATAAAATATTTACTAAGAAAACAAAAAATATTAAAATGTAATCATTTTAATTTCATTTTAATGTAAAAAAAAAATCTAAAACTACCCTAAATCTAACATCAACATTATTCTAGAAATTCTAAAAAGTTAAACTTTATTTAATATTTTAAATAAATATTTTATTCCTATTGTTGTAGTTTCAAAAGTAATGTTAATTCTAATGTGAAAAAAATCTTAAAAACATGTTAAATGTAAAGTTTTGTAAGTACGGAGCACATTTATAGCAATGTATGAAACTATATTTTTAATATTTTGCACATTTATTCCCATTTTATTACTAGTCTTGTACAATTTATCACCTTTTACATGTTTTTTTTTATATTTCAAACCACATGCTATTTTGAAAATATTTCTTTCTCAGTACTATTTCATGAATTACCGTATGTAAGAACTAGTCGTTCTCATGGTTTCAGAATTTTTTTTCGAATGTACTGCTTCATTTTGAAAAACCCCGTTTTCAAGTCAAGATCATTCATAATGTAAGTATTTTCCACACCTGCACAACAGATATTTATATACAAGTGCCATGAAAATCTACAGACCGTGGAGTATGGTTCTCAGAATAAAAAGGTTGCTTTATGAATAGGAGGATAGGGCTAGGGCTGAGAATAGGGCTGAGGATAGGGCTAGGGCTGAGAATAGGGCTGAGGATAGGGCTAGGGCTGAGGATAGGGCTGAGGATAGGGCTAGGGCTGAGGATAGGGCTGAGGATAGGGCTAGGGCTAAGAATAGGGCTGAGGATTGGGCTAGGGCTAAGGATAGGGCTGAGGATAGGGCTAGGGCTGAGGATAGGGCTGAGGATAGGGCTAGGGCTGAGGATAGGGCTAAGGCTAAGAATAGGGCTGAGGATAGAGCTAGGGCTAAGAATAGGGCTGAGGATAGGGCTAGGGCTGAGGATAGGGCTGAGGATAGGGCTAGGGCTGAGGATAGGGCTGAGGCTAAGAATAGGGCTGAGGATTGGGCTAGGGCTAAGGATAGGGCTGAGGGTAGGGCTGGGGCTAGGGCTGAGGATAGGGCTAGGGCTGAGAATAGGGCTAGGGCTGAGGATTGGGCTAGGGCTGAGGATAGGGCTAGGGCTGAGGATAGGGCTGAGGATAGAGCTAGGGCTGAGGATAGGGCTGAGGATAAGGCTAGGGCTAAGAATAGGGCTGAGGATAGGGCTGAGGATAGGGCTAGGGATGAGGATTGGGCTAGGGATGAGGATAGGGCTAGGGATGAGGATAGGGCTAGGGCTGAGGATAGGGCTAGGCCTGAAGAAAGGGTTAGGGCTTAGGATAGGGCAAGGGCTAAGGATAGTGTTGAGGATAGGGCAAGGGCTGAGTATAGGGCTAGGGTTAAGGATAGGGCTAGGGCTGAGGATAGGGCTAGGGTTGAGGATAGGGCTAGGGTTGAGGATAGGGCTAGGGCTGAGGATAGGGCTTGGGCTGAGGATAGGGCTGAGGATAGGGCTAGGGTTGAGGATAGGGCTAGGGCTGAGGATAGGGCTAAGGCTGAGGATAGGGCTGAGGATAAGGCTAGGGCTGAGGTTGGGCTAGGGCTGAGGATAGGGCTAGGGCTGAGGATAGGGCTAAAGCCCCCGTCATACATAGCGAGATCGCTGCTGAGTCACAAGTTTTGTGACGCAACAGCGACCTCAGTAGCGATCTCGCTATGTGTGACACGTAGCAGCGACCAGGCCCCTGCTGTGATATCGCTGGCCGTGTCGGAATGGCCTGGACCGTTTTTTGGTCGTTGAGGTCCCGCTGGGTAGCACACATCGCTGTGTTTGACACCTTACCAACGACCTCATGACAGGACTTCCCTCATTGAGGTCTGTTAATCGTCATGAAATAGCTGCCATGTGACATCGTTGTACAGGTTGCTACAGGTCGCCGCATCGCTGCTGCGTCGTTGGGGAGATCTCACAGTTTGACATCTCACCAGCGACCACATAGCGACGCAGCAACGATCCCTGACAGGTCGTATCGTTGTCGGGATCGCTGTAGCGTCGCTAAGTGTGACGGGGCCTTTAAGCCTGAGGATAGGGCTGAGGATAGGGCTGATAATAGTGTTAGGGCTACTACAGGGTTAGGGCTGAGGATATGGTTGAGAATAAGATTGAAGCTGAGGATACAGTTAGGGATACAATAGTGTTAGGGCTTAGGATAGGATTAAAGTTGAGGATAGGGTTAGGGCTGAGGACACTAGAGCTAAGGATAGGCTGGAAGTAGTAGAGTTAGGCTAACTTTATGGTTACACTCAGTAGGGAAGGAAAACCTAGTTACTTCTCTAGCAGGTTTATTAATTACTCAACATTAACATTAATTAATCAACATTAATTTCATTAGTTTTACCCCATAAGAGCCAGCTAAGTAACTAACGTCTGCTCACACTACTAGAATGCAGAGCTCAATTTTAATTGCAAATTTTACCTCTAAAGCCTACCTCTTAATTTCAGCCACACGTGGCACAATACTGTAGATATTGATTTAGGTTTATTTCAGGACTTAAAAATGGCGACTGCTCCTCAATAGGAGGAGCCCTTGTGAAATACAAAATGGCTTTATTAGTGAAGGCAGACTGGTTTATGCCAACTTGGAGAACCACAAAAGAAATTCTCCTTTCAGCATAAGACTGGGGATAGGGCTAGGGCTGAGGATAGGGCTAGGGCTGAGGATAGGGCTAGGGTTGAGGATAGGGCTTGGGCTAAGAATAGGGCTAGGGCTAAGGATAGGGCTAGGGCTAAGGATAGGGCTGGGGCTGAGGATAGGGCTAGGGCTGAGGATAGGGCTAGGGCTAAGGATAGGGCTGGGGCTGAGGATAGGGCTAGGGCTGAGGATAGGGCTGGGGCTGAGGATAGGGCTAGGGCTGAGGATAGGGCTAGGGCTGAGGATAGGGCTAGGGCTGAGGATAGGGCTAGGGCTGAGGATAGGGCTAGGGCTGAGGATAGGGCTAGGGCTGAGGATAGGGCTGGGGCTGAGGATAGGGCTGAGGATAGGGCTAGGGCTAAGGATAGGGCTGGGGCTGAGGATAGGGCTGAGGATAGGGCTAGGGCTGAGGATAGGGCTAGGGCTGAGGATAGGGCTCAGGATAGGGCTAGGTTTGAGGATAGGGCTAGGGCTGAGGATAGGGCTGAGTATAGGGCTGAGAATAGTGTTAGGGCTATTACAGGGTTAGGGCTGAGGATATGGTTGAGAATAAGATTGAAGCTGAGGATACAGTTAGGAATACAATAGTGTTAGGGCTTAGGATAGGATTAAAGCTGAGGATAGGGTTAGGGCTGAGGACACTAGAGCTAAGGATAGGCTGGAACTAGTAGAATTAGGCTAACTTTATGGTTACACTCAGTAGGGAAGGAAAACCTAGTTACTTCTCTAGCAGGTTTATCTATAACCCCAAGAAAACAAGGATCCCTAAAATATAACTTTTATTGAAAATCGGTTCAAAAGATCTCTTTTCATCAAGAATACAAAAATACAAAAAACACAAGTTATGAATCTATTGGTCCCTAGGGGGTCGCTATACTTCAACCTGCCTGGCAGTGGGGGTAGGCACCCTAATTTTCTACGGTAGGCGCCCCCACTCCTCGTCGGCTCACCCTCAGAATCCCTAGAGATCCCAATGATACAGGAATCCTGATAGAACCTAAGAGATCCCTATAGGAAAAAAACTATCTGGCAGTGGAGGTAGGCACCCTAATTTGAAAAACGGTAGGCGCCCCCCACACAGCGTCGACTGACCCTAGGGTCCCTCAAGATATCCTACAATGGGGATAGAAAATGCAGAAAATGTCCCAATACACCCTGACACCCAGAAAAGATTTAAAAAAAACAACACAAAAAGCAAAAACCATATATCATAAGGGCAAAATGTCTCAAATTTCACAGATGTTGTGTAATGAACAGCAGCCTCATTACTTGTGCGGGCCCTTCGAAGGATTCTGACTTGTTTGGAAAACAAGCTTTGTCAGGAGGGTAACAATTGAAATATTTGGCCAACCATTGCGATTCTAGCCTTCAGATGACTAATTTAATTAGCATAGGTTAAGAAACTGAAAATAATTCTATTCCTATTGGTTAAATAAAGGCAAAAAAGTTCCCAAATAATTTAAGGAGTATCGTAAAGTTTTTTAGCTTATTTTAAATTATATAAAATTATTTTCTGATTTTCCTATTGGTTGACATATAAGAAATTCTATCACCGGAAAAAAATTTTGCCTTTTTTTTTATTTTTTTTTTATTTCAAGGCAAAAAAAAAAAAAAAAAGACATAAAAAAAAGCAAAATAAAACAAAAAGACTATTTTTTTTCCTTAAAGATATTGAGATGTAAAAGACTCCCTTACAGTTTTAGCCATTGCCTTTGACAGATCTGTACGTCTGGGACCATTGTGCGGGTGATCAGAGTGTACAACCGTGTATCATGTTTTATTTTACGTTCCCATACATTTCACGGTAAACACATGCAAAGCTTAGCAGGGAGCCCGCGCGTTTGGCAGGTAGGCCCTGGGAACAGTGAAATAAAAGAAGAGCCTTGGTATGGAAAACATTTCACACAATGCGAAACTGTATTTCTCCATTTCATCACTTGAACACATACGTGATGTGACGCTGGGATCCGGGGGTTGCACGGTTTAATGAAGAATGTTTTTGATTTGGTTGTCAGGCGTACTGTTACTGTTAAGCCCAGGCCACGGACAAGCAGCAAATTGAGCTATGGGGTTTTATTGTTAAGCTGGATTACAGAGTCCCGGCCGGCGTCTTACAAAGGATTGTGAACATGGGACCGGCCACCATCTCTCGCAGGCTCCTGAATGGCAAATCTAAATTCTGGGATACAGGGGAAACGGTGATGAGATTTTAATAAATGTATTGTCAGGTTATTCATACCTGAAACTGGAAAAAAAGGTAATTATAGCCATCACTCAAATTAGTAGAAAAATTATTTAGGAGCAAAAAGATAAAGTCTGTCCTGGTCTGCTGTCCAGTCCAGTCCTCCATTGCAGTAGGACCAGGGCAGAAGACCGACTAGACTAGGGCATCACAAACATTTGACCTCACAGTGGAAGATATCTCAAGATTTTATATTAAACGGAAATTAAAAGGAATGTTACAGGGAGATAGCCCTTATTCAAACTGTCCACTTTCTAGAAGTTATATCATTTTCAAAAGAGCTGTGATCTACAGCAATCAGCCATGGTCCTCTTACAGACCTGTCCTGCATCCGGGCTTTGAGCCGCTTACCCCGATCCTCTGGATACTGCTGTTCTCCACGTCGGGCTTTGCAAATGCTCCCATGTCATCATCTACTCGGGCTTATATATCCAGGACGTCTCCTGTCTGCCTGCGGCTTCCAAAATCTCTGCTACCTGTTTGCAGTACTTCTGCTACCTGTCTGCGGTCTCCAGGTCATCTCATGTTTACCCACTGCTTACAGTACCTCTACTACCTGTCTGCAGTACCTCTGCTAGCTGTCTGAAGTCTCCAGTACGTCTCCTGTCTGCCTGCGGCTTCCGATACCTCAGCTATCTGTTCTCAGTCCCCTGTCTGACTGAGGTCTACAGTACATCTGTCACCTGTCTCCCCCGAGCCTCAACTGACCACTGCAATCGACACCAGTGTGCCCATCCGGATCTTGGCCTTGAAGGATCCACCTAGCCAGGTGAGCTGACATGGTGCTGGGTCTTAGCAACTCCACTCTAAATTGTCTGTGCGCAACATAGGAGTTTCTGGTGTCAGAACATGGCCAGAGCAGAAGAGCAGCTCAATGCCCTGATTCATAAATGGGGGGTTCGTAGCAAAGGACTGCCCTTAATGATATTCAAATTGCCTAATAATAGATATAAACTATTTTTTGTGAACCAACCTCTTTAAACATGAGATATGTCTTCGGTAAATATTCTAAATCTGTGTCCCAGGAAGTTTTCATCTGAGCAAAAAAAATTTAAGTTAAACTCTTGTAGCTTGCTTGGTTGTTCCTTCTTTTTTATTTTATTTTTTTTTTACATAGGATAAGCCCAAAGAGAACATTCCTGCAGCCACCACTGGGAATTGAGTACAATGTATACGGAGTATGCCGTATGCTCATAGGCTCCCTCTAGTGGTGGCTGAAGTCAACCAAAACGTCATATCTTAACTCTATGGCAAATGTAGACGAATGGTCTCTCTCTATCGGTTAAACAGAGTTTCAGATCCCTATTCTGATATTTTAAGAAATGAACAGTTAAAGAATTTTAGAAATTTAACATTTTATGTAAGTTTTTCAATTTGAAAATAAGTTCTACAAATAGTTAAATACTATGCAATAGGAGATGATGGAACCAAAGAACTTTCAATATGATCGATGTTCTGTACTAATTTGTTAGGCTGGAAATCCCCCAGAAGCACAACCTATATCTGCCGTCGTCTCGGTTTAGATTTGATTCAATTCTCAGTTTTTCTGCTCTCTGGGAAGCAGTAAAGTCATTTTAGTAAATCGATATACCAGTCATCTCCTTTGTCTACGTGAGGTAATTGAGGCCTAACGTTGGACAGAAGCTTCTGGAGGTCCTTCCATGAACCTCCTCCTGAACCCTAGCAAGTAGAAATGAGCAAACTTGTCAAAATTAGAATTTGGCAGCAGAACTTGATTCACAACAAATGTATTCGATGTGAATCGAATGTTCTAATTGCTTGTATTACAGTGGCTGGTGAAAGTATTCACCCCCTTAGCTTTTTACCTATTCTGTTACATTAGAACCAGTGCTTAAATATTTCTGTAATCTGATTTGTGTGTGATGCATCAGCACTAAGTAGTATGAGTTGGTGAAGGGAAATGTTAAAAATATAGGCAGAAATTAAATTTATGGGAGAAAATAACTAAAAAATGGCATGTGCATATGTATTCATCCCTTTTACTATGAATCTCCTAAAAATTTCTGTTGCAAGCAATTACCTTCATAAGTCACATGCTTAGTGATAGATTGCACACAGGAGGACGTCCTAAGTGTCACATGTCTGTCAGTATATACACACTTTACCTTTTCTGAAAGGCCACAGAGGTTGCAACACCATTAAGCAAGAGGCACTACTAACCAAACACCATGAAAACCAAGGAAATCTCCAAATAACATCATGAAGATCAAGGAGATCTCCAAACAACACCATGAAGACCATGGAGATCTCCAAACAATACCATGAAGACCAAGGAAATCTCCAAACAACACCATGAAGATCAAGGAGATCTCCGAACAACACCATGAAGACCATGGAGATCTCCAAACAATACCATGAAGATCAAGGAGATCTCCAAACAACACCATGAAGATCAAGGAGATCTCCAAACAACACCATGAAGACCATGGAGATCTCCAAACAATACCATGAAGATCAAGGAGATCTCCAAACAACACCATGAAGACCATGGAGATCTCCAAACAATACCATGAAGATCAAGGAGATCTCCAAACAACACCATGAAGACCAAGGAGATCTCCAAACAAGTCAGGTACAAAGGAGTACAAGTCAGTTGTTGAGAAATACAAGGGTAAGATTATAAAAAATATCTCAATCTCTGAGATTCCCCCGAGTGCCATCAAATCCATTATCATCAAATGTTAAGAATATGGTGCCACAACAAACCTGCCAAGAGAGGGCTGCACAGAGACCACAGGTAACCCTGAATGAGCTGCAGAGTTCTGAAGCAGGGACTTTAGTTTCTGCCTATATGACCACAATAAGCCATACTCTCCATAGATGAGGTTTTATGGAAGAGTGGGAAAAAAAGCATCTACCGTATTTTTCGCTTTGTAAGATGCTCCGGATTATAAGACGCACCCCAAATTTTGAGGAGAAAAATAGGAAAAAACTTTTTTTAATAAATTGGTGGGGCGTCTTATAATCCATGCGTCTTATTACTTACCAGGGGTTGTGGCTGTGGTGGATCAGGGTCCCAGGGTCGTTGCTGGAGGCAGGAGTGGAGCATTGCTGCAGGCTGGGATGAGGGGGTGTGCAGGGGGCTCCTGTGCTGCAGGCTGGGATGAGGGGTCTGCAGGTGGCTCCTGTGCTGCAGGGCTGTCTCCGATGCTGCAGGGCTGTCTCCGGTGCTGCGGGGGGCTCTGGCGACATTTTGTGAAAGGCCAGAGCCCCCGGCAGTTCGTCCATGCGTTCCTGTATGACTGACTCCGGGAAAATGGTCGCCGGAATCTCGAGAGATGAGATCTCAGCGCTGAAATCTCATCTCCGGAGATTCCGGCGGCCATTTTCCCGGAATTAGTCATAGTGGAACGCATGGACGAACTGCCGGGGGGCTCTGGTCTTTCACAAAATGTCACCAGAGCCCCCCGCAGCACCGGAGCCTCCAGCATCACCCGGGGCATCAGCGGACAACCCCGGCAGCGGCGGTGGACGACAGCGGCGGGCAGTAGCGGCGGCGGACACCCCCTCATCCCAGCCTGTAATGGTAAGCGGTATATCCGCTTTGTTAGACGCACCCACATTTCCCCCCCAAATTTGGGGGAAATAAAGTGCGTCTTACAAAGCGGAAAATACGGTACTTACACACAAAAATTGTAAGGCTTGTTTTGAGCTTGCCAAAAGACATGTGGGAGACTCCCCAAATGTATGGCGGAAGGTGCTATGGTCAGATGAGACCAAAATTTAACTTTTTAGCCACCAAGGTAAATGTTATGTCTGGTGCCACACCAACACAGCTTATCATCCCAAGAACACCATCCCCACAGTAAAACATGGTGGTGACAGCATCATGCTGTGGGGATGCTTTTCGGCAGCAGGGACAGGGGAAATGGAAGGTGAATGATGCGAAATACAGGGATATTCTTAAGCAAAACTGTCAGTCGGTCAGTGATTTGAGACTGGGACAGAGGGTCATCTCCCAGCAAGACAATGACCCGAAGCATACTGCTAAAGCAACACGCAAGTGGTTTAAGGGGAAATGTGTAGGGATAAGTGAGTATACTCGTTGCTCGGGTGGTCTCCAAGTATTTGTGAGTGCTCGGAGATAAAGTTTTTGTTGACTTAGCTGCATGATTTACAGCTGTTAGCCAGCCTGAGTACATGTGGGGGTAGCCTTGTTGCTAGGGAATCCCCACATGTAATCAAATTGTCTAACAGTCGCAAATCATGCAGCTGCTGCGAGGAAAACTAAATATCCGAGCAGTCACAAATACTCGGGAGACCACCCGAGCAACGAGTATACTCGCTCATCACTAGAAATGTGTAAATATTTTGGAGTGGACCAGTCAAAGCCCAGACATTAATCTAATTGAGAACCTGCGGTCAGACTTGAAGAAAGGAGGCTCTATAAAGTGCTGACTTTAGGGGGGGATCGTGAATAGTTATGCATACTGAAGTTTTCAGTTATTGTGTCCCATTTGATGCTTGCTGCACAATGAAAAGAAAAACAAATGTTCACAGCTGTAGGCATGTTCTTTCCATGAACTGATGCAAACCCTCAAAAAAAAAAAAGCAAAAAAACCCAAAACTTGTCTCCACAAGTTCCCTCCTTCAGGATTGGGTCTTCTTCTCGGCAGTCTTTACTCTTCAGTGCCTCCAGCGCTAGCTAGGCCCCTTACGGGACATCTTGATGTCAAGTGAAGCCTAGACAGCGCCAGAAGCTCTTTTTTTTTCTTACACCTTTGCCACCATGAAAAGAAACTGACTGCCATATCAAGTTGCAAAAAAAATTGGAGCAAATCTGATTTGCGTTGAATCAATTTGAGCATCTCTACCAGTAATCTCTAAATGATAGTCAACACACCTTCTTATGGTGGTCAACGTAGAGCAGAGGTCCTGGTAGCAAGGGACCAGATTTTAGCTCTTTTTTTTCCTGCTCTCCTAAGTATTCCGTTTTTCTTGGGAGGGGGAAATCCGCCATATGGTTCCGGAGATATGGTTTTTTATGATCTCTATCAAGAAGGAGTGGCAAACCCCCCCCCCCCCCAAAAAAAAAAAAAAAAAAAAAAAAAATTAATCAGGAGAGCAGTGGGAATAAAATAAGAGCAAAAAACTGGCCACTTTTGACCTTGTAACAGGTCTTCTTCCGGGCAATGTAATAGAAGTCCAGCACGAGTTGAGTTTTTTTTGCACCAACCTATGAGTGAAAAAACGCTGGAAAAACAACAAAAACAAAACAAAACAATGTGTGTGTGCGCATGAGATTTCTGGAATCTCATAGCCAGTGCTTGTACTGTAAAAAGCAGCTTAAAATTTGCATAAAAAAGGCATAAAAAACTGGACGTGTGAACATAGCCTTATTTAAAAAAAACAAAACAAAAACCTTCATTATTATTCTTCCTTACAGGTATGGTGTACTGATACGTACAGATGTACCACATCTCGACATAAGTCAAAAAAAATGCAAACAAGTCAGCACACACAGAAGAATCCAAAGCCGGGAAAACGAGCAGCACAGCAGAAATACAAATTGACCGGAAAAATCCGGCTTCAAGGATCCTATAAAAACTGGGGTTATGTAAATATTAAAAATGAGAGACAAAAGCATAAATGTCACAACCCCATGTGTGTGTGTAGGGGAAGGGATAGTCAGGCAGATGCATTTCAGACCACAGGGTCCTTAGTCATTTTTAATCTTTACATAATAAACTCCAGTTTTTACGGGATCTTTGAAGCCGGATTTTTTTCCACATTTGATATCTCTACATACCGATAGGTAAAAAGAGAGATTCGGTAAAAAAAAAGAAAAAATATCTGAAAATAAAAATAGATTTTGCTCTTGCCATAAAGTTAGTAATATAACAATATAAAAACAATTATAAGTAATTTTTTAGTAAACATTTTTTTAAATAATCACACGTAATTACATAGACATATTTTGTATCCCTGTAATTGTTATGATCTATACAATATAATGAACACTTTATTTATTGTGATCGGTAATCGGTGTAAATAAACAAAAGAACCTCACATAGCCCTCCAAACAGTATAATGGCCCCCCACATAGCCCTCCAAACAGTATAATGGCCTCCACATAGCCCTCCAAACAGTATAATGGCCTCCAAATAGCCGTCCAAACAGTATAATGGCCTCCAAATAGCCTTCCAAACAGTATAATGGCCCCCACATAGGCCTCCAAACAGTATAATGGCCTCCACATAGGCCTCCAAAGAGTATAATGACCTCCACATAGCTCTACAAACAGTACAATGACCTCAACATAGCCCTCCAGACAGTGTAATGGCCTCCACATAGCCCTCCAAACAGTATAATAGCCCCCACATAGCCGTCCAAACAGTATAATGGCCCCCACATAGCCCTAAAAACAATATAATGGCCTCAACATAGCCCTCCAAAGAGTAAAATGACCTCCACATAGCTCTACAAACAGTAGAATGACCTCAACATAGCCCTCCAAACAGTATAATGGCCTCCACATAGCCCTCCAAACAGTATATAATGGCCTCCACATAGCTCTCCAAACAGCATAATGGCCTCCACAGAGCTCTCCAAACAGTATAATGGCCTCCACAGAGCTCTCCAAACAGTATAATGGCCTCCACTTAGCTCTCCAAACAGTATAATGGCCTCCACGTAGCTCTCCAAACAGTATAATGGCCTCCACATAGCCCTCCAAACAGTATATAATGGCCTCCACATAGCTCTCCAAACAGTATAATGGCCTCCACGTAGCTCTCCAAACAGTATAATGGCCTCCACATAGCCCTCCAAACAGTATAATGGCCTCCACAGAGCTCTCCAAACAGTATAATGGCCTCCACTTAGCTCTCCAAACAGTATAATGGCCTCCACGTAGCTCTCCAAACAGTATAATGACCTCCACATAGCCCTCCAAACAGTATAATGGCCTCCACAGAGCTCTCCAAACAGTATAATGGCCTCCACTTAGCTCTCCAAACAGTATAATGGCCTCCACGTAGCTCTCCAAACAGTATAATGGCCTCCACATAGCCCGCCAAACAGTATATAATGGCCTCCACATAGCTCTCCAAACAGTATAATGGCCTCCACATAGCTCTCCAAACAGTATATAATGGCCTCCACATAGCTCTCCAAACAGTATAATGGCCTCCATGTAGCTCTCCAAACAGTATAATGGCCTCCACATAGCCCTCCAAACAGTATATAATGGCCTCCACTTAGCTCTCCAAACAGTATAATGGCCTCCACGTAGCTCTCCAAACAGTATAATGGCCTCCACATAGCCCTCCAAACAGTATAATGGCCTCCACATAGCCGTCCAAACAGTATAATGGCCTCCAAATAGCCTTCCAAACAGTATAATGGCCCCCACATAGGCCTCCAAACAGTATAATGGCCTCCACATAGGCCTCCAAAGAGTATAATGACCTCCACATAGCTCTACAAACAGTACAATGACCTCAACATAGCCCTCCAGACAGTGTAATGGCCTCCACATAGCCCTCCAAACAGTATAATAGCCCCCACATAGCCGTCCAAACAGTATAATGGCCCCCACATAGCCCTAAAAACAATATAATGGCCTCAACATAGCCCTCCAAAGAGTAAAATGGCCTCCACATAGCCCTCCAAACAGTATATAATGGCCTCCACAGAGCTCTCCAAACAGTATAATGGCCTCCACAGAGATCTCCAAACAGTATAATGGCCTCCACTTAGCTCTCCAAACAGTATAATGGCCTCCACAGAGCTCTCCAAACAGTATAATGGCCTCCACAGAGATCTCCAAACAGTATAATGGCCTCCACTTAGCTCTCCAAACAGTATAATGGCCTCCACGTAGCTCTCCAAACAGTATAATGGCCTCCACATAGCCCTCCAAACAGTATATAATGGCCTCCACATAGCTCTCCAAACAGTATAATGGCCTCCACGTAGCTCTCCAAACAGTATAATGGCCTCCACATAGCCCTCCAAACAGTATAATGGCCTCCACATAGCCCTCCAAACAGTATAATGGCCTCCACATAGCTCTCCAAACAGTATAATGGCCTCCACGTAGCTCTCCAAACAGTATAATGGCCTCCACATAGCCCTCCAAACAGTATATAATGGCCTCCACTTAGCTCTCCAAACAGTATAATGGCCTCCACGTAGCTCTCCAAACAGTATAATGGCCTCCACATAGCCCTCCAAACAGTATAATGGCCTCCACATAGCTCTCCAAACAGTATAATGGCCTTCACGTAGCTCTCCAAACAGTATAATGGCCTTCACATAGCTCTCCAAACAGTATAATGGCCCCCATATAGCCTACCACATAGCATAATGGCCCCCAACATATCCCACCATTTAGTGTGATCCCCCCATGAGTACATTTGAGTACATTGCGCTCATTCATCATTTAATTTTTTTTTTTTTTTTTAAAAGAAAACTACTAACCCTCCCCATTCCCCCACTGCTTTGGTCTCTGAAGCTCCACACAACGGGCACAATATCAGAACTCAGACGCACAGGGGAAATGATGGAGGAAGGATGCAGATATAATTGAAAGTGTGATGCCGGCAGGAGGAACCTGGCACCAGCACCGACCCCCCCCCCCCCCCATAGTAGTAGTGTGGTCTGCCGCTATTAGTGAGGTCTACATGGCTGTATTCAAAAGTTTGCAGTTGTGACGGCAATTTGCGGATGCTCCTGACTCTGTACGCGCCTCTGTGTGCTTGTCTGCAAATTGGTGCTGGAACTGCCTTTCTTTGAATGCATCATTATCGTCCATAAAATAGACCAAAGCAGTGTATGCTGCATTTTTTACCACGCAGTCCACCGAACCTTTTGGGAAATTGAAAAAGGATGATGCCTACTGACATAATGGTTATAATGGGTCCGTGCGCCGTGCTTATGAGGTCTGTGGCACACAAGGTCGGCACATGGACCATTTATGATCCTCTGAATGTGCCCTCTTCTCAAAACATAGCCACCATCTAAAGTTTGGGTGTGGTGTTGTGGCTCTAAACCATTCACGTCAATTATGCTGAGCTGCAATACTAAACCTAACCTGTAAACAAGGGTGGAGCAATTTATTTAGGAGGAAGGCAGCCATTTTTTTTAAGCTCTGGACAACCCCTTCAATAACAGTTTAGACTTTCGCAAACAAGGTTTCGGTTTCATCCACAACTATAAACGATATCATTGAGACTGTTACTAGATGAATGAATGAATGAATGAAATGAGTCAACATTTACCTTATATCGAGTGGAGTGTTGGGTGTAACGACAAACTGACTGATTATTTTGGAATTTATCAGTGAAAATATGTCAATGCAACCCAAGCTTAGGTGTACCAGCCAAGAGAGCTGATGTGTTATACAGCTGACACTAGAGAAGAGGGAATCAACTCACAGGACTCTAGTTCTAGTTCTAGTGCCACTGGCCGGAGCCCCGGGAATCGATCTGCTCATCTCTAGCCGAAACCCAACTTTTGACCCCAAAACATGGAATAAAGGGGGCAGGCACCTAACGTTCGCGGTCGACCATGACCAGGCCATCGTCAGTGCCTATCTCACCCTGCCGGGCCCTTGCATTGTAATACATGCCGCTGGCCGATCAGAGGCCGGCAGATGACGTCGGTGTGCCATTCACAGGCAGCACATAGCAGTGACGTCATGCGTCACCTATATCAGGCACGTCGAAAATCATCTGCGGTCCTCCGCTCCGACTACAGAGGAGGACAACCTGCGTATTGAGAGTGGGGGAACGTAAGAAAAATTATTTACTTTTTTTTTAATACGTAAGAGAAGAACATTGAACAGGATGCGCCCATCCTGAATTGGACGGGCGGAGATAGCCGAGTGCTGCAGTCAACAATCAACCCAATGGAAAACGCATAGAGCAGCAGTAGGCATCCCGCGCCTCATTCTCACAGGTTACTTTGGGGCATGGTCGGACTTCCTAGAAATATAGAGTTTGATTTTGGGACAAACCGATTAACGGGTACATTAAAACTAAACTAATATCATAAATATTTTAAACTTCAAGATTTCTTTTTCACTTTCTTAACCAGAGCTGGAGATGGCATAAATTGATTTCTGCACTGTAGTCTGACCACGACTGTAGTCTGGACCGCCCCCGAACAACTTTTTTTATGTTTTCTCCATCTCCAACTAGTAGAAACAAACTAAGTTATGTTATAGATATGTTTAATTTTTAGGCCTCATTCAAACGTCCATTTTTTGGTGTGCGACTGCTACCTGTATTTTTCACAAACAGCACTCGTACTGTACAGGGCTGTAGGGTCGGTAAGCCAAACCTCCGACTCCTCAACTTCCATGACTCTGACTTTGCTCCGACTCCAAATCCCCAGCCCTGCTCGTACAAACAGGCAATCCCTGCATGTGTTGCGGCTCTCGAACAGCCACAAGACGTGCGGTCGCGGGGACTCGAACATGTTGATGAAACTCGGACTAAAATCACTGATGATCTCAGTTTTTTGTATATAATAATAAATAATAATCTTTATTTTTATATACAGTTTTGCACACATTATCATCACTGTCCCCGTTGGGGCTCACAATCTAAATTCCCTATCAGTATGTCTTTGGAATGTGGGAGGAAACCGGAGTACCCAGAGGAAACCCACGCAAACACGGGGTATATGAAAAAAAAAAAAAACCTATGTATGAATGAGGGCTTAGGTTTTACTAAGTAGTTTTAACATAACTTCTAATATCTTAGAAATTTAGGGGTAAATTAAAAACTCTAAAACTTTTTATTTAAATTTATTCAAATTTTCTAATGTCTTTGCTACAAAACAGGTCAATTTAAATTAATTAAAGGAAAATTCATTACCTGAACATGTGTGCTGTAAATCCATGAAAACCTCCTTCTCTCTAATTGATTCCAGACTGAGCTTTATTATAAAATGTTTAAAGCTTAAGTTTAAAATGTTAATTTTGCTTTTCTTAGAGAAACAGCCTAGAGTTATAGTCAGTCAAAACATTAAAGGGGTTGCCCAGGACTAGATTATTGCCACCCTATCCTTACGGTAGGATTTGTGAAGATCTGACACCCTGCATCTCCGCCGATCAGCTCTTACCTTCCGCCTCTGGAAGTTCACAGTGCGCAGAGCTGGAATACCACCGCTCCTCTCCGTACACTGTGTCATGGCCGTTTTGGGGTACTGCAGCTCCGTTTCCATTCACTCCTGTAGGAGTTCACTGCTCCTACTGTCTGGTTTAATAACCCTGAAAGCGCATCTGTCAGCAGGTTTAAGCTATGTAATCTGAGAGCAGCATGATGTAGGAGCAAAGACCCTGATTCCAGCGATATATCACTTACTAGTCTGTGTGTTGTTGATGCAATACAATCAGTATTTTATCAGCAGGGAATTATCACTACAGGACTAGATGCTCGTACCTACTAGTCCATCCCTGCCCCCATTACCGATTGGCAGCTTTCTAAGTATACTGTTTATTGACAGAAAACGGCCAATCAGTGGTGTGGGCGGGGTAATGAAGGGCTCAGCATTCCGAGATCTGCTGCAGAGAAGACTATGATTGTAGAAAAATGACAGCTAGCAGCCCAATAAGTGAAATATCACTGGAATCATTGTCACGGCCCCTACATTGTGCTGCTCTCGGATTACATCACAAAAACCAGGTGACCGATTCCCTTTAAACACTTTCTTAGGTAGTTCTGAGGGTTGATTCCGTAGTTTTGACCCCCATTTTTTAACAAGAATAAAATACCTCTGTCACTCAGAAGGACTTGGCACATCATTACATTACATGGATGGCCCCCTGTGTAATGCTTGCTGGCAGGTTTCCTGGTCGATCATTGGAGGTCACAGAAGTATGGCACCGTGTGATACCCTGTGTCCTTGTCACCAGAGGATCTTTTTTTTTTTTTTTACAAATTCACAGCACCCCATTCCATTGGCCATGTTTGTTCTCCGAGGCAACTGGACCTGTGAACTTCCTACTGCCTGCTGGCATTATCGGCATCGCTTTTGACTTGTAGGCTTATTAATCAAAATAGGTGCCTAGGTAGGGAGTAGGAAGTAGCTAGTAGGTACTAGGAAGTAGAAAGTAGGTAGTAGGTACTAAGAAGTAGAAATTATAAAGGTAGTAAGAAGTAGAAAGCTGGTAGTAGGAAGTAGAAAGTAGGTAGTAGGTACTGGAAAGGAAGTAGAAAGTTGGTAATAGGAAGTAGAAAGTACGTAGTAGGTGGTAGTAAGAAGTAGAAAGTTGGTAGTAGGAAGTAGAAAGTAGGTAGTAGGTACTAGAAAGGAAGTAGAAAATTGGTAATAGGAAGTAGAAAGTAGGTAGTAGGTACTAGGAAGTAGAAATTAGAAAGGTAGTAAGAAGTAGAACGTTGGTAGTAGGAAGTAGAAAGTAGGTAGTAGGTACTAGAAAGGAAGTAGAAAGTTGGTAATAGGAAGTAGAAAGTAGGTAGTAGGTACTGGAAAGAAAGTATAAAGTAGGTATTAGGAAGTAGAAATTAGAAAGTAGGAAGTAGAAATTTAGGCAATAGGAAGTTCATAGTGCTCTGGTCCATCTGTCATGAGCAACCAATATGGCCATGGGACCAGAGTACTGCAAATCGAGGCTACAACATTAAGATGGCCATACAGAGGAAAGTCGTTCGAATCTGTGGTTGTCAATGGAATCGGAAAACCTTCTACAGCGTGGATTTTCCTGACTGATTTTAACATGCAAAATCATTTTATGTCCATGAGAAATAGGAAAAGTCCCAAAAGTGGACTTTTCCCCTCTCCTTAGTAAAAATGCATTGATGGTTGACCAAGCCTAGGCTAGTGTGCATGTGCCTGTGAGGAAGAGCTGAAAAACTTTGGGCAAATCACCGTTTCGGTTGTTTGGGCACCTTTAGAATGAGTGTATGGTGAATTTTTGAGTCTCCGTGCTTCTTCCTTGCAGGAGGAGTTTTTCTTTTCTTCGATCAGATGCAACACTCAGATTGTTTGCAGAGACAAAGTGTGAGCTCTAGAGGAAGCCGCTCACAAAATCAACTCGATCTAAGTGGTATAACAGGAAGTTCCGCGCTGATATCAATTCCAAGAATTACGAGCGTTCTGACAAGAAAGTGCTGCTTTTGTTTCCTCAATACCAAGTAATTGGTGAACTTGGTATTCGCTGAGGAAGCCCCTGGTCAAGTGTTATTTGTGAAGTTGTTTTGGTAAATAAAAATCTATTTATCTCCATCATTTGTCAATGTAGTCGAAAATCTAGAGTGTTCTCATTGGGGCGGCCACTTCTCCACCATCCACTCCTGGAATCCTCGACTTAGGGAACCTCTGTTGAATTAAAAGTTTTGCCTAACTACATACATCCCCCGTAGTGGCCCCTAAAGTGTGGACCATGGATGGGCCATGTCCACCAGAGAAGGAGCTAGAGGCTGAACCACCTAACATGGACCATTTATAATACTAGGGTCTTCTTACGCATCTGAAGGAACTTTGGTCACTTTCAACGGCCACCTGCCAGGTCTTCCTGTTACATCTTAAAATTTGCTAAAGGACCTTTCCACTTTGTGATTAACTTATTGTCCCACAAGTAGGAATTTACAGAGTATTCTTCTGCTAGGACACCAAGCAACCGACTAATCTATGGGGATACTTGGCATTAAATGATCCATTTCTCTGCAACACCACCACTGGGAAAATGAAGCAGAACATGTCAACCATTCATATCAGTGAATTGCCTTTGTCGATCTTCCTTTTTCATAGGCATAACAAGAGCCTGATGGGCTCCGATTCAACATTTGAACCTGGGATTCTACCAGCATGTTGGTCAGATGTATAGGTCCCTGTAGGACTCTAAATCCTATAACGATATACATGTTGCCCCCCATAATGTAATAATCTCCCTCATCTTGTATTGATGTCCTTCATCCTAGGCCCCTTCCGGTAATAATGTCCCCTATCGTGTGCCTCTTCCATTAGTAATGTCCCCCATCCTGGGCCCCTTGCAGTAATAATGTTCAACTTCCTGTGCCCCTACCAGAAAAAATGTTCCCAATCCTAGACCCCTTCCAGTGATAATGGTCAACATCTTGGGCTCCTTCCTGCTATAACGCCCTCCATCCTGAGTTCCTTCCTATAGTAATGTTCCCATCCTCAGCCCTTCCTGTAATAATATCCCTATCCTGGCACCTTCCTGATATAATATCCTCCATCCTGGCCCCTTCCAGTAACATATGTTCCCCATCCTGGGCCATTCATTTCCCCAATCATGGGCCCCATTCCTGGTACAATTTCCTCTATTCTGGGCCCCTTCCAGTTATGTCACCCATCTTGGTGCATTGTCCACATCTAGGCCCCTTCCAGTAGTATATGTCCTCCCATCTTGGGCCCCTTCCTGGTATAATGTCTCTTTCCAGTAATAATTTACCCCTCCTGGGCCCATCCAATTCAGGATGAATAAATCCCCAACCTAAGCTTAAATTTACTAATTCTTTCAATCAGGGGACTTGGGGGCCCCATTTTGTGATTGCTGGTGGTTCCAAATATCAGACTTCTCCCCTTTCCACACAATATGAAAAATATTACCTGTCCTGTCGATAGGTGGATCTTCTCCTCCTGCAGTGAGCTGGTTTTTGTACATGACCTGTGACATGCATGCTGCTGCACCTAGTACAGTCTGTCGCCTCTCCTGTCCCTTACATCTGCATCTGTCCCTTTTTCTGTAACATAGTCAGAATTTGGAGTAGTTTACAGGTCCATAACTTCTGCTGCAGTGGATGTGATATGGCCGAACCACTCCGCCTGGAAAAGGCAAATGTCTATTTTCTTCAGGCACTCATTTCTATGGCATAAACTAAAGGGGTTACTGATCGGTGGAGGTCTGACCACTGGAACCAGGAATGAATGGCAGAACAAGGAATTTTAGTCCCCAAGAGGGCACTTTTATCCCCATTACGGAATGGAGCAGAATGTTGGATGCCCCAATGCCGACCCTTTCATATGGGGCTGTCAGAAAAAGATGAGCAGGAGCCCCGTAAGGAATGGATGGAGCAGCATGTTGGATGCCCCAATGCCGACCCTTTCATATGGGGCTGTCAGAAAATGCTGAGCAGGAGCCCCATAAGGAATGAATGCAGCAGCATGTTGGATGCCCCAATGCCGACCCTTTTATATGGGGTTGTCAGAAAAAGCTGAGCAGGGGCCCCATAAGGAATGAATGCAGCAGCATGTTGGATGCCCCAATGCCGACCCTTTCATATAGGGTTGTCAGAAAAAGCTGAGCAGGAGCCCCATAAGGAATGAATGCAGCAGCATGTTGGATGCCCCAATGCCGACCCTTTCATATGGGGCTGTCAGAAAAAGCTGAGCAGGAGCCCCATATGGAATGAATGCAGCAGCATGTTGGATGCCCCAATGCCGACCCTTTCATATGGGGCTGTCAGATAAAGCTGAGCAGGAGCCCCATAAGGAATGAATGGAGCAGCCTGTTGGATGCCTCAATGCCGACCCTTTCATATGGGGCTGTCAGAAAATGCTGAGCAGGAGCCCCATAAGGAATGAATGCAGCAGCATGTTGGATGCCCCAATGCCGACCCTTTTATATGGGGTTGTCAGAAAAAGCTGAGCAGGAGCCCCATAAGGAATGAATGGAGCAGCCTGTTGGATGCCTCAATGCCGACCCTTTCATATGGGGCTGTCAGAAAATGCTGAGCAGGAGCCCCATAAGGAATGAATGCAGCAGCATGTTGGATGCCCCAATGCCGACCCTTTCATATGGGGCTGTCAGAAAATGCTGAGCAGGAGCCCCATAAGGAATGAATGGAGCAGCCTGTTGGATGCCCCAATGCCGACCCTTTCATATGGGGCTGTCAGAAAAAGATGAGCAGGAGCCCCATAAGGAATGAATGCAGCAGCATGTTGGATGCCCCAATGCCGACCCTTTCATATGGGGCTGTCAGAAAAAGATGAGCAGGAGCCCCATAAGGAATGAATGCAGCAGCATGTTGGATGCCCCAATGCCGACCCTTTCATATGGGGCTGTCAGAAAAAGATGAGCAGGAGCCCCATAAGGAATGAATGGAGCAGCCTGTTGGATGCCCCAATGCCGACCCTTTCATATGGGGCTGTCAGAAAAAGCTGAGCAGGAGCCCCATAAGGAATGAATGGAGCAGCCTGTTGGATGCCCCAATGCCGACCCTTTCATATGGGGCTGTCAGAAAAAGCTGAGCAGGAGCCCCGTAAGGAATAGAGCGGCAGTCGGGTATGTGCCCTGGCGCTCTAATCTATAATCCTGTAGATAGGTGATACA
Source organism: Ranitomeya imitator (assembly GCF_032444005.1). Lineage (NCBI taxonomy): Eukaryota > Metazoa > Chordata > Amphibia > Anura > Dendrobatidae > Ranitomeya > Ranitomeya imitator. The sequence continues at coordinate 28,058,032 of NC_091285.1, forward strand.
TTTTTTCTTTTTTTACACCAGACAATCCCTTTAAGACATTTGTATAACAGGGTCCGAATACAAACCACAACTTCAAAACGGATTATGACTCTGTTGAGTTTGAGATCATTCTGGAAATCATGGTTCATTCTCGGACCTTATTTCGCGTTTCCGAATGTGGTCTTATGCTCTTGGCCGGGGTTTTAGGTGGTCGTAATGATTTTATGTGGCTAGTGGATTATTTTTATTTTTTTATCTTATTTTTAAGTAAACCTACATTTTAATGTTTATTCATACGTCAGTATTTGGTCAGTGCTCCGCTGGAACTTAGGCTATGTTCACATGTTGCGTTTTTGCGGTGTTGTTTTTTTTTTTAAATGGAAATTTTAAGCTGCATTTTACAAAACCAGCAAAAGCTACGAGATTTCACAAATCTCATTTTTTTTTCCTGACTGAATTGAAAAACTGCTGCGTTTTTAAAAATAGGTCAGCACACCGTACCTGTAAAGAAGAATACGAAAGACTTTTTTTTTTGTTGGAATAAGGCTGTGTTCACAAGTTAGGTTTTCGCTGCGTTTTTTTAATGCAGTTTTTTAAACTGCATTTTACCGTACCAAAAAAAGACTTGTGAGATTTCCGAAAATCTCATGCACCACACATTGTTTTTTTTTCTTTCCTGGCCGATTTGGAAAACTGCTGCGTTTGTGCAAACTGCAGCATGTCACTTCTTTCAGCGGTTTTTTTTTTTATTTTTTACCCATGGAAAGAAATGAGTAAGGCTACGTTCACATTTGCGGCTTTGGACGCAGCGGCGTCGCCGCAAAACAACGCACGCGTCATGCTTCCCTATCTTTAACATTGGGGACGCATGTGCGTTCGTTTTCATGCGTTTCGGTGCGTTTTGCGACGCATGCGTCCTTTCGACGCACCTGGCAGTGCGTTGCAAACGCAACATGTTGCATTTTTTCTGCGTCCAAAATTTTAAAAAAAACGCTTGCGTCGCACTTGCGTTGTATTTGCGTCGTCGAAGCTTCAAAAGCTCCATTGAAATGTATTGGCAACGCAGAAGACGCAAGTACTTGCGTTGTTGTGCGTTGTAGGACGCATGCGTTCTTTACTTTAAAAAATAGAGACACTGAAAAGACCCTATATATTTAAAAAGGGTTGAACGCATGCGTCAAAAATGCATGCGTTCTACTTGCGTCTTTCGTGCGTCGTGCGTTGCGTCCACGACGCTGCGTCCAAAGCCGCAAATGTGAACGTAGCCTTAGTGCAAAAACGCATGTGTGAATTGGGCTTTAAAAAAAAAATTACTTTTTTTTTTTCTGAACAGGACGTTATTATTTATTACGATACTGATATAATAGGCATGAAACGTAACACCTTTCTCGTTTTCGGACCCCCTGAGGTTTTGCAGTTTCTAATGATCCAGAGGTGGAGCCCGTCCATACAGGAGCTAATTCGTATGAATCCGTTCCAGCACATTCAATGTCTCTTTCTCTGGCAGCCTCCGTGGGAATGCATAGAAAAAAGGGGTAATCTAATCTCTCAAAGGATGTTGATTACAGAGAGAGCACTTTAAGGAACACTGATTTTCTGCCCCATTAACCACTACATGACATATGTCAGAAAAAAGGGAAGAGATCTCAGGGTGGGCTTCATGACAAACGCTCAGATTCTGCCCCAGATTCTTTGTGCTCACCTCGTGGCATCTAACACCTTTTCTTTACCTGATTTAACCTTTGTATTTTTCTTTCTTTTTTTTTTTCTTTTACATTCCGGAGGACGACATTCAGGAAGTCTCTATCGGTAAATCTCGCCCTTGTAATCTGATATACAGTATACTTTGCTGTTTTCTTTTTTTTTTTGCAGGCGTCTTCTCACCTTAATAACCTTGTCTGGTGTCAGGGGAGGTGACTGAACGCGGTAGATCTTCATTCCATTTCAAAAATAATTAGAAATAAAGAAAAAAAAAATGCAGAAAAAAAAAAGAAATGCTGCAAAAACGCAATGCGTGAACATAGCCTAAGAGCATTTAAAACACAATTTGAGATAAAAAATAAAAAAAATATATATATTTTTTCTTTTTTAAACAAACAGCGCCACCCTTTTACTTAGGTGGTGTCTGGGAACTGCAGCTTACAAGCGTTTAAAAAAAATTGAGATAAAGATAAAATGCTGAAAAAAAAACAAAAACGCAATGTGTGCACAATGCCTAAGAGCATTTAAAACACAATTTGAGATAAAAATACAATATATATAAAAAATGTTTTTTCTTTTTTTTTGTCTTTTTTAAACAAACAGCGCCACCCTTTTACTTAGGTGGTGTCTGGGAACTGCAGCTTACAAGCATTTAAAAAAAATTGAGATAAAGATAAAATGCTGAAAAAAAAAGCTGCAAAAGAAAAAAATGCAGGGGGGGGGGGGGGGGGGCAATTATAACTTCTGCTGTGGGGCCCTACGATTTATTCCTATGGTCACATAGGGTTTAGTGGTAGACTACGGTCTACAGATGTTGAAGAGCTCAGTCTAAAGCTTGAGGGTATGGTCTAAAAAAAAAACATCACAGAACAGCAGAAACTTGCAATATATATATAAACCAAGACTAAAAAGGTCTACAGAAAATGTATACCTGGGCCACAGAACATCAGATGACTACTAGTTAGAGAAAAGGTAGTGAAGACAGAGATTGACCAAGCAGTCGGTAACACCACTGGTTGTGTCACAAGGTCCTCCTCTCTGTCCTGTAGGATGTAATCTGTATTGATCGAGGAATCTGGTGCTCAAATCCGAATAGATCATAGATTTCCCTGATCTACGTCTTTAGAGAAGTCATAAAATCCCAACTGCTCAAGTTAAAACCCATACTCTTCAATGTCAACTACTTAAAGGAGTTGTCCACTTTGAACACCTCCATGCCTCCAGCTTTCCCTTGTGATCGTCATAGTTTCGAGAGGCTTTTCTAACTACAGACCCTCCATACATATTAATTTAATGGTAATCTATAAAGTATGGACCTTCCAACACCCAACTATCAATGAGAGAAGTATCGGGCAAGCTTAATTAGAACACCCAATCCAGGTAGATAACTCATGTCTAGAGACGGCTGATTTTGATTTACCTCTCACCATAGAGAACACATGCTTGGTTGGCTGAGTGCATGGGTATGGCAAAGTCATGGAGTCAGTTGACCGCTGTCTTAGGTGGGCACCTTAAAAGTGATTGCCCAAAGCAGTCAACTTCTTTAAGAGGTTGTTTCATTTAAAAGATTATTAACCCATATGCTCAGTGATGTATGAAATAAACTGAGTTTTTACTCACTTTCATGGCATCCATCACTGTTTCTCACACCTACTGGTGTCATTGCTGATTGACTGCAGCGGTGACATCCTGTCTACATAGGCAGGGCAAAACTCTGAGAAGACAACAGTGACCACAACAGTGGCGAAAGGAAGCACTGGACTCTAGGAGTGCTAGTACAAGCTCAGTTTGTCATTTTGTACATCCCTGAGTCTATGGGCTAAGAATCTCTAAAACGGACAACCATTTTTAAAGAGGTGGTCCACTTTGGTCAACTCTCCCAGCATACAAATTTGCGGTTAATTAAAACACATTATTTGCAAACCTATCTCCTTGACGCAATATGTAGAAATAAAAAAATTATCCTACCTGAAAGTGTCTCAGAAGTCCAACATTTGTGCTTCAGGTTGTGTCCCATCTCTATGTCCTCTATTTTCAAGCTCCATAAGTTCCACCACACCAGTTCACGTTGCCCATCCCTCCTTCAGGAAAGTAACCAAAAGATAAGGACCTTTATCTCCACGGTTTCTAATGAAGCCACATTGCAGACCTGGATATGACATCGACTTGTTTCAAAGCGATCATCGACCTGATGGTTTCTTTGTCATCAGTGAGTGGTTGAACGTTGAGTGATGACAGTCTTATAATTATCCTATTAGTCAAGTCTCTGACTTTACGATTCAAATCATGTCCCATTGCCATGTTCTCTAGGTCCAAGCATTATAAGTTCCACCACATCAGTCCATGTTGTACAACCCTCCTTCAGTAAAGTAACCAAAATACAAGGACTTTTAGGTCCATTTTTTCTAAGCCTCTTCTGAAGCCACAGTTCAGACATGAAGGTGTCTCAAGTCAACATCATTCCTAGTTCACCAATTGGACATTGACTTGATCATTCCAAAATGGTCACCGACTTGATGGGTTTTTTTTGTCACCAGTGGATGATTGAACATTGGTTGATCATGGTCTTATAAAATTACCCTACTAAGTCAAGTCTCTGACTTTATGATTCAGGTTGTGTCCCATTGCCGTGTCATCTAGCTCTAAGCACCATAAGTTCCACCACATCAGTCCATGCAACCAAATTAACCAAATTACAAAGACCTTTATGTCCATGTTTTCTAAGCCTCTTCTGAAGCCATGATGCAGACATGAAGGTATCTCAACGTGATCCCTAGTTCACAGATCTGACATGGACTTCATCGTTGATCAAAGTTGGTCTTGTGCACAGCGTCCCATTAGGTCACGCATGTCTCTGAGTCTTAAGGAAAGATTCCATCAGATAAAAAGTTCTATTGGGTATTGATTGTAGATTTCTGAAAATTAAACAAAAAAAATGTAATATTATACAATCATGTACATTTCTCCATTACAAATCGGCATTTAGCTGGTGACTCCTTACTCTGCAGGGTAAATTTTGCAGCTGTTTCGGTTACTTGGGCTACTCTGGTATTTTCAAGAGTTCCCACAGCCATTTATACTGTATCTTTCTACCTTTCCCATGTCCATGTTGAAGGTCATATATGTTGTCCTACATCTGATCTAATCCTAAATTTCTATTTAATGTAATAATCTACCCGTCATCAGGGTGCAGAGGTCACAGTCCCCACCCTGAAACTAAGAGTCATCATTAACATTCGTTTCAGGAGCTGGGCTAGTCCCTGCTCTACTGAGCATGTGCTGGTTGTCAATTCTGACACATGCTCAGTACAAGCTCCCTTTCACTGTGCGATATTCCTTTTCAATGCACAGTGACAGTGCGCTCTCTCGCCAGCTCTAATGAGAAGTGACGAGTCGGCAAGAGAGTGCACTGAGTGTGTGATTTGTAAGGAAATAACTGATCAGGAAAAGCAGAGACTGGCCCCCAAAACCAATGCTACTTTAGGGGGGAAAGGTTAGTCTCAGTTTTCCCTGCTCTCTGGGTTATCACCTTACAAAGTGCCCTGACAGTTCACTCTCTGTCGACATTGGTTCCCATGCCAATTCAGATGAGAGATACTAACTCAAAGTTGGGGCTGTGTGCATTAGCAGTGCCTGCGTGATCAGCAGGTGTGTGCTCAGTATGATGTTCTGCAGCAGCTGTGGTGTATATTTTGATGCTCTGCTGCATCTAGGACACAGAACTATATCACACATACACTGTAGCTGCTGCAGAACCTCTTTTTGAAGAATCTAATACTACCTGTCAGTCATCGAGGGGAAGGGACTTCCTGCAGATGCAATCAGTGACGGCCTGCTTTCTCAGTAAAAGATAAGCAGTGACCGTTTCGTGCCGCTTTTCTCGGTGTCATCATTCTGACATCAGATTGTGAGGTTTACACCGATCTTTTGTACAGACAGAATATAATTCTCTTTTTGGACATTTCGACATTAAAATGAGGAGAATCGGCTGCTCGGGCAGATAACATTACATCTAGGAGTCACTTTTACACCTATTTTCCGCTTTCTACGCTCTCCGTGTTCACTTTCCAAACTGAAAGACTCATTATCTGACGTCGGTTTCTATATTTTTCTTTAGCCCAGCCATCTTGTGTAGTAGGTGCAGACGTTCTGTCTAAATATTTGGGTGTCCTGCATACCTTTATGCGAGGAGAATTAGTGACAACACTGGCGGCACAGACTAATGGGGTCCAGAGTGTAAAAAGGGGATTCAGACATAAAAAAAAAAGTTTTAAAAAGGGTAATAAAGTAAAAAAATAAATAAAAAAAAGATAAATAATATTTTTATATAATATCACAGTATTAAAAAAAAGTCTATTCCAAGGTTCTATGGATAATGCAGGGACTTACGGGATGGGGCCTTGTGTCAAGCCCTGCCCATCAGCCTTCACACACTTTTACCTGGAGTATTCCTTAAAATCCTGTTCCTCAATCCCTTACCGGCCAAGACTATCTCCCTAACCACAAAACCGGCCAAAAAGGGTGTTTTGTGGGTGTTTCTATATCCTCCCTACATTCTAATTTTTGGGGTTCAAAATGTTGAAGTAATCTAAAGATGCCATGTTACATGCTAATAATAATTTCTTTTGTTCCTGCGCCTCTACGATCCCGAGATATGGACCTTTCTAAAAAAAATAAATCTTGTATTTTGTTAACCAACTGGGTGTGGTCCTCAAGGTGACGCCCACAAAAAAATACTTGAGGCCTACTCCCACTTGGATAAAAAGTCCAGATTTCTACACAGAGAATATAAAACGATATCTCAGGAACAGAGGGGCGCAGGAACAACAGAAAAACAGAAGAACTGCGGCATTTATACCAGGTTAAGAAAACTTTTTTTTACAAATATATGGAAAGTGAGAATTCCTCTTTAAAGGGCAAAAACTCAACATCATCTGTTTAGAATGGTAACACAAAATTTTAGAAAAACTATGACATTGTGATGTCACAACTTTGCAGTGACCTTGCATGTTCCTGCTCAGAACCGTTTTGGGGACCAGCAGAGATGGATGTCCCTGTTTAGCGTGAGGGTCCTTGGGATTGCAGCACTCATCGCAGCGATGAGAAGGTGCGACAAGGACCAAACGGGATGGTGAGGAGCGGAGGGGTCGGAGAGGTGAGCGGTAAGGGGAGTCTAAGTATTTTTTGTTATCAAATCGAAATTCTCAGGAAAATCCGGATTCAAATTTTGCCATGTCTATTTATCACGTTTCCCTTCTCTATGTCTGTATATACAGAGTTGAACTAACGCTTGTGTATATGGATTAGGAAGAAGTAGCAGTGACTGTGAGACATGAGATTGTTGGGTGTAAGGAGGTAACAGTAACTGCTGGCTCCCAACAGGCGCAGTCATCTTTGTTATGCAGGCAGGTGGCTAAAATTCCTCTGTAACTGAGGCTAATATATCAGCCCCAGTTAAAGTGGAAATCCACCATAAATGAAGCAGCTATAAAATTAAAAAACTCATAACGCATAAAAAATGCAATGTCCAATATGCAGAAATATTTTTTATGTAAATTGGAACACAGTGTAGAATGTTTCACCCCCTGAAGAAGACCAAATGTGCATCAGGGTGGAGGGACACTGGACCTGACTCTTATACTGTGACTTTGGTATTGTCAAGCGTCTGGGTTTGAACCATTTAGTCTTTGCATTGTTTTTGGCTTCTCTTTCCACCGAGACACAGCAGATACAACTTTTTTTCATAGTGTTTAATTTCTGTAATCCTTGCTTCAGTCCTTTTAGGGTAACAAATGTTTTCATTTACTCATTTGTCAGCCCTATCACCTTTCGGGTGCAGCTTTATATACTTTCCCCCTGCTGGTATTTCCTGCTGGTGATAATCTCGTGAAGCCAATCAGTGAAAGACCAGCTAGGGATTATCTTTCTGCTGTTTATGTTCTTTCTTCTGTACCTATCTTCTGTTTATTTTTAGGAAGTAGGCAGCATAGTCTCTAAGGGTACCGTCACACTATAACATTTCGATCGCTACGACGGTACGATTCGTGACGTTCCAGCGATATCGTTACGATATCGCTGTGTCTGACACGCAGCAGCGATCAGGGATCCTGCTGAGAATCGTACGTCGTAGCAGATCGTTTAGAACTTTCTTTCATCGCTGGATCTCACCCTGGCATCGCTAGATCGGTGTGTGTGACACCGATCTAGCGATCTAGCGATGCGATCCAGCGATGCGTTCGCTTGTAACCAGGGTAAACATCGGGTAACTAAGCGCAGGACCGCGCTTAGTTACCCGATGTTTACCCTGGTTACAAGCGTTAAACTAAAAAAAAAAAAACAGCACATACTTACATTCTGGTGTCCGTCAGGTCCCTTGCCGTCTGCTTCCAGCACTGTGACTGCCGGCCGTAAAGTGAAAGCAGAGCACAGCGGCTGTGCTTTCACTTTCACTTTACGGCCGGCAGTCACTGAGTGCGGGAAGCAGACTGCAAGGGACCTGACGGACACCAGAATGCAAGTATGTGCTGTTTGTTTTTTTTTAGTTTAACGCTTGTAACCAGGGTAAACATCGGGTAACTAAGTGCGGTCCTGCGCTTAGTTACCCGATGTTTACCCTGGTTACCCAGGGACCTCGGCATCTTGGTCGCTGGAGAGCTGTCTGTGTGACAGCTCCCAGCGACCACACTACGATTTACCTACGATCACGGCCAGGTCATATCGCTGGTCGTGATCGTAGGTAAATCGTATAGTGTGACGGTACCCTAACAGTACGTACTTAATCCCTTCTTTTGTATTTCATGGTTTGTTTTTTTACATCTCCCCCCCCCCCCCCCCCGATATCAAACAAAAATATGTATATAAAATGTATTCATGTATGATAAAACCCCAAAAATGTGCCTGCTCAGGAAGGGGGAAAATGACGCAGTATGAACTGGTTTCAAGGGTCTCGCAGGACTTTTCTATCGATGGCTCATCCTTATGCTCCTGATTCATTAAAGGATGCAAGTCGGTAGTAGTGTTAGGAAAGGCCATCACTATCAGATTGGTGGGTGTTAGACTCGACACCCCTAATGATCATTGGATCACTTTAATCTATGTGTCTGCAGGCATTGGTGGTGATTGGGTCTGATATTGTAGCTCAGGTCTATTGATGAGAACATGGATGCGGAGAGCCACTATCAAAACTATGGCACTGAGCCTGGTAAACTACAAAGAAGTTGTGGCCCTAGTTGTAGTTCCCTACAGTGAGATGATTGGTGAGGGTCCAACTCTTGGCACCACCACACATCTGATATTAAAGGTCCAGAGAAGAGCAAATTGGCTGAAAGTAGATTAAATTTGCCTTGAATTTTCCTAAAAGATTTGATCAGCAAGAATCAGATGCTCTTGTGATCCACTTTGTGGAAAACTAGAAAAATGGCAGCCAACCTCTATTTTCTTGGATTGAAGAGGACCAGGAAAGGACGTAAAAAATACAAAAAGGGGATCCCACTCACATCAATGCTCAACTATCCTGCCACTGGAGTTTGCTTCCCAGTCTTCTGCTGGCCAATGCTAGCCTTGAAGGTCAGATGAGATCGGAGCCGAAGAAAGCCAGAAGAGGACCAGATGGGGAGTTGTTGCGTTGGGCCATATGAGCAACGAGGATATTTATAATTTTTTCACTGTTTAACCCATTATGTTTCTTATGCTCTGGGTTCTGCAGAGTTACAAATTCGTCAATATAAAAATCCTTGAAATCCCTTATAATAAGACAGAATTTCTTGTCTTGGCATTAGCGAAAACTCAAGAATAATCTGCCATTCACTTCTGACAGTCATTAGTGGTGGTACTACTATGTGGCAGCCCCCTGAGAGGTAAAACATGAAGTCATAATCCTACAATGTTGTCATGCAGGGACTGGTTTTAAATGTTTTAGTATGAGATAAGACAGGTAAATACCAGTTCAAACACATCAGCTAAGAGAAACAATTTGTCTACGCCGCTCGCTGGGTTATTACATTTGGAACCGCTCTACACTATGACAAATTCTTCTCTCTGGGCTGATTTCCAAAATCATTTCCATCCAGGCTGGCAGGAGTACAGAGGTCTGCATTCTGCACTAATTAAGGCCTTCACGAGACCACCACCAATATAGCCCCTGACAAACTGCACACGGCTCTAAGTGACAGCTCAAATATACTTAGTCCAAAATTCATGCACTCCTTCAAGGAGAACTGAGAAAGTGAATGTGTCTTCATAAATCTACATCAACGGTATTTTCACATGGAAGCTGCACGATGCGTTTCATGAGAATCTCCGGCGTGAGGGCACCGATAAATATTTACATGGCTTAGCTGTGTACATATATTTTATATATTATTTACGTGTATTTTATGCTTTTCATTATTAGGAATGTGTGATGAAAATTACATTGAATTTACAAGGGTTTTTCAGGATTTGCCACATTTACAAAAAGCTGATGAACGTAGAATAAATATGGAAACATTGTGATAAACTTATCCAGTAATAACTAATGCTTAAACTTGTATGGCCCCTTATGGTCTCCCATAGACTGGAGAGACTAGTCAGTAATAAAATGACTCCGATGCATTGAGTCATAGGCACTTCATGGGTCACAGTACGGTGCCTTGCTATGGCACTGCATTCTAGAGGTATTTTTTCTAGAACATATACTTCTAATATCTCGGCAATCAGCATCCAATACAGCTCAAGAGAAAAAATATTTTTATGCCCCCATAAAATTGGCAGTTTATGGCTCAAACATGCGATGGATGCCTCTATGCCTAGTTGCTAAAAGTCCTGTTTTTCGTTGTGCAGTTAAAGACTGTTTCTGCCATACTTGCCAAGTTTCCCCGAAACATTTATGAGGCTCTTGGAGACCACCCAGACATTCGGAAGAGTTGATTGTTGACCTCACAGACTCCCGGAAGAGTTGGTTGTCACCCTTATAGACTCCGAGAAGAGTTGGTTGTCAACCTCACAGACTCCTGGAGAGTTGTTTGTCAACCTCACAGACACCTGGAAGAGATGATTGTCAACCTCAAAGACTCCCGGAAGAGTTGGTTGTCAACCTCAAAGACTCCCGGAAGAAATGGTTGTCAACCTCACAGACTCCAGGAAGAGTTGGTTGTCAACCTTACAGACTCTGAGAAGAGTTGGTTGTCAACCTCACAGACTCTTGGAGAGTTGGTTGTCAACCTCACAGACTTCCAGAAGAGATGATTGTCAACCTCACAGACTCCCGGAAGAGATGGTTGTCAACCTCACAGACTCCCGGAAGAGTTGGTTATCAACCTCACAGACTCCTGGAAGAGATGATTGTCAACCTCAAAGACTCCCGGAAGAGTTGGTTGTCAACCTCAAAGACTCCCGGAAGAGATGGTTGTCAACCTCACAGACTCCCGGAAGAGTTGGTTGTCAACCTTACAGACTCTGAGAAGAGTTGGTTGTCAACCTCACAGACTCTTGGAGAGTTGGTTGTCAACCTCACAGACTCCCGGAAGAGATGATTGTTAACCTCACAGACTCCCGGAAGAGTTGGTTGTCAACCTCAAAGACTCCCGGAAGAGTTGGTTGTCAATCTCACAGACTCCTGAAAGAGTTGGTTCATAACCTCGCAGATCCCTTGAAAAGTTGCTGGTTGACATCACAGATTCACGGTCGGGTTGGTTGACAACCTCACTGACTTTGAGAAGAGTTGATAATCTTGCAAACAAGCTGGTTGACTATCTTCCATACTCCCTGAAGAATTGATGAACAGGGAGAAGGACTTGGGGATCCTAGTTAATGATAAATTTACCTGGAGCAGCCAGTGCCAGGCAGCAGCTGCCAAGGCAAACAGGATCATGGGGTGCATTAAAAGAGGTCTGGATACACATGATGAGAGCATTATACTGCCTCTGTACAAATCCCTAGTTAGACCGCACATGGAGTACTGTGTCCAGTTTTGGGCACCGGTGCTCAGGAAGGATATAATGGAACTAGAGAGAGTACAAAGGAGGGCAACAAAATTAATAAAGGGGATGGGAGAACTACAATACCCAGATAGATTAGCGAAATTAGGATTATTTAGTCTAGAAAAAAGACGACTGAGGGGCGATCTAATAACCATGTATAAGTATATAAGGGGACAATACAAATATCTCGCTGAGGATCTGTTTATACCAAGGAAGGTGACGGGCACAAGGGGGCATTCTTTGCGTCTGGAGGAGAGAAGGTTTTTCCACCAACATAGAAGAGGATTCTTTACTGTTAGGGCAGTGAGAATCTGGAATTGCTTGCCTGAGGAGGTGGTGATGGCGAACTCAGTCGAGGGGTTCAAGAGAGGCCTGGATGTCTTCCTGGAGCAGAACAATATTGTATCATACAATTATTAGGTTCTGTAGAAGGACGTAGATCTGGGTATTTATTATGATGGAATATAGGCTGAACTGGATGGACAAATGTCTTTTTTCGGCCTTACTAACTATGTTACTATGTTACTATGTTTAATATCCCAGACTCCATGAAAAATTGGTTGGGACCTCGCAGAACTCTTGAAGATTTGGCTGACAAATTCACAGACTACTCAGTCGGTTATCAGCCTCAAAGACTCTAAGAACAGTTGGTTGTGAACGTCACTGACTCCCGGAAGGACTGGTTGATGAGCTCACCCCGAGTTAGTAGCAGATTACCGCCCAGACTACCAAAAGAGCTGGTTGACTTCCTCTCATACTCGCAGAAGAGTTGATTGACAATATCACAGACTGCATGAAAAGTTGGTTAACAACCAGTCAGACTCCTGGAAGAGCAGTTAGTACGGTTCTTATGCATGACTTTAGGAGGCGATTTTATTACGGGATAATAATAAGGTGTGAAGGTGAAGTGGATGGTGAAAAGGGGACTGATTGTACCAAGCTTCCAGCTCCACAATCGTCAACCTCTCAGTCATTGGACACTAAAACTTGGCAAGTATGGTTTACGCGAATGTGCCTGAATGGGGCAACAGTAAGGATCTAAAAAATGCCTAAACCAGGCACTTGTGTGTTCAAATCTGTACAGTATTATTCTAACTCAATGTGCCTCTTATTTTGGGAGCAGCAATCAGTGCTGGTCTATGTTGCTGCTCAAGCCATAGTGTGGTCAATTGCTTCCAGTTTTCACACTGCTATCCTTCTAGTCAAGCAAATAATTGGGATAATGGTGTCTTTTGTACAGCAATTAAGAATCTGAATAACAAGTGCATGCAAGTTATGTACAACAACAAGTTGTCATACGACATCTCTTCATACACAATGTTCACAATTAATTAGAAGGCACAACAGTTTCGGGTAAGTGTCACATGCCTGTGAGTCAAGGAGAAATTATTAGAAATTGGGGATTACAAAACAGCATGGTGCAGTAAAATGAGAAAATAGATAATTTTCCATTTAATATACATTACACACATATATACTGTGGATTAACTAACCACTAAAGATGATCACAGTTGAAAATTGAACAAGAACCATTTAGATCAAATTTAAAATAGTAACTGTTATTATAAGAATGGGAAAATAATGGAACCTTTATGTTATGATCCAGGTCGGGGTTTGCTTCTTGCTTCTCTTTCCCCGGCCTGGTCATGGAGGGGTTAATCATTCCTGCCACTCTTTGGTTCTTGGGTGGCTATTTATTGGTGCCATTTCTGGTTGCCTGTGTCAGTGATAGTTCTGGTCCTTGGCTAGAGCAGCTGATCCGTATACCCTAGTGATCCTTCTGCCTCTGACTTCCCGTGTATGTGTCTGACCTGTCCCCTATCCCTGACTCGGTGTACATTTGGTGATTTCCCTACAGTGTATGATTCGGCTTGAACTCTGATCTCCGCCTTCGTTTTTTCTGTCTCTGGTACTGCGTTCCCCGACTGGCTTTTGACCCTCTGGTTCGTACCTTGACTCACGTTTTGGATACCGCGCTCCCGTCTGGCTCTGACTTTTGGCTCGTCTCTGACCTCGTGCTTTGCTGTGACCTCTAGTACATCATCTCCCTGTTTGTGGCTGACTTCAGCCTGTCTGACTACTCTGGTGGCAGCCTGCACTTCTGCACCGAAGTGTTACACAGTAAGTGCGACCCTTTTTCCCATTACAGAGTGTTAGGGCTGGCAGAACCCACCAAATAAATATAAGGATAATAATAAGGTGCGTTCGCAGCCCGGGGTCCACTGTGCAGAGATGTAAACTCCTGCTCGGTAATGGCGGACACAAGGTGGCGGTATTGCACTGGACATACGTGGGTTAACCGTCACCCGATGTGTACTTGCGACTAGCCCTGTTACTTCACAGCTGCAGTACCGCAGAGCACAGATATCGTACCCTGTTAACTGTCACAGGGCACAGCTGAATCAGCGTTAGTGTTCGGTCACAAGACTCAGCCCCAAGGATGTGGGGTAGGGTAGGAGTCTCTCTAGACCCACTAAGCGCACTGGCGAACGCCACTGACCACCCTGACTAGGGAATTAAGCGCACTGATTGCTCACGGCGTCGCACTGGCGAACGCCACTAATAGACGCTGGTTATGGTGTCAGTACAGGCAATGCACTATATTGCGCTGTATTTGCTCCAATCACCCTAACTCAGACACAACACGAGGGAAGGGGAATAATTGGGAGCTTGCTTGCACCAGTAACATATATGCATCCACACACACCACGATTTCGGATATACTAGCGCACGGCCGTGCAATCCTTTTATAGCCGCAGCCTTCCGGGACCTTGCTGATGGCCAAATCCGAGCTGCTTGAGGACCTGACCATGTGACCTCCGACCACCAATGAGTAGTGATGAGCGAATATACTCGTTACTTGAGATTTCTCGAGCACGCTCGGCGGTCCTCAGAGTATTTTTTAGAGCTCGGAGATTTCGTTTTCATCACCTCAGCTGGATTATTTACAGCTACTAGCCAGCTTGATTACATGTGGGGATTCCTTAGCAACCAGGCAACCCCCACATGTACTTATGCTGGCTAACAGATGTAAATCATTCAGCTGAGGTGATGAAAACTAAATCTCTGAGCACTAAAAAACGAGTATATTTGCTCATCACTACCAATGAGAAGTCGTCTCACGAGCATGCTCAGATGGAGAAAAGCAGGACTTAGTCCCAGGAGCGTCTGCTTGCCGCTGACTAATGCTGGTTGCTATAGCTGGACCTGGGATGGAAGCAGCAACTAGATGTGCAGCATTAGCCTGAGCAAGACGCTGGGACGACATCTCTGCTGAGCAGGCTCCTCTGCGGCTGAAGAAAAATGGGAGACAGCAGAGGACATAGCTCGAGATTCACCCTGTACAGCGGCAGGATCTCGACACCTAACACAGTGCAGCCTGGTGGTGGCTGGGCACAACTGCTCAGCAGTTGCAATACACTATATAGTTTTACATGATAAAGCATGACATTATTTTCAATATGGTGGAACGAGGAGGAAAGATAACCTTCAGAGGATAATTTGGGGTTGTATTATGAAACCACAAAGCTCATGAGTCAAGGAGCAAATAAAAGGGTCTTAAGTGATACAATGTCGTGCTACCAATTATATTACCATTCAGGACAGCTGGGAGGAGTTTCTCTGGCTCGCTGCCTCAGAGGAGCCTTAGTGACTAAAATTCAGGTTGTTAAAGGTTGCAAATTACTACAAACAAAACAAGTCAACCCAAAAAAGTGTTAAATCAATGTTTGGACTCATTTCTCTGGGCTCCAGGTTCTCACCTTAAAACTATTTTTTGGACTTTGTGCCACAGTGGGAAGGAATCCAACCTTTGGTAAACCAAAATCGCAGTGTGCCTTACAGATACTTAGATACTGACTTGGCTTATTCCTGTAGTTCTTGACCTGTTGGAATCCGGCTTGCTTGTCTATACTTGGGCTTTTTACAGTATAACATAACCATAAGGTTTATTTTTCTACACTCTGGTCTACTCTATGATACCATTTTTCAGTTTTGCCTAAACTTTATTCAACTCAGGCTTGTCTGACTATGCGTAAGTTCACACATAGCTTTTTTATGTATTCGTTCTGTATTAAAAATGCAAGCTATGGACTGGACAATAAAGAAATAAGACAGAAGAAGAGGTGATGCCTTTGAAATGTGTTGCTGGAGAAGATGTTATCAAAACCACGGATGGCGAGAAGAACAAAAATATCAATTTTGGAACAAATCAGGTCAAACATGTCACTCGAAACAAGGATCACCAAACTATGACTTGTCTACTTTTGGACACATCATACGAGGAGAGTAATCCCTGGAGAAGGGCATCATGGTGGGAAGAATAGAAGGAACAAGGCGAAGAGGAAAACCAGCAACCAAATGGCTTGACACAATCAAGATAATAGTGAAAAAGACCCTGGTGGACCTATGTAGGCTTGCACAAGATCGATCTCCCTACAGAGCGTTCATCGATCAAGTAGCCATGGTTCAAGGTGAACCCAAATGATCAGAAAGCCTCTTCAAAAACGCAACGTTTGTCTGAACTAACCTCATAGTTAGCTGATTTTCCATTGTCCTACTCGTTAGCACCTTCTACCGTTCCACGTAAATTCTAGCTTCACCAAGTCTAGACGTTAGATATATTTATTAAGTGTAGAGTATTCCAAGTCTTGGGGCATTGAGGACTTGAACCCATATTGGTGTCATAGAAAAATGGGGACCTATGGGTTAATCGTACAGTCCAAATTGGTTCTTGCCCCGGATTTCGAATGACCAAAAAAATTATAGGCAAGTTCTTCGGCACAAAATCATACATAATGACAATTCGAGGAAGGTTAAGTCTTTGATTCTGCAAGTGATACAGAAAAGTGAAATAGGCCTATGGTCTCAAGATACGGTATAAAGAGTCATGGCGAATATTTCGAGCGTGATGTGTTTAAGATGGATCCTTAGTATAGGAGGCAAGTTAGGGGAAGCAGGCATTCCTACGGCATAGCAATCATTCCTGCAGAATAGCTGTCCATATCCTAACTGGATACGCACTAAAGATAAATGGAGTTCGTTTTCAAAAGCTGTCTACATGAGCTAGAGCAGGAAAAAAAAAGCTATGACAATAAAACACACAACATTGCAGAAATATGCATTTAACTGGTGACAGTCCATTTAACATCCTCGGGAACGAACAAAAAATGCACATGAATAGAGATCTGATCTTTTCAATGATTGCACCCATTATGGTTTGTGAAGTCGGGCAAAGAGGCGCTAGACGTGTTTAAACCCATTCTGGAAATGTGAGAGCAAAAAAAAAACCTCATGAAATTGTACTTTAATATGAAAAAAGTTGTCCTTCATTCCGGTTTCCCCATGTTGTAGATCCTTAAAGGGGATGTCCATTTTCAAAGCTTCCACCAGCATAGCCCAAAATAAAACTTTTTGTAGATAGGAGTTGTTACAGAACCCCCAGCACCAATAATAGGTTATGCTATATATATATATATATTATGTATAATAGGTTCCATGTGAAATGCATCAGTCCACAGGCTGCGCCCCTGGGCAAAGAGGACAAGATATCCCCCTTCTGCCCTCCCCCACCTTTGTAATTCCCCCAGTAAATACCAGCAGGCTCCGGCCCCCTGCGGCTATTGTAATGTATGTCTGGCCTGTTTTTTCTATTGGCCTGCCCTGTGTATCTGTGTTATACAGTATATTCTGTGTGCTGTAAATAAAGTGGGTTCTTTTAGACTGGAAATACCTGGAGTAGCAGTCAGCTTTTATATGCTCCCATGTAATCAAGAAATCCTAGCCAGCGTCCTTCATTCAGAATCCAGCAAAAGCAGAATGGACCTCCTGAGACACGGGGGGGTGCTGAAAGAGGTACTACAGCACAGTAGACCCCGTTACAGGAGTTATTGCAATGGAAAAATAGTTAAAGGGGTTGTCTGGGAACGTTAACATTGATGTCCCATCCTTAGGATAGGTCATCAATGTCTGATCGGTGGGGGTGCGATCCCCGACTCTTCCGCAGATCAGCGGTCCCCAGTGTTACTGTTATCCGCCGGCAAAAGACAGGATAACTTTTCCACATTAGATGGTTGGTCATTACCAAAAATTGTTGAGCTCAGACAACATTCATATGATATGGTATGGCTCTCTTAAAGGGAATCTATCAGCAGATATTTACTATGTAATCTGAGAGCAGCATGATGTAGGAGCAGATACCCTGAGTCCTGTGATGTATCATTTAGTTTACTGGGTGCATTAGTTGTGATAGAATTACAGTTCTCTCTGCTGCAGATCCAGCAGAGCTCGGAATGCTGAGCTGTGTATAGCCCCGCCCACACCACTGATTGGCAGATTAAGATGCCATGGGGGCGTGGTTGGACTAGGAGGCATAAGACACCTAGTCCTGTAGTGATAATCTCCGGCTGATAAAACACAGATTTTATTAAAACAGCAACACACAGCCTGTTAAGTGATACATCGCTGGAATCAGGGTCTTTGTCCTTACATCATACTGCTCTCAGATTACATAGCAAAAACTTCCTCACAAGTTACCTTTAAGAAAGTCTATGTAATCTACTAAGGTCAAAGGATTTTGGAAGTGAGAATCTTTGTAGATATTTATTTTGAATACATAGAACTAGAGAAAGGTTTTTTTTTTATTTTTAGAAAACCTAGTGTGTAATGTACTCTAGTTGTCAAATGCCAAGGGAGGCACCAACTAGCAACTCTGCCTTGGTCAATGAATTTAAAAACAGCACTAGGGCAGTATAGTTTGTCTTGGTCCTGGTGAAGATAAGATCAGTGTTACGCTAAGTAGGTGATGTGGAAACTCTAAAATCAAGGTCTATGGTGGGTACATGGGCCAAGTGTGTCGGTCAAGCAGGCGGGTGTTGCATGAGGGAAACAGGTAGCAGAGTTACTGGAAGCTGCAGGCAGGCTGCTGAAGTTTGGGAGACCATAGATAGGTAACATAGTTACTGGAAGCCACAGTCAGACAGGAGACATTGTGGAGAACATGGACAGGCAGCTGGGATGCTGGAAACCATAGGCAGGCTGGAGACATCCAGGAGACCATCGACAGGCACCTGGGGTTCTGGAAACTGTTTGCAGGCTGGAGACATCCAAGAGACCATGGACAAGCAGTTGGGATTCTGGAAACGGTAGGCAGGTGGGAGACGTCCAGGAGACCACAGACAGGCAGTAGTGATAGTGGAAACCGCTGGCAAGAAAGCAGGTAAAGGTGCTTAGAGCAACTCAAAGTCTAAGAAGCTTTGAAGTCTTAATACCAAGACACAGGTGTGTGTCTTGCTGAGCCTTATATACAGATGATCACATGCGAAAACACCGGGCCATCTGCAAAGCTTGATTTGGACCACCACAGAGCTTAGCAGACCAGGGAGAGGGAAGAAAAGAATGGATCTGGGACAGGAGTGTAACAACCACAGAGTTTGTAAGTTTTCCCTATGTTTTCACGGGTTGCCTCTCGTAACTCTAGTTTCCTTCAACATGCTTAGGTCAAGGGGTGAAGTTTTAAAAAAATGGCCATATTTTAGGTCCATTTAGATTCTCACAGAGTTATCTCTTATTTCCCAAAGAGAAATAATCTTCAACTCCGGAAGTTGAAGGACTCAAGAAAAAGATCTTGGTTCATCATCCTTGTCCACCGATCTACACCACCATTGTTAACCTATTTCTTTCAGAAGTTGAAGGAACATTATTGTAAGGGTTAAGGTGTTGGTTTCGTCATGATCTCAGAACCTGTGTGGTGTCCACATGTTATTCTGTACCGGGGGCGAGCTGACGGCATTTTTTTTTTCTAAATGCAAACAGAAATGAAATCCTACGTCTAAACGAAGGGAAAAGTGTAAACCACCAACAATATATTTTCAACCTCAAAAGGGCTAACAGCCATAGACAGGTTTTATGGTCCGCAAGGTATGTTTTACTGTATTACATGAAGCCCTTTAGAAAATGAGTAGGTTCTCGCTGCCATGACTTTAAATTTTCCATTCTGTCAGCAGAACATTCGCGAGATCGTTCCATAATTCAAGCCCAAATGCCGTACCACTTCATAAAATGACTGAAAACTCCTGGCACGACGAATGGGAACGTCTATATTAAACGCGCGTGAGATCTGCCCAACATGACAAAGAGACCGTTTGTTCACTTTAGGATCCAAACATAATGCACACTGACCAAGGTGGAACGGTAACTAAGTAACTCTAGATTATTGGAGTGTACTGTATCAGGCACCCGCACACTAATAACAAACCCGACCTGTTAATGCTCCACTTCAGGGTAACAATTCTGGACTTCTAACACTTGCACCGTCTCCCTGACCTTTTGCATATGGAGGTTAGGACATCACTTAAAAAAGGGCCACGGATGAGATTTTCTCTACCCCGGCAGTTCTATTCTTTTTTTTTTTTTTTAATTTG
Source organism: Ranitomeya imitator (assembly GCF_032444005.1). Classification (NCBI taxonomy): domain Eukaryota; kingdom Metazoa; phylum Chordata; class Amphibia; order Anura; family Dendrobatidae; genus Ranitomeya; species Ranitomeya imitator. Next base: position 28,078,091 of record NC_091285.1, read on the forward strand.
AGGACTTTGAGACTTCTTAGGAATTCTGAACAATAGGATTGTCAAAATTCTATTTGTAGCCCAGTGGTCAGGTCCACTGCTGGTTAACGCTATTTACGAGAATGACGTATTGTTTAAATCAGTGACATGTAAAATTAAAAAAATTAAAAAAAAACACAACCCCGAGATCTTATAATTTTCACATTGGCAACTAGGGCAATGTGGAATATTTCAGCAGTCTCATTGTCATTATTGATAGGATTACATTGACAGATAAGGAGATGTCACAGATCACCTCCTCCTCCTCCTCCTGTACTATGACTGATAACACCTCTATATACAGTAGATAACACAGGATCCACCATTCACAATAGGTGATGTCACAGCTCACCTCCTCCTCCTCCTGTACAATGACTGATAACACCTCTATATACAGTAGATAACACAGGATCCACCATTCACAATAGGTGATATCACAGCTCACCTCCTCCTGAACAATGACTGATAACACCTCTATACACAGTAGATAACACAGGATCCACTATTCACAATAGGTGATATCACAGCTCACCTCCTCCTGAACAATGACTGATAACACCTCTATATACAGTAGATCAGGGGTCCCCAACTCCAGTCCTCAAGGCCCACCAACAGGTCATGTTTTCAGGATTTCCTTTGCATTGCACAGGTGATGCAATTATTACCTGGGCAAGACTAAGGAAATCCTGAAAACATGATATGTTGGTGGGCCTTGAGGACTGGAGTTGGGGACCCCTGCAGTAGATAACACAGGATCCAACATTCACAATATATATCACAACTCACCTCCTCCTCCTGTACAATGACTGATAACACCTCTATATACCGTAGATAACACAGGTTCCACCATTCACAATAGGTGATGTCATAGCTCACCTCCTCCTGTACAATGACTGATAACACCTCTATATACAGTAGATAACACAGGTTCCACCATTCACAATAGGTGATGTCACAGCTCACCTCCTCCTTCTGTACAATGACTGATAACACCTCTATATACAGTAGATAACATAGGATCCACCATTCACAATAGGTGATGTTACAGCTCACCTCCTCCTCCTGTACAATGACTGATAACACCTCTATATACAGTAGATAACACAGGATCCACCATTCACAATAGGTGAAGTCACAGCTCACCTCCTCCTCATCTTGTACAATGACTGATAACACCTCTATATACAGTAGATAACACAGGATAAACCTTTCACAATAGGTGATGTCACAGCTCACCTCCTCCTCCTGTACAATGACTGATAACACCTCTATATACAGTAGATAACACAGGATCCACCATTCACAATAGGTGAAGTCACAGCTCACCTCCTCCTCATCTTGTACAATGACTGATAACACCTCTATATACAGTAGATAACACAGGATCCACCTTTCACAATAGGTGATATCACAGCTCACCTCCTCCTCCTGTACAATGCCACTTGATTAAAAATTGCATGCCTGTTTCTAGTCCCTTCAGTCTACTATGCCCATGTGGCTGCTGAAGTGCGAGTCTAGTATTAGGATTAATGGCCAGTGTGAAAAGAGCAAGATTTCGAAGATCTTTCTAATACAGATTGTGATATGGAAAAAAAACATCATTAAAATGTAAAAAAAATAATCACATTTAACATAAAAATTTAATTTAAACCATAGTTTTTTTTTCTGATGAAACATTTGCATTAATCCAATAATGACGCAACCAGTATTTGCCTTTAGGATGCGGCAGTTTTAGTTTTTTCAATCTTCACATTATTTTTCATTTTCCAGCAATGTAGCTCTATGACTTGTTGTTTGCGAGACGTTTCGTATTTTTTAATGGCACTATTTTGTCATACAGATCATCGAGTATTGTAAGGAAGTAGTGGAGCAGAGAGCTGCCAGGATTATTCTCCACCATCCAGACTATGCATTCCCTCCGAGTCATCGGAGGCGCCATTCAGGAGAAGGCGGACGCTGCCCTGAGCCTCACACGGCATAAAGCAGCCACAGGTCTTCTCCGACTATCGTGGGTAGGGTGGCATTGTGGAGTTACACTTTTTATAAGGGAATCTGTCACTGGGATCAGCCCTCCTAAGCCATCTATATGGGCATGCAGGTCATAGAAAGCTGAATAAAATGATACCTTGATATCTGCGATCCGATGTCTTACTCCAGAGAAATCCACTTTTTTCTGATATGTAAATGAGCTGTTAAGATCTATGGGCTGGACATAGAGCTTCCCAAAAATCTGCCTCCAGAGATTATTGTAAATGATAGGGGGCGATACTTTTAGTGTGAGACATGTACCTAACACAGAACAGTAGCACTGAACTTTGTCTCATTACAAACACATTTGCAGCAGCAGCTCTGCTGTGTTGTAACACTGACTTCCTGTGACATGAAGGCTGAAGCACTATGAGAAGACACCTACAGATGTGCTTATGCTGTACTGTGTCATCAGGAGAGCAGAGAGAGGCCATTACCCTTCATGTAAAATAAGCTCTGGAGGCAGAGTTATCTTCCAGGCTGTGTCCTCCACAGAGACTGGAAGAAGTGACTTATATAAAGTGATAAAAGTTGATTTCTCAACATCAACACATCTGATACGAGACCAACAGGGAGGACTCTCTTCAGCAGTCTATAACCTTTATGCCCATATTAATAGTTCAGATAGGTCAAATGTGGTGACAAATTTCCTTTAAAGGGAGGGTGCCGCGATTTGCATTTTTATATTACTAATTATTGCTAGTGCAGCGCCCCAGAGATCTGGTCGTTGCAGTAATGTCGCTCTGCCGCTAAGGAGGGTGATGTTATGTCTGATTGCACTAAAGGAGTTCACCTGACCAGGTATCACAGCACACATTACACTTCACACTCAGGCCACTAGGGGAAGCAAAAGGCACTATTTATTAGGTCACTCCTCACACTGGTAAAACTAGGGGTTGGACAGGAAGTTAGGGAGAATGCAGCCTGGGAGAGCTTCAGGGAAGCCCCTGTCAGGCGTGGGAACCTGGCAGGTACCTAGCGACCAGAATAGAACGTTACGGAACCGCGCCTGCACACCCCGCGGCGGTATCCTAAGAAAGAGACACGAAGAGGATATTGTGGACAGTGAGAAACGAGATCAAGCACAAAGGAGAGCCAGTAGGAGTTGTGCCCGGAGAACAGCAACATCCTACTGAGGCGCGTAGCTGGTGCCCGGAACACCGAGGAAGTAACTGACTCTATGCCTTACTTCAAATACCGCAGGACAGTTAATTATAGGTTGGCTGTCTACCTTACATCACCTACGCAGACATAGGGGGCAACGCGTGGAGAGGCGCGTCTCTAGGGTCCCGGAAGAACTCCGAGCCTACCCGTCAAACGGGTGCGTCCTAGCCATAACATACCGTTATACTGTGAAGCACTATATGGGGCATTATGCTGTGGGGCACTAAATGGGGTCATTGTGCTGTGGAGCACTATATGGGGTAATTATGCTGTGGAGCACTATATGGGGCAATTATGCTGTGGAGCACTATATGGGGCCACTATACTGTGGAGCACTATATGGGGCCATTATGCTGTGGAGCACTATATGGGGCCATTATGCTGTGGAGCACTATATGGGGCCATTATGCTGTGGAGCACTATATGGGGCCATTATGCTGTGAGGCACTATATGGGGCATTATGCTGTGGGGCACTAAATGGGGCCATTGTGCTGTGGAGCACTATATGGGGTAATTATGCTGTGGAGCACTATATGGGGCCATTATTTTGTGGAGCACTATATGGGGCCATTATGCTGTGGAGCACTATATGGGGCCATTATGCTGTGGATCACTATATGGGGCCATTATGCTGTGGAGCACTATATGGGGATATTATGCTGTGGGGCACTATATGGGGCCATTATGCTGTGGGGCACTATATGGGGCCATTATGCTGTGGGGCACTACATGGGGCCATTATGCTGTGGAGCACTATATGGGGCAATTATACTGTGGAGCACTATATGGGGCCATTATGCTGTGGGGCACTACATGGGGCCATTATGCTGTGGGGCACTATATGGGGCCATTATGCTGTGGAGCACTATATGGGGCCATTATGCTGTGGGGCACTATATGGGGCCATTATGCTGTGGAGCACTATATGGGGCCACTATGCTGTGGAGCACTATATGGGGCCATTATGCTGTGGAGCACTATATGGGGCCATTATGCTGTGGAGCACTATATAGGGCCATTATACTCTGGGGCACTATATGGGGCCATTATACTGTGGTGCACTATATAGGGTAATTTAACAAGAGGCACCACTAACCAAGACAAAGGAGATCTCCAACCACCACCATGAAGACCAAGGAGATCTGCAAACAAGTCACGGACAAAGTTGTTGAGAAGTACAAGTCAGGGTTGGGTTATAAAAAAAATCCCAATCCTTGATGATCCCCGGAGCACCATCAAATCTATTATCATCAAATGGAAAGAACATGGTACCACAACAAACCTGCCAAGAGAAGGCCCCACACAAAGACTCTCAGCCGGGCAAGGAGGGCATTAATCAGAAAGACAGCACAGAGACCAAAGGTAACCCTAAGGGTACAGGTCCTTCTCAAAAAATTAGCATATAGTGTTAAATTTCATTATTTACCATAATGTAATGATTACAATTAAACTTTCATATATTATAGATTCATTATCCACCAACTGAAATTTGTCAGGTCTTTTATTGTTTTAATACTGAGGATTTTGGCATACAACTCCTGATAACCCAAAAAAACTGTCTCAATAAATTAGCATATTTCACCCATCCAATCAAATAAAAGTGTTTTTTAATAACAAACAAAAAAACCAACAAATAATAATGTTCAGTTATGCACTCAATACTTGGTCGGGAATCCTTTGGCAGAAATGACTGCTTCAATGCGGCGTGGCATGGAGGCAATCAGCCTGTGACACTGCTGAGATGTTATGGAGGCCCAGGATGCTTCAATAGCGGCCTTAAGCTCATCCAGAGTGTTGGGTCTTGCGTCTCTCAACTTTCTCTTCACAATATCCCACAGATTCTCTATGGGGTTCAGGTCAGGAGAGTTGGCAGGCCAATTGAGCACAGTAATACCATGGTCAGTAAACCATTTACCAGTGGTTTTGGCACTGTGAGCAGGTGCCAGGTCGTGCTGAAAAATGAAATCTTCATCTCCATAAAGCATTTCAGCCGATGGAAGCATGAAGTGCTCCAAAATCTCCTGATAGCTAGCTGCATTGACCCTGCCCTTGATGAAACACAGTGGACCAACACCAGCAGCTGACATGGCACCCCACACCATCACTGACTGTGGGTACTTGACACTGGACTTCAGGCATTTTGGCATTTCCTTCTCCCCAGTCTTCCTCCAGACTCTGGCACCTTGATTTCCGAATGAAATGCAAAATTTGCTTTCATCAGAAAAAAGTACTTGGGACCACTTAGCAACAGTCCAGTGCTGCTTCTCTGTAGCCCAGGTCAGGCGCCTCTGCCGCTGTTTATGGTTCAAAAGTGGCTTTACCTGGGGAATGCGGCACCTGTAGCCCATTTCCTGCACACGCCTGTGCACGGTGGCTCTGGATGTTTCCACACCAGACTCAGTCCACTGCTTCCTCAGGTTCCCCAAGGTCTGGAATCGGTCCTTCTCCACAATCTTCCTCAGGGTCCGGTCTCCTCTTCTCGTTGTACAGCGTTTTCTGCCACATTGTTTCCTTCCAACAGACTTACCATTGAGGTGCCTTGATACAGCACTCTGGGAACAGCCTATTTGTTGAGAAATTTCTTTCTGGGTCTTACCCTCTTGCTTGAGGGTGTCAATGATGGCCTTCTTGACATCTGTCAGGTCGCTAGTCTTACCCATGATGGGGGTTTTGAGTAATGAACCAGGCAGGGAGTTTATAAAAGCCTCAGGTATCTTTTGCATGTGTTTAGAGTTAATTGGTTGATTCAGAAGATTAGGGTAATAGGTCGTTTAGAGAACCTTTTCTTGATATGCTAATTTATTGAGACAGGTTTTTTGGGTTATCAGGAGTTGTATGCCAAAATCATCAGTATTAAAACAATAAAAGACCTGACAAATTTCAGTTGGTGGATAATGAATCTATAATATATGAAAGTTTAAGTGTAATCATTACATTATGGGAAATAATGAAATTTAACACTATATGCTAATTTTTTGAGAAGGACCTGTATGTGCACACATAGAATGGTCCTCTGCGGATTTTTCCGCAGCGGATTTGATAAATCCGCAGGACAAAAACACCGCATTTTTCCTGCGGATTTATAGCGGATTTTATTTTTGTGCGGTTTTACACATGCGGTTTTGTATAATGAAGCAGGTGTAAAACCGCTGCGGATTCCGCATAAAGAATTTACATGCTGCGGAATGTAAACCGCTGCGTTTCCGCGTGTTTTTTTCCGCAGCATGGGCACAGCGTTTTCGGTTTCCCATAGGTGTACATTGTACTGTAAACTCATGGGAAACTGCTGCGGACCCGCAGCTACAGATCCGCTGCGGATCCGCAGCAAAATCCGCATCGTGTGCACATAGCCTGAAGGAGCTGAGCAGAGACTGGAACATCTGTCCATACGAGCACAATAAGCTATACACTCCATAAAGGTGGACTTTATAGAAGAATGGGCAGAAAAAAGCCTTTACTTACTAGGGACTTGGGGATCCTAGTTAATGATAAACTTACCTGGAGCAGCCAGTGCCAGGCAGCAGCTGCCAAGGCAAACAGGATCATGGGGTGCATTAAAAGAGGTCTGGATACACATGATGAGAGCATTATACTGCCTCTGTACAAATCCCTAGTTAGACCGCACATGGAGTACTGTGTCCAGTTTTGGGCACCGGTGCTCAGGAAGGATATCATGGAACTAGAGAGAGTACAAAGGAGGGCAACAAAATTAATAAAGGGGATGGGAGAACTACAATACCCAGATAGATTAGCGAAATTAGAATTATTTAGTCTAGAAAAAAGACGACCGAGGGGCGATCTAATAACCATGTATAAGTATATAAGGGGACAATACAAATATCTCGCTGAGGATCTGTTTATACCAAGGAAGGTGACGGGCACAAGGGGGCATTCTTTGCGTCTGGAGGAGAGAAGGTTTTTCCACCAACATAAAAGAGGATTCTTTACTGTTAGGGCGGTGAGAATCTGGAATTGCTTGCCTGAGGAGGTGGTGATGGTGAACTCAGTCGAGGGGTTCAAGAGAGGCCTGGATGTCTTCCTGGAGCAGAACAATATTGTATCATACAATTATTAGGTTCTGTAGAAGGACGTAGATCTGGGGATTTATTATGATGGAATATAGGCTGAACTGGATGGACAAATGTCTTTTTTCGGCCTTACTAACTATGTTACTATGTTACTATGTTACACACACAAATTGTAAGGCTCCTTTTGAGTTTGCCAAAAGACATGTGGGAGACTCCACAAATGTATGGAGGACGGTGCTGTGGTCAGATGAGACCTAAATTGAACTTTTTAGCAGCCATTGTAAAAGCTATGTCTGGTATCAAACCAACACAACCCATCACCCCAAAACATCATCCCCACAGTGAATCATAATGGTGACAGCATCATGCTGTGGGGATGTTTTTCGGCAGCAGGAACAGGCAAAACGGTACGATTTGAGGAGAAGATGGATGGTGCGAAATACAGGGATATTCGTGAGCAAAACCTGTTTCAGTCTGTCAGTGATTTGAGACTTGGATGTAGGTTCACCTTCTAACAAGACAATGACCCAAAGCATATTGCTAAAGCAACACAGTGCTCCATACAGTATAATGTCTCCCAAATAGTGCTCCATACAGTATAATGGAATAAGCAATGAAATAGGGCGCACTACCAACATATAAACCTAATATAAAAAAATATATCCATAAATACGGGGTGCAAGCGAGTGACAAAACGACCAAATATAACCAGCAGAAAGAAAAGTATCACTCCAGTTATGCACACCACGTATAAAAAATGAAAACATAATGTAGGAAAAAACACAAGATTTTATTGACACAACATAATAAAACATACTTAAAAACAGAAAGGCAAGGCCCTGTCCATAACACTCAGTAAAAACAGAGTGCAATAATATATATAACCCATAATAAGCATACTGATAACCAATGCTATAAGCCTGCCTGTACCCTAGGACTAGATGCAGACCATACGTGGCCAGCTCACAGGACAAACTAACCAACCCAGGCGGATGTATACAAAATCCTAAGTGGCCAGTAAACACCCAAATAGTGCATTTAGCCCGAACGGCTCATGGGACAAAAATATCTACCCTAAGCCAGTAAGGCAACAGGATCCCAAAATAATAGTGGGAGAAAAAAAAAAAAAAAAAAAAAAAAGAGCACTGGAACCGCCAGGAAAAACCTCAGAGCACTAGAAGAAGGGGTTACCCAAATGGTGACCAGAGCGGAGTCCGTGGGTAGCCAGGCAAGCAAGCAAGCAAGCAGGACAGGGACCAGAGCAGCCCCACGCGTATCGCCCTTCAAGAGAGGGCTTCGTCAGGGGTGCCTGGCTACCCACGGACTCCGCTCTGGTCACCATTTGGGTAACTGCCTTATCCTCACATGGAGGACGCCGCTGAATGAGGTTATGTCTGCCACTGCAGAATACCTCCATTAACCTGGACATTTAACCTGGACATTTTATTCCCCTGATGAACCCCCGTAACGGGGAGGGAAACGCGTTGGGAAGAGAAAGAGGACATATCATCCAGGGTGGTTATACTAACCAAAGGGCTTCATTAAGTAGGCTCAAACTTGGGGACTGCCCTTGTTAGGGCGGGAGTCTTATACACGGGGCACGACAGGGAAGATAGCTTTAAACCCTTCCCCCCCACCTACCTATATTATTATTTTTTTATTTTTTTTTTTTTTTCTTTTCTTCTCCCCCCCATTGGAAAAGGTCTATTGGTCTCCATCCCATGCCGTGCTCTCAATAAGCACAAGAATCTACAACAAGAAGAGAGACAGCAATTGGGTGAGATCATGCCATTTTTCTTGTCTAGTGCACGTTTAAACATGAGCACCAAATTGTTTTTAAAGTACACATAATTTTAGAGGTATACATATTAAATGTTAACCACTTAGGATTTTGTATACATCCGCCTGGGTTGGTTAGTTTGTCCTGTGAGCTGGCCACGTATGGTCTGCATCTAGTCCTAGGGTACAGGCAGGCTTATAGCATTGGTTATCAGTATGCTTATTATGGGTTATATATATTATTGCACTCTGTATTTACTGAGTGTTATGGACAGGGCCTTGCCTTTCTGTTTTTAAGTATGTTTTATTATGTTGTGTGTCAATAAAATCTTGTGTTTTTTCCTACATTATGTTTTCATTTTTTATACGTGGTGTGCATAACTGGAGTGATACTTTTCTTTCTGCTGGCCATACAGTATAATGGCCCCATATAGTGATCTATACAATGTAATAGCCCCACATAGTGTTCCATACAGTATAATGGGATCACATAGTGCTCCATACAGTATAATTGCCCCAAATAGTGCTCCATACAGTATAATGGCCCAAAATAGTGCTCCATACAGCATAATGGCCCCAAATAGTGCTCCATACAGTTTAATAACACCATATAGTGATCCATACAATATAATGGCCCCACATAGTGCTCCATACAGTATAATGACCCCAAATAGTGCTCCATACAGTATAATGGCCCCACATAGTGATCCATACAATGTAATGGCCCCATATAGTGGTCCATACAGTATAATGGCCACAAAATGTGCTCCATACAGTGCAATGTGTCCCACATGGTGCTCTATACAGTATAATGGGCTCACATAGTGCTCCATTCAGAATAATGACCCCAAATAGTGCTCTATACAGTTTAATGGGCTCACATTGTGCTCCACACAGTATAATGGTCCCAAATAGTGCTCCATACAGTATAATGGCCCCATATAGTGATCCATACAATGTAATGGCCCCATATAGTGGTCCATACAGTATCATGGCCACAAAATGTGCTCCATACAGTGCAAAGTGTCCCACATACTGCTCTATACAGAATAATGGGCTCACATAGTGTTCCATACAGTATAATGGCCCCACATTAAAAAAAACTAACTTCTGCCCATTCCGTCGCTACTCTTGTCTCCTCAGCGTGTCTTCAGATCCTCTGCCCAACTCGGTACAGGGGACGCGTTGTAGTGACGTCATTGAAACGGCTGCGCTGAGTAATCAGATGCAGAGAGGGAACGATGGGAGGGAGCGTCAGCTGACAATCCCTCCCCCATAATTGCTTTCAACAGTATCAGCATCCGGCCAAATATACTCAGGGGCATCGTGGGACAAATTTACTCACCCTGTGGGCCAGATTTTGACATATGTGTCATAAAGAGGCACTTTAATTATACTTGGCAACTATTACCTTAATGGGAGGGACATAAAAATTAAACATTACGTCCAGCCTGTTCATATAGGACAAACAGTATCTTAGTTGCCAACAGCCAAGAATATCCTGATTTTTCAGAAACAATTCTGGGAAATTTGGGAATATCCAGGGCTAAAACGAATACTCCTATTTTGTTTCTGACCACCATACAAATACACTAAATGAAAAGGCTCATATCTCTGGAATCATATGGCAGATTACAACAAAAAAAGCAGAATACTCAGGAGAGCAGAAATAATAATAAAAAAGCAAAGGCTGGTCACTTAACCTGGTGAAAGGGAATCTGTCAGCAGTATAATGTAAAAACAGAGAGCATGATTCCAGTGATGTATCACTTAGTTTACTGGCTGCAGCAGTTGTGAAAGGATCACAGTTTTTCTCTGCTGCAGATCTCAGGAATGTTGAGCCCTTGGGATGTGGAGCTCAAATGTTGAGCCCTTAGAATGTTGAGCCCTTGGAATGTTGAGCCCTTGGAATGTTGAGCCCTTGGAATGTTGAGCCCTTGGAATGTTGAGCCCTTGGAATGTTTAGCCCATGGAATGTTAAGCCCTTGGAATGTGGAGCTCGGAATGTTGAGCCTGGGATTGTTGAGCCCTTGGAATGTTGAGCCCTTGGAATGTTGTGCCCTTGGAATGTGGAGCTCGTAATTTGAGCCCTTGGAATGTTGAGCCCTTGGAATGTTGAGCCCTTGGAATGTTGAGCCCTTGGAATGTTGAGCCCATGGAATGTTAAGCCCTTGGAATGTGGAGCTCGGAATGTTGAGCCTGGGAATGTTGAGCCCTTGGAATGTTGAGCCCTTGGAATGTTGTGCCCTTGGAATGTGGAGCTCGGAATGTTGAGCCCTTGGAATCTTGAGCCCTTGGAATGTTGAGCCCTTGGAATGTTGAGCTCGGAATGTTGAACCCTTGGAATGTGGAGCTCGGAATGTTGAGCTCTTGGAATGTTGAGCCCTTGGAATGTTGAGCCCTTGGAATGTTGAGCTCGGGAATGTTGAGCCCTTGGAATGTGGAGCTCTGATTGTTGAGCCCTTGGAATGTTGAGCCCTTGGAATGCTGAGCTCGGAATGCTGAGCCCTTGGAATGTTGAGCCCTTGGAATGTGGAGCTCAGAATGTTGAGCCCTTGGAATGTTGAGCTTGGAATGCAGAGCTCTGTATAACCCCGCCCACATCACTGATTAACCACTTCTTGTGTACACTGTGTATTGACAGACAGCTGCCAAATAGTGCTGTAGGCGGGGTTGCACTAGGAAGTATGAGACACATAGTGTCTGTAGCGATAATCTGATTTTATTGAAATAGCTACACAATTTAGTAAGTGACACAACCATGGAATCAAGGTCTCTAGAAAAAAACTGCTGACAGATTCCCTTTAAGGCTACATTCACCCATCCATATTTCTTGAACAGCACATGGGCCCATAGTTAGTTTTATTGATTCCTACACACATCAGTTTCTTCGATCCATGAGATGTAGAGTGTGACTTATACTCATCCGTTTTGCGAAATCAGATTCAGACATTGAACCTTCACGGCCTTCCCGAAGTGACGGCACAATGTTATATAGAGGATTATTTCTGTAGGTTCACGTTAAGAGAATTAAAAGCTTTTCATAATTTGTGGTAGATGGCAGCATATACTGGAATAAGAGAACTAGGAAAAATTACACAGATGGGGTTTCCATGCATAGAGAGTGTGACGGCCGCCAACCAACCAATATGTAGCCAACATATAGAGCCATAGCACTGTGGATGGAAACGAATGAAGATGGAAATGGCTTGTGCTGGTTGTAGACAGTATAATTAAGGTACAAAAAGAAATAAATGATGAAAGTAGTAATGCATTAGGGACAATTTTGTTGGGAGTAATAGCAACAGCTGCAGACTTATGCTGGAGGGACTGTGTTAGAGGGGCCATCAATGATAAAGTCCCAGACAACTGTTGCATGCACGCCACTCAGGGTGTGAGGGCGACGCAAAGGAAACAGGAGTTCTTTATGGAATCCTGGGGAAATCTTACTCAGGGCGACCATTAATTATAATTCTTCACATTAGAGGGGAGGTATCGGTTTACAGGCACAGTTTTGAGCTGAAGTTGATCACAGGGGTTTTATTCAAGCTTCCTTTCATCACACAGAATCACTTCTCTTCATGTAATGTAATGCTTCATCAACATATATGAAAGTCTCTTCACAGATACCTTCTCTTCACACACAGTGTCTTAACCTAAGCAGAACTGCACCCTGCTCATGCAGTAAAGTGGGGGGAGGGGGATGAGTCCGGTGCTTTAGCTCTTTCACTTCTCTGCTCCTGGCAGTCCTGACTGCTTCTATGATTACAGCACTCGCTTCCCAGGAAGAACTGGTCTATACAGGATGTCCGTTTTCAGTCTGTCAGGAGACTCTCTAAGGGTATGTGTCCACGTTCAGGATGGCATCAGGATTTGGTCAGGATTTTTCATCAGTATTTGTAAGCCAAAACCAGGAGTGGGTGATAAATGCAGAACTGGTGCATATGCTTCCATTATACTTTTCCTCTAATTGTTCCACTCCTGGTTTTGGCTTACAAATACTGATGAAAAATCCTGACCAAATCCTGATGCAATCCTGAACGTGGACACATACCCTTACACACACCTTACTCTTGGATGTCCTGGACACAATAACAACTCTTCCAGTATCCCCTGCGACTGAGCTAACCACTCCCTGTATGCGATACTCAATTTAACCCCGATAGTTGCTGGATGATTCTAAATTGACATTGCAGCTTCTATCTGTCACACAACCCCTTTAAGCAGGCAGCAGATGGCCATGTGTGAACTGTTGGAGCTTGTTTAGACTGTACAGCATGATCTCTCAGTATGTGCGGGTCGTGTGCATCTGGTGCCCTTACATTTAGCATGTCTTCTGACATCCTAGGCCTTAAGGTACCTTCACACTAGACGATATCGCTAGCGATCCGTGACGTTGCAGCGTCCTGGATAGCGATATCGTCCAGTGTGACAGGCAGCAGCGATCAGGCCCCTGCTGTGATATCGCTGGTCGCTGAATAAAGTCCAGAACTTTGTTTCGTCGCTGGATCTCCCGCTGACATCGCTGAATCGGCGTGTGTGACGCCGATTCAGCGATGTCTTCGCTGGTAACCAGGGTAAACATCGGGTTACTAAGCGCAGGGCCGCGCTTAGTAACCCGATGTTTACCCTGGTTACCATCGTTAAAGTAAAAAAAACAAACACTACATACTTACCTACAGCCGTCTGTCCTCGGCGCTCTGCTTCTCTGCTCTGGCTGTGAGCGCCGGGCAGCCGGAAAGCAGAGCGGTGACGTCACCGCTCTGCTTTCCGGCCGCTGTGCTCACAGTCAGAGCAGAGAAGCAGAGCGCCGGGGACAGACAGCGGTAGGTAAGTATGTAGTGGTTGTTTTTTTTTACTTTAACGATGGTAACCAGGGTAAACATCGGGTTACTAAGCGCGGCCCTGCGCTTAGTAACCCGATGTTTACCCTGGTTACCCGGGGACTTCAGGATCGTTGGTCGCTGGAGAGCGGTCTGTGTGACAGCTCTCCAGCGACCAAACAGCGACGCTGCAGCGATCCGGATCATTGTCGGTATCGCTGCAGCGTCGCTTAGTGTGACGGTGCCTTTAGACTATATTTATTCAGTCTTCTCAACCGCATTACAAGGAACCTGACAGCTGATACATGCTGCCCGATCCACAGGCCGCATGTATCAGGCACTGGCTGTATGATCTCAGCCAGGTATGTTTGACTCTGAAACGCTTCGGCATTTCACAGAAAAACATCATGTAAAGGGAATCTGTCAGCAGGTTTTTGCTATGTAATCTTAGAGCAGCATGATATAGGGGCAGAAATGCTGATTTCGGGGATGTCACTTAATAGGCTGTGTGCTGTTGTTTCCATACAATGAATGTTTTATCACCAGGAGATTATAACTGCCTGGACTACAGGGCACGTGAGCACTGGTCTGACCACGCCCCATCGCTGATTAGCAGCTTACTGTCTATATACAATGCACATAGAAAGCTGTGGTGTAGGCGGGTTTAGCTTTTGAGCTCTGCTACAAGCTACATCTAGGAACTCTGATTGTATCACAACTGCTGCACCCAGTAAACTAAGTGACATCACTGGAATCAAGGTCTCTCTTCCTACATTATGCTGTCAGATGAAATAGTAAAACCTTGTGACAGATTCCCTTTAAAAGCCACCAGTGTCCGAGCTGCACAAGAGACCGATGACTGACAGGTCTCTTCCTATACATCCATGCAAAGAGAAATATGTCAATCCAGGGCACCGGGCGGGGAAAAGCCTCCCATGCAGCTCAGTACATGTATCAGCTGTCAGGGCAAATGAAAGTGGAAAAAAAAAATCTACCGTCATTGAGATGTAAACCCTGGCTTACAAGAGATTGGATAGCTGTCCAAGTTAGACTATACAACAGCTGCAGGCTTATGCTTGAGGGACTGTGTTAAGTAGACAGTAGATGGCGCTGTGTTAACTGGTACAGTTTGTTGGTACATAGGCTATGCTTTATGTTGCTGAAGATAATGGTTGCTGCATATCCCTAATAAAACAGCAATCAGACAATGTGACTGAATTAACTAACGATTCTGCTGAAAGTTAAAATCTGCAACAGTCCAGCACCATCCCCATCTACAGGTTTTGTTTGGTATTGCACCTAAACTTCTGCATTACCAGGGAGAGAAATGTTTTTGGACTAAGGTAGTCATGTTCGTTTTTTTTCCTTCTTAATTTTGGACAACCCCTTTAAAAAAAAATCTTAAAGAAATAGCGTCCTCCATCATCCGCAGTGTTGATACCATCGCACCATGTAAGGATTTACTGGTTGAAACAATAGAATTAATTGGTGGAGGCATTCCATCACTTGATACCTTGCAGTCGTAGTAATTTACTTCCACGCTAATGGCGTTCACATCTTCCCCCCTCCTTTTCCTCCTTCTCCACCTTCTGTTCATCTTCTGCATAAGGTGCTTTTAAGTGGACAATGCTGTTCTTAAGTACATGACAAAGCTGAAATTAGATCACAGGCTTTTCCTGGCAGATGAGCGGAGCCTGTGTGGTCCCTGACGGCTTCCATTTTCCCGTCACCTCCAATTTTCCATGTAAGGTACAACGGTGTGTAATGACGTTTATAAATGAATTATTCCAGTAAGCTCAGTGAGTACAGTCTGATATCGAAGTATTAGAGCGCAGACATTTTCTACTTTCGACTATCTCTTTTTCCTACAAGGGTCCCGATAATAAACTGAGACTTCAGAGATCGTCAGCAATCCGAAGAATCTGCCAACAAGTGTTCCAGTTCCCTGCAGCTCCTCCACAGGGGAAATTAAGTATTACATGTTAATAATTGGGTTGACTGTGTTCCTGCAGCTCTTCCGCAGGGGAAATTAAGTATTACATGTTAATAATTGAGGTATCTGTGTTCCTGCAGCTCCTCCGCAGGAGAAACTAAGTATTACATGTTAATAATTGGGTTGCCTGTGTTCCTGCAGCTCCTCAGCAGGGGAAATTAAGTATTACATGTTAATAATTGGGTTGTCTATGTTCCTGCAGCTCCTGCGCAGGGAAAATTAAGTATTACATGTTAATAATTGGGTTGACTGTGCTCCTGCAGCTCCTCCACAGGGGAAATTAAGTATTACATGTTAATTGGGTTGTCTGTGTTCCTGCAGCTCCTCCGCAGGGGAAATTAAGTATTACACGTTAATAATTGGGTTGTGTTCCTGCAGCTCCTCCGCAGGGGAAAATAAGTATTACACGTTAATAATTGGGTTGTCTGTGTTCCTGCAGCTTCTCCGCAGGGGAAATTAAGTATTACATGTTAATAATTGAATTGTCTGTGTTCCTGCAGCTCCTTCACAGGTGAAATTAAGTATTACATGTTAATAATTGGGTTCTCTGTGTTCCTGCAGCTCCTCCACAGTGGCAAAACAGCCACGACCAATCAGCGACGGCCACAGTCCGGAAGAAAATGGCTGCTCCATACTCCCCGCAGTCAGTGTCCCAGGCGCTCCGCTCCCCGCAGTCAGTGTCCCGGCGCTCCGCTCCCCGCAGTCAGTGTCCCCAGCGCTCCGCTCCCCGCAGTCAGTGTCCCCGGCGCTCCGCTCCCCGCAGTCGTTGTCCCCGGCGCTCCGCTCCCCGCAGTCAGTGTCCCCGCGCTCCGCTGCTTACTCCCCGCAGTCAGTGTCCCCAGCGCCCGCTCCATACTCCCCGCAGTCAGTGTCCCCGGCGCTCCGCTCCCCGCAGTCAGTGTCCCCGGCGCTCCGCTCCCCGTAGTCAGTATCCCCGGCGCTCCGCTCCCCGTAGTCAGTATCCCCGGCGCTCCGCTCCCCGCAGTCAGTGTCCCCAGCGCTCCGCTCCCCGCAGTCAGTGTCCCCGGCGCTCCGCTCCCCGCAGTCGTTGTCCCCGGCGCTCCGCTCCCCGCAGTCAGTGTCCCCGCGCTCCGCTGCTTACTCCCCGCAGTCAGTGTCCCCAGCGCCCGCTCCATACTCCCCGCAGTCAGTGTCCCCGGCGCTCCGCTCCCCGCAGTCAGTGTCCCCGGCGCTCCGCTCCCCGTAATCAGTGTCCCCGGGGCTCCGCTCCCCGCAGTCAGTGTCCCCGGCGCTCCGCTCCCCGCAGTCAGTGTCCCCGGTGCTCCGCTCCCCGTAGTCAGTGTCCCCGGCACTCCGCTCCCCGTAGTCAGTATCCCCGGTGCTCCGCTCCCCACAGTCAGTGTCCCTGGCGCTCTGCTCCCCACAGTTAGTGTCCCCGGCGCTCCGCTGCTTACTACCAGCAGTTAGTGTCCCCGGCGCCCGCTCCATACTCCCCTCCGGTCACCGCTAACACAGGGTGAATGCCAGCGGTAACGCATTCCGTTACCGCCGCTATGCGGCATCAATAGTAAAAGAAAGTAATGTTAAAAATAGTAAAAAAAAAAAAACCTGCTATACTCACCCTCCGTTGTCCGCTGAGCCGCTCGCGCCTGCCGCCATCTTCCTTTCCCAGCGATGCTTTGCGAAATTACCCATAAGACCTAGCGGTCTCGCGAGACCGCCAAGTCATATGGGTAATTTAGCAAAGCATCCTGGGAACGCAAGATGGCGGCAGCCGCGCGCCCATCTGCACAGCGCCGTTGGATCCCAGGAAGCGGAGAGACGGGACGCTGAGGAGCAGCGACCAGAATGGTGAGTATGTTCAACTACAAGGGGCCCTCGGATCGTTAGGTGAGTATGTTTATTTTTTATTTTTTGAACCTGTGACATACGTGGCTGGGTAATATACTACGTGGCCGGGCAATATACTACGTTGCTCTGTGCTGTATACTACAAGGCTGGGCAATATACTACGTGGCTGGGCAATATACTACGTGGCTGGGCAATATACTACGTGGCTGGGCAATATACTATGTGGCTGGGCAATATACTACGTGGCTGGGCAATATACTACGTGGCTGGGCAATATACTACGTGGCTCTGTGCTGTATACTACGTAGCTGGGCAATATACTACGTAACTGGGCAATATACTACGTGGCTGGGCAATATACTACGTAACTGGGCAATATACTACGTGACTGGGCAATATACTACGTCGATGGGCAATATACTACGTCGATGGGCAATATACTATTCGTCAGGAAATCCGCTCCCAGACACCAAGTGCAATGACTCCCATTCCTCCCTGCATCTCCCCTGGCTCACTCTCCACATTCGATCCCATCACAGAAGAAGAAGTCTCCAGGCTCCTCTCCTCTTCTCGCCCGACTACATGCACCACTGACCCCATTCCCTCACACCTCCTCCAGTCTCTCTCTCCAGCCGTCACAACTCACCTAACTACAATTTTTAATCTCTCCCTTTCCTCTGGCATTTTTCCCTCCTCCTTCAAACACTCTATCATTACTCCATTACTAAAAAAACCCACCCTTGACCCATCCTGCACAAACAACTACAGACCGGTCTCCAATCTCCCCTTTATCTCAAAACTCCTGGAGCGCCTAGTCTACTCCCGCCTTACCCGTTACCTCTCCACTCATTCCCTCATAGACCCTTCACAGTCCGGTTTCCGCCCCTTACATTCGACAGAAACTGCACTCATCAAGGTGACCAATGACCTTCTGACAGCAAAATGTAATGGTGACCACTCTCTGCTCATTCTTCTCGATCTTTCTGCAGCTTTTGACACTGTTGACCACCCTCTCCTACTCTCTAGGCTCCAGTCACTAGGCATTAAGGACACTGCTCTCTCCTGGTTCTCCTCATACCTTTCTGACCGCTCCTTCAGTGTTCTGTTCTCTGGCTCCACTTCATCTCCTCTTCCTCTCACTGTTGGGGTACCTCAGGGCTCAGTCCTTGGCCCCCTTCTGTTCTCTCTCTACACGGCCCCAATTGGACAGACCATCAGCAGATTTGGCTTTCAGTACCATCTTTATGCTGATGACACACAACTATACACGTCATCCCCTGACCTTACACCCGCTGTACTACAGAACGCCACTGACTGTCTGTCCGCAGTCTCCAACATCATGTCCGCTCTCTATCTGAAACTCAACCTCTCCAAAACTGAACTTCTTCTGCTCCCGCCTTCTACTAACCTCCCTAAATTTGACATTTCCCTCTCCGTGGGTGGCACCATAATAACACCCCGGCAGCAGGCGCGCTGTCTGGGTGTTATGTTTGACTCCGATCTCTCCTTCACCTCCCATATACAATCTCTTGCCCGCTCGTGCCGCTTGCACCTAAAGAACATCTCTAGAATCCGCCCTTTTCTCACCATGGAGACAACAAAAACTCTCACTGTAGCCCTAATCCACTCCCGTCTGGACTACTGCAACACTCTATTAATTGGCCTCCCCCTCACACGACTTTCCCCTCTCCAGTCTATCCTTAATGCGGCAGCCAGGGTTGTCCATCTGGCTAATCGTTACTCGGACGTGTCCGCTCTTCGCCAGTCGTTACACTGGCTGCCCATTCATTATAGGATACAATTTAAAGTACCTGTTCTCACCCACAAAGCTCTCCACAATGCGGCACCCCCTTACATCTTCTCCCTCATTTCTGTCTATCGGCCTAGCCGACCACTGCGCTCTGCAAACTACTTTCGACTAACCTCTGCAGTAATCCGTACCTCCCATTCCCGATTCCAAGACTTCTCCTGTGCTGCGCCAATCCTCTGGAATGCTCTACCCCAAGATATTAGGACCATCCACAACTTGCATAGTTTTAGGCGCTCGCTCAAAACTCATTTGTTCAGAGCGGCCTATCACATTCCCTAATCAAACTCATTTTATGTTTGTGTGTGTGTGTAGCCCATTCACTATCTCCATCTATTCCCCACTCCATGAAGATGGCTGGACCATCATTGTAAATACATCATTGTAAATACACACCTGTACTTTGTATCTCCCCCACCTCATTTTAGATTGTAAGCTCTCACGAGCAGGGTCGTCTTATTTTGTCTTATTTTACATAGTTACATAGTTATTAAGGTTGAAGGAAGACTTTAAGTCCATCTAGTTCAACCCATAGCCTAACCTAACTTGCCCTACCATGTTGATCCAGAGGAAGGCAAAAAAAAACCATGTGGCAAAGAGTAAGCTCCACCTTGGGGAAAAAAAATTCCTTCCCGACTCCACATACGGCAATCAGACTAGTTCCCTGGATCAACGCCCTATCAAGGAATCTAGTGTATATACCCTGTAACATTATACTTTTCTAGAAATGTATCCAGTCCCCTCTTAAATTTAAGTAATGAATCACTCATTACAACATCATACGGCAGAGAGTTCCATAGTCTCACTGCTCTTACAGTAAAGAATCCGCGTCTGTTATTATGCTTAAACCTTTTTTCCTCCAAACGTAGAGGATGCCCCCTTGTCCCTGTTTCAGGTCTATGATTAAAAAGATCATCAGAAAGGTCTTTGTATTGTCCCCTCATATATTTATACATTAACATAAGATCACCCCTTAGTCTTCGTTTTTCCAAACTAAATAGCCCCAAGTGTAATAACCTATCTTGGTATTGCAGACCCCCCAGTCCTCTAATAACCTTGGTCGCTCTTCTCTGCACCCGCTCCAGTTCAGCTATGTCTTTCTTATACACCGGAGACCAGAACTGTGCACAGTATTCTAAGTGTGGTCGAACTAGTGACTTGTATAGAGGTAAATTTATGTTCTCCTCATGAGCATCTATGCCTCTTTTAATGCATCCCATTATTTTATTTGCCTTTGTAGCAGCTGCCTGACACTGGCCACTGAAAATGAGTTTGTCATCCACCCATACACCCAGGTCTTTTTCATTGACGGTTTTGCCCAGAGATTTAGAATTAAGCACATAATTATACATCTTATTACTTCTACCCAAGTGCATGACCTTACATTTATCCCCATTAAAGCTCATTTGCCATTATCAGCCCAAGCTTCTAGTTTATATAAATCATCCTGTAATATAAAATTGTCCTCCTCTGTATTGATTACCCTGCAGAGTTTAGTGTCATCTGCAAATATTGAAATTCTACTCTGAATGCCCCCTACAAGGTCATTAATAAATATGTTAAAAAGAAGAGGGCCCAATACTGACCCCTGTGGTACCCCACTGCTAACCGCTACCCAGTCCGAGTGTGCTCCATTAATAACCGCCCTTTGTTTCCTATCCCTGAGCCAGCTCTCAACCCACTTACACATATTTTCCCCTATCCCCATAATTCTCATTTTATGCATCAACCTTTTGTGTGGCACCGTATCAAAAGCTTTTGAAAAGTCCATATACACTACATCTACTGGGTTCCTATGGTCCAGTCCGGAACTTACCTCTTCATAGAAGCTGATCAGATTAGTCTGACATGAACGGTCCCTAGTAAACCCGTGCTGATACTGGGTCATGAGGTTATTCCTCTTCAGATACTTCAGTATAGCATCCCTTAGAATGCCCTCCAGGATTTTACCCACAGTAGAGGTTAAGCTTACTGGCCTATAATTTCCGAGTTCAGTTTTTGTTCCCTTTTTGAATATTGGCACCACATTTGCTATACGCCAGTCCTGTGGTACAGACCCTGTTATTATGGAGTCTTTAAAGATTAAAAATAATGGTCTATCAATGACTGTACTTAATTCCTGCAGTACTCGAGGGTGTATCCCATCCGGGCCCGGAGATTTGTCAATTTTAGTGATTTTTAGACGCCGCCGCACTTCCTGCTGGGTTAAGCAGGTGACATTTAATTGGGAATTTTTATCACTAGTCATTTTGTCTGCCATGGGATTTTCTTGTGTAAATACTGATGAAAAA
This sequence comes from Ranitomeya imitator, assembly GCF_032444005.1. NCBI lineage: Eukaryota > Metazoa > Chordata > Amphibia > Anura > Dendrobatidae > Ranitomeya > Ranitomeya imitator. The sequence goes on from NC_091285.1 coordinate 28,099,835, forward strand.
AAGTCATTTAGCATATTGGCTTTTTCCTCATCTTCATCCACCATTTCACCCAGACTATTTTTAAGGGGGCCAACACTATCATTTTTTAGTTTCTTACTATTTATGTAGTTAAAGAATATTTTGGGATTATTTTTACTCTCTCTGGCAATGAGTCTCTCTGTCTCAATCTTTGCTGCCTTGATTTGCTTTTTACAGAATTTATTTAATTTTTTGTATTTATTTAATGCCTCCTCACTACCTACTTCCTTTAATTCTCTAAATGCATTCTTTTTGTCACTTATTGCGCCCCTTACAGCTCTATTTAGCCATATTGGTTTCCTCCTATTTCTAGTATGTTTATTCCCATACGGTATATACTGTGCACAGGTCCTATCCAGGATGCTAATAAATGTCTCCCATTTTCTTTGTGTATTTTTGTGTCTCAGGATATCGTCCCAGTTAATTGCACCAAGATCCTCTCTCATCCGTTGGAAATTTGCCCTCCTGAAGTTTAGTGTCCTTGTAACCCCTCTACTACACATCTTTTTAAAGGATACATGAAAACTTATTATTTTGTGATCGCTATTTCCCAAGTGACCCCCAACCCTTATATTTGATATGCGGTCTGGCCTGTTGGTTAATATTAGGTCTAGCAGTGCCCCCCTTCTTGTTGGGTCCTGAACCAGTTGTGAAAGGTAATTGTCTCTCATAGTTGTCAAAAACTGATTAACTTTGCTGGAACTGCAGATTTCCTTTCCCCAATCTATTTCAGGGTAGTTGAAGTCCCCCATAATAATGACCTCCCCTTGAGTCACAGCTTCATCTATTTGCTTTACGAGGATATTCTCCATTGCTTCCATTATTTTTGGAGATTTATAACAAACCCCTATCAGTAATTTATTATTTTTTCCCCCTCCCCTTATCTCCACCCACAGGGATTCTACATTTTCATTAAATTCACCTATATTATCACGCCGGATGGGTTTTAAGGATGATTTTACATATAGACACACTCCTCCCCCTCGCTTATCTGTACGGTCATTTCTGAACAGACTATAGCCCTGCAAGTTAACAGCCCAGTCATGGCTCTCATCCAGCCACGTTTCAGATATCCCCACCATGTCATAATTATGCTCCAACAACATTAGTTCTAATTCGTCCATTTTGTTGGCGAGGCTTCTGGCATTAGTATACATACATATTATGTATCTCTCTGCACCTCTATTCTTTCTTAAATTATTAACTGTTCTAACCCCACCCCCCATGCCACCGCCACCCCCAACTTCCTTATTTGTGCCCAGGTCTCTATCTGCACTATCTTCCCCTCCTATAAAATGAATACCCTCCCCCCCAATTCCTAGTTTAAACACTCCTCCAACCTTCTAGCCATTTTGTTCCCCAGCACAGCTGCACCTTCCCCATTGAGGTGCAGCCCGTCCCTAGCGTAGAGCCTGTAGCCAACTGAGAAGTCGGCCCAGTTCTGCAGGAACCCAAACCCCTCTTTCCTACACCAATTCTTGAGCCACTTATTAACCTCCCTAATCTCCCGTTGCCTCTCTGGCGTGGCACGTGGTACCGGCAGTATTTCGGAGAATACCACGTTGGAGGTCCTTGCTTTCAGCTTGCAGCCTAATTCACTGAAATCATCTTTAAGGACCTTCCACCTACCTCTAACTTTGTCATTAGTGCCAATGTGCACCATGACCGCTGGGTCCTCACCAGCCCCTCCCAATAATCTGTCCACCCGATCAGCGATGTGTCGGACTCGAGCGCCGGGTAGGCAGCACACCGTTCGACGATCCCTGTTTTTGTGACAGATTGCCCTATCTGTTCCCCTAATAATTGAGTCCCCCACTACCAGCACCTGTCTGGCCTGCCCTGCTCTCCTATTTCCCTCCTTACTGGAGCAGTCACTCCTCCGGCTTTCAGAGGACATGCCTGGCTGCAGCAGTGCTACCCCTGTACTGGCACCCCCCTCATCTGCCAACTTAGCAAACTTATTGGGGTGTTCCAGATCAGGACTAGCCTCCCTGGCACTCTTCCCTCTACCCCGCTTCCTAACTGTCACCCAGCTTGCTACTTCACCATCCTGCAGCTCCATCCTACCATCCCCCCCCTCATCTGTCCCATTGAGCGTCTGCTCCGTGAGCAGAAGACTCCTCTCCATATTGTCTATGGATCTCAGTGTTGCCAGCTGCACATTTAGAGTCAGAATCTGGGTTTCCAAATGCACAACGTGCTCACATCTTGCACAGCAGTATGCACCCTCGATCGGCTACTCAAGGACTGCATACATGTGGCAAGATGTGCACTGGATGGCATTAACAATCGTGGAGCACATTTCCTAATGGGGATTGCACCAGACAGAAAAGTTAAATAATAAATAAAAAAAATGAAAAAAAAAAAGAAATAAAAATAAAAAATAAATGAATACAAAGTATTAATACAAAACAGACAGCAATTCAGTACTTCCTCCCTTGGAAACTCCCTGACTCCAAAGTCACTGAATCACAAGTCACACTTACCGCCGTCCACACTTACGCTCTGGTCACACTCAGCTCGCTCACACTCGCTCTGCTGAAGATTTATAGATTTTTTTTTTTTTTTCTTTGTCTAGTTCCCCTCAACAGCAATCCCCCTTGCTGTTCAAATGCACTTCCATTGTATACTTTATCATCTAAGATAATGAGAAAGCGACTTTTTGTTTTTCTATACAACTAGTATCACGCACCATTGCAGCACCTCAAGCTGCTGCATTTCCCCTATGAAAACAAAACAGTAGAAGACTGACCTCTAGATCTAGAATGAATTTAGCACTTTCTGAACATTATCATTGTTCCCTCTTGGACTTGATTGGCTTGAAATTTCTTCTGGTGACCACACCAATGATTGAAGCCAGGACACCTCCATGCCTCCTCTAAAGTGCAACTGAATGTTGGCGTTTCATCCAATGGCGAAGCATCCTGGCATCAAGCACGGGAAACCTTCTGAAAACATTTGTTTCTAAGGAGTTTCCAGAGGTTCAAGTGGTGCCAGAGAGATAATAATAATAATCTTTATTTTTATATAGCGCTAACATATTCCGCAGCGCTTTACAGATTTACCAAAGCTCCATGGATCCGATAGGTCTCTGTTTCCAGGACGTTTGGCAAGTATGAGACAGCCATTTTTGGAAAAGCGATTTGGAGTAAGTGGCTGACACATATTTTGTTGAGAAAGAGTAAATGTGCGGTGGAGAGAAAAGCCACCAGATTAGACTCACCAGGTGAGGTGGATCCTCTAAGCCCAAGGTAATGGGTACACGGGCCATGTGTGTCGGTTCAGAAGCTAGATGGCGCAAACGGAACACAGACAGCTGAGGGACTAGAAACCCCAAGTAGAAAGGTGGAAAGCTGGAAATCACAGGCAAGCAGGTTGTAAACGTCCAGGACACCATAGGCAGACAGGAGACCATAGGCAAGCAGACAATGCTGGAAACCGCTGGCAGGAGGAAGACGTCCAGGTGACCACAAGAAAGCAGGTAGCACATAACCAGGAGACCACAGACAAGGAGGTGGAGTGCTGGAACATGCTGGCAGGCAGGAGACATCCAGGAAACTACAGGCAAGGAGGCGGATTGCTGGAAACCACTGACTGGCAGAAGACGTCCCGAAAACCAAAGGCAAGCAGACTGGATGCTGGAACTTGCTGGCAGGAGGGAGACGTCCCAGAGACCACAGGCAAGCATGCGGGATGCTGGAAACCATAGGTCGGTTGGAGGTGTTGAGGAGACCCCATGGAAGCAGGAGACTTCTGGCAGACGGGAAACATCCAGGAGACCGAAGGCAGTTGGGAAACATCCAGGAGACCACAGGCAGCAGCTGAGCAGATCAAGATTTATGGAGCAAGCCAGAGTCTTAGCAATAATGAAGTCTTAAACTCATGGAAGCCACCAACGGACAAGAGATCTCCTGGAAGCCACAGCCAGACACGTAGCAAAGGCAAAATAAAAAGGCAGACAAGAGACATCCTAGAAGCCGCAGACAGATGGTGAAGTCGGGTGAAGTCGTGGAGACCGCTAAAGTCTTAATTCCAAGACAAAGATGTGTCTTGAGACGTTTTACATAGGCCTTGCAAGTTCATCACATGGGAGCACGAAGGGCTACCTGCAAAGCCCGAAGTGGAGCATAAGAAAGTCCATCAAACCGGGTTAAGGGAAGAAAAGCATGGATCCGGGACAGATGCATAACAAATACAAATGTAGAATCTGCACTATAACAGACAAAACATTAATAAAAATTATCAAGTGCAAATTTGGTCTAGAAGGGCGCTGTTCAGAAAGAACTTCTGCCTCGGATTTTGTCTTGGAGATGCAGAGATTTTGTAGTAGGGATTAAGATATTGGCTGGTTGGGCAGGCCATAGACATCAATGAGACTGAACCCTTGAAGTTTCTAGAAGAACTGTAAGATCTGCTATACAGCATCAGCTATGCTATACAGGCAAAAATGAACATACTCTTGCTCGGAAGATCTTCATCAATGAATTGTGGAGTTAGTAAATCATAATGAATATTGGTAAAATACTGGGTCACAGTCACTTTTTTCAAAATGATCATCCATAGAAATAAAAATTGCAATCTGTCTGTATCAATAAGAAAACAAGAGAGAAGATGGAGAGGCCGGTAGCACTGAGGAGAAGCAGGGTAATTTTGTGAAATGTCATTTTGGCAGGTAAGAATAGGATTTCCCATTCAGCTAGCTCAATTACTTTGTTTCTCATTTGTTCCAGAATTTCTTTGGCTCGCGGCACGATGTTTAGCTTTTGGTCTACTTCACTTTGTCAGGCAGGTCCTATTTAAGTGATTTCTTGATTGAGGACATGTGTGGAAGTAATCAGGCCTGGGTGTGGTTAGGGAATTTGAAATCAGATTCCCAAAGATGTGATAAATCACAATTAATTTATGTTTCAAGGGAGGAGGGGAGGGCAATCACTTTTTCACACAGGACCCTGTAGGTTTGGATTTCTTTTTCCTTTAATAATAAAGACCTACATTTATAAACTGCATTTTGTGATTACTTGTGTTATCTTTGTCTAATATTTAAATTTGTTTTGTGATCTGCAAAAGAATAGGAAAATCAGGAAGGGGCAAACACTTTTTCACACCACTGTAAATTGTAAGAATGTTGTGAGGCTTTTCAGGGTCTCCATGATGTGTCTTCTCATCAGAGTTTGGCACAAGTATGATACTACCAAGAAGACCCTGGTGGACCTATCTAAGCATGCACTAGATCGATCTTCCTACGGAGCGTTCATCCATCAAGTCGCCATGGCTGGAGATCGAGAAGAAGGATGTTAAAATAAATAATAAATGTTTTGCTTTTTTTTACAGGAGGCCTTCCCGTAGGATGGCAGCGTGCACCGTCTTCTGCAAACCATACAATAAGCAGAAAGGTAACGGACAGTTATTTGGCGAATAACAAAAGGATGTGATCCCGACGAGCATTTTTATTTTAAACATTTTCCATATACACCCAGGATCACGGGGGATCCGATGCCAAATGTGCGGTGGCTACTGGTAGAATGTTTGCAAAAACTGTCCAAGGCTTGAAGAAAGGGCTGTTAAATATTTACAATATTAGCAGCGTACACATTTACCGAGCGCATCGATGCCAGCGGCCCCGCTCCTCTAGTGACTCATTGTCTTATAATAGGAGGTTTCACCCAGAAGGGTTTTACTGTTCAGCAACCTTTCATTGTAGGTGACAGATTAAAAGCAGAATTCCGGATTGGAGGAACATGGCAGATTAGGCACCAGCTTATATAGTAACCCCTGCATACAGTATCAGTCAGAGGACAGCGCCTTTTACAGGGTCCTTCTATGCCCACCATACAAGAGACTGCTCATATATTCAGTGACCCAATCAGAGAGTGCTCCTGTGTATACAAAAGAAACCAGAGCGCGCCAATATAAAAAGTGCACTAGTTCCAGTATGCCCCTATAATCAGTACCCCGGAGAGTACTGCTATAATCAGTACCCCAGAGAGGGCCCCTATAATCAGTACCCCAGAGAGTGCTGCAATAATTAGTACCCCAGAGAGGGCTCCTATAATCAGTACCCCAGAGTGTGTCCCTATAATCAGTACCCCAGAGAGTGCTGCAATAATTAGTACCCAAGAGAGGGCTCCTATAATCAGTACCCCAGAGTGTGTCCCTATAATCAGTACCCCAGAGAGTGCTGCAATAATTAGTACCCCAGAGAGGGCTCCTATAATCAGTACCCCAGAGTGTGTCCCTATAATCAGTACCCCAGAGAGTGCTGCAATAATTAGTACCCAAGAGAGGGCTCCTATAATCAGTACCCCAGAGTGTGTCCCTATAATCAGTACCCCAGAGAGTGCTCCTATAATCAGTACCCCAGAGAGTGCTCCTATAATCAGTACCCCAGAGAGTGCGCCTATAATCAGTACCCCAGAAAGGGCTCCTATAAACTACCCCAGAAAGGGCTCCTATAATCAGTACCCCAGAGACGGCTCCTATAATCAGTACCCCAGAGAGGGCTCCTATAATCAGTACCCCAGAGAGTGCCCCTATAATCTGTACCCCAGAGAGTGCTCCTATAAACAGTACCCCAGAGAGGGCTCCGATAATCAGTACCCCAGAGAGTGCTCCTATAATCAGTACCCCAGAGAGGGCTCCTATAAACAGTACCCCAGAGAGTGCTCCTATAAACAGTACCCCAGAGAGGGCTTCGATAATCAGTACCCCAGAGAGTGCTCCTATAATCAGTACCCCAGAGAGGGCTCCTATAATCAGTACCCCAGAGAGTGCTCCTATAATCAGTACCCCAGAGAGTGCTCCTATAATCAGTACCCCAGAGAGGGCTCCTATAAACAGTACCCCAGAGAGAGCTCCTATAATCAGTACCCCAGAGAGAGCTCCTATAATCAGTACCCCAGAGAGAGCTCCTATAATCAGTACCCCGGAGAGAGCACCTATACTCAGTACCCCAGAGGGAGCTCATATAATCAGTACCCCAGAGAGCGCTCCTATAATCAGTACCCCAGAGAGGGCTCCTATAATCAGTACCCCAGAGAGAGCACCTATAATCAGTACCCCAGAGAGAGCTCATATAATCAGTACCCCAGAGAGCGCTCCTATAATCAGTACCCCAGAGAGCGCTCCTATAATCAGTACCCCAGAGAGAGCACCTATAATCAGTACTCCAGAGAGAGCTCCTATAATCACTACCCCAGAGAGGGCTCCTATAATCAGTACCCCAGAGAGGGCTCCTATAATCAGTACCCCAGAGAGAGCTTCTATAATCAGTACCCCAGAGAGAGCTCATATAATCAGTACCCCAGAGAGCGCTCCTATAATCAGTACCCCAGAGAGGGCTCCTATAATCAGTACCCCAGAGAGAGCACCTATAATCAGTACCCCAGAGAGGGCTCCTATAATCAGTACCCCAGAGAGAGCTCCTATAATCACTACCCCAGAGAGGGCTCCTATAATCAGTACCCCAGAGAGGGCTCCTATAATCAGTACCCCAGAGAGAGCTCCTATAATCACTACCCCAGAGAGGGCTCCTATAATCAGTACCCCAGAGAGGGCTCCTATAATCAGTACCCCAGAGAGTGCTCCTATAATCAATGCTGTCACGGGGTTCTTCTCCGCTACCACACAATCAACAGAGCCAGTGAAAGTGAACAATCTCAAGACCTTTATTTAGGTAAAAATATGAAAGGTCCATATACGATCCACCACACAAAGGATAAAATAGTCCAGAACACAAATGCAGTTCAGTAACAGGATAAAAGTCCAACAATCCAGCAGACAGAGGGTAGCATAGTCCATATACTCTTCTTTCTCTCTGAGATGCTGTGAACACATCATCATTCCACACAGGACTGATCTGCATCTCCCCTCCCTGATATTAGTCTCCCTCCTCATTCACAGGTCAGGGGGGGAAGGTCTCAAGGGCTCATTGTTTCAACAAGCTAGGTCAACATGTCATTAGCATATTAGCAAACAATACAGTACTGTGGGGGCTGTGTTATGATTAGGCAATTCAGGACCACAATGGACATGGAGGTCAGAGCACATACAGTGATCTGACAATAACCCAAAAACATAGAACGAGCTCTGAGACGTGGGAACTCTGCAGACCGCAATACAGCAAAAAGGACTAATAAAACGTAACTTTTAATGCAGACCGCAATCCCTAATCCTCTCCAACAACACTAGAGGCAGCCGTGGATTGCGCCTAACGCTCCCTATGCAACTCGGCACAGCCTGAGAAACTAACTAGCCTGAAGATAGAAAATTAGCCTACCTTGCCTCAGAGAAATACCCCAAAGGAAAAGGCAACCCCCACATATAATGACTGTGAGTTAAGATGAAAAGACAAACGTAGAGATGAAATAGATTTAGCAAAGTGAGGCCTGACTTTCTGAACAGAGCGAGGATAGGAAAGGTAACTTTGCGGTCTACACAAAACCCTACAAAAACCACGCAAAGGGGGCAAAAAGACCCTCCGTACCAAACTAACGGCACGGAGGTACACCCTCTGCGTCCCAGAGCTTCCAGCAAACAAACAGATAAGCTGGACAGAAAAAACAGCAAACAAAATAGCAAGTAGAACTTAGCTAAGCAGAGCAGCAGGCCACAGGAACGATCCAGGAGGAAACAGGTCCAATACTAGAACATTGACTGGAGGCCAGGATCAGAGCACCAGGTGGAGTTAAGTAGAGCAGCACCTAACGACTTCACCACATCACCTGCGGAAGGAAACTCAGAAGCCGCAGTACCACTTTCCTCCACCAACGGAAGCTCACAGAGAGAATCAGCCGAAGTACCACTTGTGACCACAGGAGGGAGCTCTGCCACAGAATTCACAACAGTACCCCCCCCTTGAGGAGGGGTCACCGAACCCTCACCAGAGCCCCCAGGCCAACCAGGATGAGCCACATGAAAGGCACGAACAAGATCGGGAGCATGGACATCAGAGGCAAAGACCCAGGAATTATCTTCCTGAGCATAACCCTTCCACTTAACCAGATACTGGAGTTTCCGTCTTGAAACACGAGAATCCAAAATCTTCTCCACAATATACTCCAACTCCCCCTCCACCAAAACCGGGGCAGGAGGGTCAACAGATGGAACCATAGGTGCCACGTATCTCCACAACAATGACCTATGGAATACGTTATGTATGGAAAAAGAATCTGGAAGGGTCAGACGAAAAGACACAGGATTAAGAACCTCAGAAATCCTATACGGACCAATGAAACGAGGTTTAAACTTAGGAGAGGAAACCTTCATAGGAATATGACGAGAAGATAACCAAACCAGATCCCCAACACGAAGTCGGGGACCCACACAGCGTCTGCGATTAGCGAAACGTTGAGCCTTCTCCTGGGACAAGGTCAAATTGTCCACCACATGAGTCCAAATCTGCTGCAACCTGTCCATCCACACCAGGACAGTCCGAAGACTCAACCTGTCCTGAAGAGAAACGAGGATGGAACCCAGAGTTGCAGAAAAATGGCGAAACCAAGGTAGCCGAGCTGGCCCGATTATTAAGGGCGAACTCAGCCAAAGGCAAAAAGGACACCCAGTCATCCTGATCAGCAGAAACAAAGCATCTCAGATATGTCTCCAAGGTCTGATTGGTTCGTTCGGTTTGGCCATTAGTCTGAGGATGGAAAGCCGAGGAAAAAGACAAGTCAATGCCCATCCTACCACAAAAGGCTCGCCAAAACCTCGAAACAAACTGGGAACCTCTGTCAGAAACAATATTCTCTGGAATGCCATGTAAACGAACCACATGCTGGAAGAACAATGGCACCAAATCAGAGGAGGAAGGCAATTTAGACAAGGGTACTAAATGGACCATCTTAGAGAAGCGATCACAGACCACCCAAATGACTGACATCTTTTGAGAAACGGGAAGATCTGAAATAAAATCCATAGAGATATGTGTCCAAGGCCTCTTCGGGACCGGCAAGGGCAAAAGCAACCCACTGGCACGAGAACAGCAGGGCTTAGCCCGAGCACAAATCCCACAGGACTGCACAAAAGTACGCACATCCCGCGACAGAGATGGCCACCAAAAGGATCTAGCCACTAACTCTCTGGTACCAAAGATTCCAGGATGACCAGCCAACACCGAACAATGAACCTCAGAGATAACTCTATTCGTCCACCTATCAGGGACAAACAGTTTCTCCGCTGGGCAACGATCAGGTTTATTAGCCTGAAATTTTTGCAGCACCCGCCGCAAATCAGGGGAGATGGCAGACACAATTACTCCCTCTTTGAGGATACCCGCCGGCTCAGATGAACCTGGAGAGTCGGGCACAAAACTCCTAGACAGAGCATCCGCCTTCACATTTTTAGAGCCCGGAAGGTACGAAATCACAAAGTCAAAACGGGCAAAAAACAACGACCAACGAGCCTGTCTAGGATTCAAACGCTTGGCGGACTCAAGATAAGTCAAGTTCTTATGATCAGTCAAGACCACCACGCGATGCTTAGCTCCTTCAAGCCAATGACGCCACTCCTCGAATGCCCACTTCATGGCCAGCAACTCTCGATTGCCCACATCATAATTTCGCTCAGCAGGCGAAAACTTCCTGGAAAAGAAGGCGCATGGTTTCATCACCGAGCAATCAGAACTTCTCTGCGACAAAACAGCCCCTGCTCCAATCTCAGAAGCATCAACCTCGACCTGGAACGGAAGCGAAACATCTGGTTGACACAACACAGGGGCAGAAGAAAAACGACGCTTCAACTCCTGAAAAGCTTCCACAGCAGCAGGAGACCAATTGACCACATCAGCACCCTTTTTGGTCAAATCGGTCAATGGTTTAGCAATACTAGAAAAATTGCAGATGAAGCGACGATAAAAATTAGCAAAGCCCAGGAACTTTTGCAGACTTTTCAGAGATGTCGGCTGAGTCCAATCATGGATGGCTTGGACCTTAACAGGGTCCATCTCGATAGTAGAAGGGGAAAAGATGAACCCCAAAAATGAAACCTTCTGAACACCAAAGAGACACTTTGATCCCTTCACAAACAAAGAATTAGCACGCAGGACCTGAAAAACCGTTCTGACCTGCTTCACATGAGACTCCCAATTATCCGAGAAGATCAAAATGTCATCCAAGTACACAATCAGGAATTTATCCAGGTACTCTCGGAAGATGTCATGCATAAAGGACTGAAACACTGATGGAGCATTGGCAAGTCCGAATGGCATTACAAGATACTCAAAATGACCCTCGGGCGTATTAAATGCAGTTTTCCATTCATCGCCTCGCTTAATTCGCACAAGATTTTCCGCACCACGAAGATCTATCTTGGTGAACCAACTAGCCCCCTTAATCCGAGCAAACAAATCAGATAACAACGGCAAGGGGTACTGAAATTTAACCGTGATCTTATTTAGAAGGCGGTAATCTATACAAGGTCTCAGCGAACCATCCTTCTTGGCTACAAAAAAGAACCCTGCTCCTAATGGCGACGATGACGGGCGAATATGCCCCTTCTCCAAGGACTCCTTCACATAACTCCGCATAGCGGCGTGCTCAGGCACAGATAAATTAAACAATCAACCTTTTGGGAATTTACTACCAGGAATCAAATTGATAGCACAATCACAATCCCTATGCGGAGGTAGGGTATCGGACTTGGGCTCATCAAATACATCCCGGTAATCAGACAAGAACTCTGGAACCTCAGAAGGGGTGGATGACGAAATTGACAGAAATGGAACATCACCATGTACCCCCTGACAACCCCAGCTGGACACCGACATGGATTTCCAATCTAATACTGGATTATGGGCTTGTAGCCATGGCAACCCCAACACGACCACATCATGCAGATTATGCAACACCAGAAAGCGAATAACCTCCTGATGTGCAGGAGCCATGCACATGGTCAGCTGGGTCCAGTATTGAGGCTTATTCTTGGCCAAAGGCGTAGCATCAATTCCTCTCAATGGAATAGGACACAGCAAGGGCTCCAAGAAAAACCCACAACGCTTAGCATATTCCAAGTCCATCAAATTCAGGGCAGCGCCTGAATCCACAAATGCCATGACAGAATACGATGACAAAGAGCAGATCAAGGTAACGGACAGAAGAAATTTTGACTGTACCGTACCAATCGTGGCAGACCTAGCGAACCGCTTAGTGCGCCTAGGACAATCAGAGATAGCATGAGTGGAATCACCACAGTAGAAACACAGCCCATTCAGACGTCTGTGTTCTTGCCGTTCAACTCTGGTCAAAGTCCTATCGCACTGCATAGGTTCAGGTTTAAGCTCAGGTAATGCCGCCAAATGGTGCACAGATTTACGCTCACGCAAGCGTCGACCGATCTGAATGGCCAAAGACATAGACTCATTCAAACCAGCAGGCATAGGAAATCCCACCATGACATCCTTAAGGGCTTCAGAGAGACCCTTTCTGAACATAGCTGCCAGCGCAGATTCATTCCATTGAGTGAGCACGGACCACTTTCTAAATTTCTGACAATATACCTCTATCTCATCCTGAGCCTGACAAAGAGCCAGCAAATTTTTTTTCTGCCTGATCCACTGAATTAGGCTCATCGTACAGCAATCCAAGCGCCAGGAAAAACGCATCGATATTACTTAATGCAGGATCTCCTGACGCAAGAGAAAATGCCCAGTCCTGAGGGTCGCCACGCAAAAAAGAAATGACGATCCTAACCTGTTGAACTGGGTCACCAGAGGAGCGAGGTTTCAAAGCCAGAAATAGTTTACAATTATTTTTGAAACTCAGAAATTTAGTTCTATCTCCAAAAAACAAATCTGGAATAGGAATTCTCGGTTCTAACAAAGAATTCTGAACCACAAAATCTTGAATATTTTGAACTCTTGCCGTGAGCTGATCCACACATGAAGACAGACCTTTAATGTCCACTGCTACACCTGTGTCCTGAACCACCCAAATGTCTAGGGGAAAAAAAAAGGCAAAACACAGTGCAAAGAAAAAAAAATGGTCTCAGAACTTCTTTTTTCCCTCTATTGAGAATCATTAGCACTTTTGGCTTCCTGTACTGTTATGAAAGGCAATAAAGTTCCACAATGGACATAGCGGTCAGAGCACATACAGTGATCTGACAATAACCCAAAATCATAGAACGAGCTCTGAGACGTGGGAACTCTGCAGACCGCAATCCCTAATCCTCTCCAAACAACACTACAGGCAGCCGTGGATTGCGCCTAACTCTGCCTATGCAACTCGGCACAGCCTGAGAAACTAACTAGCCTGAAGATAGAAAATAAGCCTACCTTGCCTCAGAGAAATACCCCAAAGGAAAAGGCAGCCCCCCACATATAATGACTGTGAGTTAAGATGAAAAGACAAACGTAGGGATGAAATAGATTCAGCAAAGTGAGGCCCGACTTTCTTAACAGAGCGAGGATAGGAAAGATAACTTTGCGGTCTACACAAAACCCTAAAGGAAACCACGCAAAAGGGGCAAAAAGACCCTCCGTACCGAACTAACGGCACGGAGGTACACCCTTTGCGTCCCAGAGCTTCCAACAAAACAATTAGACAAGCTGGACAGAAAAAATAGCAAACAAATAGCAAAGAAGAACTTAGCTATGCAGAGCAGCAGGCCACAGGAATGATCCAGGGAAAAACAAGTCCAACACTGGAACATTGACAGGAAGCCAGGATCAAAGCATTAGGTGGAGTTAAGTAAAGCAGTACCTAACGACCTCACCACATCACCTGAGGGAGGAAACTCAGAAGTCGCAACACCACTTTCCTCCACCAACAGAAGCTCACAGAGAGAACCAGCCGAAATACCACTTGTGACCACAGGAGGGAGCTCTGCCACAGAATTCACAACAATCACCTGCGGAAGGAAACTCAGAAGCCGCAGTACCACTTTCCTCCACCAACGGAAGCTCACAGAGAGAATCAGCCGAAGTACCACTTGTGACCACAGGAGGGAGCTCTGCCACAGAATTCACAACAGGGCTGATATCAGATGGCAGCAACAGCCATTCATCAATTAGCAAATGACTCCTTCTACAAGAGAACACCATGAAAATAAGTAAAACAGAAATATACACAAAAATGATACCCACATAGCATATCACACCATCACAACCTCTCCCCCCATATAATAAGTGAGCACGCTATGAGGTCTACACAGACCTCTGGCCTGCTCACTTTAGTCCACATTGCTCAATAGTTTATAGTTCCTTGCAGGGGTTATATTGCAGGGGTTGCAATAATCATGAGCACTTGTCCATAAATCCCCGGGTCCTAGCTTTATGGTCATATCAGGTTTTTTGACTGGACTGGGCCGTTCGCTGATGTTCATTAGCCAAGGTAACTAGCTGGGCGAGACAGTCTCTGAACTCTAGAACGTAGGGAATGATGGGCGTTGCGGTATCTGCAATATCTCCCTCCAATTGTTCTTTCAGAAGAGTGAGAGGCCCACGGACCTTCTGCTCCCACAAAATGACTTTGTAACTCCCCAATGTCATTTCCAAGGAGGATATCTGCAGGAAGTCCTCCCATAACTCCAATCCAACACAGTTTTTCTCCAAAACCATAATCTAAACGTACCAAAGCCCGCGGTATATACAGTAATTGAGGTCACCCCCCGCCAGGACAATGGGAATTCCCGGGCCCTGGTGAATTGCCTCAGGTCGAACCACACGGGGTCAGCGATAGTCAGGAATGTCCCCTTGTCTCAAAATCCCGACACTTTGTATCCATCAATTAAGACATCCTGCAGGTGGCAATGCCGTTGCTCTGTATTTCTGATGGAGAAAGGCTGGAGTCCGTACACTCCAGGGGGGTATCTATGGTGCCGTGGTCGGTGGTCCACACTGGTGGGGGTGGTAGTAGCTATTTCTCTGGTGGGATGGAGTGCACAAGATGTACTGGACGAGGTGGGGCCGCGTAGGGCTCCCTCCAAATCCTTGAGGGACAGCCAGACTGCAAATGTCCAGGTTGCCCACACCCATAACATCTCATCTCTGTGATATCCCCAGGTCATGGTCGGAACTGTTGGGGCCCAGGATTGTGAGGCGTGATTGTCATCGGCTTGCGACTAGGTGGAAGGGCAGATATAATTGGGGGGGACGGGGAGCGGGAGAAGGCCATGGTTCATTGTCCAAAAGCCTCCTCCATTGCGGTCGGATGGTAAGGGCTTCATCTGCCAGGGCTGCAGCTCTATCCACAGTGCACAGTGTGCGCTCCCGGACCCGTTCCCATACTTCTGCGGGGCACTTGACAAGAAACTGTTCTATAAGGAACGCCTGTATATAACATCTTCCACAGTAAAGGCGTTTTCTGCTTCCAGCCATCTCCGACATGCCTGGGACATCTTATGTGCATACATCCTAAACGATCCCCCCAGTGCATGGGAGGTCTCAGAACTTGGCCCTATATGAGTCTGGGGTGATAGCATGGTAATACAGGATAGTCTGCTCTACAATGTTATAATCCCAATTCTGCTGTGAGTCAATGGTTCGGTAAGCCTCCGCCAGGCTACTGTTCAGGAGTCCTCCTAACAAACGCATCCAGACAGAGTGGGGCACCTCCATCACAGAACACTGCTGCTCAAAGTCCTTGAAAACCCCCCCACATCTCCGGAAGCCTCATCAAATGGCGGAAACTGTGTCTGGGTGATCCATACAGGCTCTCAAATCGTTGGGTTTACATTCCACATTGCGTTACTCCCTCTTTCAAGCTCCATTGCTTATTGTCTCTGCTGTGCCCGTTGGGCAGCCTCCTCCTCGTACTCCTGAGAGACGCCTGGGCCCAGAACCGCCATCTCTTCCTTGTATCACACCACCCACTGGCTTTTTGGGGTGGGGGTCCTCGTCTGCAGTGCTCGTCCTTCAGACTGGATACAGTCCAATTTCTGTACTCACTCTGTGGGTGGTTCTCCATTAGGTTACGCTCTGTTGATCCCGCTGCTGCCACCAGTTGTCACGGAGTCCTTCTCCGGTACCACATAATCAACAGAGCCAGTGAAGAGTGAACAATCCCAAGACCTTTATTTAGGCAAAAATATGAAATGTCCATATACGATCCACCACACAAAGGATAAAATAGTCCAGAACACGAATGCAGTTCAGTAACAGGATAAAAGTCCAACAATCCAGCAGACAGAGGGTAGCATAGTCCATATACGCTTCTTTCTCTCTGAGATGCTGTGAACACATCATCAATCCACACACGACTGATCTGTGTCTCCCCTCCCTGATATTTTAAAAGTCTCCCTCCTCATTCACAGGTCAGGGGGGGAAGGTCTCAGGGGCTCATTATTTCAACAAGCTAGGTCAACATGTCATTAGCATATTAGCAAACAATACAGTACTGTGGGGGCTGATATCAGATGGCAGCAACAGCCATTCATCAATTAGCAAATTACTCCTTCTACAAGAGAACACCATGAAAATAAGTAAAACAGAAATATACACAAAAATGATACCCACATAACACACCATCACAAATACCCCAGAGAGTCCTCCTATAATCAGTACCACAGTGAGTCCTCCAGTAATCAGTACCCCAGAGAATGCTCCTATAATCACTACCCAGACAGGGCAACTATAATCAGTACCCCAGAGAGAGCTCCTATAATCAGTACCCCAGAGAATTCTGTTATAATCAGTACCCCAGAGAGTGCTCCTATAATCAGTACCCAACAGAAGGCTCCTATAATCAGTACCCCAGAGAGTGCTCCTATAATCAGTACCCCACAGAAGGCTCCTTGTTATGAACTGGTGGTTAGGAGCACCCGGCACGACCTGATAGTTAAACTCACACAGGACAAGCTCTGGAATGTGGGAGCTCTGCTGACCGCAGGCCCTAATCCTATCATAGCAACTAGAAATAGCCGTGGAGCGTTCCTGACTCTCCCTAGACGCCTCTTCACAGCCTCAGACCTAGCTAGCCCTAGAGATAGAAAATAAAGCCTACCTTGCCTCAGAGAAATTTCCCCAAAGGAAAAGGCAGCCCCCCACAAATATTAACTGTGAGTAAAGAAGAAAATCACAAACACAGAAATGAAAAAGGTTTTAGCAAAGAGAGGCCAGACTAACTAAATAGACAGAGGATAGGAAAGGTATCTTTGCAGTCAGCACAAAAAACTACAAAAAACCACGCAGAGTGTGCAAAAAGACCCCCGCCCTGACTCACGGTGCAGAGGCGTCACCCTGCATCCCAGAGCTTCCAGCTAGCAAGACAAAATCATGAAAGCAAGCTGGACAAGAAAACCAAGAACAGAAAATTACAATCTGAGACTTAGCTTCTTGCAGGAAGAGACAGGTCTCCAGAAGATCCAAGAGCGAACTGAACCAGCACAGGAACATTGACAGCTGGCATGGAGTAACGATCTGAGTGGAGTTAAGTAGAGAAGCCAGCCTAAGGATAAACCACATCACCTGTGTAAGGAACCTCAGAGGCAGCAGCTCCACTCACAGCCACCAGAGGGAGCCCATGGACAGAACTCGCCGAAGTACCATTCACGACCACAGGAGGGAGCTCGACAACAGAATTCACAACAGCTCCTATAATCAGTACCCCAGAGAGTGCTCCTATAATCAGTACCCCAGAGAGGGCTCCTTTAATTAGTACCCCAGAGAGGGCACCTATAATCAGTACCCCAGAGAGGGCTCCTATAATCAGTGCAACAAAGAGGGCTCCTATAATCAGTACCCCAGAGAATGCTCTAATAATCAGTACTCCAGAGAGGGCTCCTTTAATTAGTACCCAGAGAGGGCTCCTATAATCAGTGCAACAGAGAGGGCTCCTATAATCCGTACCCCAGAGGAGGCTCCTATAATCACTACCCCAGAGAGTGCTCCTATAATCACTAGCCCAGACAGTGCTCCTATAATCAGTACCCCAGAGAGTGCTCCTATAATCAGTACCCCAGAGAGTGCTCCTATAATCAATACCCCAGAGAGTGCTCCTATAATCAGTACCCCAGAGAGGGCTTCTATAATTAGTACCCCAGAGAGTGCTCCTATAATCAGTACCCCAGAGAGGGCTCCTATAATCAGTACCCCAGAGAGTGCTCCTATAATCAGTACCCCAGAAAGAGCTCCTATAATCAGTACCCCAGAGAGTGCTCCTATAATCAGTACCCCAAGAGAGTGCTCCTATAATCAGTACCCCAGAGAGTCCTCCTATAATCAGTACCCCAGAGAGTGACCCTATAATCAGTAGAGTGTGCTCCTATAATCAGTACCCCCAGAGAGTGCTCCTATAATCAGTACCCCAGAGAGTCCTCCTATAATCAGTACCCCAGAGAGTGCTCCTATAATCAGTATCCGAGAGAGTACTCCTATAATCAGTACCCCAGAGAAGGCTCCTATAATCAGTACCCCAGAGGAGGCTGCTATAATCAGTACCCCAGAGAGTGCTCCTATAATCAGTAGCCCAGAGAGGGCTCCTATAATCAGTACCCCAGAGAGAGCTCCTATAATCAGTACCCCAGAGAGTGCTCCTATAATCAGTACCCCAGAGAGTGCTCCTATAATCAGTACCCCAGAGAGGGCTTCTATAATTAGTACCCAGAGAATGCTCCTATAATCAGTACCCCAGAGAGTGCTCCTATAATCAGTACCCCAGAGAGTGCTTCTATAATCAGTACCCCAGAGGAGGCTGCTATAATAAGTGTAAGTATTCGGACAGAAATCCGAGAGTGGACCCTCTGGGTCGTGACTCTAGAGCCCCCGGGGTCGAGTGGACCAGATGGAATCACCCCCTATACAGGGAGTGTTAGGAGCAGGACCTCGGGGGAATGGAGACACAACAGCTAGAGCCAAAGGGACGACCCAAAATAAAGAAGGAAACCACAGGCTATAAGGATGGCAGGGAATAATAGGAAAACAAGACTTAACTGAAAGAATGTCTGGAACACGGAACGGCAGGACTCAGCAGGAACACGGACCGGCAGGATACAACAGGAACACAGACTGGCGGGATACAGCAGGAACACGGACAGGCAGGATACAGCAGGAACACGGGCTGGCAGGACACAGCAGGAACACGGACTGGCAGGATACAGCAGGAACACGGACAGGCAGGATACAGCAGGAACACGGACAGGCAGGATACAGTAGGAACACGGGCTGGCAGGACACAGCAGGAACATGGACTGGCAGGATACAGAGACAAAGCAAGGACTGGGCTGAGAAAAGACACTGGTACAGGGGAGCCTAGGGCATAGGGACACTGACGGCAGACAGTGCACCTACAAAGCAAAGGCGTCTTACCTAGGAAGACGCCGGGAAGAAATACCCGATGGGCGCCGCCATGTTGGGGCGGAGCCACCGGGTCGCGACCTCCCAGAAGGCTCAGCGACGGAGGAGACGCGACCGCGCATGCGCGAAGAGACCAGACGCCGAGAGCCGGCGAAGGAGGAGGCAGAGCGGCGCGGGACAGGATCGTGAGCGCGCCGAGGGATGGGAGAAGCCGGGTAAGTATGTGCGGGCGTGACAGTACCCCCCTCCTTAGTCCCCCTCCTTTTAAGGCTAGAAAGGAATCTTTTCATGATAAGGGGAGCGTTGATGTTCTCTCGGGGCTCCCAGGACCTCTCCTTAGGGCCAAATCCCTCCCAATCAATCAAAAAATAAGTTTTACCCCTAACTACTTTTTTGGCAAGAATATCTTTAACATTAAAGATTCCATCAGAAGTACAGAGCTGAGGAGAGGAAGAGGTAGCGGAGTGAAAACAATTAAAGACTGCAGGTTTAAGAAGAGACACATGGAAGGCATTGGGGATGCGCAAAGAGGCAGGTAGCTTCAACTTATAAGAGACATCATTAATGCGACTCAAGATAGGAAAAGGACCAATGTAGCGAGGACCCAGTTTGTAAGAGGGAATTTTAAGCTTGATATAGCGAGAGGAGAGCCAAACTTTATCACCCGGAGAATATGGCGGAGCATCCAAACGCTTCTTGTCAGCAAACCTTTTCATATTAAGGCTAGCTTTCTCAAGAGCCACTTTGGTCTCATTCCAAATCGTAGAGAATTCCCGGGACAAGAAATCCGCTGCCGGTACCCCCGAGGAAAGAGAAACAGGAAGAGGAATGTTCGGATGTTGACCATAGACTACGAAAAAGGGAGATTTGGAGGAAGACTCGCTGGGAAGATTGTTGTAAGAGAATTCAGCCCAAGGGAGAAGAGAGACCCAGTCATCTTGGTGTGCATTGGTGAAGTGTCGCAGATATGTAGTCAGAACTTGATTAACTCGCTCCACTTGTCCGTTGGACTGAGGGTGATAGGCGGAAGAGAAGTCCAAGTTAACCTTTAATAGACTTCAGAGAGCTCTCCAAAAACGTGAGGTAAATTGTACTCCACGGTCTGAGACAATATGATGTGGAAAACCATGAAGACGGAAGACTTGGTGTAAAAAGATCTTTGCCAACTCAGGAGCGGAAGGCAGACCAGGCAAAGCGATGAAGTGAGCCATTTTAGAGAACCGATCTACAACAACCAAGATGACAGAGCAATTCAAGGAAGAAGGTAGATCAGTGATGAAGTCCATAGCGATATGACTCCATGGAACGGAAGGCACAGGCAGAGGATGCAGGAGACCGGAGGGAAGCTGCCTAGGGACTTTATTTTTAGCACAAGAAGGACAAGAAGCGATGAATTTGGTGACATCTTGACGGAGAGATGGCCACCAGTAGTGCCGAGAGATAAGAGACAGTGTCTTCTTGACTCCTACATGTCCTGCAATTTTGGAGGAGTGACCCCAACGTAAAACTCTCTCCTTGTCTTGATTAGCCACCAGAGTCTTGCCAGGAGGAGTAGAAATCACTCTTAGAGGAGCAAGAGTGACGATCCTCGCAGGATCAATGATGTGAGCCGGAGAATCCTCCATGTCCTGAGGTTGAAAGGATCTCGAAAGAGCATCTGCTTTGACATTCTTATTTCCAGGTCGGAAATGAAGTTCAAACTCAAATCGTCCGAAGAATAAAGACCATCTGGCTTGTCGTGGATTTAGTCTTTGGGCAGACTGAATATAGGCCAGATTCTTGTGGTCAGTGTAAATGATGAATGGATGAAGAGACCCTTCAAGAAGATAACGCCATTCTTCCAAGGCTAGCTTGATAGCCAATAGCTCCTTATCCCCTATAGAGTAGTTACGCTCAGGAGCGGAAAAAGTTTTAGAAAAGAAACCACAGGTCACCAAACGTCCGGACGAAGATCTTTGCAAAAGTACTGCTCCAGCTCCAATAGAAGATGCGTCGACCTCAAGGACAAACGGTCTATTAGCATCAGGACGATGAAGCACAGGGGCCGTAGCGAAACTTTGTTTAAGGGACAAAAAAGACTCTTCAGCCTCAGGGGTTCAAAGGCTGGAATTGACTCCCTTGCGAACTAGGGCAGAGATAGGCTTGGTCATGGAAGAAAAATGAGGAATAAATTGTCTATAGTAGTTGGCAAAGCCAAGAAAACGTTGGATTGCTTTTGTTCCAAGAGGACGAGGCCAGTTCAGGACAGCAGAAACCTTCTCTGGATCCATCTCTAAGCCAGATCTTGAGACAATATACCCAAGGAAGGGAAGAGAGGACTGTTCAAAGACGCACTTTTCAATCTTAGCGAACAGATGATTCTCCCTTAGCCTTTGCAGGACTCGGCGGACATCTCGCCTGTGAGTGGAGAGATCCGGAGAGAAGATGAGGATGTCGTCAAGGTAAACCACGACTGAGGAGTAGAGAAGATCCCGAAATACATCGTTCACAAATTCTTGGAAAACCGCGGGGGCGTTGCAGAGACCAAACGGCATAACCAAGTATTCGTAGTGACCGTCACGAGTATTGAAGGCGGTCTTCCACTCATCGCCTGCACGAATACGAACCAGATTGTATGTGCCACGTAGATCTAACTTGGTAAAGATTTGCGCACCCCGAAGACGGTCGAAGAGTTCCGTAATGAGTGGCAGAGGATATTTGTTCTTCACCGTGATGTTGTTTAGGCCTCGATAATCAATACAGGGACGGAGGGAACCGTCTTTCTTCTTCACGAAAAAAAACCCTGCTCCGGCCGGAGAAGAAGATTTGCGGATGAAACCTTTAGCAAGATTTTCTTGAATGTACTCAGACATAGCTTGAGTCTCAGCAGGAGAGAGAGGATAGATTCTGCCCCTGGGCGGGTTAGTTCCAGGCACGAGATCTATGGGACAATCATAGAGACGGTGAGGCGGAAGCTCCTCAGCCTCCTTCTTGTTGAAGACATCAGAAAAAGCGCTGTAGACAGAGGGTAAGGCGGGAAAGGAAGAAGGAGGAGAAGAATTAGAGGAATATCCCACAGGACGCACCGGCAGCAGACAACGTTCCCGACAAAGCTCACCCCAGCGCAAGATATTACCATTGCGCCAATCTAAAATGGGCTCATGGCTCCGTAACCAAGGAAGACCTAAGAGCATAGGATGAGACAGACCCGCTAAAACATAAAATGCAATTCTCTCCTTGTGCAGAACCCCAACCTGAAGTTCCACCTCAAGTGTCACTTGAGTAATGGTCTCCTGTAAAGGTTTACCATCCACAGATGCTAGAATCACAGGAGCCTCTAAGGTTCTGACTGGAACGGAGAATTTCAAAACCTCTTCCAACCTAATAAAATTCCCTGCAGCGCCCGAATCCACATACGCATCCAGAGAAACGCCCTTGCCCGCAATATGCAAAAGAACGGACAAAGTAAGGGGTTGAGAGGAATCACACACACCTAGGGAGGCCTCTCTTACCTGACCTAGGCGGAGGAGTTTTCCGGACGTTCAGGGCAAGAGCGCAATAAATGAGCAGCACTTCCGCAGTAAAAACATAACCCCTGAGTGCGCCTCTCTTTACGACGTTGTTCGGACATTTTAAGACGGTCCACTTGCATAGGTTCCGGTGCGGACGCCTGAGAGGAGGTTCTAGGCTGTGGACTGAGTGGCTTACGGGTGGCAGAAGAAGGACGAAGAGACCTCCGCTCGCGAGCGCGTTCTTGGAACCGAAGGTCAATACGGGTCGCTAAGGAAATTAATTCCTCCAAAACCGTAGGGGTGTCCCGACCAGCTAACTCATCCTTTATGCGCCCAGAGAGACCCCGCCAGAAAGCACCCACCAACGCCTCATTGTTCCAGCCCAAGTCAGAGGAGAGGGTGCGGAACTGAATAGCGTACTGGCCTACAGATAACGATCCCTGATGGAGAGAGAATAGGGCTTCAGTTGTAGAGGCCAGTCGTCCAGGTTCGTCAAAGACAAGACGGAAAGTCTCCAAAAATTCAGACAACCGGGAGACTAGGGGATCGTCTCGCTCCCAGAGTGGATTAACCCATGCCAAGGCGTCACCCTCTAGATGGGAAATCAAAAATGCAACTTTGGACCGATCCGTCGGGTAATGCTGGGGCAGAAGCTCAAAGTGAAGACGGCATTGGTTTAGAAATCCTCGGCAGGACTTAGGATCCCCATTGTACCGAGGCGGTTTAGCCAAGCTGGGTGGAGGGTGGGAAGCAGGAGCAGACGTAGAAGCGGCTGTCTGGATGGAAAGCAGCCGATCGTCAATAGAAGACATATAACTAAGTATATGGGCCTGGGTGTCAGGCTGCTGAGCTAACTCTTGCTGTAAGCCAATGAGTAGAGCGGCGTTGCCAGGATCGGAGGACTGGAGCGTGGACAAACGAGAATCCATAGCCTTCATAAAGGACATCATACGGGACTGATTCTCCCGCAAAAAGAGTAGCTCTTTTTGCGTAGCAGAGGCCCCAGCGGGGTCCATGGCCTTTGCTTCCTGTAAGTATTCGGACAGAAATCCGAGAGTGGACCCTCTGGGTCGTGACTCTAGAGCCCCCGGGGTCGAGCGGACCAGATGGAATCACCCCCTATACAGGGAGTGTTAGGAGCAGGACCTCGGGGGAATGGAGACACAACAGCTAGAGCCAAAGGGACGACCCAAAATAAAGAAGGAAACCACAGGCTATAAGGATGGCAGGGAATAATAGGAAAACAAGACTTAACTGAAAGAATGTCTGGAACACGGAACGGCAGGACTCAGCAGGAACACGGACCGGCAGGATACAACAGGAACACGGACTGGCGGGATACAGCAGGAACACGGACAGGCAGGATACAGCAGGAACACGGGCTGGCAGGACACAGCAGGAACACGGACTGGCAGAATACAGCAGGAACACGGACAGGCAGGATACAGCAGGAACACGGACAGGCAGGATACAGCAGGAACACGGGCTGGCAGGACACAGCAGGAACACGGACTGGCAGGATACAGAGACAAAGCAAGGACTGGGCTGAGAAAAGACACTGGTACAGGGGAGCCTAGGGCATAGGGACACTGACGGCAGACAGTGCACCTACAAAGCAAAGGCGTCTTACCTAGGAAGACGCCGGGAAGAAATACTCGATGGGCGCCGCCATGTTGGGGCGGAGCCACCGGGTCGCGACCTCCCAGAAGGCTCAGCGACGGAGGAGACGCGACCGCGCATGCGCGAAGAGACCAGACGCCGAGAGCCGGCGAAGGAGGAGGCAGAGCGGCGCGGGACAGGATCGTGAGCGCGCCGAGGGATGGGAGAAGCCGGGTAAGTATGTGCGGGCGTGACAATAAGTACCCCAGAGAGTGCTCCTATAATCAG
This sequence comes from Ranitomeya imitator, assembly GCF_032444005.1. NCBI lineage: Eukaryota > Metazoa > Chordata > Amphibia > Anura > Dendrobatidae > Ranitomeya > Ranitomeya imitator. Next base: position 28,124,456 of record NC_091285.1, read on the forward strand.
TACCCCAGAGAGTGCTCCTATAATCAATACCCCAGAGAGTGCTCCTATAATCAGTACCCCAGAGAGTGCTCCTATAATTAGTACCTAGAGAGTGCTCCTATAATCAGTACCCCAGAGAGTGCTCCTATAATCAGTACCCCAGAGAGTGCTCCTATAATCAGTACCCCAGAGAGTGCTCCTATAATCAGTACCCCAGAGAGGGCTCCTATAATTAGTACCTAGAGAGTGCTCCTATAATCAGTACCCCAGAGAGTGCTCCTATAATCAGTACCCCAGAGAGTGCTCCTATAATCAGTACCCCAGAGAGTGCTCCTATAATCAGTACCCCAGAGAGGGCTCCTATAATCAGTACCCCAGAGAGTGCTCCTATAATCAGTAGCCCAGAGAGGGCTCCTATAATCAGTACCCCAGAGAGGGCTCCAATAATCAGTACCCCAGAGAGTGCTCCTATAATCAGTACCCAGAGAGGGCTCCTATAATCAGTAGCCCAGAGAGGGCTCCTATAATCAGTACCCCAGAGAGGGCTCCTATAATCAGTACCCCAGAGAGTGCTCCTATAATCAGTACCCCAGAGAGTGCTCCTATAATCAGTAGCCCAGAGAGGGCTCCTATAATCAGTACCCAGAGAGGGCTCCTATAATCAGTACCCAGAGAGGGCTCCTATAATCAGTAGCCCAGAGAGGGCTCCTATAATCAGTACCCAGAGAGGGCTCCTATAATCAGTACCCAGAGAGGGCTCCTATAATCAGTAGCCCAGAGAGGGCTCCTATAATCAGTACCCCAGAGAGTGCTCCTATAATCAGTACCCAGAGAGTGCTCCTATAATCAGTACCCCAGAGAGTGCTCCTATAATCAGTACCCCAGAGAGTGCTCCTATAATCAGTACCCCAGAGAGGGCTCCTATAATTAGTACCTAGAGAGTGCTCCTATAATCAGTACCCCAGAGAGTGCTCCTATAATCAGTACCCCAGAGAGTGCTCCTATAATCAGTACCCCAGAGAGTGCTCCTATAATCAGTACCCCAGAGAGGGCTCCTATAATCAGTACCCCAGAGAGTGCTCCTATAATCAGTAGCCCAGAGAGGGCTCCTATAATCAGTACCCCAGAGAGGGCTCCAATAATCAGTACCCCAGAGAGTGCTCCTATAATCAGTACCCAGAGAGGGCTCCTATAATCAGTAGCCCAGAGAGGGCTCCTATAATCAGTACCCCAGAGAGGGCTCCTATAATCAGTACCCCAGAGAGTGCTCCTATAATCAGTACCCCAGAGAGTGCTCCTATAATCAGTAGCCCAGAGAGGGCTCCTATAATCAGTACCCAGAGAGGGCTCCTATAATCAGTACCCAGAGAGGGCTCCTATAATCAGTAGCCCAGAGAGGGCTCCTATAATCAGTACCCAGAGAGGGCTCCTATAATCAGTACCCAGAGAGGGCTCCCATAATCAGTAGCCCAGAGAGGGCTCCTATAATCAGTACCCCAGAGAGTGCTCCTATAATCAGTACCCAGAGAGGGCTCCTATAATCAGTACCCCAGAGAGGGCTCCTATAATCAGTACCCAGAGAGGGCTCCTATAATCAGTACCCCAGAGAGGGCTCCTATAATCAGTACCCCAGAGAGTGCTCCTATAATCAGTACCCCAGAGAGTGCTCCTATAATCAGTAGCCCAGAGAGGGCTCCTATAATCAGTACCCAGAGAGGGCTCCTATAATCAGTACCCAGAGAGGGCTCCTATAATCAGTAGCCCAGAGAGGGCTCCTATAATCAGTACCCAGAGAGGGCTCCTATAATCAGTACCCAGAGAGGGCTCCTATAATCAGTAGCCCAGAGAGGGCTCCTATAATCAGTACCCCAGAGAGTGCTCCTATAATCAGTACCCAGAGAGGGCTCCTATAATCAGTAGCCCAGAGAGGGCTCCTATAATCAGTACCCCAGAGAGTGCTCCTATAATTAGTACCCCAGAGAGGGCTCCTATAATCAGTACCCCAGAGAGGGCTCCTATAATCAGTACCCCAGAGAGTGCTCCTATCATCAGTACCCCAGAGAGGGCTCCTATAATCAGTACCCCAGAGAGGGCTCCTATAATCAGTACCCCAGAGAGTGCTCCTATCATCAGTACCCCAGAGAGTGCTCCTATAATCAGTACCCCAGAGAGTGCTCCTATAATCAGTACCCCAGAGAGGGCTCCTATAATCAGTACCCCAGAGAGTGCTCCTATCATCAGTACCCCAGAGAGGGCTCCTATAATCAGTACCCCAGAGAGTGCTCCTATAATCAGTACCCCAGAGAGTGCTCCTATCATCAGTACCCCAGAGAGGGCTCCTATAATCAGTACCCCAGAGAGTGCTCCTATAATCAGTACCCCAGAGAGTGCTCCTATCATCAGTACCCCAGAGAGTGCTCCTATAATCAGTACCCCAGAGAGTGCTCCTATCATCAGTACCCCAGAGAGTGCTCCTATAATCAGTACCCCAGAGAGTGCTCCTATAATCAGTACCCCAGAGAGTGCTCCTATAATCAGTACCCCAGAGAAGGCTCCTATAATCAGTACCCCAGAGAGAGCTCCTATAATCAGTGCCCCAGAGAGTGCTCCTATAATCAGTACCCCAGAGAGTGCTCCTATAATCAGTACCCCACTGGGAGAGAATTACTACACACAGTGCTGCATTCAGATGATTCTAGGGTACACTCATTTCCATCCAGATGGTGGTCCCTATACAGAGCACCAGCCAAGTAATTCCAAATATACAATTTCCCATCCAGGGTGTGTGTGCCCCCCATGTACAGTGCTCCAAGCATAGAGTGCTCTCATATACTCCTCTATACACAGTGCCAAGTAGGGAGCAGGACCCTCGGCAATGGCAATAGATACCTTTTTTTTTTTTAAACCTAAACTGGGTTTTAGGGTAAATAAAGCGGTTTATCGAGCTGCTTTCATGTTGTTGTGTCTCAGATGCTTTTCAGGATTTCCTCTGTGTCCAGAATCCATCATCTGTGATCTCTGCCAAGTACTAGAAGTTTGCTCAGACTATAAGGGCAACATCGACACCTGCTGGCGGACAGTGTGTGCTACAACAAAACTCATTCTAATAGAGGGTGATGTGTTGAGTTGGACACACATGCCTGGGACGATGATTATTTATTATTATTATTTATTATTATAACGCCATTTATTCCATGGCGCTTTACATGTGAGGAGGGGTATACATAATAAAACAAGTACAATAATCTTGAACACTACAAGTCACAACTGGTACAGGAGGAGAGAGGACCCTGCCCGCGAGGGCTCACAATCTACAAGGGATGGGTGAGGATACAGGAGGAGTGAGGACCCTGCCCGCGAGGGCTCACAATCTACAAGGGATGGGTGAGGATACAGTAGGTGAGGACAGAGCTGGTCATGCAGCGGTTTTGTCGATCGGTGGTTACTGCAGGTTGTAGGCTTGTCGGAAGAGGTAGGTCTTCAGGTTCTTTTTGAAGGTTTCGATGGTAGGCGAGAGTCTGATATGTTGTGGTAGAGGGTTCCAGAGTAGGGGGGATGCACGAGAGAAATCTTGTATGCGATTGTGGGAAGAGGAGATAAGAGGGGAGTAGAGAAGGAGATCTTGTGAGGATCGGAGGTTGCGTGTAGGTAAGTACCGGGAGACGAGGTCACAGATGTATGGAGGAGACAGGTTGTGGATGGCTTTGTATGTCATGGTTAGGCTTTTGTACTGGAGTCTCTGGGTGATGGGGAGCCAGTGCAGGGATTGACAGAGGGGAGAGGCCAGGGAATAGCGGGGGTACAGGTGGATTAGTCGGGCAGCAGAGTTTAGAATAGATTGGAGGGGTGCAAGAGTGTTAGAGGGGAGGCCACAGAGCAGGAGGTTACAGTAGTTGAGGCGGGAGATGATGAGGGCATGGACTAGGGTCTTTATAGATTCTTGGTTTAGGAATGTGCGGATCCGTGAAATATTTTTGAGTTGGAGGCGGCAGGAAGTGGAAAGGGTTTGGATATGTGGTTTGAAGGAGAGATCAGTGTCAAGGATTACCCCGAGGCAGCGAGCTTGTGGGACTGGGGAGAGTGGGCAGCCATTTACTGTAATGGATAGGTTCGTTGGGGGGGTCGCGTGAGATGGGGGAAAGATTATGAATTCTGTTTTGTCCATGTTAAGTTTTAGAAATCTAGTGGAGAAGAAGGATGAAATAGCAGACAGACATTGAGGGATTCTGGTTAGTAGGGAGGTGATATCTGGTCCAGAGATGTAGATCTGTGTGTCATCAGCATAGAGATGATACTGAAAGCCGTGAGATTCTATGAGCTGTCCCAGGCCAAAGGTGTAAATGGAGAAGAGCAGGGGTCCTAGAACTGAACCTTGCGGGACTCCGACAGATAGGGGGCGAGGTGAGGAGGTGGTGTGTGAGTGGGAGACGCTGAATGTCCGGTCAGTTAGGTATGACGAGATCCAGGATAGGGCCAAGTCTGTGATGCCAAGGGATGAGAGGGTCTGTAGCAGCAGGGAATGGTCCACTGTGTCAAAGGCAGAAGGCAGGTCCAGGAGGAGGAGGACAGAGTAGTGTCGCTTGCTCTTGGCGGTTAATAGGTCATTGGTGACTTTAGTTAGGGCAGTTTCAGTGGAGTGGTGTGACCGGAAGCCAGATTGAAAGCGGTCGAAGAAGGAGCAGGAAGATAGATGGGAGGACAGTTCAAGATGGACATGTTGTTCCAGTAGTTTTGAGGCAAAGGGGAGAAGTGATATAGGGCGATAGCTAGATACAGAGGATGGGTCAAGAGAGGGCTTTTTGAGGATAGTTGTGATGGAGGCATGTTTAAAGCTTGAGGGGAAAATGCCTGTTGTTAGTGATAGGTTGAAGAGATGGGTTAGGGTTGGGATGAAGACTGTGGTGAGGTTTGGGATGAAGTGGGATGGGAGTGGGTCAAGTGCACAGGTGGTGAGATGCGATCTTGAGAGTAGAGTGGAGAGTCCGTCTTCTGTAATGGTGGAGAAGTTGGTTTTGGAGGTGGAGGGCTGGGTAGTTGGGAGGAAGGGTTCTGGGGGTTGTTTACTAAAACTGTCTCTGATGTTCTCAATTTTCTGCTTGAAAAATGAGGCAAAGTCTTCAGCTGAGATGAGTGGGGAGGGAGGAGGTGCTGGGGGACGGAGGAGAGAGTTGAAGGTGTTGAATAACTGTTTGGGGTTGTGAGACAGGGAGGATATGAGAGATGAGAAGTAGGTTTGTTTTGCTGTGGCGAGCGTGGTTTTGAAAGTAGTGAGGGACTGTTTGAATGCGATGAAGTGCTCGTTGGAGTGGGATCTTTTCCATCTGCGCTCAGCAGCTCTGGAAGCCCGCCTCAGTTCTTTGGTCATGCTGGTGTGCCAGGGTTGTCTGTTGATTTTGCGAGCTTTGGTATGTGTGAGAGGGGCAAGAGATTCCAAAGCTGCAGCTATTGTGGTGTTATATAGAGCGGCAGCGACATCCACATTGTGTAGGGAGCTTATGTCTGTGAGAGGGAGAGGGAAGAGGGACCAATATTTAGGCCATTCCTATGTCAGACTGTAGACTGATCTAACATTAGAGCTTAACTATCTTACCTAAACAAAGCATTAAGAGATGTTTGAGCGTCTGTAGGGGAAATATTCTAGGTCATATGGTCCTGTGATCACAGCAGCATAGGCAGACTGTCAGAGAGCCACCTATAGTGGCCAACTGCCTATGAATTGGCCATTAGTGTGGATGGAATTTTTGCAGTATGCATCCACTTTTATGTTGAGGGCCACACAACGTCTGGGTCAGCACATAGTGACCTACAACTGTACAATTCTGTAGAGTCCTGTGATTACAGCAGCATAGGCGTTAATTAATGCAGCGCTTTGGAGAACACCAACAGGAAAAGATGGCTAAAAGTTATTAAAAAATACAATGGGACTTTCTAAACAATCATACAAGACCTAGTAACCTACAAAAAATGCTATGAATGTCAGGAATAGACAGTAAAAAGGATAAAAAGTGGATATCTGAGATGTGGATGAAGGTTGTATGGACTGTGGAGTCCGGTGTGAACTGCGGACAAGATATAGTACGGTGAAGGTCAGGACAAGTACGGAAATACTGAAGAATATCTGAAGGCATCACTCTGACCAAAACACAGACTATCTCCATCATGGTACCCCCCCCTGCCCCGAGAAACCGAAGACTGGGAAAGACTCATTCTCCATCCAGACAACAACCCCAAGCGAAGGTTGTAAAGATCGAGGCGTGCTTCTGAGACAAAGGGGCTGCTGGTGGTCTCAGAAGAATGGAGCCCAGACCTCAGCATCATTGAATGGGGAGAAGTAGTAGGAAATGCTCCAGAGTTTAAAGACTCACCCTCGAGGTGGTTTACTGGGAGGTTGGGGGGGGGGGGGGGGACAACTTCAGGCTTTCTTGAAAAACAGAAAACAAGAAAGAAAAAAAAGGGAAAAATAGCAGCGGAAACAGAAAACAGTGAAGATGAGATCGATCTTAGATGTGAGATGGATAAATAAATGGCGAAATAGATATTCAAGAAGGACGTGTGTATCATTCCTATTCTCTTCATGTACATTCATTTATTTCTATATCTCTCTATCCAATGTATGTATCCATCTATTATCTATTATCCATCTATTATCTATCTATTATCTATTATTTATTATCTATGTATTATCTATTATTTATCCATCTATTATCTATCTATTATCTATTATTTATCTATCTATTATTTATTATCTATCTATTATCTATGATCTAATCTATTATTTTTTATCTATTATCTATCTATTATCTATTATTTATTATCTATTATCTACAGTATATCTCTATTATTTATCTAGATTTTATTATCTATCCATCATCTATTAATCTATCTATTATCTATTGTCTATCTATCACTCTATCTTCTATTATCTATCATCTATCTATTATCTATCTATTATCTCGCTATCCTTGGAAAGAAGAAACCGCATTGTGGAATCAGAGTTGATGCAAATCCCAGGGGATCGATTTGGTCCCACATTATATAGCAAAAAAATATCAACAATTTACCGTCAGATGATATGTGATGCAGTGCGGAGACTTTAGCTCCCCATTTCTTGATGTAATGAAACTTCTCTTTACGCCCATCTCATATCTATCTATTCATCCCTGTCATGAGCTGATCACTTGTTCTCCATACATCTGTTTATATATCCGGGTGTATGCGGCCAACAAAAAGTTGCTGGTGGTCTGAGAATAATGGATGGGGGCCACCCCAGAGCCCGGACCCGAATATCATGACATTGAATAGGGAGTTGCATAAAAAGCTCCAAACTCTTCATGCATAATAGATAGATAATATATAATAGATAGATAGATTAAAGATAATAGATAGATGATATATAGATATACAGTGCCTTGCGAAAGTATTCAGCCCCCTGAGACTTTTCAACCTTTTCATGCTTCAAACATAAAAATACCAAATGTAAATTTTTGGTGAAGAATCAACAACAAGTGGGACACAATAGTGAAGTTGAACGAAATTTATTGGTTATTTTACATTTTTTGTGGAAATTCAAAAACTGAAAAGTGGGGCGTGCAATATTATTCGGCCCCTTTACCTTAGTACTTTGTTGCGCCACCTTTTGCTGCGATTACAAGTCCCTTGGGGTATGTCTCTATCAGTTTTGTACATCGAGAGACTGAAATTCTCGCCCGTTGTTCCTGGCAAACAGCTCGAGCTCAGTGAGGTTTGATGGAGATCGTTTGTGAACAGCAGTTTTCAGCTCTTTCCACAGATTCTCGATTGGATTGAGGTCTAGACTTTGACTTGGCCATTCTAACACCTGGATACGTTTATTTGTGAACCATTCCATTGTAGATTTTGCTTTATGTTTGGGATCATTGTCTTGTTGGAAGACAAATCTCCGTCCCAGTCTCAGGTCTTCTGCAGACTCCAACAGGCTTTCTTCAAGAATGGTCCTGTATTTGGCTCCATCTTCCCATCAATTTGAACCATCTTCCCTGTCCCTGCTGAAGAACAGCAGGCCCAAACCATGATGTTGCCACCACCATGTTTGACAGTGGGGATGGTGTGTTCAGGGTGATAAGCTGTGTTGCCTTTACGCCAAACATATTGTTTGGGATTGCTGCCAAAAAGTTTGATTTTGGTTTCATCTGACCAGAGCACCTTCTTCCACATGTTTGGTGTCTCCCAGGTGGCTTGTTACAAACTTTAAACAACACTTTTTATGGATATCTTTGAGAAATGGCTTTCTTCTTGTCATTCTTCCATAAAGGCCAGATTTGTGCAGTGTACGACTGACTGTTGTCCTATGAACAAGACTGTCCCACCTCAGCTGTAGATCTCTGCAGTTCATCCAGAGTGATCATGGGCCTCTTGGCTGCATCTTTGATTGATCTTCTCCTTGTTTGAGATGAAAGTTTAGAGGGACGGCCGGGTCTTGGTAGATTTGCAGTGGTATGATACTCCTTCCATTTCAATATGATCGCTTCCACAGTGCTCCTTGGGATGTTTAAAGTTTTGGAAATCATTTTGTATCCAAATCCGGCTTTAAACTTCTCCACAACAGTATCACGGACCTGCCTGTGGTGTTCCTTGGTCTTCAGGATGCTCTCTGTGCTTCACACAGAACCCTGAGACTATCACAGAGCAGGAGCATTTATACGGAGACTTGATTACACACAGGTGGATTATATTTATCATCATTAGGCATTTAGGACAACATTGGATCACTCAGAGATCCACAATGAACTTCTGGAGTGAGTTTGCTGCACTGAAAGTAAAGGGGCCGAATAATATTGCACGCCCCACTTTTCAGTTTTTGAATTTCCACAAAAATTTAAAATAACCAATAAATTTCGTTCAACTTCACAATTGTGTTCCACTTGTTGATTCTTCACCAAAAATTTACATTTGGTGTCTTTATGTTTGAAGCATGATATGTGGGAAAAGGTTGAAAAGCTCCAGGGGGCCGAATACTTTCACAAGGCACTGTAGATAGATAGATAGATAGATAGATAGATAGATAGATAGATAGATAGATAGATAGATAGATAGATAGATAGATAGATAGATAGATAGCAAATAAAATGGGGTACTTTATTGACCTATATCCTAAGAAACATTTTGGCTATAGCCCTCTACCTTCCTGTCTCTTTGAGAGCGGCTCTTTGTATTTTGGGAGCCAAAATGTTTAACGTATGGGTCAATAAAATACCGCCTCACTTTTCTTTTGTGTACCTTATGCAACTTTTCGCCTCCCGAAAGTATAATCAACCTTTCTCCATTGTATTTTGTGGATTTATCTTTCTCCTTTGGAAAGGCTCATTGTAATTTTGAAAGTGTAAATTTTGCATAAGATAAGGGTCAATAAAGAATCTCCACTTTCTATCTATCTATATCATATCTATCCGTCTATGTATCTCCTATTTTCTATCTATCCATTCCTTGACTTTAGTTTACCAGTCAATCTTCATGTATCTATTATCTATCTATCTATCTATTATCGATCTATTATCTATCATATTCTATTATCTATCTATTATCTATTATCTATCATATAAACTGACATTTATCCATGACCTCTTCATCACCAACAAACTCTCCTTCCTCGGCCTCACTGAAACCTGGCTCACCCCCTCTGACTCGGCCTCTCCAGCTGCGCTCTCCTATGGCGGATTCCACCTCTCTCACACCCCTCGCCCCAGCAACAAACGCGGTGGAGGAGTTGGCTTGCTCCTGTCCGACACCTGCTCCTTTACTCCAATCCCGCTACCACCCTCCACTACTCTTCCCTCGTTTGAGGTGCACTCTGTCCGCATCTATTCCCCCTCCAACCTCCAGCTGGCTGTCATCTACCGCCCCCCAGAACTAGCCATCTCCACCTTTCTCGACCACTTCACCACCTGGCTACTTCATTTCCTCTCTGTTGACATCCCCACTATCATCATGGGTGATTTCAATGTCCCCATTGACACTTTCACCTCAGCTACCTCTAAACTTTTATCACTGACTGCCTCCTTTGGCCTCACTCAATGGTCCTCTGAGGCCACTCACAAAGATGGCCACACGCTGGACCTCATCTTCACCCGCCTCTGCTCCCTTACTAACCTCACTAACACACCCCTCCCCCTGTCTGACCACAACCTACTGACATTCTCGTCCCTCTCCTCTCCTAGTGTGCAACCCCCACTCCACAAACTCACTCACCCTCGCAGAAATCTCAAACATCTCAACTTACAATCACTCTCTGAGTCCCTTCTCCCTCTCACAGACATAGCCTCCCTTCATGACACAGATGCTGCTGCCACTTTTTATAACACCACAATAACAGCAACACTCGATTCGGCCGCCCCACTCATGCATAGTAAAACTCGTACAATTAACAGGCAGCCCTGGCTGACCAGCCTGACCAAAGAATTGAGACGGGCTTCCAGGATTGCTGAGCGGAGATGGAAGCGATCCCACTCTGCCGACCACTTCACTGCATACAAGCAGTCCCTCGCCAGCTTCAAGTCTGCGCTCACTGCCGCAAAACAAATAATAATAATAATAATTTTTATTTATATAGCGCCAACATATTCCGCAGCGCTTTACAAATTATAGAGGGGACTTGTACAGACAATAGACATTACAGCATAACAGAAATACAGTTCAAAACAGATACCAGGAGGAGTGAGGGCCCTGCTGCTCGCAAGCTTACAAACTATGGGGAAAAGGGGAGACACGAGAGGTGGATGGTAACAATTGCTTTAGTTATTCGGACCAGCTATAGTGTAAGGCTCAGGTGTTCATGTAAAGCTGCATGAACCAGTTACCTGCCTAAGTATGTAGCAGTACAGACACAGAGGGCTAATACTGCATAAAGTGTATGAGAACATGATGCGAGGAACCTTTTTTTTTTTTTTTTTTTATTATAAATAGGCCACACAGGGATCGTTAGGTTAATGCATTGAGGCGGTAGGCCAGTCTGAACAAATGAGTTTTTAGGGCACGCTTAAAACTGTGGGGATTGGGGATTAATCGTATTAACCTAGGTAGTGCATTCCAAAGAATCGGCGCAGCACGTGTAAAGTCTTGGAGACGGGAGTGGGAGGTTCTGATTATTGAGGATGCTAACCTGAGGTCATTAGCGGAGCGGAGGGCACGGGTAGGGTGGTAGACTGATACCAGGGAGGAGATGTAGGGTGGTGCTGAGCCATGGAGTGCTTTGTGGATGAGGGTAGTAGTTTTGTACTGGATTCTGGAGTGGATGGGTAGCCAGTGTAATGACTGGCACAGGGTAGAGGCATCGGTGTAACGGTTGGTGAGGAATATGATCCTGGCTGCAGCATTCAGGACAGATTGGAGCGGGGAGAGTTTTGCAAGAGGGAGACCGATTAGTAGAGAGTTACAATAGTCCAGACGAGAATGAATAAGTGAAACAGTCAGAGTTTTTGCAGAGTCGAAAGTAAGAAAAGGGCGAATTCTAGAAATGTTTTTGAGATGCAGGTAAGAAGAGCGAGCCAGTGATCGGATGTGGGGGGTGAATGAAAGGTCAGAATCAAGGATGACCCCAAGGCAGCGGGCATGTTGCTTTGGAGTAATGGTGGAACCGCACACGGAGATGGCAATGTCAGGCAAAGGTAGGTTAGTAGAGGGAGAACAAACTTACTTCTCATCCCTCATATCCTCCCTGTCCCACAACCCTAAACAGCTTTTCAACACTTTCAATTCTCTACTCCGTCCCCCCGCACCTCCTCCCTCCCCCCTCATTTCTGCTGATGACTTCGCCTCTTTCTTTAAACAGAAGATCGATACGATCAGAGAAAGCTTTGGCCCACAGCGCCCACTGCCCCTCTTAGCTCCTCAACCCTGCTCCTCCAAAACCAGCTTCTCCACCATGACAGAAGATCAGCTCTCCACCCTCCTGTCAAGATCACACCTCACCACCTGCACGCTTGACCCGCTCCCATCCCACCTCATCCCTAACCTTTCCACGGTCTTCATCCCAACCCTAACGCACCTCTTCAACCTCTCACTCACAACAGGTGTCTTTCCCTCATCCTTCAAGCATGCCAAGATCACACCCATCCTCAAAAAGCCCTCCCTCGACCCATCCTCTGTGTCTAGCTATCGCCCGATATCTCTTCTCCCTTATGCCTCCAAATTGCTGGAGCAACACGTCCATCTTCAACTGTCCTCCCACTTCTCCTCCTGCTCCCTCTTTGATCGGTTACAATCAGGCTTCCGTTCCCATCACTCAACTGAAACTGCCCTAACTAAAGTCACCAATGGCCTACTAACTGCCAGGAGCAAGTGACACTACTCTGTCCTCCTTCTCCTGGACTTGTCTTCTGCCTTTGACACTGTAGACCACTCCCTTTTGCTACAAATCCTCTCATCCCTTGGCATCACAGACTTGGCCCTTTCCTGGATCTCGTCATATCTGACAGACCGAACATTCAGTGTCTCCCTCCCCCACACCACCTCCTCACTTCGCCCCTTGTCAGTCGGTGTTCTCAAGGCTCTGTTCTAGGACCCCTACTCTTCTCCATCTACACTTTCGGCCTGGGACAGCTCATAGAATCCCACGGTATGCAGTACCATCTCTACGCTGACGACACGCAGATCTACCTCTCCGGACCTGACCTCTCCTCCTTGCTTACCAAAATCCCGCACTGTCTGTCTGCCATTTCAGCCTTCTTTTCTGCTCGCTTTCTACAACTGAACATGGACAAAACAGAATTCATCATCTTTCCCCCATCTCACTCTACCCCTCCACCAGACCTATCCATCAATGTCAATGGCTGCTCACTATCCCCAGTCCCACACGCCCGGTGCCTCGGGGTGATCCTCGACTCTGCCCTCTCTTTCAAGCCACATATCCAAGCCCTTGCCTCCTCCTGTCGTCTGAAACTCAAAAATATTTCCCGGATCCGTGCTTTCCTTGACCGCAACACTGCAAAAACGCTAGTGCATGCCCTTATCATCTCCCGCCTCGACTACTGCAACCTCCTACTCTCTGGACTCCCCTCTAGCACTCTGGCACCACTCCAATCCATCCTACACTCTGCTGCCCGACTAATCCACCTGTCCCCCCGCTATTCCCCAGCCTCTCCCCTGTGTCAAGCCCTTCACTGGCTTCCTATCGCCCAGAGACTCCAGTTCAAAACCCTCACACTGACATACAAAGCCATCCACAACCTGTCTCCTCCATACATCTGTGACATGGTCTCCCGGTACCTACCTACACGCAACCTCCGATCCTCCCAAGACCTCCTTCTCTACTCCCCTCTCATCTCTTCTTCCCATAACCGCATCCAAGACTTCTCCCGTGCTTCCCCCATACTCTGGAACTCTCTACCCCAACACATCAGACTTGCGCCTACCATAGAAACCTTCAAAAAGAACCTGAAGACTCATCTCTTCCGACAAGCCTACAGCCTGCAGTGATCCTCAACCTACTGAACCGCCGTACAGCCAGCTCTTCCCTCTCCTAGTGTATCCTCACCCACCCCCTGCAGACTGTGAGCCCTCGCGGGCAGGGTCCTCCCTCCTTATGTACTCGTGTGCCTTGTTATCTGCTCATGTTTAATGTATTTGTCTATATTTGCCCCGTATTCACATGTAAAGCGCCACGGAATAAATGGCGCTATAAAAATGTATAATAATAAAAATAATAATAATATATCTATGATTTATCTATTATCTATCATATATCTATTATTTATCTATTATCTATCTATCTATTATCTATTATTTATCTATTATCTATCTGTCATATATCTATTTATCTATTATCTATCATCTATCTATTATTTATCATCTATCTATTATCTATGATATATCTATTATTTATCTATTATCTATCTATCTATCTATCTATCTATTATCTATCTATCTATTATCTATCATATATCTATTATTTATCTATTATCTATCATCTATCTATTATCTATGATATATCTATTATTTATCTATTATCTATCATCTATCTATTATCTATCATATATCTATTATTTATCTATTATCTATCATCTATCTATTATCTATGATATATCTATTATTTATCTATTATCTATCTATCTATTATCTATCTATCTATTATCTATCATATATCTATTATTTATCTATTATCTATCATCTATCTATTATCTATGATATATCTATTATTTATCTATTATCTATCTATCTATTATCTATCTATTATCTATCATATATCTATTATTTATCTATTATCTATCATCTATCTATTATCTATGATATATCTATTATTTATCTATTATCTATCTGTGCCTTGTGCTCCCGTTGTTCCCCATGAGGCCGTCGCCATTATCCACCATCTTTCTACCCTTCTGATACATAACATGAATTTTCCAGCCGTTCTCTACAGTTCTGTTCCAGAGAAAGGAACAAGTAGACGATCTATCGATTATTATCTGGACACATCAGGAGTTCATTACATTCATCACTTCTCCTGACATAAATTTACAACAACCCCCTTCCCCCCCCCCCCAAAAAAAAAAAAAAAACCCATGAGAAACCCGGCCGCAAAACCAGCCAGCAGCAATGATATCGTTATCTCCGGCACAATCGTTGTCGCTTCCCTTTAATTTAATGAGGCTTGGACTCGTTTCACTCCAATTACCGAGGATGGAGACAATGGAGCGGCCGCCCGGGTGGTTCCACGCCGCATCCTGGTCCCGGACCACCCATCGCCGGCGCTATCTAATAACCCAGTTTTTATGGAATCATAGAGGACGCATTAATTAGAAGTGACGGGTCCAATTACCCCCGACACACGGGAAAGTGTCCGGCCGCCGCACGTCTCCGCGCCAATCTCGCCGGGCGCACACAGGGCATTTTCACAAATAATTAGCTATTTTCAAAGCTCGGGGACGCATGATCAAATGGTGACAGTCATGGGGAGCGGGACGGCGGGCGGGGGGCCGCACAGTACCCCGTGTGTTCACCAGAGCCCACAGTCCTGTTTACACAGGCCGCCTCTGAAAGCGTCCGCCGCCGCTGCAGGCACTTCACCGCGGCTCCACTCACTATTTACAGAGACGTTCAGGGCTCGGTCTGAAGCCGGCGGCATTTCACGTCTGTGGAGCTTGTGAAAAAAAAATATAATGAATATTTCGTATCAAAAACGGCTCAAAAAGTAAAAGAAATGGAAAATTCCGATAATCCGGCACGCTTGTTGGCGGGTCATTGCTCAGTAGATTTCCGATAATCCGGCATGATCATAAACGAGTCATTGCTGGGTCACCGAGTGGTAAAATTCCAATAATCCGGCATGATCATAAGCGAGTCATTGCTGGGTCACCGAGTGGTAAAATTCCAATAATCCGGCATGATCATAAGCGAGTCATTGCTGGGTCACCGAGTGGTAAAATTCCAATAATCCGGCATGATCATAGGCGAGTCATTGCTGGGTCACCGAGTGGTAAAATTCCAATAATCCGGCATGATCATAAGCGAGTCATTGCTGGGTCACCGAGTGGTAAAATTCCAATAATCCGGCATGACCATAGGCGAGTCATTGCTGGGTCACCGAGTGGTAAAATTCCAATAATCCGGCATGATCATAAGCGAGTCATTGCTGGGTCACCGAGTGGTAAAATTCCAATAATCCGGCATGATCATAAGCGAGTCATTGCTGGGTCACCGAGTGGTAAAATTCCAATAATCCGGCATGATCATAGGTGGGTCACTGCACAATAAAATTCTGATAATCCAGCATGCTCATAGGCGAGTTATTGCTGGGTCACCGAGTGGTAAAATTCCAATAATCCGGCATGATCATAGGCGAGTCATTGCTGGGTCACCGAGTGGTAAAATTCCAATAATCCGGCATGATCATAAGCGAGTCATTGCTGGGTCACCGAGTGGTAAAATTCCAATAATCCGGCATGATCATAAGCGAGTCATTGCTGACTCACCGAGTGGTAAAATTCCAATAATCCGGCATGAACATATGTGGGTCACTGCACAATAAAATTCCAATAATATGGCATGCTCATATATTGGTCATTGCTGGGTCACCGAGTGGTAAAATATCAATAATCCGGCATCATCATAGGTGGGTCACTGCACAATAAAAGTATACCAGTATAGGATGAAGGCACATCCTATACTGGTATACTGGTGACACATCCTATACTGGTATACTGGTGACACATCCTATACTGGTATACTGGTGACACATCCTATACTGGTATACTTGTGACACATCCTATACTGGTATACTTGTGACACATCCTATACTGGTATACTGGTGACACATCCTATACTGGTATACTGGTGACACATCCTATACTGGTATACTGGTGAGACATCCTATACTGGTATACTGGTGACACATCCTATACTGGTATACTGGTGACACATCCTATACTGGTATACTTGTGACACATCCTATACTGGTATACTGGTGACACATCCTATACTGGTATACTGGTGACACATCCTATACTGGTATACTGGTGAGACATCCTATACTGGTATACTGGTGACACATCCTATACTGGTATACTGGTGACACATCCTATACTGGTATACTGGTGACACATCCTATACTGGTATACTGGTGAGACATCCTATACTGGTATACTGGTGACACATCCTATACTGGTATACTGGTGACACATCCTATACTGGTATACTGGTGAGACATCCTATACTGGTATACTGGTGACACATCCTATACTGGTATACTGGTGACACATCCTATACTGGCATACTGGTGAGACATCCTATACTGGTATACTGGTGACATGTGTGATACTGGTATACTGGTGAGACATCATATACTGGTATACTGGTGACACATCCTATACTGGTATACTGGTGAGACATCCTATACTGGTATACTGGTGACACATCCTATACTGGTATACTGGTGACACATCCTATACTGGTATACTGGTGACACATCCTATACTGGTATACTGGTGACACATCCTATACTGGCATACTGGTGACACATCCTATACTGGCATACTGGTGACACATCCTATACTGGTATACTGGTGAGACATCCTATACTGGTATACTGGTGAGACATCCTATACTGGTATAATGGTGACACATCCTATACTGGTATACTGGTAACATGTGTGATACTGGTATACTGGTGAGACATCCTATACTGGTATACTGGTGACACATCCTATACTGGTATACTGGTGACACATCCTATACTGGTATAATGGTGACACATCCTATACTGGTATACTGGTGACACATCCTATACTGGTATACTGGTGAGACATCCTATACTGGTATACTGGTGACACATCCTATACTGGTATACTGGTGACACATCCTATACTGGTATACTTGTGACACATCCTATACTGGTATACTTGTGACACATCCTATACTGGTATACTGGTGACACATCCTATACTGGTATACTGGTGACACATCCTATACTGGTATACTGGTGAGACATCCTATACTGGTATACTGGTGACACATCCTATACTGGTATACTGGTGACACATCCTATACTGGTATACTTGTGACACATCCTATACTGGTATACTGGTGACACATCCTATACTGGTATACTGGTGACACATCCTATACTGGTATACTGGTGAGACATCCTATACTGGTATACTGGTGACACATCCTATACTGGTATACTGGTGACACATCCTATACTGGTATACTGGTGACACATCCTATACTGGTATACTGGTGAGACATCCTATACTGGTATACTGGTGACACATCCTATACTGGTATACTGGTGACACATCCTATACTGGTATACTGGTGAGACATCCTATACTGGTATACTGGTGACACATCCTATACTGGTATACTGGTGACACATCCTATACTGGCATACTGGTGAGACATCCTATACTGGTATACTGGTGACATGTGTGATACTGGTATACTGGTGAGACATCATATACTGGTATACTGGTGACACATCCTATACTGGTATACTGGTGAGACATCCTATACTGGTATACTGGTGACACATCCTATACTGGTATACTGGTGACACATCCTATACTGGTATACTGGTGACACATCCTATACTGGTATACTGGTGACACATCCTATACTGGCATACTGGTGACACATCCTATACTGGCATACTGGTGACACATCCTATACTGGTATACTGGTGAGACATCCTATACTGGTATACTGGTGAGACATCCTATACTGGTATAATGGTGACACATCCTATACTGGTATACTGGTAACATGTGTGATACTGGTATACTGGTGAGACATCCTATACTGGTATACTGGTGACACATCCTATACTGGTATACTGGTGACACATCCTATACTGGTATAATGGTGACACATCCTATACTGGTATACTGGTAACATGTGTGATACTGGTATACTGGGGAGACATCCTATACTGGTATACTGGTGACACATCCTATACTGGTATACTGGTGACACATCCTATACTGGTATACTGGTAACATGTGTGATACTGGCATACTGGTGAGACATCCTATACTGGTATACTGGTGAGACATCCTATACTGGTATACTGGTGAGACATCCTATACTGGTATACTGGTGAGACATCCTATACTGGTATACTGGTGACACATCCTATACTGGTATACTGGTGACACATCCTATACTGGTATACTGGTGACACATCCTATACTGGTATAATGGTAACATGTGTGATACTGGTATACTGGTGACACATCCTATACTGGTATACTGGTGACATGTGTGATACTGGTATACTGGTGACACATCCTATACTGGTATACTGGTGACATGTATGATACTGGTATACTGGTGACATGTATGATACTGGTATACTGGTGACACATCCTATACTGGTATACTGGTGACATGTATGATACTGGTATAATGGTAACATGTGTGATACTGGTATACTGGTGACACATCCTATACTGGTATACTGGTGACACATCCTATACTGGTATACTGGTGACGCATCCTATACTGGTATACTGGTGACATGTATGATACTGGTAAACTGGTGACACATCCTATACTGGTGACACATCCTATACTGGTATACTGGTGACACATCCTATACTGGTATACTGGTGAGACATCCTATACTGGTATACTGGTGACACATCCTATACTGGTATACTGGTGACACATCCTATACTGGTATAATGGTGACATGTATGATACTGGTATACTGGTGACACATCCTATACTGGTATACTGGTGACACATCCTATACTGGTATACTGGTGACACATCCTATACTGGTATACTGGTGACATGTATGATACTGGTATACTGGTGACACATCCTATACTGGTATACTGGTGACATGTATGATACTGGTATACTGGTGACACATCCTATACTGGTATACTGGTGACACATCCTATACTGGTATAATGGTAACATGTGTGATACTGGTATACTGGTGACATGTATGATACTGGTATACTGGTGACATGTATGATACTGGTATACTGGTGACACATCCTATACTGGTATACTGGTGAGACATCCTATACTGGTATACTGGTGAGACATCCTATACTGGTATACTGGTGACACATCCTATACTGGTATACTGGTGACACATCCTATACTGGTATAATGGTAACATGTGTGATACTGGTATACTGGTGACACATCCTATACTGGTATAATGGTAACATGTGTGATACTGGTATACTGGTGACACATCCTATACTGGTATACTGGTGACACATCCTATACTGGTATACTGGTGACATGTGTGATACTGGTATACTGGTGACACATCCTATACTGGTATACTGGTGACATGTATGATACTGGTATACTGGTGACATGTATGATACTGGTATACTGGTGACACATCCTATACTGGTATACTGGTGACACATCCTATACTGGTATACTGGTGACACATCCTATACTGGTATAATGGTAACATGTGTGATACTGGTATACTGGTGACATGTATGATACTGGTATACTGGTGACATGTATGATACTGGTATACTGGTGACACATCCTATACTGGTATACTGGTGACACATCCTATACTGGTATACTGGTGACGCATCCTATACTGGTATACTGGTGACATGTATGATACTGGTATACTGGTGACACATCCTATACTGGTGACACATCCTATACTGGTATACTGGTGACACATCCTATACTGGTATACTGGTGAGACATCCTATACTGGTATACTGGTGACACATCCTATACTGGTATACTGGTGACACATCCTATACTGGTATACTGGTGACACATCCTATACTGGTATAATGGTGACATGTATGATACTGGTATACTGGTGACACATCCTATACTGGTATACTGGTGACACATCCTATACTGGTATACTGGTGACACATCCTATACTGGTATACTGGTGACACATCCTATACTGGTATAATGGTAACATGTGTGATACTGGTATACTGGTGACATGTATGATACTGGTATACTGGTGACATGTATGATACTGGTATACTGGTGACACATCCTATACTGGTATACTGGTGACACATCCTATACTGGTGACACATCCTATACTGGTATACTGGTGACATGTGTGATACTGGTATACTGGTGACACATCCTATACTGGTATACTGGTGACACATCCTATACTGGTATACTGGTGACATGTATGATACTGGTATACTGGTGACACATCCTATACTGGTATACTGGTGACACATCCTATACTGGTATACTGGTGACATGTATGATACTGGTATACTGGTGACACATCCTATACTGGTATACTGGTGACACATCCTATACTGGTATACTGGTGACATGTGTGATACTGGTATACTGGTGACACATCCTATACTGGTATACTGGTGACACATCCTATACTGGTATACTGGTGACACATCCTATACTGGTATACTGGTGACACATCCTAAACTGGTATACTGGTGACACATCCTATACTGGTATACTGGTGACATGTATGATACTGGTATACTGGTGAGACATCCTATACTGGTATACTGGTGAGACATCCTATACTGGTATACTGGTGACATGTGTGATACTGGTATACTGGTGACATGTGTGATACTGGTATACTGGTGACATGTGTGATACTGGTATACTGGTGACATGTGTGATACTGGTATACTGGTGACATGTGCGATACTGGTATACTGGTGACATGTGCGATACTGGTATACTGGTGACACATCCTATACTGGTATACTGGTGACACATCCTATACTGGTATACTGGTGACATGTATGATACTGGTATACTGGTGACACATCCTATACTGGTATACTGGTGACACATCCTATACTGGTATACTGGTGACACATCCTATACTGGTATACTGGTGACACATCCTAAACTGGTATACTGGTGACACATCCTATACTGGTATACTGGTGACATGTATGATACTGGTATACTGGTGACACATCCTAAACTGGTATACTGGTGAGACATCCTATACTGGTATACTGGTGACATGTGTGATACTGGTATACTGGTGACACATCCTATACTGGTATACTGGTGACACATCCTATACTGGTATACTGGTGACATGTGTGATACTGGTATACTGGTGACACATCCTATACTGGTATACTGGTGACACATCCTATACTGGTATACTGGTGACACATCCTATACTGGTATACTGGTGACATGTGTGATACTGGTATACTGGTGACACATCCTATACTGGTATACTGGTGACACATCCTATACTGGTATACTGGTGACATGTGTGATACTGGTATAGTGGTGACACATCCTATACTGGTATACTGGTGACACATCCTATACTGGTATACTGGTGACATGTATGATACTGGTATACTGGTGCCACATCCTATACTGGTATACTGGTGACACATCCTATACTGGTATACTGGTGAGACATCCTATACTGGTATACTGATGAGACATCCTATACTGGTATACTGGTGACATGTGTGATACTGGTATACTGGTGACACATCCTATACTGGTATACTGGTGACACATCCTATACTGGTATACTGGTGACACATCCTATACTGGTATACTGATGAGACATCCTATACTGGTATACTGGTGACATGTGTGATACTGGTATACTGGTGACACATCCTATACTGGTATGCTGGTGACACATCCTATACTGGTATACTGGTGACATGTGTGATACTGGTATACTGGTGACACATCCTATACTGGTATACTGGTGACACATCCTATACTGGTATACTGGTGACATGTATGATACTGGTATACTGGTGACACATCCTATACTGGTATGCTGGTGACATGGGTGATACTGGTATACTGGTGACACATCCTATATTGGTATACTGGTGACACATCCTATACTGGTATACTGGTGACATGTGTGATACTGGTATACTGGTGACACATCCTATACTGGTATACTGGTGACATGTGTGATACTGGTATACTGGTGACACATCCTATACTGGTATACTGGTGACATGTGTGATACTGGTATACTGGTGAGACATCCTATACTGGTATACTGGTGAGACATCCTATACTGGTATACTGGTGACACATCCTATACTGGTATACTGGTGACACATCCTATACTGGTATACTGGTGACACATCCTATACTGGTATAATGGTAACATGTGTGATACTGGTATACTGGTGACACATCCTATACTGGTATACTGGTGAGACATCCTATACTGGTATACTGGTGACACATCCTATACTGGTATACTGGTGACATGTATGATACTGGTATACTGGTGACACATCCTATACTGGTATACTGGTGACATGTATGATACTGGTATACTGGTGACACATCCTATACTGGTATGCTGGTGACATGTGTGATACTGGTATACTGGTGACACATCCTATACTGGTATACTGGTGACACATCCTATACTGGTATACTGGTGACATGTATGATACTGGTATACTGGTGACACATCCTATACTGGTATACTGGTGAGACATCCTATACTGGTATACTGGTGACATGTGTGATACTGGTATACTGGTGACACATCCTATACTGGTATACTGGTGACACATCCTATACTGGTGACACATCCTATACTGGTATACTGGTGACATGTGTGATACTGGTATACTGGCGACACATCCTATACTGGTATACTGGTGACACATCCTATACTGGTATACTGGTGCCACATCCTATGCTGGTATACTGGTGACATGTATGATACTGGTATACTGGTGACACATCCTATACTGGTATACTGGTGAGACATCCTATACTGGTATACTGATGAGACATCCTATACTGGTATACTGGTGACACATCCTATACTGGTATACTGGTGACACATCCTATACTGGTATACTGGTGACATGTGTGATACTGGTATACTGGTGACACATCCTATACTGGTATACTGGTGAGACATCCTATACTGGTATACTGGTGACACATCCTATACTGGTATACTGGTGACATGTATGATACTGGTATACTGGTGCCACATCCTATACTGGTATACTGGTGACATGTATGATACTGGTATACTGGTGACACATCCTATACTGGTATACTGGTGACACATCCTATACTGGTATACTGGTGACATGTGTGATACTGGTATACTGGTGACACATCCTATACTGGTATACTGGTGAGACATCCTATACTGGTATACTGGTGACACATCCTATACTGGTATACTGGTGACACATCCTATACTGGTATACTGGTGACATGTATGATACTGGTATACTGGTGCCACATCCTATACTGGTATACTGGTGCCACATCCTATACTGGTATACTGGTGACACATCCTATACTGGTATACTGGTGACATGTATGATACTGGTATACTGGTGACACATCCTATACTGGTATACTGGTGACACATCCTATACTGGTATACTGGTGAGACATCCTATACTGGTATACTGGTGACACATCCAATACTGGTATACTGGTGACATGTATGATACTGGTATACTGGTGACACATCCTATACTGGTATACTGGTGACATGGGTGATACTGGTATACTGGTGACACATCCTATATTGGTATACTGGTGACACATCCTATACTGGTATACTGGTGACACATCCTATACTGGTATACTGGTGAGACATCCTATACTGGTATACTGGTGACACATCCAATACTGGTATACTGGTGACATGTATGATACTGGTATACTGGTGACACATCCTATACTGGTATACTGGTGACATGGGTGATACTGGTATACTGGTGACACATCCTATATTGGTATACTGGTGACACATCCTATACTGGTGACATGTGTGATACTGGTATACTGGTGACACATCCTATACTGGTATACTGGTGACATGTGTGATACTGGTATACTGGTGACACATCCTATACTGGTATACTGGTGACATCCTATACTGGTATACTGGTGAGACATCCTATACTGGTATAATGGTAACATGTGTGATACTGGTATACTGGTGACACATCCTATACTGGTATACTGGTGACACATCCTAGACTGGTATACTGGTGACATGTATGATACTGGTATACTGGTGACACATCCTATACTGGTATGCTGGTGACACATCCTATACTGGTGACATGTGTGATACTGGTATACTGGTGACACATCCTATACTGGTATACTGTGACACATCCTATACTGGTATACTGGTGACATGTATGATACTGGTATACTGGTGACACATCCTATACTGGTATACTGGTGAGACATCCTATACTGGTATACTGGTGAGACATCCTATACTGGTATACTGGTGACACATCCTATACTGGTATACTGGTGACACATCCTATACTGGTATACTGGTGACACATCCTATACTGGTATACTGGTGAGACATCCTATACTGGTATAATGGTAACATGTGTGATACTGGTATACTGGTGACACATCCTATACTGGTATACTGGTGACACATCCTATACTGGTATGCTGTTGACATGTGTGATACTGGTATACTGGTGACACATCCTATACTGGTATACTGGTGACATGTATGATACTGGTATACTGGTGACACATCCTATACTGGTATACTGGTGAGACATCCTATACTGGTATACTGGTGAGACATCCTATACTGGTATACTGGTGACATGTGTGATACTGGTATACTGGTGACACATCCTATACTGGTATACTGGTGACACATCCTATACTGGTATACTGGTGACATGTGTGATACTGGTATACTGGTGACACATCCTATACTGGTATACTGGTGACATGTGTGATACTGGTATACTGGTGACACATCCTATACTGGTATACTGGTGACATGTATGATACTGGTATACTGGTGACACATCCTATACTGGTATACTGGTGACACATCCTATACTGGTATACTGGTGACATGTGTGATACTGGTATACTGGTGACACATCCTATACTGGTATACTGGTGACACATCCTATACTGGTATACTGGTGACACATCCTATACTGGTATACTGGTGACACATCCTATACTGGTATACTGGTGACACATCCTATACTGGTATACTGGTGACACATCCTATACTGGTATACTGTGACACATCCTATACTGGTATACTGGTGACATGTATGATACTGGTATACTGGTGACACATCCTATACTGGTATACTGGTGAGACATCCTATACTGGTATACTGGTGAGACATCCTATACTGGTATACTGGTGAGACATCCTATACTGGTATACTGGTGACACATCCTATACTGGTATACTGGTGACACATCCTATACTGGTATACTGGTGACACATCCTATACTGGTATACTGGTGACACATCCTATACTGGTATGCTGTTGACATGTGTGATACTGGTATACTGGTGACACATCCTATACTGGTATACTGGTGACATGTATGATACTGGTATACTGGTGACACATCCTATACTGGTATACTGGTGAGACATCCTATACTGGTATACTGGTGAGACATCCTATACTGGTATACTGGTGACATGTGTGATACTGGTATACTGGTGACACATCCTATACTGGTATACTGGTGACACATCCTATACTGGTATACTGGTAACATGTGTGATACTGGTATACTGGTGACACATCCTATACTGGTATACTGGTGACATGTGTGATACTGGTATACTGGTGACACATCCTATACTGGTATACTGGTGACACATCCTATACTGGTATACTGGTGACACATCCTATACTGGTATACTGGTGACATGTGTGATACTGGTATACTGGTGACACATCCTATACTGGTATACTGGTGACATGTATGATACTGGTATACTGGTGACACATCCTATACTGGTATACTGGTGACACATCCTATACTGGTATACTGGTGACATGTGTGATACTGGTATACTGGTGACACATCCTATACTGGTATACTGGTGACACATCCTATACTGGTATACTGGTGACACATCCTATACTGGTATACTGGTGACACATCCTATACTGGTATACTGGTGACACATCCTATACTGGTATACTGGTGACACATCCTATACTGGTATACTGGTGACACATCCTATACTGGTATACTGGTGACACATCCTATACTGGTATACTGGTGACACATCCTATACTGGTATACTGGTGACATCCTATACTGGTATGCTGGTGACACATCCTATACTGGTATACTGGTGACATGTGTGATACTGGTATACTGGTGACACATCCTATACTGGTATACTGGTGACACATCCTATACTGGTATACTGGTGACACATCCTATACTGGTATACTGGTGACATGTGTGATACTGGTATACTGGTGACACATCCTACACTGGTATACTGGTGACACATCCTACACTGGTATACTGGTGACACATCCTACACTGGTATACTGGTGACACATCCTATACTGGTGACACATCCTACACTGGTATACTGGTGACACATCCTATACTGGTATACTGGTGACACATCCTATACTGGTATACTGGTGACACATCCTATACTGGTATACTGGTGACATGTGTGATACTGGTATACTGGTGACACATCCTATACTGGTATACTGGTGACACATCCTATACTGGTATACTGGTGACACATCCTATACTGGTATACTGGTGACATGTGTGATACTGGTATACTGGTGACACATCCTATACTGGTATACTGGTGACACATCCTATACTGGTATACTGGTGACACATCCTATACTGGTATACTGGTGACATGTGTGATACTGGTATACTGGTGACACATCCTACACTGGTATACTGGTGACACATCCTATACTGGTATACTGGTGACACATCCTATACTGGTATACTGGTGACACATCCTATACTGGTATACTGGTGACATCCTATACTGGTATACTGGTGACACATCCTATACTGGTATACTGGTGACATGTGTGATACTGGTATACTGGTGACACATCCTATACTGGTATACTGGTGACACATCCTATACTGGTATACTGGTGACACATCCTATACTGGTATACTGGTGACACATCCTATACTGGTATACTGGTGAGACATCCTATACTGGTGACACATCCTATACTGGTATACTGGTGACACATCCTATACTGGTATACTGGTGACACATCCTATACTGGTGACACATCCTATACTGGTATACTGGTGACATGTGTGATACTGGTATACTGGTGACACATCCTATACTGGTATACTAGTGACATGTGTGATACTGGTATACTGGTGACACATCCTATACTGGTATACTGGTGACACATCCTATACTGGTATACTGGTGACATGTATGATACTGGTATACTGGTGACACATCCTATACTGGTATACTGGTGACACATCCTATACTGGTATACTGGTGACACATCCTATACTGGTATACTGGTGACATGTGTGATACTGGTATACTGGTGACACATCCTATACTGGTATACTGGTGACACATCCTATACTGGTATACTGGTGACACATCCTATACTGGTATACTGGTGACATGTGTGATACTGGTATACTGGTGACACATCCTATACTGGTATACTGGTGACACATCCTATACTGGTATACTGTGACACATCCTATACTGGTATACTGGTGACATGTATGATACTGGTATACTGGTGACACATCCTATACTGGTATACTGGTGAGACATCCTATACTGGTATACTGGTGAGACATCCTATACTGGTATACTGGTGACACATCCTATACTGGTATACTGGTGACACATCCTATACTGGTATACTGGTGACACATCCTATACTGGTATACTGGTGAGACATCCTATACTGGTATAATGGTAACATGTGTGATACTGGTATACTGGTGACACATCCTATACTGGTATACTGGTGAGACATCCTATACTGGTATAATGGTGACATGTGTGATACTGGTATACTGGTGACACATCCTATACTGGTATACTGGTGACACATCCTATACTGGTATGCTGGTGACATGTGTGATACTGGTATACTGGTGACACATCCTATACTGGTATACTGGTGACATGTATGATACTGGTATACTGGTGACACATCCTATACTGGTATACTGGTGAGACATCCTATACTGGTATACTGGTGAGACATCCTATACTGGTATACTGGTGACATGTGTGATACTGGTATACTGGTGACACATCCTACACTGGTATACTGGTGACACATCCTATACTGGTGACACATCCTATACTGGTATACTGGTGACATGTGTGATACTGGTATACTGGTGACACATCCTATACTGGTATACTGGTGACATGTGTGATACTGGTATACTGGTGACACATCCTATACTGGTATACTGGTGACACATCCTATACTGGTATACTGGTGACACATCCTATACTGGTATACTGGTGACACATCCTATACTGGTATACTGGTGACACATCCTATACTGGTATACTGGTGACACATCCTATACTGGTATACTGGTGACACATCCTATACTGGTATACTGGTGACACATCCTATACTGGTATACTGGTGAGACATCCTATACTGGTATACTGGTGAGACATCCTATACTGGTATACTGGTGACATGTGTGATACTGGTATACTGGTGACACATCCTACACTGGTATACTGGTGACACATCCTATACTGGTGACACATCCTATACTGGTATACTGGTGACATGTGTGATACTGGTATACTGGTGACACATCCTATACTGGTATACTGGTGACATGTGTGATACTGGTATACTGGTGACACATCCTATACTGGTATACTGGTGACACATCCTATACTGGTATACTGGTGACACATCCTATACTGGTATACTGGTGACACATCCTATACTGGTATACTGGTGACACATCCTATACTGGTATACTGGTGACACATCCTATACTGGTATACTGGTGACACATCCTATACTGGTATACTGGTGACACATCCTATACTGGTATGCTGGTGACACATCCTATACTGGTATACTGGTGACATGTGTGATACTGGTATACTGGTGACACATCCTATACTGGTATACTGGTGACACATCCTATACTGGTATACTGGTGACACATCCTATACTGGTATACTGGTGACATGTGTGATACTGGTATACTGGTGACACATCCTACACTGGTATACTGGTGACACATCCTACACTGGTATACTGGTGACACATCCTATACTGGTATACTGGTGACATGTGTGATACTGGTATACTGGTGACACATCCTATACTGGTGACACATCCTATACTGGTATACTGGTGACATGTGTGATACTGGTATACTGGTGACACATCCTATACTGGTATACTGGTGACACATCCTATACTGGTATACTGGTGACACATCCTATACTGGTATACTGGTGACATGTGTGATACTGGTATACTGGTGACACATCCTATACTGGTATACTGGTGACATGTGTGATACTGGTATACTGGTGACACATCCTATACTGGTATACTGGTGACACATCCTATACTGGTATACTGGTGACACATCCTATACTGGTATACTGGTGACATCCTATACTGGTATACTGGTGACACATCCTATACTGGTATACTGGTGACATGTGTGATACTGGTATACTGGTGACACATCCTATACTGGTATACTGGTGACATGTGTGATACTGGTATACTGGTGACACATCCTATACTGGTATACTGGTGACACATCCTATACTGGTATACTGGTGACATGTATGATACTGGTATACTGGTGACACATCCTATACTGGTATACTGGTGACACATCCTATACTGGTATACTGGTGACACATCCTATACTGGTATACTGGTGAGACATCCTATACTGGTGACACATCCTATACTGGTATACTGGTGACACATCCTATACTGGTATACTGGTGACACATCCTATACTGGTGACACATCCTATACTGGTATACTGGTGACATGTGTGATACTGGTATACTGGTGACACATCCTATACTGGTATACTGGTGACATGTGTGATACTGGTATACTGGTGACACATCCTATACTGGTATACTGGTGACACATCCTATACTGGTATACTGGTGACATGTATGATACTGGTATACTGGTGACACATCCTATACTGGTATACTGGTGACACATCCTATACTGGTATACTGGTGACACATCCTATACTGGTATACTGGTGACATGTGTGATACTGGTATACTGGTGACACATCCTATACTGGTATACTGGTGACACATCCTATACTGGTATACTGGTGACACATCCTATACTGGTATACTGGTGACATGTGTGATACTGGTATACTGGTGACACATCCTATACTGGTATACTGGTGACACATCCTATACTGGTATACTGGTGACACATCCTATACTGGTATACTGGTGACATGTGTGATACTGGTATACTGGTGACACATCCTATACTGGTATACTGGTGACACATCCTATACTGGTATACTGGTGACACATCCTATACTGGTATACTGGTGACATGTGTGATACTGGTATACTGGTGACACATCCTACACTGGTATACTGGTGACACATCCTATACTGGTATACTGGTGACACATCCTATACTGGTGACACATCCTATACTGGTATACTGGTGACATGTGTGATACTGGTATACTGGTGACACATCCTATACTGGTATACTGGTGACATGTGTGATACTGGTATACTGGTGACACATCCTATACTGGTATACTGGTGACACATCCTATACTGGTATACTGGTGACACATCCTATACTGGTATACTGGTGACACATCCTATACTGGTATACTGGTGACATCCTATACTGGTATACTGGTGACACATCCTATACTGGTATACTGGTGACATGTGTGATACTGGTATACTGGTGACACATCCTATACTGGTACACTGGTGGTGACACATCCTATACTGGTATACTGGTGACACATCCTATACTGGTATACTGGTGACACATCCTATACTGGTATACTGGTGACATGTGTGATACTGGTATACTGGTGACACATCCTACACTGGTATACTGGTGACACATCCTATACTGGTATACTGGTGACACATCCTATACTGGTGACACATCCTATACTGGTATACTGGTGACATGTGTGATACTGGTATACTGGTGACACATCCTATACTGGTATACTGGTGACATGTGTGATACTGGTATACTGGTGACACATCCTATACTGGTATACTGGTGACATGTATGATACTGGTATACTGGTGCCACATCCTATACTGGTATACTGGTGACATGTATGATACTGGTATACTGGTGACACATCCTATACTGGTATACTGGTGAGACATCCTATACTGGTATAATGGTGACACATCCTATACTGGTATACTGGTGAGACATCCTATACTGGTATACTGGTGACATGTGTGATACTGGTATATTGGTGACACATCCTATACTGGTATACTGGTGAGACATCCTATACTGGTATACTGGTGACACATCCTATACTGGTATACTGGTGACATGTATGATACTGGTATACTGGTGACACATCCTATACTGGTATACTGGTGAGACATCCTATACTGGTATACTGGTGACATGTGTGATACTGGTATACTGGTGACACATCCTATACTGGTATACTGGTGACACATCCTATACTGGTATACTGGTGACATGTGTGATACTGGTATACTGGTGACACATCCTATACTGGTATGCTGGTGACATGTATGATACTGGTATATTGGTGACACATCCTATACTGGTATACTGGTGAGACATCCTATACTGGTATACTGGTGACACATCCTATACTGGTATACTGGTGACATGTGTGATACTGGTATACTGGTGACACATCCTATACTGGTATGCTGGTGACATGTATGATACTGGTATATTGGTGACACATCCTATACTGGTATACTGGTGAGACATCCTATACTGGTATACTGGTGACACATCCTATACTGGTATACTGGTGACATGTGTGATACTGGTATACTGGTGACACATCCTATACTGGTGACATGTATGATACTGGTATACTGGTGACACATCCTATACTGGTATGCTGGTGACATGTGTGATACTGGTATACTGGTGACACATCCTATACTGGTATGCTGGTGACATGTATGATACTGGTATATTGGTGACACATCCTATACTGGTATACTGGTGAGACATCCTATACTGGTATACTGGTGACACATCCTATACTGGTATACTGGTGACATGTATGATACTGGTATATTGGTGACACATCCTATACTGGTATACTGGTGAGACATCCTATACTGGTATACTGGTGACACATCCTATACTGGTATACTGGTGACATGTGTGATACTGGTATACTGGTGACACATCCTATACTGGTGACATGTATGATACTGGTATACTGGTGACACATCCTATACTGGTATACTGGTGACATGTATGATACTGGTATACTGGTGACACATCCTATACTGGTATACTGGTGACATGTGTGATACTGGTATACTGGTGACACATCCTATACTGGTATACTGGTGAGACATCCTATACTGGTATACTGGTGAGACATCCTATACTGGTATACTGGTGACACATCCTATACTGGTATACTGGTGACACATCCTATACTGGTATACTGGTGACACATCCTATACTGGTATGCTGGTGACATGTGTGATACTGGTATACTGGTGACACATCCTATACTGGTATACTGGTGACATGTATGATACTGGTATACTGGTGACACATCCTATACTGGTATACTGTGACACATCCTATTCTGGTATACTGGTGACATGTATGATACTGGTATACTGGTGAGACATCCTATACTGGTATACTGGTGAGACATCCTATACTGGTATACTGGTGACATGTGTGATACTGGTATACTGGTGACACATCCTATACTGGTATACTGGTGAGACATCCTATACTGGTATACTGGTGACACATCCTATACTGGTGACACATCCTATACTGGTATACTGGTGACATGTGTGATACTGGTATACTGGTGACACATCCTATACTGGTATACTGGTGACACATCCTATACTGGTATACTGGTGACATGTATGATACTGGTATACTGGTGACACATCCTATACTGGTATACTGGTGACACATCCTATACTGGTATACTGGTGACACATCCTATACTGGTATACTGGTGACATGTGTGATACTGGTATACTGGTGACACATCCTATACTGGTATACAGGTGACACATCCTATACTGGTATACTGGTGACACATCCTATACTGGTATACTGGTGACATGTGTGATACTGGTATACTGGTGACACATCCTATACTGGTATACTGGTGAGACATCCTATACTGGTATACTGGTGACACATCCTATACTGGTGACACATCCTATACTGGTATACTGGTGACATGTGTGATACTGGTATACTGGTGACACATCCTATACTGGTATACTGGTGACACATCCTATACTGGTATACTGGTGACATGTATGATACTGGTATACTGGTGACACATCCTATACTGGTATACTGGTGACACATCCTATACTGGTATACTGGTGACACATCCTATACTGGTATACTGGTGACATGTGTGATACTGGTATACTGGTGACACATCCTATACTGGTATACTGGTGACACATCCTATACTGGTATACTGGTGACACATCCTATACTGGTATACTGGTGACATGTGTGATACTGGTATACTGGTGACACATCCTATACTGGTATACTGGTGACACATCCTATACTGGTATACTGGTGACATGTGTGATACTGGTATACTGGTGACACATCCTATACTGGTATACTGGTGACACATCCTATACTGGTATACTGGTGACATCCTATACTGGTATACTGGTGACACATCCTATACTGGTATACTGGTGACATGTGTGATACTGGTATACTGGTGACACATCCTATACTGGTATACTGGTGACATGTGTGATACTGGTATACTGGTGACACATCCTATACTGGTATACTGGTGACACATCCTATACTGGTATACTGGTGACATGTATGATACTGGTATACTGGTGACACATCCTATACTGGTATACTGGTGACACATCCTATACTGGTATACTGGTGACACATCCTATACTGGTATACTGGTGACACATCCTATACTGGTATACTGGTGAGACATCCTATACTGGTGACACATCCTATACTGGTATACTGGTGACACATCCTATACTGGTGACACATCCTATACTGGTATACTGGTGACATGTGTGATACTGGTATACTGGTGACACATCCTATACTGGTATACTGGTGACATGTGTGATACTGGTATACTGGTGACACATCCTATACTGGTATACTGGTGACATGTGTGATACTGGTATACTGGTGACACATCCTATACTGGTATACTGGTGACACATCCTATACTGGTATACTGGTGACATGTATGATACTGGTATACTGGTGACACATCCTATACTGGTATACTGGTGACACATCCTATACTGGTATACTGGTGACACATCCTATACTGGTATACTGGTGACATGTGTGATACTGGTATACTGGTGACACATCCTATACTGGTATACTGGTGACACATCCTATACTGGTATACTGGTGACACATCCTATACTGGTATACTGGTGACATGTGTGATACTGGTATACTGGTGACACATCCTATACTGGTATACTGGTGACATGTGTGATACTGGTATACTGGTGACACATCCTATACTGGTATACTGGTGACACATCCTATACTGGTATACTGGTGACACATCCTATACTGGTATACTGGTGACATGTGTGATACTGGTATACTGGTGACACATCCTACACTGGTATACTGGTGACACATCCTATACTGGTATACTGGTGACACATCCTATACTGGTGACACATCCTATACTGGTATACTGGTGACATGTGTGATACTGGTATACTGGTGACACATCCTATACTGGTATACTGGTGACATGTGTGATACTGGTATACTGGTGACACATCCTATACTGGTATACTGGTGACACATCCTATACTGGTATACTGGTGACACATCCTATACTGGTATACTGGTGACACATCCTATACTGGTATACTGGTGACATCCTATACTGGTATACTGGTGACACATCCTATACTGGTATACTGGTGACATGTGTGATACTGGTATACTGGTGACACATCCTATACTGGTATACTGGTGACACATCCTATACTGGTATACTGGTGACATGTGTGATACTGGTATACTGGTGACACATCCTACACTGGTATACTGGTGACACATCCTATACTGGTATACTGGTGACACATCCTATACTGGTGACACATCCTATACTGGTATACTGGTGACATGTGTGATACTGGTATACTGGTGACACATCCTATACTGGTATACTGGTGACATGTGTGATACTGGTATACTGGTGACACATCCTATACTGGTATACTGGTGACATGTATGATACTGGTATACTGGTGCCACATCCTATACTGGTATACTGGTGACATGTATGATACTGGTATACTGGTGACACATCCTATACTGGTATACTGGTGAGACATCCTATACTGGTATAATGGTGACACATCCTATACTGGTATACTGGTGAGACATCCTATACTGGTATACTGATGAGACATCCTATACTGGTATACTGGTGACATGTGTGATACTGGTATATTGGTGACACATCCTATACTGGTATACTGGTGAGACATCCTATACTGGTATACTGGTGACACATCCTATACTGGTATACTGGTGACATGTATGATACTGGTATACTGGTGACACATCCTATACTGGTATACTGGTGACATGTATGATACTGGTATATTGGTGACACATCCTATACTGGTATACTGGTGACACATCCTATACTGGTATACTGGTGACATGTGTGATACTGGTATACTGGTGACACATCCTATACTGGTATGCTGGTGACATGTATGATACTGGTATATTGGTGACACATCCTATACTGGTATACTGGTGAGACATCCTATACTGGTATACTGGTGACACATCCTATACTGGTATACTGGTGACATGTGTGATACTGGTATACTGGTGACACATCCTATACTGGTATGCTGGTGACATGTATGATACTGGTATATTGGTGACACATCCTATACTGGTATACTGGTGAGACATCCTATACTGGTATACTGGTGACACATCCTATACTGGTATACTGGTGACATGTATGATACTGGTATATTGGTGACACATCCTATACTGGTATACTGGTGAGACATCCTATACTGGTATACTGGTGACATGTATGATACTGGTATATTGGTGACACATCCTATACTGGTATACTGGTGACACATCCTATACTGGTGACATGTATGATACTGGTATACTGGTGACACATCCTATACTGGTATGCTGGTGACATGGGTGATACTGGTATACTGGTGACACATCCTATATTCGTATACTGGTGACATGTATGATACTGGTATACTGGTGACACATCCTATACTGGTATACTGGTGACATGTGTGATACTGGTATACTGGTGACACATCCTATACTGGTATACTGGTGAGACATCCTATACTGGTATACTGGTGACACACCCTATACTGGTATACTGGTGACACATCCTATACTGGTATGCTGGTGACATGTGTGATACTGGTATACTGGTGACACATCCTATACTGGTATACTGGTGACATGTATGATACTGGTATACTGGTGACACATCCTATACTGGTATGCTGGTGACATGTGTGATACTGGTATACTGGTGACACATCCTATACTGGTATGCTGGTGACATGTGTGATACTGGTATACTGGTGAGACATCCTATACTGGTATACTGGTGACACATCCTATACTGGTATACTGGTGACACATCCTATACTGGTATACTGGTGACATGTATGATACTGGTATACTGGTGAGACATCCTATACTGGTATACTGGTGAGACATCCTATACTGGTATACTGGTGACATGTGTGATACTGGCATACTGGTGACACATCCTATACTGGTATACTGGTGAGACATCCTATACTGGTATACTGGTGACACATCCTATACTGGTATACTGGTGACATGTGTGATACTGGTATACTGGTGACACATCCTATACTCGTATACTGGTGACACATCCTATACTGGTATACTGGTGACACATCCTATACTGGTATACTAGTGACACATCCTATACTGGTATACTGGTGACATGTGTGATACTGGTATACTGGTGACACATCCTATACTCGTATACTGGTGACACATCCTATACTGGTATACTGGTGAGACATCCTATACTGGTATACTAGTGACACATCCTATACTGGTATACTGGTGACATGTGTGATACTGGTATACTGGTGACACATCCTATACTCGTATACTGGTGACACATCCTATACTGGTATGCTGGTGACATGTGTGATACTGGTATACTGGTGACACATCCTATACTGGTATACTGGTGACATGTATGATACTGGTATACTGGTGACACATCCTATACTGGTATACTGGTGACACATCCTATACTGGTATACTGGTGACACATCCTATACTGGTATACTGGTGACATGTGTGATACTGGTATACTGGTGAGACATCCTATACTGGTATACTGGTGACATGTGTGATACTGGTATACTGGTGACACATCCTATACTGGTATACTGGTGACACATCCTATACTGGTATGCTGGTGACATGTGTGATACTGGTATACTGGTGACACATCCTATACTGGTATACTGGTGACATGTATGATACTGGTTTACTGGTGACACATCCTATACTGGTATACTGGTGACACATCCTATACTGGTATACTGGTGACACATCCTATACTGGTATACTGGTGACATGTGTGATACTGGTATACTGGTGAGACATCCTATACTGGTATGCTGGTGACATGTGTGATACTGGTATACTGGTGACACATCCTATACTGGTATACTGGTGAGACATCCTATACTGGTATACTGGTGACACATCCTATACTGGTATACTGGTGAGACATCCTATACTGGTATACTGGTGAGACATCCTATACTGGTATACTGGTGACATGTGTGATACTGGTATACTGGTGACACATCCTACACTGGTATACTGGTGACACATCCTATACTGGTATACTGGTGACATGTATGATACTGGTATACTGGTGAGACATCCTATACTGGTATACTGGTGACACATCCTATACTGGTATACTGGTGACACATCCTATACTGGTGACACATCCTATACTGGTATACTGGTGACATGTGTGATACTGGTATACTGGCGACATGTGTGATACTGGTATACTGGTGACACATCCTATACTGGTATACTGGTGAGACATCCTATACTGGTATACTGATGAGACATCCTATACTGGTATACTGGTGACATGTGTGATACTGGTATACTGGTGACACATCCTATACTGGTATACTGGTGAGACATCCTATACTGGTATACTGGTGACATGTGTGATACTGGTATACTGGTGACACATCCTATACTGGTATACTGGTGACACATCCTATACTGGTATGCTGGTGACATGGGTGATACTGGTATACTGGTGACACATCCTATATTGGTATACTGGTGACACATCCTATACTGGTATGCTGGTGACATGGGTGATACTGGTATACTGGTGACACATCCTATATTGGTATACTGGTGACACATCCTATACTGGTATACTGATGAGACATCCTATACTGGTATACTGGTGACATGGGTGATACTGGTATACTGGTGACACATCCTATATTGGTATACTGGTGAGACATCCTATACTGGTATACTGATGAGACATCCTATACTGGTATACTGGTGACATGTATGATACTGGTATACTGGTGACACATCCTATACTGGTATACTGGTGAGACATCCTATACTGGTATACTGGTGACATGTATGATACTGGTATACTGGTGACACATCCTATACTGGTATACTGGTGACATCCTATACTGGTATACTGGTGAGACATCCTATACTGGTATACTGGTGAGACATCCTATACTGGTATACTGGTGACACATCCTATACTGGTATACTGGTGACACATCCTATACTGGTATAATGGTAACATGTGTGATACTGGTATACTGGTGACACATCCTATACTGGTATACTGGTGACACATCCTATACTGGTATGCTGGTGACATGTATGATACTGGTATACTGGTGACACATCCTATACTGGTGACATGTGTGATACTGGTATACTGGTGACACATCCTATACTGGTATACTGTGACATGTATGATACTGGTATACTGGTGACACATCCTATACTGGTATACTGGTGAGACATCCTATACTGGTATACTGGTGACACATCCTATACTGGTATACTGGTGAGACATCCTATACTGGTATAATGGTAACATGTGTGATACTGGTATACTGGTGACACATCCTATACTGGTATACTGGTGACATGTATGATACTGGTATACTGGTGAGACATCCTATACTGGTATACTGGTGAGACATCCTATACTGGTATACTGGTGAGACATCCTATACTGGTATACTGGTGAGACATCCTATACTGGTATACTGGTGACACATCCTACACTGGTATACTGGTGACACATCCTATACTGGTGACACATCCTATACTGGTATACTGGTGACATGTGTGATACTGGTATACTGGTGACACATCCTATACTGGTATACTGGTGCCACATCCTATACTGGTATACTGGTGACATGTATGATACTGGTATACTGGTGACACATCCTATACTGGTATACTGGTGAGACATCCTATACTGGTATACTGATGAGACATCCTATACTGGTATACTGGTGACATGTGTGATACTGGTATACTGGTGACACATCCTATACTGGTATACTGGTGACACATCCTATACTGGTATACTGGTGACATGTATGATACTGGTATACTGGTGACACATCCTATACTGGTATACTGGTGACATGTATGATACTGGTATACTGGTGACACATCCTATACTGGTATACTGGTGACACATCCTATACTGGTATACTGGTGACATGTATGATACTGGTATACTGGTGACACATCCTATACTGGTATACTGGTGACACATCCTATACTGGTATGCTGGTGACATGGGTGATACTGGTATACTGGTGACACATCCTATATTGGTATACTGGTGACATGTGTGATACTGGTATACTGGTGACACATCCTATACTGGTATACTGGTGACATGTGTGATACTGGTATACTGGTGACACATCCTATACTGGTATACTGGTGAGACATCCTATACTGGTATACTGGTGACACATCCTATACTGGTATACTGGTGACATGTGTGATACTGGTATACTGGTGACACATCCTATACTGGTATACTGGTGCCACATCCTATACTGGTATACTGGTGACATGTATGATACTGGTATACTGGTGACACATCCTATACTGGTATACTGGTGACACATCCTATACTGGTATACTGGTGACACATCCT
Source organism: Ranitomeya imitator (assembly GCF_032444005.1). Taxonomy (NCBI): domain Eukaryota; kingdom Metazoa; phylum Chordata; class Amphibia; order Anura; family Dendrobatidae; genus Ranitomeya; species Ranitomeya imitator. The sequence continues at coordinate 28,165,259 of NC_091285.1, forward strand.
ATACTGGTATACTGGTGACATGTATGATACTGGTATACTGGTGACACATCCTATACTGGTATACTGGTGACACATCCTATACTGGTATACTGGTGACACATCCTATACTGGTATACTGATGAGACATCCTATACTGGTATACTGGTGACATGTATGATACTGGTATACTGGTGACACATCCTATACTGGTATACTGGTGCCACATCCTATACTGGTATACTGGTGACATGTATGATACTGGTATACTGGTGACACATCCTATACTGGTATACTGGTGACACATCCTATACTGGTATACTGGTGACATGTATGATACTGGTATACTGGTGACACATCCTATACTGGTATAATGGTGACATGTATGATACTGGTATACTGGTGACACATCCTATACTGGTATACTGGTGACATGTATGATACTGGTATACTGGTGACACATCCTATACTGGTATACTGGTGACATGTATGATACTGGTATACTGGTGACACATCCTATACTGGTATGCTGGTGACATGGGTGATACTGGTATACTGGTGACACATCCTATATTGGTATACTGGTGACACATCCTATACTGGTATACTGGTGACATGTGTGATACTGGTATACTGGTGACACATCCTATACTGGTATACTGGTGACATGTGTGATACTGGTATACTGGTGACACATCCTATACTGGTATACTGGTGAGACATCCTATACTGGTATACTGGTGACACATCCTATACTGGTATACTGGTGAGACATCCTATACTGGTATACTGGTGACACATCCTATACTGGTGACATGTGTGATACTGGTATACTGGTGACACATCCTATACTGGTATACTGGTGACATGTATGATACTGGTATACTGGTGACACATCCTATACTGGTATACTGGTGAGACATCCTATACTGGTATACTGGTGACACATCCTATACTGGTATACTGGTGACACATCCTATACTGGTATACTGGTGAGACATCCTATACTGGTATAATGGTGACACATCCTATACTGGTATACTGGTGACACATCCTATACTGGTGACACATCCTATACTGGTATACTGGTGACACATCCTATACTGGTGACACATCCTATACTGGTATACTGGTGACATGTGTGATACTGGTATACTGGTGACACATCCTATACTGGTATACTGGTGACACATCCTATACTGGTATACTGGTGACATGTGTGATACTGGTATACTGGTGACACATCCTATACTGGTATACTGGTGACACATCCTATACTGGTATACTGGTGACACATCCTATACTGGTATACTGGTGACATGTATGATACTGGTATACTGGTGACACATCCTATACTGGTATACTGGTGACACATCCTATACTGGTATACTGGTGACATGTATGATACTGGTATACTGGTGCCACATCCTATACTGGTATACTGGTGACATGTATGATACTGGTATACTGGTGACACATCCTATACTGGTATACTGGTGAGACATCCTATACTGGTATACTGATGAGACATCCTATACTGGTATACTGATGAGACATCCTATACTGGTATACTGGTGACACATCCTATACTGGTATACTGGTGACATGTATGATACTGGTATACTGGTGACACATCCTATACTGGTATACTGGTGACATGTATGATACTGGTATACTGGTGACACATCCTATACTGGTATACTGGTGACATGTATGATACTGGTATACTGGTGACACATCCTATACTGGTATACTGGTGACATGTATGATACTGGTATACTGGTGACACATCCTATACTGGTATGCTGGTGACATGGGTGATACTGGTATACTGGTGACACATCCTATATTGGTATACTGGTGACACATCCTATACTGGTATACTGGTGACATGTGTGATACTGGTATACTGGTGACACATCCTATACTGGTATACTGGTGACATGTGTGATACTGGTATACTGGTGACACATCCTATACTGGTATACTGGTGAGACATCCTATACTGGTATACTGGTGACATGTATGATACTGGTATACTGGTGACACATCCTATACTGGTATACTGGTGAGACATCCTATACTGGTGACATGTGTGATACTGGTATACTGGTGACACATCCTATACTGGTGACATGTGTGATACTGGTATACTGGTGACACATCCTATACTGGTATACTGTGACACATCCTATACTGGTATACTGGTGACATGTATGATACTGGTATACTGGTGAGACATCCTATACTGGTATACTGGTGACACATCCTATACTGGTATACTGGTGACACATCCTATACTGGTATACTGGTGACACATCCTATACTGGTATACTGGTGAGACATCCTATACTGGTATACTGGTGAGACATCCTATACTGGTATACTGGTGACACATCCTATACTGGTATACTGGTGAGACATCCTATACTGGTATACTGGTGACACATCCTATACTGGTATACTGGTGACACATCCTATACTGGTATACTGGTGACACATCCTATACTGGTATACTGGTGAGACATCCTATACTGGTATACTGGTGACATGTGTGATACTGGTATACTGGTGACACATCCTATACTGGTATACTGGTGACACATCCTATACTGGTATACTGGTGACACATCCTATACTGGTATACTGGTGACACATCCTATACTGGTATACTGGTGACACATCCTATACTGGTATACTGGTGACACATCCTATACTGGTATGCTGGTGACACATCCTATACTGGTATACTGGTGACACATCCTATACTGGTATACTGGTGACATGTGTGATACTGGTATACTGGTGACACATCCTATACTGGTATACTGGTGACATGTATGATACTGGTATACTGGTGACACATCCTATACTGGTATACTGGTGCCACATCCTATACTGGTATACTGGTGACATGTATGATACTGGTATACTGGTGACACATCCTATACTGGTATACTGGTGACATGTATGATACTGGTATACTGGTGACACATCCTATACTGGTATACTGGTGACATGTATGATACTGGTATACTGGTGACACATCCTATACTGGTATACTGGTGACATGTATGATACTGGTATACTGGTGACACATCCTATACTGGTATACTGGTGACATGTATGATACTGGTATACTGGTGACACATCCTATACTGGTATGCTGGTGACATGGGTGATACTGGTATACTGGTGACACATCCTATATTGGTATACTGGTGACACATCCTATACTGGTATACTGGTGACATGTGTGATACTGGTATACTGGTGACACATCCTATACTGGTATACTGGTGACATGTGTGATACTGGTATACTGGTGACACATCCTATACTGGTATACTGGTGACACATCCTATACTGGTATACTGGTGAGACATCCTATACTGGTATACTGGTGACACATCCTATACTGGTGACATGTGTGATACTGGTATACTGGTGACACATCCTATACTGGTATACTGGTGACATGTATGATACTGGTATACTGGTGAGACATCCTATACTGGTATACTGATGAGACATCCTATACTGGTATACTGGTGAGACATCCTATACTGGTATACTGGTGACACATCCTATACTGGTATACTGGTGACACATCCTATACTGGTATACTGGTGACACATCCTATACTGGTATAGTGGTGACACATCCTATACTGGTATACTGGTGAGACATCCTATACTGGTATAATGGTAACATGTGTGATACTGGTATACTGGTGACACATCCTATACTGGTATACTGGTGACACATCCTATACTGGTATACTGGTGACACATCCTATACTGGTATACTGGTGACACATCCTATACTGGTATACTGGTGACATGTATGATACTGGTATACTGGTGCCACATCCTATACTGGTATACTGGTGACATGTATGATACTGGTATACTGGTGACACATCCTATACTGGTATACTGGTGAGACATCCTATACTGGTATACTGATGAGACATCCTATACTGGTATACTGGTGACATGTGTGATACTGGTATACTGGTGACACATCCTATACTGGTATACTGGTGAGACATCCTATACTGGTATACTGGTGACACATCCTATACTGGTATACTGGTGACATGTATGATACTGGTATACTGGTGACACATCCTATACTGGTATACTGGTGACATGTATGATACTGGTATACTGGTGACACATCCTATACTGGTATACTGGTGACATGTATGATACTGGTATACTGGTGACACATCCTATACTGGTATGCTGGTGACATGGGTGATACTGGTATACTGGTGACACATCCTATATTGGTATACTGGTGACACATCCTATACTGGTATACTGGTGACATGTGTGATACTGGTATACTGGTGACACATCCTATACTGGTATACTGGTGACATGTGTGATACTGGTATACTGGTGACACATCCTATACTGGTATACTGGTGAGACATCCTATACTGGTATACTGGTGACATGTATGATACTGGTATACTGGTGACACATCCTATACTGGTGACATGTGTGATACTGGTATACTGGTGACACATCCTATACTGGTATACTGGTGACACATCCTATACTGGTGACATGTGTGATACTGGTATACTGGTGACACATCCTATACTGGTATACTGGTGACACATCCTATACTGGTATACTGGTGACATGTATGATACTGGTATACTGGTGAGACATCCTATACTGGTGACATGTGTGATACTGGTATACTGGTGACACATCCTATACTGGTATACTGGTGACACATCCTATACTGGTGACATGTGTGATACTGGTATACTGGTGACACATCCTATACTGGTATACTGTGACACATCCTATACTGGTATACTGGTGACATGTATGATACTGGTATACTGGTGAGACATCCTATACTGGTATACTGGTGACACATCCTATACTGGTATACTGGTGACACATCCTATACTGGTATACTGGTGACACATCCTATACTGGTATACTGGTGAGACATCCTATACTGGTATACTGGTGAGACATCCTATACTGGTATACTGGTGACACATCCTATACTGGTATACTGGTGAGACATCCTATACTGGTATACTGGTGACACATCCTATACTGGTATACTGGTGACACATCCTATACTGGTATACTGGTGACACATCCTATACTGGTATACTGGTGAGACATCCTATACTGGTATACTGGTGACATGTGTGATACTTGTATACTGGTGACACATCCTATACTGGTATACTGGTGACACATCCTATACTGGTATACTGGTGACACATCCTATACTGGTATACTGGTGACACATCCTATACTGGTATACTGGTGACACATCCTATACTGGTATACTGGTGACACATCCTATACTGGTATGCTGGTGACACATCCTATACTGGTATACTGGTGACACATCCTATACTGGTATACTGGTGACACATCCTATACTGGTATACTGGTGAGACATCCTATACTGGTATACTGGTGACATGTGTGATACTGGTATACTGGTGACATATCCTATACTGGTATACTGGTGACACATCCTATACTGGTATACTTGTATACTAAGGGCTTTTGGGGGGGAAAAAAAGAGCAGGGATATGATGGAGGAGTTGTTCTGTACTCTGCTGCCACCTTGTGGTCTTGACATGCAAGTACATAATAGCCACACTATCCAGAATGTTCTAGCAGCCTGAGAAAAGCCTGAGACACAGACTGAAGATTATGCGATCATCAGTGATACTGTGTAACGTGTGCCGCTGACGGTGTGCGGTATATAATGTACAGCACATGGACGAAAGAAGTATGCGGCACATCGGAGCACAATATATGTCACTAATGGTACACTGCATAGTGTGTAACCTATAGGATCTGTGCTATAAAGGGTATACGGGGGAAGGGAAGAAAACTCAAAAATGTCACAATATTTTGCCTGACACCTCATCCGGCTCTGCGCTCTTTGTGTTGTCGGAGCATTGCACTGCGGGTGTCAGGTGCGCAGCCACAGAAACACCAACGAAAACTTATCCTGTGGCGTTCACCGTACGGAATAAGTAATATACTATTTCATTAATTCTTAAACTTACGCACACGTTTTATTGACATTTCGGAAAAAAGGAGCGATACAACTTATATCCAATTATTGCCAATTTGCCTCCATTGTCCCCCCGACCACCATGGCTGTTATGACTTATCAGCACCCCTAAATCATGTTGTGAGGGAAGGTTTGGAAAAGATGTGGAGGGCACAACGGAGGTCAGAACGGAGACTTTCGCAATTTATTGCTTATTAAAATTTGCAACCGTTCTTAAGATATTAACGTTTTTCTCTTTTTTCTTCTGTTTGCAGCTTGTTTCCTTGGCGACCGACCACCGCCGCTGCTGTTTAGCTTGTAAGCGCCAAGCTAAAACTGTCCGGGATTATGATGTAACAGCGCGCTACAGCGATCCTGACCAACCGTCGAAACAGCGCTTTCAAGCTCTACGGAAAAGAACCTGTAAGCACTGCACATGTTCTGCTGTCTAGCAGCGGTGGCCGGTCTCCAAGGCAACAAGCTGTAAACGTAGGAAAGAAAAAGGTTAATATCTCAAGAACGACTAATAATTTTTACAAGCAGTAAATTACAAAATTGCTGGTCATTACAAGCACTCTCCGACAATATCCATTTATTTAGATGGGGATAGCCCCTTTATTTACTTTTTTATTTAATGTGAACATCATAAAATAATTTATAATTCTTTAAATTTCCAATTTCGGTATCAGAAGGCACCAGAAGCTTTTTTTTTTGTCTACGCAGAATATAATATGTGAATTTTGGGGGTCGCCGATGATCTTTACTGCTTTTAATTGCGGATGTGGATATCCAGTTAGGCTACGTTCACATTTGCGTTGTGCACCGCTGCGTCGGCGACGCAACGCACAACGCAAATAAAAACGCACCAAAACGCATGCAAAAACGCTGCGTTTTGCGACGCATGCGTCGTTTTTTGCCGAAATTTCGACGCAAAAAAAAATGCAACTTGTTGCGTTTTCTTTGCCCGACGCTTGCGGCACAAAAAAACGCATGCGTCGCACAACGCATGTCCATGCGTCCCCCATGTTAAATATAGGGGTGCATGACGCATGCGTCGCCGCTTCGTTTCCCGACGCTGCGTCGGGAAACGCTAATGTGAACGTAGCCTAATATCCTGGAGGGAGGAGGATAAATTACGACGTTGATAGATTTTTCTGTCATCTACTGTAGAAGTTACAGAAGATTAAAAATAAGGACTGGAACGTAATGTTTATTAATGTAACGCTAGGCCTCAATTATCAAAATTTGTCTGGCAGTAGAACGGTGTGTCTCCCCTAGCAACCAATCACAGAGCAGCTTTCATTTTTCCAGAGCATTTAAAAAAATGAAAGCTGCGCTGTGATTGGTTGCTATGGGCCACAAAGACGGTCCCTCGCGGTAACACTGTTTTGATAAATGAGGCCTTTAAGATATTGGTGTTTTGGGGGTTTCCAGTATGCAGTGGTTAGGGACCCAACGAATGACCACCTGCCTTACCTACTACCAGGTAACAGTGTTATAGGAGCCCAAAGGGAAAAGGGGGACGCGGAGAGCGAGCCCACCTGGTCCACAGGGGAGGACCTCAGCACAAACTGCTGAAAAAGGCTTCTTCCCATCTGGTCACTTACCAACTATATCTACAAAAGGTAGGGGCAATGCTAGGCCCACGAAAGATCAGAGGCCCAAGCCCCCAAACACGTTTCTATATGATCGGCAGTCCTATGTAACACTACAAATAACAGTGATAACCCTGTGTGGACAGGTAATGTAGTAGGTGTTACCTGCAGTCCTATGTAACACTACAGATAACAGTGATAACTCTGTGTAGACAGGTAATATAGTAGGTCTTACCTGCAGTCCTATGTAACGCTAAAGATAACAGTGATAAATCTGTGTAGACAAGTAATGTAGTAGGTGTTACCTGCAGTCCTATGTAACACTACAGATAACAGTGATAACTCTGTGTAGACAGGTAATATAGTAGGTCTTACCTGCAGTCCTATGTAACGCTAAAGATAACAGTGATAAATCTGTGTAGACAAGTAATGTAGTAGGTGTTACCTGCAGTCCTATGTAACACTACAGATAACAGTGATAACTCTGTGTAGACAGGTAATGTAGTAGGTGTTACCCGCAGTCCTATGTAACACCACAGATAGCAGTGATAACTCTGTGTAGACAGGTAATGTAGTAGGTGGTACCTGCAGTCCTATGTAACACCACAGATAACAGTGATAAATCTGTGTAGACAAGTAATGTAGTAGGTGTTACCCGCAGTCCTATGTAACACCACAGATAACAGTGATAAATCTGTGTAGACAAGTAATGTAGTAGGTCTTACCTGCAGTCCTATGTAACACTGCAGATAACAGTGATAACTCTGTGTAGACAAGTAATGTAGTAGGTGTTACCTGCAGTCCTATGTAACACCACAGATAACAGTGATAAATCTGTGTAGACAAGTAATGTAGTAGGTGTTACCTGCAGTCCTATGTAACACCACAGATAACAGTGATAACTCTGTGTAGACAGGTAATGTAGTAGGTCTTACCTGCAGTCCTATGTAACGCTAAAGATAACAGTGATAAATCTGTGTAGACAAGTAATGTAGTAGGTGTTACCTGCAGTCCTATGTAACACTACAGATAACAGTGATAACTCTGTGTAGACAGGTAATGTAGTAGGTGTTACCCGCAGTCCTATGTAACACCACAGATAGCAGTGATAACTCTGTGTAGACAGGTAATGTAGTAGGTGTTACCCGCAGTCCTATGTAACACCACAGATAACAGTGATAACTCTGTGTAGACAGGTAATGTAGTAGGTGTTACCCGCAGTCCTATGTAACACTGCAGATAACAGTGATAACTCTGTGTAGACAAGTAATGTAGTAGGTGTTACCTGCAGTCCTATGTAACACCACAGATAACAGTGATAAATCTGTGTAGACAAGTAATGTAGTAGGTGTTACCTGCAGTCCTATGTAACACCACAGATAACAGTGATAACTCTGTGTAGACAGGTAATGTAGTAGGTGTTACCTGCAGTCCTATGTAACACCACAGATAGCAGTGATAACTCTGTGTAGACAGGTAATGTAGTAGGTGTTACCTGCAGTCCTATGTAACACCACAGATAACAGTGATAAATCTGTGTAGACAAGTAATGTAGTAGGTGTTACCTGCAGTCCTATGTAACACTACAGATAACAGTGATAACTCTGTGTAGACAGGTAATGTAGTAGGTGTTACCCGCAGTCCTATGTAACACCACAGATAGCAGTGATAACTCTGTGTAGACAGGTAATATAGTAGGTCTTACCTGCAGTCCTATGTAACACTACAGATAACAGTGATAACTCTGTGTAGACAGGTAATATAGTAGGTCTTACCTGCAGTCCTATGTAACACCACAGATAACAGTGATAACTCTGTGTAGACAGGTAATATAGTAGGTCTTACCTGCAGTCCTATGTAACGCTACAGATAACAGTGATAACTCTGTAGACAGGTAATGTAGTAGGTGTTACCTGCAGTCCTATGTAACACTGCAGATAACAGTGATAACTCTGTGTAGACAAGTAATGTAGTAGGTGTTACCTGCAGTCCTATGTAACACTACAGATAACAGTGATAACTCTGTGTAGACAAGTAATGTAGTAGGTGTTACCTGCAGTCCTATGTAATGCTACAGACAACAGTGATAACTCTGTGTAGACAGGTAATGTAGTAGGTGTTACCTGCAGTCCTATGTAACACCACAGATAACAGTGATAACTCTGTGTAGACAGGTAATGTAGTAGGTGTTACCTGCAGTCCTATGTAACACCACAGATAACAGTAATAACTCTGTGTAGACAAGTCATGTAGTAGGTGTTACCTGCAGTCCTATGTAACACTACCGATAACAGTGATAACCTACAGGTAATGTAGTAGGTGTTACCTGCAGTCCTATGTAACACCACAGATAACAGTAATAACTCTGTGTAGACAAGTCATGTAGTAGGTGTTACCTGCAGTCCTATGTAACACTACCGATAACAGTGATAACCTACAGGTAATGTAGTAGGTGTTACCTGCAGTCCTATGTAACACCACAAATAACAGTGATAACTCTCTGAGTACAGATAATGCAGTAGATGTCACCTGCAGTCCTATGTAACACCACAAATAATATAGTGATAGCTCGGAGTACAAATAATGAAGCAGATATCACCTGCAGTCCTATGTAACACCACAGATAATATGGTCATAGTTCTCGGAGTACAGATAATGTAGTAGATGTTACCTGCAGTCCTATGCAACAACACAAATAACACTGTGATAACTCTCTGAGTACAGATAATGTAGTAGATGTCACCTACAGTCCTATGTAACACCACAAATAACATAGTGATAGCTTGGAGTACAAATAATGTAGTAGATGTCACCTGCAGTCCTATGTAACAACACAAATAACAGTGATAAATCTGAGCACAGATAATGTAGTAGATGTCACCTGCAGTCCTATGTAACACCACAGATAATAACACTGTGATAACTCTCTGAGTACAGATAATGTAGTAGATGTCACCTACAGTCCTATGTAACACCACAAATAACATAGTGATAGCTTGGAGTACAAATAATGTAGTAGATGTCACCTGCAGTCCTATGTAACAACACAAATAACAGTGATAACTCTGAGCACAGATAATGTAGTAGATGTCACCTGCAGTCCTATGTAACATCACAGATAATATAGTCATAGCTCTCGGAGTACAGATAATGTAGTAGATGTTACCTGCAGTCCTATGTAACAACACAAATAACACAGTGATAACTCTCGGAGTACAGATAATGTAGTAGATGTCACCTGCAGTCCTATGTAACATCACAGATAATATAGTCATAGCTCTCGGAGTACAGATAATGTAGTAGATGTTACCTGCAGTCCTATGTAACAACACAAATAACACAGTGATAACTCTCGGAGTACAGATATTGTAGTAGATGGTCTGACTGCAAAGGCTGGCAGGCATAGATAGAGCAGGTGGCTCCTCTGAGGCGACTGGTGAAGCCATGCTATAGAGACCACTGGGGTGTCGGGAGGAAGATGAAGGGGTCGCTAGTATGTATAAGGCCCAGGTTGGAAGTCTTCTTGGCTGACTGCACCTCTGCGCCAAACCGGTCACTGAGGAGCAATGCAGCAGTGTAATACCGCAGCACCACGGTGTGCTATGTGTGCACTGACAGATAGAAAATAACCTTTGTTCACTTTTCAAAAAAGTGTGGCCTAATGGGATTCTGTGAATTACACTCATTATCCGGGGCAGAAGCCCCAAATCTAAGTGCCCAGTGATGTCTCTAACAATGCGTGAAAACTCGATTATCGCTATAGGTGTGTGGAACTTGGCCCCACTGTTTCCAAGAATCGGGTTCTAAAATGCTCGGTTCCAAACATTTATTGTCCATGGGACTCTGTTTTACCAGGCATTTCTAAGCCCTCTTCTTGGGATCATTGGTGGTCCTAGCAATTAGTCCACATAATCGGTCAGCAAGTCTATGCTAACCTCTCACCATCTCTGAAAGCATCTACAACAGGCATGTGAATTCCACATCTGGACCATGGATGAATAGATAGAAGGTTGCTTAGTTTGGAGAATCATCATCTCATGTACACTGTCAGGTCAATGTTTCCTATAGAAGAGACCGCACCAGGACGCAGTATGGGAAGAAGACAAACCGGCAGAAGTAGTGCGATACGCAATGTCAAGCTGGGAAATCTTGGGTCCTGGAATTCATTTGGATATGTACCAGCTTCCTAATAACTGTAGAGAACAAGTAACCCTCTCATAGCAGTGGTTTTCCACAATGGCCTTTTTGTGCATGATCATGTCCCTGCCACACTACAAAAAAACGTTCAGCAATGCATTGAGGAACATGAAAGAAGTCCAACTGTTAATCTGATTGAGCATCTGTGGGTTCTCCTAAAAAAAAAGTTCAATCCATTATGGCAAGCCTTCCACAGAGATCTTGTGGAGTCCAAGTCTTGCCCATAGACACTCAACGACGCGACTCTTCCTCACAGAAACCAAGGAAATTCACGAGCCAATGCCAAACATAGAAAACATAGACTGAGGAAATCCAAAGAAGACAACCTCGTTATTAAAATACTTCCTAGGACATGCTCATACAAGACTGAACAGATCTAGATCCCCAAGCATTTGCCCAAACAAGTCTAAGCAGAATGAAACAGATGAGGGAAACAAAGCACTTGTCCAGACCCGTCTGTGCAGAAGAGGACATGCCTAGATTACATGGCATGTGCCCAGACACGTTGAAACAAAGCTGAGCATGCCTAAATCACGCCGCATTGGCCACAACATGTCTGAGCACAAACAAACATGTCTAGATTATGCCACCTTTGCCCAAACATGTCTAAGCAGAAACGAACATGTCTGGATTACTCAGTCTTTGCCCAAACAAGTCTCAGCAGAGAAAAAGCTTGCCACAATTATGTAGCACTTGTCAGGACATGCCTAGACAGAACTGAACATGTAAAGATTGTGATTCAATTGTCCCCGTGTCTCAAAGTGGCCATAGATGTGAAGAGAAAGCTGTTGTCACTATCACGTTTCAATCCTGTGGGGACAACCCTTTGGATTCAGACTATTGGAAGCGTTTTTTTTTTGTTTTTTTTTAATTATGGTCAGACATTGGAGCAGGAAAGGATTGCACAATACCTATTGAGTCTGGCCTACAAACCACCAATAAGCAGATGCTGATCTACGAAGCACCAGTGAGCGGGTGCTGTTCTACGAGCCACCAGTAATTGAGTGGGTGCTGTTTTACGAGCCACCAGTGAGCGGGTGCTGGCCTACAAGCCACCAGTGAGCGGGTGCTGCTGGCCTACGAGCCACCAGTGAGCAGGGGCTGGCCTACGAGCCACCAGTGAGCAGGTGCTGGCCTACAAGCCACCAGTGAGCGGGTGCTGGCCTACAAGCCACCAGTGAGCAGAGGCTGGCCTACGAGCCACCAGTGAGCAGGTGCTGGCTTACAAGCCACCAGTGAGCGGGTGCTGGCCTACAAGCCACCAGTGAGCGGGTGCTGCTGGCCTACGAGCCACCAGTGAGCAGGGGCTGGCCTACGAGCCACCAGTGAGCAGGTGCTGGCCTACAAGCCACCAGTGAGCGGGTGCAGGCCTACAAGCCACAAGTGAGTAGGTGCTGGCCTACAAGACACCAGTGAGAAGGGCTGGCCTAAAAGCCACAAGTGAGCAGGTGCTGGCCTACGAGTCACCAGTGAGCGGGTGCTGGCCTACAAGCCACCAGTGAGCGGGTGCAGGCCTACAAGCCACAAGTGAGCAGGTGCTGGCCTACAAGACACCAGTGAGCGGGTGCTGGCCTAAAAGCCACAAGTGAGCAGGTGCTGGCCTACGAGCCACAAGTGAGCAGGTGCTGGCCTACGAGCCACCAGTGAGCGGGTGCTGGCCTCCTGAGTCTCCAGGGTCTGGACAACAGTGCCGATCAAAATCAATGCATTGCAAAGATGCCAGTTGTCTACTGACGCTGCCCTTAAGTCCCCAACCACTGATACTCTGTTAGCTTTAGAGTTGATTGACATTGGATTGTTTGCCGATCCTGCCCACATAAATCTTGGAAGTAATCTATTGAATTTATGAAGACATCCAGAGAGCCTTTCAACTTCAAAACCAAAAGCCACAGAAATGTTTGACTACCTCATCCCTAAGGTGCTCAAAAAATTGGTATTTTGGAGGCAGCACACGTGCTGTTTATGTCTTCTTCTACAAGTCAAAACATTCACAGTCTTCAAAACGTATACACATCTCCTAACACTGGACACGTCTCAATACAAGTATCACTATTTCATTTTCAGACCTTTAAAATAAGCACAAGCCCCAGAGACCACATCCTGCTTTGACGCAGTTTCAGCATCTGCTCTGGGCGCAGTCCTAGCATCTAAGGTTACTTAAGTGACAAAGAAAGAAAAACAAGCCCGAGCTACTGGTACAGAGGGAGCTCTGACATAGAAGACAAAAACATCCAGAATTTTTCATAGATTCCAATGACCTGCTGGTTTATGACCCCTGTGTTTTTTTCTTGAGTAGGTGGAACTTCATTTTAACTCACCCTGGAATTATTTGATAGAAGTGAAGGGGGGGGAGTGGATTCATATTCTAAATATCTAATAAAATATAATCTATCCAAACCATATGTCAGGAGTCAAAAGGGTAACCTAATACTGATACCATAACCTTTTAAGCGATGTGGGGGGCCCAGCTCAAGACCTTTTAAACAAACACTAAGTTCAAAAAATGCACACAAAAAAATATTTTTTTTTTAAATGGAATTGAAAATTTTCTTGATTATACAAAACTTTTTGAGAATGCAAATTTTGGCAAATACGTTTCGAGCAGATTAAACAAAATAGACGCCATTTTGCTGAAAGGGAAATGGACGGCAGGAATTTGAAAAAAAAAAACAAACAAAAATATTCCCTTATGCACTCCTTACTAGTGATGAGCAAGTATACTCGTTGCTCGGGTGGTCTCCGAGTATTTGTGAGTGCTCGGAGATTTAGTTTTTGTAGTCGTAGCTGCATGATTTGCGGCTGCTAGACAGCCTGAATACATGTGGGGGTTGCCTGGTTGTTAGGGAATCCCCACAAGTATTCAAGCTGTCTAGCAGCCACAGATCATGCAGGTGTGTCAACAAAAACTAAATCTCCGAACACCCACAAATACTCGGAGACCACCCAAGCATGCTCGGGAAAACTCGAGCAACGACTATACTCGCTCCTCACTACTCCTTACCGCTAACCTGTCTGTTCCCGCCGCTGCCCACCGTCCAGTCATCAGAATTCCCTCTTCTTTTCCCCTTGGGAGACAAATATTTTAGGCTGTCCATTTGAGGCTGGCATGTTCAGCCACAACCAAGCCTTGAAGGTCACTGTGCGTTCCACGTTGCGACTTCACGGACGTACACTGCGGAGTGACCTCTGAGGCCTGGTAACGTCCAGACGGCCTGGTCTAGAATGAGCAGGCTAAAGATGTGACAGTGGAAAGAGGAAAGGACTCGCTGTCCACCATCAGGTTCTTATGGCCTGTTTTTTTTTTCTGCCTTAGAAGCTCCAACATGTTCACTCTAGGACAGGACTTTCGTCTCTGCTGTGACGGAACGATGACAACATACAGTGACCTCCGACGCCTGTTCACAGACGGAATTCCTCGCTTAGAGTGAACAGGTCATAAGAAGAGGTGCGCGACAGGCGATAGAAGAGATGGTTCTGAGGATCGGATGAAAGAGGATCAATTCGATGGAGAAAAACTTTGCCGAAAATTGAATTTCTGGTGGAAATCTGTGATATTTATCAAATTCTAATTGTCAGATCTGCTCATCTCTACCCGTTATCTCCTCCTTTTCCTTGACCTATTAATTAGAACTGAGAAATATGTAAATAAATCTTCTCTGTATCTTGGGGGATAAACCCGATTCACCATCCGCCTTCTTCGCTGTCCTGTCTAGCTACAAAACAACTGTCTGCAGCAGGAGCCTCTCCCCCTGCTTTGTCCACAGTAGGATTTAATTGACAAGCCCTGCCTAATTGGATAAGCCAGGCTCATCTTCAGCCAGTCACTAGTCAAGGATACAAGTAGATAGTAGAAGATTAAAGGTACCGTCACACTTAGCGACGCTGCAGGGATACCGACAACGATCCGGATCGCTGCAGCGTCGCTGTTTGGTCGCTGGAGAGCTGTCACACAGACCGCTCTCCAGCGACCAACTATGCCGGTAACCAGGGTAAACATCGGGTAACTAAGCGCAGGGCCGCGCTTAGTAACCCGATGTTTATCCTGGTTACCATCCTAAAAGTAAAAAAAAACAAACACTACATACTTACCTACAGCCGTCTGTCCTCCAGCGCTGTGCTCTGCACTCCTCCTGTACTGGCTGTGTGAGCACAGCGGCCGGAAAGCAGAGCGGTGACGTCACCGCTCTGCTTTCCGGCTGACCAACGCTCACAGCCAGTACAGGAGGAGTGCAGAGCACAGCGCTGGAGGACAGACGGCTGTAGGTAAGTATGTAGTGTTTGTTTTTTTTACTTTTAGGATGGTAACCAGGGTAAACATCGGGTTACTAAGCGCGATGTGCTTAGTTACCCGATGTTTACCCTGGTTACCAGCGAAGACATCGCTGAATCGGCGTCACACACGCCGATTCAGCGATGTCAGCGGGAGATCCAGCGACGAAACAAAGTTCTGGACTTTCTTCCCCGACCAGCGACAGCACAGCAGGGGCCTGATCGCTGCTGCCTGTGACACTGGACGATATCGCTAGCGAGGACGCTGCAACGTCACGGATCGCTAGCGATATCGTCTAGTGTGACGGTACCTTAAGTCCTGTATTCTCTGCAGGATTTCTGCAAGATTCAGGATCAAATGCTGCAGACAGATGAATAGCGAGGGGCGAGTAGATTTATTATTTTTCTATATGGTTCTTTTTTTAAAGGTTTAATAGATGTTATCGACTCAGATCTTGTGAGTATAAGATAATTACAAAGAGTGCCTTGTTCACGCTGTTATATAGAGGAGAGATAAATAGCAAAGTGTTGGGGTCTTGCCAACCATGGCATTTTGTGCAAATTCCTCATCAGTTTGCTTTCCAAAAATGCAGTTTCTCGATAATTTCGGAATCCTACTAGGCATCCAGGAGTAAAATGGATGGAACCAACCATAGCTGGTCCCTCATTCTCCATAATTATATGTTCTTCTATGGAGTATACATCCGTACATTCCTCAACCAAGAATCTGCAAAAACCCTAGTCCATGCCCTCATCATCTCTCGCCTTGACTATTGCAACCTCCTGCTCTGTGGCCTCCCCTCTAACACTCTCGCACCCCTCCAATCTATTCTAAACTCTGCTGCCCGACTAATCCACCTGTCCCCCCGCTATTCCCCGGCCTCTCCCCTCTGTCAATCCCTTCACTGACTCCTCATTGCCCAGAGACTCCACTACAAAACCCTAACCATGACATACAAAGCCATCCACAACCTGTCTCCTCCATACATCTGTGACCTCGTCTCCCGGTACTTACCTACACGCAACCTCCGATCCTCACAAGATCAACTTCTCTACTCCCCTCTTATCTCCTCTTCCCACAATCGTATACAAGATTTCTCTCGCATATCACCCCTACTCTGGAACCCTCTACCACAACACATCAGACTCTCGCCTACCATCGAAACCTTCAAAAACAGCCTGAAGACCTACCTCTTCCGACAAGCCTACAACCTGGAGTAACCACCGATCGACCAAACCGCTGCATGACCAGCTCTATCCTCACCTACTGTATTCTCACCCATCCCTTGTAGATTGTGAGCCTTCGCGGGCAGGGTCCTCTCTCCTACTGTACCAGTTATGACTTGTATTAAGATTATTGTACTTGTTTTTATTATGACTACCCCTCCTTACATGTAAAGCGCCATGGAATAAATGGCGCTATAACAATAAATAATAATAATAATAATACACCATTACTAGGAAGAAAGAACATGCAATGTAATGTTATGTTGGGCCATATGGTTGAGAGATGTTCCCTGCATCACAAGTCGCTTCGGGTCCGACCGTTAGGACCCCTACTAATCATGAGAATGGGGGTCCCCATGTCCCTCATTTCAATCATAGATATGGTGGTTTCACACTAACAGGTCAGCTCAATTTAAAGTCTATCGTACTGATGGAAAAGTAGAGCGCTGTCATTTTGAATGGAAAGACACAGTGTACGTGTAACCGAGTCATCCGCATGGGCTGTGGGGTACTCAGCACCGGGTCCGGTTAAAAGGGATGTCACGGTGGCTGTTACCCGGTCCGTGGCCCTGGGCGCTCATTTATAAGGAGAAAGGTCTTTTAAGGGGAATTGGAATAAAGTCTATTGTTCGTGACGCCACCTGTGGTTTTCGGTCAGTAGGGACCGACGCCGCGTAAAGGGGTCCTCTGGGGTGATGGTATGGCGGCTGGATGGTGACACTTCCCACAGGTGAAGCGAGGTCCACAGGCCTCCCAAGGTGTATGGCAATGATGGTGTATGCCGATAAATAACACAGGACACCGTAGGATAGTCTTTACCTGGATTACTGATGGTAGCAGTCCATCTCAGTCCAGGGTACCAGGTACAGGTCTTGCGGTGGCCCGGCTGGCCTGGCGGCTATAGATGAATCCCCTTATCCAGTTGAGGTCCGTGAGCCTTTCCTACTAATGCTGGTGTGTGGGGTCCCTGCTGCCTGAAGCCTGCTGGCAAGGTACCCCTTCTTTCTCCTGTCCTGGGACAGGTACCTGTATGGCGGGCAGCTTGAGCCATTTTATAGGGTCTCTATCATGACCCAGGCCCTTCAGGTGCTGCTGCGTCTTCAGGTGTGGTGTGGGCAAATCACATACAATTCTTAGCCCTCTGGTTCTGTCGTGTGACACGACCTCGGGCTCCCGATGCCCGGTTTCTGCGTTCTGGCTCTGAGGGTGCCTGGTCACAGTTCCCCTCTGAGCCCTGTATCTCTCCTATGTTCCTTCTCTCAGTAGCTCTACCACATTCAACCCCTCAGATTCTCCTTCCTTCTAGGAGCTGCAGCTCAAGTCCTGGCTGCACGGCTCAGCTGTCTGCTCTGCGTCTCTCCTAGACGTCTGCTCTCACTGGGCCAACTCCCTTCTTCGGTCTCCCTGGACCAACTACCTAACTCCTCCTCCAGGCCAGGATACATATAGCTGAGGGAAGCTCCCCTGAATCCGGGTCCTGAGCTCCCCATTCTGGCCTGGATTTGGAATGCGTTGTGCGCGCGTGCCTTACCTGGTGAAGAGGATCCCCCTTGCCTCCAAGCATGATATTACCCTCCCCGAAAGGAAGGCAATATCACTGTAACAACCGGTCACCTGGGGTGTTACATAACCACCACTTAGCTCAAAGTGGGGGACATCGGACCTCTGTAGACCTGTCTCTCTAGAGCAGGGGTGGGGAACCTCAGGCCCCAGGCCATTTACGGCCCTCGATGACCTTTTATCAGGCCCCCAAGCAGATTCTCAGGGACCACATTCTTGGGCAAGGAGCTGTATTTTGATTGCAACAAGCTCACTCATTTCTTCTTGCTCTGTTAGCACACACATGCAGTGTTCACTACTGAACATTGAAGGGCATGCAATGAAAGATTACATCCTGAAACCAGTGCCAGAGTCAGGATGCACTTTGTGGGCAGAGTTTGTACGGCCCCTGAAGGATGGTATAATATCCAAATGGCCCTTGGCAGAAAAAAAGATTCCCCACCCCTGCTCTAGAGACACATGGACCTCTGTAGACCTCTGTCTCTCTAGAGACACTTACGTGAATCAGCAATAAAGGCTGTTCTAAGAAATGCAGGTTAGGTATGCTTAAAGGGTACAAGGGTTTGATTATGGCATATACTTGCCAACTTCCAAAAACATTCGAGAGGCTTTCCGGAAAAAGAGACAACCTCTCGGAAGAGTAGGTCAATCTGGTGCTGAAGAAAACCTTCTGAAATTCAGCAATCTTGGGGAGGGATAGAAGGAATTTGAAAATTGGTGGGAATATGCACATAAGGGGCACAGAGTGAGAGAGCGAAGGACAACAATTATTGGCTCAGCCACCAACCTCCCAGATGCCAACCCTCTAAAATTGACAAGCATGAATTTTTAGGTGTAATCACTGCCAGGTAAGTAGAGAGGAAGCAAGAAAGAGAATGATTATGTATACATATAGGAGTTGGTCAACCAAAGTTATCTGTATGCTCCAAAATACACTTCTCAAAAAAATAAAGGGAACCCTAAAATCCCACATCTTAGATATCACTGAATGAAATATTCCAGTTATAAATCTTTATTCATTACATAGTGGAATGTGTTGAGAACAATAAAACCTAAAAATGATCAACGTAAATCACAACTAATATCCCACGGAGGTCTGGAGTTGGAATGATGCTCAAAATCAAAGTGGAAAATGAAGTTACAGGCTGATCCAACTTCAGTGGAAATGCCTCAAGACAAGGAAATGATGCTCAGTATTGTGTGTGGCCTCCATGTGCCTGTATAATCTCCCTACAATGCCTGGGCATGCTCCTGATGAGGCGGTGGATGGTCTCCTGAGGGATCTCCTCCCAGACCTGGACTAAAGCATCCGCCATTTCCTGGACAGTCTGTGGTGCAATGTGACATTGGTTGATGGTGCGAGACATGATGTCCTAGATGTGCTCAATCAAATTCAGGTCTGGGCCAGTCGATAGCTTCAATGCCTTCATCTTGCAAGAACTGCTGACACACTCCAGCCACATGAGGTCTGGCATTGTCCTGCATTAGGAGGAACCTATGGCCAACCGCACCAGCATAAGGTCTCACAAGGGGTCAGAGGATCTCATCTCGATACCTAATGGCAGTCAGGCTACCTCTGGCGAGCAAATGGAGGGCTGAGCGGCCCTCCAAAGAAATGCCACCCCACACCATTACTAACCCACTGCCAAACCGGTCATGCTGAAGGATGTTGCAGGCAGCAGATCGCTCTCCACAGTGTCTCCAGACTCTGTCACGTCTGTCACATGTGCTCAGTGTGTACCTGCTTTCATCTGTGAAGAGCACAGGGCGCCAGTGGCGAATTTGCCAATACTGGTGTTCTGTTGCAAATGCCAAGAGTCCTGCACGGTGTTGGGCTGTGAGCACAACCCCCATCTGTGGATGTCGGGCACTCAGACCATCCTCATGGAGTCGGTTTCTAACCGTTTGTGCAGACACATGAACATTTGTGGCCTGCCGGAGGTCATTTTGCAGGGCTCTGGCAGTGCTCCTCCTTGCACATTGGCTGAGGTAGCGGTCCTGCTGCTGGGTTGTTGCCCTCCTACGGCCCCCTCCATGTCTCCTGGTGTACTGGCCTGCCTCCTGGTACCGCCTCCAGCCTCTGGACACTACACTGACAGACACAGCAAACCTTCTTGCCACAGCTCGCACTGATGTGCCATCCTGGATGAGCTGCACTACCCGAGCCACTTGTGTGGGTTGTAGAGTCTGTCTCATGCTACCACGAGTGTGAAAGCACAACCAACATTCAAAAGTGACCAAAACATCAGCCAGAAAGCATTGGAAGTGAGATGTGGTCTGTGGTCCCCACCTGCAGAACAACTCCTTTATTGAGGGTGTCTTGATAATTGCCAATAATTTCCATCTGTTGTCTATTCCATTTGTACAACAGAATGTGAAATTGATCATCAATCAGTGTTGCTTCCTAAGTGGACAGTTTTATTTCATAGCAGTTTGATAAAATTGGAGTTATATTATGTTGTTTAAGTGTTCCCTTTATTTTTTGAGCAGTGTAGTAGATTATGATTGCAAGTTTGTGTTTACATTAGGAAGAGCAGCTCTGGAGTACAAACTTCTGCGCTTTACAGGTGAAGGAGCGGGATGACTAATAGAAGTTAAATACTTTAGAACTTTTATTCTTCATTTTCAGGCAGAGAAGCGGTGTTAAATACTACTCTGTTATTGTTTCTTCTCCCCCGGTCACATAGACACCTACAGATAACCGTTTTTTTCTCAGCTCTACACTAATAGGACGAGGAACAAACACGATGTTTCCTGATGCAGCAGATAAAGACGGGTTTGTGGGAAGTGTCGGAAATATGTCTCTAACCACATCACTTTTTTGCTCGCCTGCTGCGTAAATCATACAGACGTGTACAGCAGCTGACTGCCATGCCTGTTCCGACACTCATGTCCTCTGTGGCTGTGGCGCAGAGGGCACAATTTAAGTGGAACCAACAGCTGCCACTTAGAGGTCAGAATTTAATGGTCGGTCGTGAGAAACAGGGAGAAAACTACGAGCTGCTAACATTTGTACAAAGAGCTGGCACTGCCACGTGGAATGGTTTCCAGCTTCCTTTACAATTACTCTATTTTGTGGTTTTGCAAACAACTGGTACAGCTGATGTGAATGGAGAGGGGCCGGGCGTAGACTGCTCTGCCCAATCACGTCTATGGGAGCTCAGGTGAGACCTCCACCTACCATTCATTTATGGCATGATGTGACAAAGGGAACAACTTCAAAATATAAAATTCTGCCACCACTGGAGTATCAATGGGATGCAGAACACAATGGTGGAGCATGGAGCCGTCGGCTCTCTGCTCCACCATTCAGCCTGTGGGTCCGAGTCTCAGCGCAGCAGGCGCGACGACATCGCCAGATCGCGCCTCAGTCCATAAACAGCACAGAATGGAGAAGCATTGAAGGAACGGGAGTAAGGGGAATTCTTTGGTTTTATCTGGTCAGTCGGTACTTGTGGGGGACACATTATTTGTGTGGGGGAACTGTGGCGCATCATACTGAGTTGAGCGCACTGTGGTGACATCGTACTTTCTAAGGGTCACTTTGGGGTCATCATACTGTGTGTGTGTGGAGGACACTGTGAGGGCTAATTTTATGGCAGAAACCTCTGTGAGGGCATCATACTGTATGAGCCACCGAAGGTGAGAAGACCAGGGGACTGATAAAGATGTATTCTAAAATTAATCAGCACAGAATGATGTAATGTTACAAGTTTTACTTTCCTGAAATATTCTGCGCTACTTTAGTTTCACTTTGTTTTAATGACCTTAATTGTGTGTGGGTTGATCTGCGCATTGTTACACACCGCGACGGATCTAGCGCCAGGCGCTGTGTCCTCCTCCAGATGCTGGACCTCCCTGTCCTTCAGTGTGTCAGGTTACCATGACAAGCCGATGCATACCTATGACACCATGCCCTTGAGTCTTATAGGCCAGCTCAGGCAGCGGTCGCCACCTGAGTATTCAGGTAGTTGTTATCTGTGCCAATACTGTGGATTGCTTCCCTGCGCCAGATCCACATTGGCCACTTTACTAACCAGCTCGAATATACGGCTGACCTAGTTAACTCTTCTATATTCCTACATTGAGTTTCCTGAACTGCTACATCTTTGGGCTCTGCTACTTTGCCAGAGTTAATATCCTGATCTACCCAATTCTTCTACATCAGTGGTCCCCAACTCCAGGCCTCGAGGGCCACCAACAGTGCAGGTTTTCAGGATTTCCTTAGTATTGCACAGGGGATGGAATCATCACCTGTGCAGATGATCACATTACCACCGATGCAATACTAAAGAAATCCTGAAAACCTGCACTGTTGGCGGCCCTCGAGGCCTGGAGTTGGGGACCCCTGTTCTACATCATTAGGCTCTGCTACTTGGAGAGAGTGAATCTCCTGATCTACCCAATTCTTCTACATCGTTAGAATCTGCTACTTAGACAAGAGTGTGAATCTCCTGATCTACCCAATTCTTCTACATCGTTGGGATCTGCTACTTTGCCAGAGTGAATCTCCTGATCTACCCAATTCTCCTACATTGTTGGGATCTGCTAATTTGCCAGAGTGAATCTCCTGATCTATCCAATTCTTCTACATCGTTGGGATCTACTACTTTGCCAGAGTGAATCTCCTGATCTACCCAATTCTTCTACATCATTGGGATCTGCTACTTTGCCAGAGTGAATCTCCTGATCTACCCAATTCTTCTACATCGTTGGGATCTGCTACTTTGCCAGAGTGAATCTCCTGATCTACCCAATTCTTCTACATTGTTGGCCTCTGCTACTTTGCCAGAGTGAATCTCCTGATCTACTCAATTCTTCTACATCATTGGGATCTGCTACTTTGCCAGACTGAATCTCCTGATCTACCCAATTCTTCTACATCATTGGGATCTGCTACTTTGCCAGAGTGAATCTCCTGATCTAACCAATTCTTCTACATCGTTGGCCTCTGCTACTTTGCCAGAGTGAATCTCCTGATCTACCCAATTCTCCTACATTGTTGGGCTCTGCTACTTTGTCAGCGAGTCTTCTGATCTACCCAATTCTCCTACATTGTTGGCCTCTGCTACTTTGCCAGAGTGAATCTCCTGATCTACTCAATTCTTCTACATCATTGGGATCTGCTACTTTGCCAGAGTGAATCTCCTGATCTATCCAATTCTCCTACATTGTTGGCCTCTGCTACTTTGCCAGAGTGAATCTCCTGATCTGCCCAATTCTCCTACATTGTTGGCCTCTGCTACTTTGCCAGAGTGAATCTCCTGATCTAACCAATTCTTCTACATCGTTGGCCTCTGCTACTTTGCCAGAGTGAATCTCCTGATCTACCCAATTCTCCTACATTGTTGGGCTCTGCTACTTTGTCAGCGAGTCTTCTGATCTACCCAATTCTCCTACATTGTTGGCCTCTGCTACTTTGCCAGAGTGAATCTCCTGATCTACTCAATTCTTCTACATAATTGGGATCTGCTACTTTGCCAAAGTGAATCTCCTGATCTATCCAATTCTCCTACATTGTTGGCCTCTGCTACTTTGCCAGAGTGAATCTCCTGATCTGCCCAATTCTCCTACATTGTTGGCATCTGCTACTTTGCCAGAGTGAATCTCCTGATCTGCCCAATTCTCCTACATTGTTGGGCTCTGCTACTTTGCCAGAGTGAATCTCCTGATCTAACCAATTCTTCTACATCATTGGGATCTGCTACTTTGCCAGAGTGAATCTCCTGATCTAACCAATTCTTCTACATCGTTGGCCTCTGCTACTTTGCCAGAGTGAATCTCCTGATCTAACCAATTCTTCTACATCGTTGGCCTCTGCTACTTTGCCAGAGTGAATCTCCTGATCTACTCAATTCTTCTACATCATTGGGATCTGCTACTTTGCCAGACTGAATCTCCTGATCTACCCAATTCTTCTGCATCATTGGGATCTGCTACTTTGCCAGAGTGAATCTCCTGATCTAACCAATTCTTCTACATCGTTGGCCTCTGCTACTTTGCCAGAGTGAATCTCCTGATCTACCCAATTCTCCTACATTGTTGGGCTCTGCTACTTTGTCAGCGAGTCTTCTGATCTACCCAATTCTCCTACATTGTTGGCCTCTGCTACTTTGCCAAAGTGAATCTCCTGATCTACTCAATTCTTCTACATCATTGGGATCTGCTACTTTGCCAAAGTGAATCTCCTGATCTATCCAATTCTCCTACATTGTTGGCCTCTGCTACTTTGCCAGAGTGAATCTCCTGATCTGCCCAATTCTTCTACATTGTTGGCATCTGCTACTTTGCCAGAGTGAATCTCCTGATCTGCCCAATTCTCCTACATTGTTGGGCTCTGCTACTTTGCCAGAGTGAATCTCCTGATCTAACCAATTCTTCTACATCATTGGGATCTGCTACTTTGCCAGAGTGAATCTCCTGATCTAACCAATTCTTCTACATCGTTGGCCTCTGCTACTTTGCCAGAGTGAATCTCCTGATCTAACCAATTCTTCTACATCGTTGGCCTCTGCTACTTTGCCAGAGTGAATCTCCTGATCTACTCAATTCTTCTACATCATTGGGATCTGCTACTTTGCCAGACTGAATCTCCTGATCTACCCAATTCTTCTGCATCATTGGGATCTGCTACTTTGCCAGAGTGAATCTCCTGATCTAACCAATTCTTCTACATCGTTGGCCTCTGCTACTTTGCCAGAGTAACAACAAATATAGCCAACTGACATGGTAACAATAATAATCTCAGAAATCTGTACCATTACTCAGAAAAGGACCTAGAGACCTATCATCAAAATACATATTGGCAACGAAGAAATAGATGATACACGGTCAAACACAGTATCATATAAGAATACAAACTTTATTAATATATATTAAAAACAAGTGCATGAAGGTGATACAAAAATTGCGCCACAGCGAAAACGCCGCAACAAAACACCAGAGGCGCGTGCACAGGAATGCCAGTCCTCAATACATAATATAGATAATATTCAGAGATATAATACAAAAAACAGAATAGAATATACAAAAAAAACACCTAAGAAAATAAACAAAACAAACTAAATATAACAATGTATGGCATTTTCACTATAGAGTGGGAACCGAACTGATGGCAGAAATGCACTAAGAGTTCTCAAAGACTTGACGCAGAGGCACACCTGATATATTATCAGTGTACCATATTAACCTCCATATAAAGTATAGAACCACTATCGCACAGAGTCTCAGTGAAATACGCCGCCATCGATCTCTAGTATACACACATAAATGCACTGCCACAGAAAAGTACCCACCGCAAGAGGACTGGAACTCCCGTGGACGCGCCTCCGCCCCAACGCGCGTTTCGGTAATAAACCTTCGTCAGGGGGCATGCATAATGAATGGAAGACGAACTTAATAAAGAGAAGACCCCGGAAGTAGAAACCGCCGCAACCCGGAAACAGTAATGCCGCGTCATGACAACCACAACGCCGGCACGCTCCGAAGGAAGCAGGAGGACGCCAAAGAGCACAGGGGCCCCATGTGATCAAAAGCGCCCAACCGCAACCACGGACGCGCGCAGGCGCAGGAGCGCCAGACACCTGTATGACAAGAAGGCATATAGTAGATAAATACAAGCGAACGGCCACTGCGAAAATCACGTAGCCAGATATAACCAACCAGGATAACTATATAGGAGTACCACTCACTAATGCCATATACAAACGATATACAGGAGATGAACCGGAAGTAAGCGCACGTCATCATGGGAACATAGTGTCCGGACCAATACAGGGCCCAGAGGGACACTGAGGCCAATATAATTCAAAACACAAATGTATAAATACCGAACTACAAAGAATAATAATAATAATAATAACTACACACGTGCGCTAATTCAGAAGATGGACAAGCATCATAATTACACATGTATATTTGTATACTTAGAGACATCCTGTTATAAATAGTGGTACATAATAAATCCACTATATAAATAGCCTACCGGGTGGCCACTCCCCCCATACAAAACACAAATAAACAAACACCCACCACTACAAAATAACCGAATACAACATTAACAGCTGACATGACAATAGAACGTAAGCTTGATACAAGAAATGGCAGTCCTTTTAAGTCCTCCAAAGAGAAACATAACATGAGAACTTGATGAAGTAAATCTAGACGAATATGTCCATATCACAAAATCAGCGTATAATAGTAATTATAGTGCCGGGGCTTAATGAACAGGAGAGAAGTCCATATTAGTCTTTCGTATAATTATATCTCAGTCACATCAAGGAATAGATGGTAAGGAAGACTTGATCCGGGAGGAGCGAGAAAACTGTACCGTGGTATTCATATCACAGGGACGACTTCCACTAGAACAAACAAGATAAGTTAAAAAGTAACAAGAAATAAAAATTTAAAAAACAAAAGCCACGATTCCGATGCGGCACAAAACCACAGCAAAACCCAACGATCACAGAAAGGGAGCAAAGCTAATATTGTCATTAAGACCCATCGGCTGGACAGTATTGAGAGTCCAGATCCATCTGGACTCAATTGTTGCCAACCGCTGGAACGTATACCCTCCACGGATACCCACCTCCAACATCTCAATCCCCCTAGCCCTGAGAAGGCTGGCATCACAGTCATGGAACCTCTTAAAATGGCGTGGCAATGTTTTGAGGGTGGTGATGTCCTCCACCGCGGCCGCCGCGCCAATACCCAAGACATGCTCACGTATCCGTGTTTTCAGTTGGCGAGTGGTCATGCCAACATACATCTTTTCACACGGACATATTACCATATAAATTACATTCCTACTGGAACATGTAATCCTTTGCTTAATTTTAAATTCACGTGAGCCGTCAGAACTAAAAAAATTTGAGATTCTCTCAATATTCGGGCATGCAACGCAGCGGCCGCAGGGAGCACATCCCACACGAGTGGGCATAGAATCCAAAAAGGTACCCACCCTCTCTCCAGTGTAGTGACTATGAACCAAGATATCCCTGAGGTTTTTAGACCTTCTAACTGCGATGCCAGCCCTCTCAGGTACATATCGCGCAATGACAGGATCTGCTCTCAAAACGTGCCTGTTCCTGGGGCTGTGGGAGAGGGACCTCCCCCTGCCAGATCATCCGGAGTCAATGTGACGCGTCCTATCCTGGACGCGGTACATTGATGACATTTTGATGATCTGGCAGGGCCCTTCTGAGGGGCTGCGGGACTTCATGACATCCTTAAACAACAATGGATGTAACATTTTTTTGACATATAAGTTCGATGGAGACACCATTGAATTTTTGGATGTCACATTGAAACGTGATGTTCGTGGGTGCCTGCAGTCTGTCATTTATAGAAAACCTACCTCGACCAATCTCTTGTTGCACGCCTCTTCTTCGCATCCTCACCATGTCATCCGGGCTATTCCTACAGGCCAGTTCCTCCGCCTGCGCAGATTATGCTCCACGGAAGCGGATTTTCTGTGCCAGGCTGATGATTTAAAAAATAGATTACTAGCCCGTGGTCATAGTAATCGAAGCATTAAAAGAGCTTTCAATAGAGCTAGATACACCTCGAGGGAATCGCTTCTTTATGAGAAAAAAGATAAACGGAATCAGGACATTGTTCGCTATGTGACTAAATATCATTCCCAGTTCCCAAAGATGAGAAGTATCCTCCAGAAATCATGGCACGTTTTGAGAGCAGATCCTGTCATTGCGCGATATGTACCTGAGAGGGCTGGCATCGCAGTTAGAAGGTCTAAAAACCTCAGGGATATCTTGGTTCATAGTCACTACACTGGAGAGAGGGTGGGTACCTTTTTGGATTCTATGCCCACTCGTGTGGGATGTGCTCCCTGCGGCCGCTGCGTTGCATGCCCGAATATTGAGAGAATCTCAAATTTTTTTAGTTCTGACGGCTCACGTGAATTTAAAATTAAGCAAAGGATTACATGTTCCAGTAGGAATGTAATTTATATGGTAATATGTCCGTGTGAAAAGATGTATGTTGGCATGACCACTCACCAACTGAAAACACGGATACGTGAGCATGTCTTGGGTATTGGCGCGGCGGCCGCGGTGGAGGACATCACCACCCTCAAAACATTGCCACGCCATTTTAAGAGGTTCCATGACTGTGATGCCAGCCTTCTCAGGGCTAGGGGGATTGAGATGTTGGAGGTGGGTATCCGTGGAGGGTATACGTTCCAGCGGTTGGCAACAATTGAGTCCAGATGGATCTGGACTCTCAATACTGTCCAGCCGATGGGTCTTAATGACAATATTAGCTTTGCCCCCTTTCTGTGATCGTTGGGTTTTGCTGTGCTTTTGTGCCGCATCGGAATCGTGGCTTTTGTTTTTTAAATTTTTATTTCTTGTTACTTTTTAACTTATCTTGTTTGTTCTAGTGGAAGTCGTCCCTGTGATATGAATACCACGGTACAGTTTTCTCGCTCCTCCCGGATCAAGTCTTCCTTACCATCTATTCCTTGATGTGACTGAGATATAATTATACGAAAGACTAATATGGACTTCTCTCCTGTTCATTAAGCCCCGGCACTATAATTACTATTATACGCTGATTTTGTGATATGGACATATTCGTCTAGATTTACTTCATCAAGTTCTCATGTTATGTTTCTCTTTGGAGGACTTAAAAGGACTGCCATTTCTTGTATCAAGCTTACGTTCTATTGTCATGTCAGCTGTTAATGTTGTATTCGGTTATTTTGTAGTGGTGGGTGTTTGTTTATTTGTGTTTTGTATGGGGGGAGTGGCCACCCGGTAGGCTATTTATATAGTGGATTTATTATGTACCACTATTTATAACAGGATGTCTCTAAGTATACAAATATACATGTGTAATTATGATGCTTGTCCATCTTCTGAATTAGCGCACGTGTGTAGTTATTATTATTATTCTTTGTAGTTCGGTATTTATACATTTGTGTTTTGAATTATATTGGCCTCAGTGTCCCTCTGGGCCCTGTATTGGTCCGGACACTATGTTCCCATGATGACGTGCGCTTACTTCCGGTTCATCTCCTGTATATCGTTTGTATATGGCATTAGTGAGTGGTACTCCTATATAGTTATCCTGGTTGGTTATATCTGGCTACGTGATTTTCGCAGTGGCCGTTCGCTTGTATTTATCTACTATATGCCTTCTTGTCATACAGGTGTCTGGCGCTCCTGCGCCTGCGCGCGTCCGTGGTTGCGGTTGGGCGCTTTTGATCACATGGGGCCCCTGTGCTCTTTGGCGTCATCCTGCTTCCTTCGGAGCGTGCCGGCGTTGTGGTTGTCATGACGCGGCATTACTGTTTCCGGGTTGCGGCGGTTTCTACTTCCAGGGTCTTCTCTTTATTAAGTTCGTCTTCCATTCATTATGCATGCCCCCTGACGAAGGTTTATTACCGAAACGCGCGTTGGGGCGGAGGCGCGTCCACGGGAGTTCCAGTCCTCTTGCGGTGGGTACTTTTCTGTGGCAGTGCATTTATGTGTGTATACTAGAGATCGATGGCGGCGTATTTCACTGAGACTCTGTGCGATAGTGGTTCTATACTTTATATGGAGGTTAATATGGTACACTGATAATATATCAGGTGTGCCTCTGCGTCAAGTCTTTGAGAACGCTTAGTGCATTTCTGCCATCAGTTCGGTTCCCACTCTATAGTGAAAATGCCATACATTGTTATATTTAGTTTGTTTTGTTTATTTTCTTAGGTGTTTTTTTTGTATATTCTATTCTGTTTTTTGTATTATATCTCTGAATATTATCTATATTATGTATTGAGGACTGGCATTCCTGTGCACGCGCCTCTGGTGTTTTGTTGCGGCGTTTTCGCTGTGGCGCAATTTTTGTATCACCTTCATGCACTTGTTTTTAATATATATTAATAAAGTTTGTATTCTTATATGATACTGTGTTTGACCGTGTATCATCTATTTCTTCGTTGCCTACTTTGCCAGAGTGAATCTCCTGATCTACCCAATTCTCCTACATTGTTGGGCTCTGCTACTTTGCCAAAGTGAATCTCCTGATCTACTCAATTCTTCTACATCATTGGGCTCTGCTACTTTGCCAGAGTGAATCTCCTGATCTATCCAATTCTCCTACATTGTTGGCCTCTGCTACTTTGCCAGAGTGAATCTCCTGATCTAACCAATTCTTCTACATCGTTGGCCTCTGCTACTTTGCCAGAGTGAATCTCCTGATCTACCCAATTCTCCTACATTGTTGGGCTCGGCTACTTTGTCAGCGAGTCTTTTGATCTACCCAATTCTTTTACATCGTTGGGATCTACTACTTTGCCAGAGTGAATCTCCTGATCTACTCAATTCTTCTACATCATTGGGATCTGCTACTTTGCCAGAGTGAATCTCCTGATCTATCCAATTCTCCTACATTGTTGGCCTCTGCTACTTTGCCAGAGTGAATCTCCTGATCTGCCCAATTCTCCTACATTGTTGGGCTCTGCTACTTTGTCAGCGAGTCTCCTGATCTACCCAATTCTCCTACATCATTGGCCTCTGCTACTTTGTCAGCAAGTCTTCTGACCTACTAAACTCTGCTACATCATTGGGCACAGCTGCATCGCCAGAGTGAATCTCTTGAACTATTGAATTCTGCTACATTGCTGGGCTCTGCTACTTTGTTAGAGTGACCTATTCAACTATGCTATTTCACCGGGCTCTGTTTTACTACAGTTCAACATTCCCAGACTCATTGACATACTTTGCCTCATCACTAAATCTAGTTTGTGCTGCCATTTTGACACTGCTTCATCAATATCCCCACGCTAAGCCTTCAGCTTCCTGGTGGACGACTACTCAACTCCTCCAGCAGTTCAACATGGTTTCAACAGGACCACCCTGCTGCACCAACGCCATCAGTCCGTGCTCCATTTTAACGGCTCATCTGGACCAAAGGCTTTAAAGATCCTCACTATATAGGACTTAAGTTAACACCCATATATACTGTTAAAAAAATTCAAGAATCTGCACTTTGTGCCTCCTTTCGTCTCTTATATCAGTTAACGCTACCATTGGGTGACACACATGACTATCTGGTCATGTCAACAGGAAATCAACCTCTATAAGATCGGGTTACACACTTTTCATGGCTGCTAATCCCATCCAGATGTGCGATATTAAGCTTCCAATCGCCGCCCGTCATCCACTGAGTCACCGCGTTTCTGGAGTTTAGATTTTACTCACAGAACATACACAAAAGCTCGAAATACAATCTGGACGAGCGAGAGAACATCGTGTGACATCCAAAGAGGTTCATTGGATCAGAATCTCTTCTTTCTTCTACAGAAGGAAAACGGTTTCTCCCAAATTGGCACCACCCCAAAAAAAAAAAAAAAGTGCCAATGCACTTATAAATTTGCATTGGCCCATGAGGTTAAATTGTACAGGGGTTCTTCCCCTTTTGGTAAAAAAGGTCTCCTAAAAATAAGAAGATCTCAGTGGTCCAAAAGGAGATGTTCTCCAACATCAACAGGAAAGTAGTTAGAACTTAGACTAAAAAAAAAATTGGGCAAATGTGCACGTATTAAAAAAAGAAAAAACATAATACTTACGCATTTCGGGTAGAAAAACCTTTAATCATAGGGTTTTCTACCCAAAACTCGTTAGCATTATGGGTTTTCTTTTCTAAAATCCTACATGATTAAAGGCTAACTACTTCCCTTTGGTGCTGGAGAACATCTCCTTTTGGACCATTGAGAACTATTTGTCCTGGAATCCAAACCAGTGAACCACACCCAGACCACAGAAGGTCTACCCTGGAAGTCTCCTGAGATACTTACCGGTATCTCTAATACATAAGTGGTGAACTGAGATGACACTTTTTCTAAAAAAAATTTATGACTTTGTGATCTTGGGCGATCAGCTGTGAAGTCAACAGTAAGTGTTGAATTCCCCTGCAGTGCCTCCACAGGAGAAATGAGGTATTACATGCTGCGAATTTACATCAATGGTCTTTTTGGGTAATAAGTGGACCGGATAGGTCTTTCAGAGATGGAGATACTCTATTCTATTGTGTTCTGCAGCATATCGATGGAGGTACTCCCCTCCTAAAATGAAACCCCTTTAAAAAAAAAAAGGAAATTGCTTAAATTGTTATGATTCAAGATCAGAAGGGTGAAAAAATGCACAGTTTCAGGTTTTTTTTAACCCATTATTTGCTATAAATTACTCATCAGACAGCTGCTACACTCTAAAACTAATGGGGTGATCGAAGTCTATTGTTCCCTGTTATCAGTCAGTTCGCAATAGTATTTCTCAATGGGAATACATACAGAAAGTATGCGATTTCGTCAGACGTGCCCACTTTCGAGAAATTGCATCATTTGGAGGCACCGCACCAAAATGTTAGACATTTGTCCCGCCTCTACATTTAAAGCTCATGGCTCAAAAACACCATTTAAAGCGAAACTAGGACTAGAAAATTATCTAAAATTTAAATCATCCTTTGGCAATTTTTATCTCTTTACTTCTAAAACAATCAGTAAAACAACAAGAAATCTTGCAATTACCACACTGACCACTGGGTGCTTTTTTTTTAGACTAACTTCCTGCTGTTTGAGAAAATCAACATGAACATTAGCAGCAATGGCCAGATTCCGATTCTATCTTTTATACTGAAGCAGCAAATGAGCGTGTGCAAGGTCATGGAGTTGAGCTGCGACATCGCAATTTGTGATTGGTGGATCCTGTGTTAACAGCTGTGTATAAAGGTGTTACCTGACAGTGTAATCCTGCCTCTGATGATAAAGAGATTGCTGAAAACTCACCCTGAAAGGACAGGAGGCACGAGTTTAAAAAAGCCCCTGTGATCACTGTGAAAATTGCAAGATTACCAATGATGCTTTTTAACAAAGATTATGATATGAAAAAAAAGGTAGATATAGTATGGTATGGGACACTGGGAGATGCCATCCTATCCAGTCACAAGACTGGTGGAACATATGTAAAGGTACGGGCATGCTGCTCTCGTTTCTCCCTTGAAGAAGACAAGTTTTATTGATGTAATGTTATGTGAATTGTGTCCTGCGTCTTTTTGTAAATACTGTGTAATAGGATAATGTGATGTAATGTGAATAATGTAATGTGTTGAATAAGTTATGTGATTTAGATAGTTGAGTATAGAGTAAGAGTTAATAGTTGGGACTAGCCCATAGTGGGAAGGGCTAGTGTAAAAGAAAAGTGACCTATTTAGGAGTGCTTGGTGAGAGGACTCAAAAGTCCAAAGTGAACAGTGTCGCATTCGAGGGTGACCCTAAATGAGAGGAGACTGAGGAGGAGGGATAGTGAGATCCTGAGTATAAGTGACAAAGTGGCATTCAGGTCACGGGTCCTAGTAGAGGATGCCTAACCACAAGACCTTGGGCTTCTAACGCTGGAAAGTAATGGGCCTCTATGGGACCGAGAGACGGGGCTAGTGAAGGGTCCTAAGTGCCAGTATTGGACACGGAACTGCTTAGAAAGTAAAGGAGACTTTTTAATCAGGACTGTAGCGTTGGGTGACTGGTGAAGCAGGGAGAAAGAGCGGACCCAGATCCCTGGAGTAACCTACTAAGGAGGGAAATTGGGTGGAAAAATGCTTCTAACTGTAAAGATTTTGTACCCTTTATCCTTTGTATAAAATCCTCATCAAGTCGTCGTTCAGTAAAGAGTTTATTTGTGAATAGTGGTCTCCCTCATTGAATTGTGAAACATCTGGTCCTAGCTAGTCATCAACATTGGTTACATGCGGCCTGCACAGGCGTTCGGCCCTCATAGCATAAGTCCACACACCCAGCCAGGATCTCCACGAGCCGTGCTGCCATAGACGAGTGCCTCGGGCATGACTACTGCCCCGCGCCACGTTACACTTACACCCAGTCCCACAGACTGTGAGCAAAGCAGCAAAGTGCGTGTGCAGCCAGTGCTCCACTTCCCAGCCACGGTCTTGCAGTTTAGCGGCTCTCCCAGTGGTCAGACCCAACCTGATCTAACAGGAATCAAACACCCAGAGATAATGTAATTAAATCTGAGTACCCTTTTACATCCTGTGTAGAGCATGACCTGCATCCTTGAGACCCCGGTAGTCACTCATCGTCACTGCCGCACAATAGCATGGAAGAACAGAGCACAGGTCCATTAATGAAAACGGAAAGAAGAAAAGAAACTGGGCACCATATATAGATTTAATGGTGGCACCCACTGACAAGAAATCAGTCTACGCGGCCTATAGAAGACCACCAAACCATCCCGGGTCATAAAGAAGAGAACAGACTAGGTCCTGGGTTGACCTACACCTAAGGCTCGGATCCTATAGATGGGCGTTGAAGCACAAGTGTATGAGTGTAATCTATTTTCTAAACCCCTTTGGTACTGTGCAGAGATTTATCGTACTGTAAGGCTGAGTTCACACTGGGCGCTTTTGCAGGGGGACTAGAGGCAGGGGTTGCAATGGCACCTACATCCTGGATCCAAGGGTTCCGAATAAAAAGACCATTACTATTAAAGATTTCCAATAATTCGTGGCCCGCCAGGCTTTAGAGCACAGCTATCACCTTGCATCCCATAGGACACCGACCACCTCTGATGGGTGTCTCATCACCTAGGCAACAAGCAATAATAAACTTTACAAATAAAAAAACTTGAGCATTGAGATTTTTAAATAATTAGAACATTGCAAAATTCCTTGTTTGAGAAAGCCCTGTGCAATTTTATCTATGTCAAACAGAAAACCCCTTTAATTGGGGCCATGTCATACTGCATTCCTCCTACATGTGCCTCACAGCCTCATTCCCCGACAAAAAATTTTTCCTTTAAGGGAATCTGTTAGCAGGGTTTTGCTACCTAATCTAAGGATAGCATGAGATAGGGGCTGAGATACATATTTCAAGGATGTGTCACTTATCAGGCTGCGTTCTGTTGTTGCCACACAATTAATGTTTTATCAGTGCCTGGACTACAGCTCACATGAGCCCTGGTCCCACCCGATTAGCAGCTTAATGTCAATGTACACAGAGCCTGGAGTGGGCGGGCTTAGCCTTCTTGAGCTCTGCTACATCTCCAAACCTCTGACTGTATCACAACTTCACCCAGTAAACAAAGTGACACATCACTGGAATCAGGGTCTCTGCCCCTGCATCATGCTATGTCAGATGAGGTAGCAGAATCCTACCCTCCAACTGCACCCAGCAGTAGCGTAGCTACCGGGGGGGCAGAGGGTGCGGGCGCCCTGGGCCCGGTGCTCTGAGGGTACCCACCCGGAGCTACGCAGCAGAGCAGGGAGAATCGATCTCCATGCTCTTCCGCCAGCTATGGAGCCCCTGAGCAGGCGGGGGGGGTCCCAATGCCAGCTCCTTCTCCCATCATCCCCGTCAGTGTCGGCGTCGCCGACACTGATAGCGGGCGCAATGACATCACTGCCCGGCGCCCGCTGTCAGGAGATCAGCGGGAGCAGCGCAGGAACCAGAAAGAAGAGAGGTATTTATTTATTTTTATGGGTGCTGCTGCCTTATTACAGGGTCTGCCTATGGGGGTGCTGCCTATTGGGGGGCTGCCTTATTACAGGGTCTGCCTATGGGGGTGCTGCCTATTGGGGGGTTGCCTTATTACAGGGTCTGCCTATAGGGGTGCTGCCTTATTACAGGGTCTGCCTATGTAGGGCTGCCTTATTAGAGGGTCTGCCTATGGGGGTGCTGCCTTATTACAGGGTCTGCCTATGGGGGTGCTGCCTTATTACAGGGTCTGCTTATAGGGGTGCTGCCTTATTACAGGCCTGCCTATAGGGGGGCTGCCTTATTACAGGGTCTGCCTATGGGGGTGCTGCCTTATTACAGGGTCTGCCTATGGGGGTGCTGCCTTATTACAGGGTCTGCCTATAGGGGTGCTGCCTTATTACAGGGTCGGCCTATAGGGGTGCTGCCTTATTACAGGGTCGGCCTATAGGGGTGCTGCCTTATTACAGGGTCGGCCTATGGGGGTGCTGCCTTATTACAGGGTCTGCCTATGGGGGTGCTGCCTTATTACAGGGTCTGCCTATGGCGGTGCTGCCTTATTACAGGGTCTGCCTATAGGGGTGCTGCCTTATTACAGGGTCTGCCTATAGGGGTGCTGCCTTATTACAGGGTCTGCCTATGGGGGTGCTGCCTTATTACAGGGTCTGCCTATAGGGGTGCTGCCTTATTACAGGGTCGGCCTATAGGGGTGCTGCCTTATTACAGGGTCGGCCTATGGGGGGTTGCCTTATTATAGGGTCTGACTATAGGGGCGCTGCCTTATTACAGGGTCTGCCTATATGGGTGCTGCCTTATTACAGGGTCTGACTATGGGGGGCTGCCTTATTACAGGGTTTGACTATGAGGGCTGCCTTATTGCAGGGTCTGACTATGGGGGTGCTTCCTTATTACAGGGTCTGACTATGGGGGGCTGCCTTATTACAGAATCTAACTATGGGGGTGCTGCCTTATTACAGGGTCTGCCGCCTTATTACTGGGTCTGCCTATGGGGGCACTGCCTTATTACAGTGTCTGCCTATGGGGGCTGCCTTATGCTATAGAGTCTGCCTATGGGGAGTGCATTATACTATATTGTGGACTATTTGGTGCATTATGCTACAGTATATGGGGCTATCTATCTTCGTCACCGAGTTGTTATCAAGGTTACCTGGTTAGGGGCCCACTCAGAAGTCCCCCCCCCTGAACTGAAACCGTAGCTACACCTCTGGCACCCAGTAAACTAAGTGACATCACAGGAATCAGGGTCTCTGCCCCTGCATCATGCTATGTCAGATGAGGTAGCAAAATCCTACCTTCCAACTGCACCCAGTAAACTAAGTGACACATCACTGGAATCAGGGTCTCTGCCCCTACATCATGCTATATCAGATGAGGTAGCAAAATCCTACCCTCCAACTGAACCTAGTATACTAAGTGACACATCACTGGAATCAGGGTCTCTGCCCCTGCATCACACTATGTCAGATGATGTAGCAAAAGCCTACCCTCCAACTGCACCCAGTAAACTAAGTGACACATCACTGGCATCAGGGTCTCTGCTCCTGCATCATGCTATGTCAGATGAGGTAGCAAAATCCTACCCACTAAATAGGTGTCTAGGTAACATGCAGATTCCTACTCCGTCTAAAAGATCAGGGTCCCGTCCCCTTGCTATAATCACTACATGCCCTATTAAAGGGTCACCATTAAAGGGACAGTAGCAAAACAATAGCGATCAGCATGAAGAATTCCATCTCCTACAGCGCCACCACAGGGCAGAATACAGCATTACACGTGAAATGCATTAGTGAGCAGAATAAGGAGGGTCCTGACTAGAGACCCTTCTCAGAATTAACCAGTAAAGTGCCTTTTCTGGCCAGATGAGTCCATCTTTCTGCTCCTCTTCCCCACCATCAGCTGTCAGAGAATGGAACCAGAACATTATAGAACAAACACATAAGAATGCAATAGATGAAGGCTGGGCATGGGGGGATCACAGCAGCCCCCCTGACCCCAAACACCCCCCATATCACAGATCACCCCCAAACATTGCACAAGTGGGTTACTTACAGCCTGCCCCCTCTCCTGGACTGCCCCCTCTCCTGGGCTGCCCCCTGTGGCAGCAGCAGCCCATGTGCACATATGTGTAGAATCCCTGGCAGGACTTGTTTACAAACTGCTACACTGTGTCCAGATTGGCAGAGTACGAAGCCCCGCCCCTCTTGATGTCAGATTCCCACCGGCCACGCCCCTATTTAAAGGCACAGTCAACTTGTTTTTTAATTGTTCTGGGGGGGGGGTCGTGGTTACTACTCTCACTTTAGCCATGCCCCTCTGGCCAACAGAACGGAAGTTGCAAGTGCTATCAATTACACTCATCCCCTGAATGTCAGGCATGCAGGGACTGGGTGGTACTATTATTCTGCAAGCAGAGCTGACCTGGAAGCTGGGAGAGCTCAGCACAGAATGTGTGCTGACACTGGAGCACATGAATGGAGATCTTGGTCTGCAGATTTCACAGGCAGCAACTTCAGATGGAGAGGAACTACAAGTCTAAGTAAGACTTAGTAAAAAAAAATAATTAAAAATGTAGTTTTAATTAGTATTTTAACGCTTTTACAAAATTTTAATTTGTTTTTTTTTTTTTTACTAAGTTACATCGGAGAAAATGAATAGAGATCTAGTTCTGCAGATTTCAGATGGTGAGGAACTACAAGTCTCAGTAAACCCTAAATAAAACTTAGTAAAACAAAAAAAAACTAAAATAAGTTTGAATTAGTTTTTTTGTACTAGTGAAAACTTAGTTGTAATTATTTTTTTTAAAGTTTTTACTTAGTATGTGATTCCCCCACATACAGTATTATGCCCCAACAGTTCCTCCACACAGTGTGATGCCCCTGAAGACCACCCACTAGCCACCCCAAAGGTCTCCCACACACAGTAAGATACCCTCACAGAAGCATCACACCTCCCTCTCTCATCTTTTCTACCAGTGGGGGTCGTTCCTGAAGGTCACGTGTTCTGAAGGTCCCTGCAGGACCTTGAGGCACCACTTAGATGGAATGGTAAAGCAGGAATCTGCTGGTTCCTTTCATTATGTGGTTCTGTATCTGTGTGCTGAGGACACGGATGCAGTTGAAGTCAAGAACATACCCCCAACCATCCAGGACAGCTCCCCAAATTCAGGACTGTCTTGCTGCATCCAGTAAAGTTAGAAGGTATAATAACAGAGTCCGTCAATTCGGTGGAGGTATCACAGGAACTGTGTCTATGTAAATGTCCAGGCTGGTTTATTGGGGCTTCATAAACCAAGCCACAAGCAAAGGAAAATACCGTAAAAGGCCTTTCAAATTTTTCTTTGTTAGGAAGT
The DNA here is from genome assembly GCF_032444005.1 of Ranitomeya imitator. NCBI lineage: Eukaryota > Metazoa > Chordata > Amphibia > Anura > Dendrobatidae > Ranitomeya > Ranitomeya imitator. Next base: position 28,205,004 of record NC_091285.1, read on the forward strand.
TAGAAGAGCAAAAAAGTTGATCAACGATTTCTCACTTTCCCAACAAAATTTGCATACTTGAGTAGTGTAGAGTGCATCAGGTTGGCATACGTGAGTTATGAAAGTCAGAAATTAGTGGTCCATGGATGTTTGGTACAGTTTGAAGCATTCTTTCATACACTGGCCAGGTTTCGCATTGATAAGTGGTGTCCTTTCTTATCCCCCTTCTGTAACACACTTGGCACTTTTTTCCAACCTTCCTTTCTTTGTAGTTTGATGGACCTCACCTGGGAAATGTTGCCCTGGTACGAAACGGGCACCTTCAGTCCCAGAAGTACAGGGCCCTTCACCTTCCTGACTTCCAAGTATTAGGGCCTTGATCACAACCTTCTGGAACTGAAGGAATGTACCGGTCTGGTCTTCACATCATGATAGCACGTGAGCGTTCTAGATTGCCAGCTTCTTGTACCACATCTTAGCTTTTTGCATGGCGCTGTAGAGTTGGAGGACTTCATCAGAGAGATCAACTTCCCCCATACTTTTATTGTACCCCAGGACACAGTTTAGTTTGTGGACCTGTGTAGAGGAACCTCATACAGCGTTGGAGGTGCTGCCATCACCATGTATGGTGGTCAAGAAAAGGACTTCCCTCGTGTCCTTGTACATGACCACCAGCATGTTGTCGCTACATTGGGCTCTGCTCTCACCCTTTCTTATGGAGGCCTTGCTGATTTTTGCAGACAGCGCCGCATACTGTGGTACCTCGCACAGAGAGGGACTTGAAGGGGTGCACCAGATCCCACACAATTCTGTACCTGACCCTCTTACTTGTCAGGTATTGCCAGAATTTGAGCAGGCAATCACAGCGATCGTAGTTGCGGGAAGAGGGGAGCGGCGTGACGGCAAGTCGCAATGGCCGGCCGCAAGATTCAGCAGGCACTTCATGCGCTTGGTCACAGTGAGGCATTAAAGCTAGGACATATTCATACGTCCAAGGTCGGGAAGTCTTTCCCAATTGGGAAGCATGGAAACGTCCAAGGTCATGAAGGGGTTAAAGGAGGGACAATGGGGGTCATTATTACTTGGAGACACAGTTGGGTATTATTAATAGGAGGCACAGAGGGACATCATTACTATAGAGGGAGGTAAAACTCTATGGAGGCACAGGGGGTTATTTTTATTGTAAGCGGGCATACATGGCATTATTATTATTAGGAGGCACGGGGACATTACTACTCTGTAGGGGCACAGAGGGGGCACTGTTACTCTACGGAGCACATAAGAAGGGTGCTATCAGTATAAATTAGTAATGTTACCGTTTAAGACATTGGTTATAGCACTATATGGTTTGCACAGAGGGGGGGGGGGGAATGTGAGGAGGGGGCCAGAAAGGTGATAAGCCAAAGACGCATGGAAGAAGTGGTCATAGCGGTCTGCGCCAAATGGAAAATAAAAGGGAAACTGGATGCCTACTATCAGCAAGAATGTCACCGGTGAATCACTGATAGATACCATTACATGGTCAATATATGGTGGTAATATTATTCTTAGTATAGTAGATTTGGTAATGATCAGTATGGTGGTACATTCCTTCAGTTCCAGAAGGTTGTGATCAAGGCCCTAATACTTGGAAGTCAGGAAGGTGAAGAGCCCTGTACTTCTGGGACTGAAGGTGCCCGTTTCGTACCAGGGCAACATTTCCCAGGTGAGGTCCGACACAAAATACAAAAAAAGGAAGGTTGAAAAAAAAGTGCCAAGTGTGTAACAGAAGGGGGATAAGAAAGGACACCACTTATCAATGCGAAACCTGGCCAGTGTATGAAAGAATGCTTCAAACTGTACCAAACATCCATGGACCATATCATTACTGTATATACTGGTAATATGTGGCTATGGTCTGGCTGTGTTATTAGTCTCTTCTATTGCAGTATTGATGGTAATATTGCTCTAGGTACAGTTGAGTTGGTAATGAACAGGCTGGTGGCATTATTCCGTCACTATGTGGTGGTATCATATGGGTACAGCATAGCGGTATAATTTAATCCTCTATAGCAGTATTATTGCTGTAGATCTTGATTTTCTTTAACGTCAGGCGCGGTCACATTTAGCCATAGAAGCCCTCATGTTGGGGGGCTGCGTGGGCTTGTGCGATTCCAAATGCCAGGGCCGAATTTCAGTCTGGTTGTGGATGTCGATTATTATACCTGTGTGAGACCGGTAGTCCGCCTCTGATTTTTTTTGTGTCCATTTAGCTTGAGCTAAAGTAATAAAATAAATTATACTTGCCTCACTGATTCCCCACTGACACTCCTCCAACTATGGTGACCGCTGCAGTCAGTCACTGTAGCAAGTAGTTTTTTAAAAAAAAGTAAGGGGTGGAATTTTTTAAGGGTGAAGTGAAGTACAGTACAGACCAAAAGTTTGGACACACCTTCTCATTTAAAGATTTTTCTGTATTTTCATGACTATGAAAATTGTACATTCACACTGAAGGCATCAAAACTATGAATTAACACATGTGGAATTATATACTTAACAAAAAAGTGTGAAACAACTGAAAATATGTCTTATATTCTAGGTTCTTCAAAGTAGCCACCTTTTGCTTTGATGACTGCTTTGCACACTCTTGGCATTCTCTTGATGAGCTTCAAGAGGTTGTCACCGGGAATGGTCTTCCAACAATCTTGAAGGAGTTCCCAGAGATGCTTAGCACTTGTTGGCCCTTTCGCCTTCACTCTGCGTCCAGCTCACCCCAAACCGTCTCGATTGGGTTCAGGTCTGGTGACTATGGAGGCCAGGTCATCTGGCGTAGCACCCCATCACTCTACTTCTTGGTCAAATAGCCCTTACACATCCTGGAGGTGTGTTTGGGTCATTGTCCTGTTGAAAAATAAATGATGGTCCAACTAAACGCAAACCGGATGGAATAGCATGCCGCTGCAAGATGCTGTGGTAGCCATGCTGGTTCAGTATGCCTTCAATTTTGAATAAATCCCCAACAGTGTAACCAGCAAAGCCCCCCAACACCATCACACCTCCTCCTCCATGCTTCACGGTGGGAACCAGGCATGTAGAGTCCATCCGTTCACCTTTTCTGCGTCGCACAAAGACACGGTGGTTGGAACCAAAGATCTCAAATTTGGACTCATCAGACCAAAGCACAGATTTCCACTGGTCTATTGTCCATTGCTTGTGTTCTTTAGCCCAAACAAGTCTCTTCTGCTTGTTGCCTGTCCTTAGCAGTGGTTTCCTAGCAGCTATTTTACCATGAAGGCCTGCTGCACAAAGTCTCCTCTTAACAGTTGTTGTAGAGATGTGTCTGCTGCTAGAACTCTGTGTGGCATTGACCTGGTCTCTAATCTGAGCTGCTGTTAACCTGCGATTTCTGAGGCTGGTGACTCAGATAAACTTATCCTCAGAAGCAGAGGTGACTCTTGGTCTTCCTTTCCTGGTGTGTTCTTCATGTGAGCCAGTTTCTTTGTAGCGCTTGATGGTTTTTGCTACTGCACTTTGGGACACTTTCAAAGTTTTCCCAATTTTTCGGACTGACTGACCTTCATTTCTTAATGTAATGATGGCCACTCGTTTTTCTTTACTTAGCTTCTTTTTTCTTGCCATAATACAAATTCTAACAGTCTATTCAGTAGGACTATCAGCTGTGTATCCACCAGACTTCTGCTCAACACAACTAATGTTCCAACCCCATTTATAAGGCAAGAAATCCCACTTATTAAACCTGACAGGGCACACCTGTGAAGTGAAAACCATTCCCGGTGACTACCTCTTGAAGCTCATCAAGAGAATGCCAAGAGTGTGCAAAGCAGTCATCAAAGCAAAAGGTGGCTACTTTGAAGAACCTAGAATATAAGACATATTTTCATTTGTTTCACACTTTTTTGTTAAGTATATAATTCCACATGTGTTGATTCATAGTTTTGATGCCTTCAGTGTGAATGTACAATTTTCATAGTCATGAAAATACAGAAAAATATTTAAATGAGAAGGTGTGTCCAAACTTTTGGTCTGTACTGTATTTGGATAAGTGAAGATGGATTGTTGGGGTAGGACTGCCGTTGATTACAGAAACAGGGGTTCCCAAGTAATAACGAACGAGCGTGTTCAGGTACGGTGGTATCAGGGGTCGCTCATGTTCGAGTCCCCGCGGCTGTTCGACAGCTGCAATACATGCAGGGATTGCCTGTTTGTTAGATGGAAGAATAAGGGTCCACCCCTCTTCTCACCCAACCTAAACCCTACTGAAAACTTGTGGGCCTATCTTAAAGGGAAGGTTTATGGTGACGGAAAAGAGTCACCTCTGTGACCAATGTCTTGGAGGCCGTGGTTGGTGCGGCCCAAAAAGATGATAATCAACAGATTAAGAAACTGACAGCAGCTATAGTGGTCACTGATATTTTTTATGGAAATATCAAAAATGTATTTTTGTACATTTTGAGTTGTTTGGTTAATATTTAGTTGCCTAATAATTCTGCACTCATAGATATTCTCTTAGGAGAGACAAAACTTAACTATTTATTTCTTAAATATTCAGACTATGTGCCCACGTTGCGGATTCGTGTGCGGATTTTTCCGCACCGTTTTTTAAAAATCCGCAGGTAAAACGCATTGCCTTTTACCTGCAGAATTACCGCGGATTTCCTGCGTGTTTTGTGCGGATTTCACCTGCGGATTCCTATTATGGAGCAGGTGTAAAACGCTG